>NC_072795.1:101702500-102327500 GCF_028583425.1 Eublepharis macularius
AACCAAACCATGAAGTTCATGGTTTGTGGATGGTGGATTTTCACAAACCACGAACTACAAACTGGGGCCAGTTTACGAACCAGTTCGTAGTTCGTGGGGTTTAAATTCCCCTTTCCGGCCACTTAGCAACAGCAGGGAAAGAGGCATTTGACAGTTTAAAGGGCCCTTTCCTGCCTTGCAAGTGGCAGGTCCCTTTAAACTATCAGCTGGCAGGCAGCAGGGGGTGATTTGAGGGGCAGGGAGACAGTTTTTGGCCTCCTCTGCCGCCCTGCGGGCCCATGCAGCAGCGGAAGAGGCCAAAAATGGCCTTCCTGCCCCTCGTGGGAGGAGGGGGAGAACACTGCGGCCCCGCAGGGCAAGGTAAGTGTGGGGCTGGGACTGGGGGCTGGGGTTTAGGCAGTTTAAAGGGCCTTGTGGCTTGCAAGTGGCAGGTCCCTTTAAACTATCAGCTGGCAGGCGGCAAGAGGGGGATAAACTATCGCCTGCCAGCTGATAGTTTAAAGGGTTCTGCCGCTTGCAAGCTACAGGAAAAGTTTATATGGCCATTTCCCTGGGGAAATGACCATTTAAACTGTCCCTTTACGATCCAAATGAACCAGTAAACCAGTTCATGGAAGTTCATGGTAATGAGCTTCCACAAACCACTGGTTCGTGAAGAACGAACCGGCCTAGTTCGTGTGGTTTTCTGGGTCGTAATTCGATTCGTGCCCATCTCTAATCAGGAGTTGCCCATCTTGCTACTAATTTGCTTCTGTTACTTAATCTTATATACTAATAGCCAAATGGCCCTGATCTGTGGATACTTAAATCTGGAGACTGGGGCCAAGAAAGGACAAGAAAGATCTTACTACATACCTAACAAATGCTTCAGGCTTGCAAAAAAATCTGAAATCTAAAAATTTACATTTTTTAAAAAATAACTCAAATTATAAAATGAGAACCTATAGCTTTAACCAGATGCCTAAAGTGGCTGTTTTTGGCAATCACAACAATTTAGCCAGTATTTCAGGTTTGTTTTCATTCAGTAAAAGGTAGGGGGAGGGGATAAGACACTTTCCAGGGCTGTTTTGGCCTTTAAGGGAGAACTCACTGGGGCCAGGTCCAGAAGCAACCACCAGACTTGACAACTTGCATGATTCATTCGAGTCTGGCTAGTTGCTCCTGTCAACAACCAAGTGCATGCGCGCGCGCACACACACACACACACACACACACAAAGCTAGTGTAATGTAGTGGTTAGAGTTTCAGAGCAGGATGTGGGAGATCCAGGTTCGAATCACCACTCTGCTGTGGAAGGTCATTGGGTGACTTTGAACCAGTCACATACTCTCAGCCTAACCTACCTCTCAGGATTATTGTGAGGATAATACAGAGGCAAGGAGAATGATAAGCTGCTCTGGGTCCCCACTGGGGAGAAAGGTGGTGTATAAATTTAGTAAATTAATAAATATAGAAGAATGGGGAGAGATAAAAGATAAGTTGTTTAGTGGGTTTGAAGGAGAGGAGGATGTAGAGAAATAGTATATGGAGGCTGCCAAAAGGAGGGAAAAGAGGAAATACTGTGGGGAAGGGGATACACGGAAAAGTGAAGTCCCCCTCCCTGGGAAGCCCTTGCAAGTTTTCCACAATGCAACTGGGCCCAGCACAGTCAGCACCACACACATGGGCCACAGAGGACAGCTGACAGGGGGAGGGGGTAAAGTGAAAACTGGGGGGCAGACAATGGTGGGTGGGAAGGAGAGAAGGAAGCAAGAAAAGGGGAAGAGGCTATGGGGTGCCAAAAAAGGGAAAGAGGACATAGTGAGGGAGGGGGAAATGAAATGCCCTCCTGCAAGGTCTTATGGGTCCCCCACTTGTCTTTCCTATATTCTAGCACAAGGGACAAGGATTTCAATGTTAGGCCACTGCCTGCTTCTCACTAATCTGTCTACTTTAATCCAAACATCCTGAATTATACCACTAGAGTATATAATTAGCATAAATCTGTTCACATATCCCCACACTTTGGACACAAACATCCCCCAAATAGGCATCTCCTTGTATCAGAGCTCTTTAGCTTTCAGTTCGCAGAGGTGGTGGTACATATTTAATTAAACTGTATTTTTGTATATTTCATTTTGTGACCCATTCTGAGTCCTCAGATTTACCAGAGTGAAGGCATTTAAATAAATTAATTTAGTTTAGATTGCAAGCTACAAATGCTGTAGCTGCCTATTATGGGTCCCATGGCTTTCTTTTGTTATGACTATGTGATGGGAAACTGCCATCAAGTTTCAGCCAATATGACAACCCTGCAGGGTTTTCAAGGCAAGAGATGAGCAGAGGTGGTTTACCATTGCCTGCCTCTGCATAGGGACCCTGGACTTCCTTGGTGGTCTCCCATCCAAGTAGTAACCACAGGAGACCCTGCTTTGCTTCCAAGATCTGACAAGATCAGGCTAGCCACAACCATTCAAGTTGTCATGAATGATTACTGATTTACCCTTGAACACAGTTTTCTAGCTAAGATAATGGTTCCATAATGTATGTTTTCCAATTTAGCATATATATTCAAGTTAGCAAAAATATTTACAATTAAAAAACCTTGGTTTTTAAAGGAAAACATAACTTTTTATTATTTCATGAAACTAGATAATACTAGTTCTTCATTGGAAAAGATGCTCTATTAAAATTAAATCAATACCACTATTTTCGGTAGCCTATAGTTTTTCACCTACGTTGGTAAAAACTCAGGTTTCACATGAGTATACTTGAAGAAGTTTTCATAGCATAACAGAAAGAGTAGTGTCTGACTCTTTCCCCTCTACAGCATCTTAAAATACATGCAAAATGGGTTTAATATGTGTCTGATTTGGGAACAATAATAAAAGTATATTAAAATAATTTCAAGAATAACAGTGCAATCCTAAACAGAGTTACACCTTTTTAAATCCACTGACGTCAACTGGCTTAGAAGAGTGCAACTCTCTTTAGGAGTGCACAGTAAATTCAGGAAATATATTCCACAACTACTTCAAGACAACCTTACTACAATGTTAAACATTGGCGCCTCTTAGTGGTGAACTATATTATTAATCTGTGCTAATGACTGCAGTATTTGCAAAGCAAGCCTGAGCCTTTTGGAAAATAAATAAAATAAACACACCATGCACAACACAATCTGTTACAAACCAGTCTGCAAAAGAAAAAAAAGAATTTGAGGAAAAAAGATAAAACTTGCCTTTTCCTGATATGACCTCTTTCTCATGTCTCCATCTAAACCCAAACTGTAAGAGATGAAAAAGCACTATTAAGCACTTTGCAACTCAGTGGCGGCATCCAGACTTCAAACAAGTTTCTGACAAAATCAAGTCAACGTTCCAGTGTGCTCCTTTTTGAACACCAAAAGCGCTATATAAATGTTAAGCATTGTAGACTAAGTAAGATCCATTTTAACCCGAACTCCTTCTAATGAACTACAGTTGCTGGTACAAAAAGACTAAGGTCCAGCTAGTGGGCTTCCCAAAATACCTGGTTGGCTTCTGTTGGAAACAGGATGCTGAATTAGACGCACCTTTGGTCTGCTCCAGCAAAGCTCTTAAAGGGGGAATGTGCAATCATCTGTGAGGAAGCTCACAAGGCCAAGGCCATTTTAACAGGTGAGCATGAAAAGTAACATGCCTATATTTATAGGAATCCTATTGGAGACAAGACTATAACCATTTATTATTTAAATATGACCCCACATGCAAAGTGACCATTGTTTCCTGTAAGCTTCTGTAAAAAATTGGCAGTAAAATAATAATAGCATTACTTCCTGTGCTCATCCTCTGAATGACCCATTACTGGCTGCAACTGAATATAGGATGCTATATTTTTTGCCTGTATATACTTTCTTCAACAGCCTACAGCCTAGGTGCCCTTAAAAGGAGATTACCTTTGGATGTTTGAATTTACATCTTCCCCAAGAACATAATTTCAAATGGGTTGCCATGTTGGTCTGCAGTAGAAGAGAAAGATTCGGGTCCAGTAGCACCTTGAAGACTTACTAGATTTCTAGAGTATGAGTTTTCAAGAGTCAGAGCTCTGGTTGGTCTTTAAAGCACTACTGGACCCAAATCTTGCTCTTACATATCCCCAAATTGAGGAAATTTAAAATCTAAGCCTGTACCTTGTTTTCTTTGTATTTAGTCAGATCTGCTATACAGTATTCTTTGAATAATTTATCATAGTATTTCTTGCTAAGCCTCTTCTCCCTGAAAAGGGAAGAACTTATTAGATACACAAAACAACACAAGCAGACAAAAACAGTGGAAGCTTTTCCTAGCTCAAATAACAGCAAAGTAGAAATAAGCAAGTAAATTCTACATAATAATTACTAGCTACAGCAGAAAATTACAGGAAAGGCAAAATTTCATAGGAGTAATTACCTTAAACAGAAGTTTTTACTAAAATATATTAAAAGTACAGATTAGAAATAGCTTTGGAGAAGCCTTGCTTTGTGGGTGTTTTTAATACCAGCTTGTTTTCAATTAGGAATTCACAACATTTATTACAGCTCATCAAGAGTTTATTTGGCCCCAGAGGTGTCACAAAGGAAAAACAGCTGAAGAATCTTTAATAATAGTATCACCCCCTGGCGAAGCTGTATGTTTCTCATGCAGCTTCATCAGGGGGGATCTTCCAAATTCCTATTAGTATCTTTCCCATATGTGCACTACAGCAGCACATTTTGCACCATCCGCTGTTTTTTCCTTTGTTTTGCCTTGGTGCGCCCCCCCGCCCTTTCTTCTTTACAGAGGTGTCATACAAATCTTCCGAAATGCTTCATCAAAGATGGCACTGTAAATTATACATATGATTTAAAATGTCCATAAAAGGTAAATAAATGCAGCTCAGTCACAGCCCAAGTTACCAATTCATATCCACTTCGTCCTCTTCTCTCCACAGGAATCTGTGATTTTCCCTTACAATATCAAGGTCAGTCTTGTCATTTGCTCTGTAAAAAAATGAGTTTACGCCTGGATATCAAATACAATTTTATAGTACAAAATAATCACATCTTCACTGGTTGCACTTTACCTCAGAATTTGACTTGCAGAACACTTTTTTCTAATAAAAAGTGACAAAACGGTGGTCAGAGTAGAAAATTCCAAGGGCCAATGACTACCCTGCTTTGTATTTAACTAAAACTGTAACCTTAGCCATTCAAATATGCTTTTTTGACCGGCATGGCATAAAATTAAACTTCTCAATTCAGTTATACTCTATTAGTTCATGGTCTTTGTTCTGAATTTATAACAAATGATTTAAAATCTACATAGTCAAAGGAATTAATTTTTTGTACATCCAAGAACTCTGGCACTTCCCTGACAATGAAGATCGTCTGCAAAGGCCTTTCTCTGGGGAGCCCAAACTTTGAGAGCCTAAGGAATCCCAAGCACAACTTCTCAGAATCCTACTCATGTCTACTTCATGGGGCTTACTCCCAAGAAAGTGTTTGTAGTGGTAAGTGGGTGGCTAACGGAGGCTAGAACTTTCCACAGTGGCATCTCAGCTGTGGCATTCTCTTCCCACAGCTGCCTATTCAGTTTCCAGATGTACATGTTGCGTTGGGTTTTTATTCATTCTGGGTTTTGGTTGATCTTAGGTTCATGAATGTATTTTTGTGCTGTTGTCAATAACCTGGAGAAAAACTGTCTTGCCTTTTTAATAGCGGCTTAATGTGTGCAGATAATCAGTTGAAGATTTCTATGGTACAGTGGAAAAGAGTCCAGTAGCACCTTTAAGATTAACCAACTTTACTGTAGCATAAGCTTTTGAGAACCACAGTGCTCTTCGTCAGATGTAATGGTACAGTGGTAAATAACATCTAGTAAGTACCATCGTATTGAGCCACTGTTAAAGAGATAGGACATTTTTTTCCAGGTTGTTTAGCAACCCTCACTGTTGCTGGGTTTAGGAAAAGATGATTTTTTTTTTTGGCTGCTGTTTTCATTTGTTGTATGGCTTTATGTGCAAGTCGCTTCCAGCCATAAATGTGAAACACTATGTGAATACCTCACTGAGGACTGCTTCAAATGTTATAATTTTCTATAAGAAGAGCAATCTCCATGCAAGGAAAGAATGTATTTTGGATTGCCAGAATATTCTTTGTTCTGTGACTAACCCAATGCAACATGGAACCCATTTTTATTGCTGTAACCCTCCCTGAGCCCACTTGCAGGGACGGTGGGGTAGAAGCCCAATAAATAAACAAACAAACAAATAAATAAAATAAACCCAAACAAGCAAAATGTAGTGCCTAAAGCCGTCTAGAACTATTCAGATTTCCCTTAGTGTGTAACTTTTTAAAACTTTTTAAAAACAAACTCTGGTAATTACCCAGCACTCACCCTGAACGTTTGAAATCTTCTTTCTTACCACCGTAGAATAAAATGTAGTCATTCACCAATTTCTTATGCCTTGCATACTGAGAGAATTAAGGAATTAACTTTTTTTTATCAATGGCTCAATAGGATTTCATGGTACTACCCACTCACACAAGTTTGTATGATGTATATAACAGTTGTAAAGACACAAAATTCCAAAGTTAATTTTACTGACAATGAAAATTAAGAAAATTATAACGTAAGAGAAGTTTAGACCAGCATTGTGTAGTGTTTTGTGCTGGCCTAAGGTCAGGAAGACCCAAGTTTGAACCCCCCACTGTTACCAGAACTGCTCTTTATTATAATGGGGAATTAGCTTTAGCAGTCTGTAACTTAAATTTAGCGCGGATCTTAACCTATGTCTACGGAGGTCCCGATCCCAGACACTCTAGTGAAAAAGAGGCAGACTACAAATAGGTTCAAACACGTGTATTTTCTAATAGTGTGGCGTAAGCCTGAGCTTGCACATACATACAAGAAAACATACAAGGACTAGGAAATGCAGAGTAAGAAATACAGAGACATTCGCATTAGCTGGTTCCCAACGATCGTAGAGGGAATACTCACTTATCCTGAAGCGAAGCAGAGACACGGCAGCGAGGGTGGCCCAATGCCAGCACTGGGACCACAGACGGACAGAGAGGGGTTCTGGATAGGATGGCGCGAGCCCCGAGTGGTCTGGGAGACCAGCTTAAATACCCCAAAACGTACCCCGGGGCTGGTGCTGTACTTGGTGGTTCTCACAGTTTAAAACAAAGGTTCTAATGGGCTACTGAATGGCTTGGATGGGCCACTTTGGTAATCTGATTGCGATAAGTGACACCTCAGGAAGAGGGGACGAAAGAGGGAGGGGGAAATCCAAGTGGGCTGAATGGATGTTCCAGCGGACAGGGCTTGTCCTGATGTCATCAGCTCTGGAATGCGGAGGTTTCTTTGAGATGCATTCTCTAAGTGCTTGGGATGGTCAGCATTTAGTTCCTTCTCCTGGGCGGCTCCTAAGATATGCAGAGCGGGGCGAGGTACTCTCGCTGCGGACGTGGTGTGCCCGCTTCGCTGAAATGGCTTCTCAAAGCAGTCTTCTTCCCAGGGTCTTCTGGCTGCCTAAGAACATGGATGCCGGCTGGGCATAGCTGGGGCTGGATAGCAGGCTGCCCGGTAGCGAGGGCAAGCTCGGCGACCGGCCCGCAGGAGGCTCCAGGCGGGAACTGACCAGTGAGCGCCTAGCCAGGCTCGCTGGAGGTTTCCCCAGCAGGCGCCCGGCTGCTAGCAGCGGCTTGGGCCCATATGAGGCAGGCTTCCATGGAGGCAGGGGGAACAGCACGTTAAAACACAGTCCAAGGCAGGGAACAGGCACGGTCCGTGGCAGATGGCAATGCAGGCACGGGGCACACGTGTAACACAGTCCACACGTACACTGGGACGTCCAGATACAGGTCAGGGCAGGGTTGCCCAGGAAAAGAGTCCTTTGTGCAGTTAACCAAACATGGATGCAGGGAACTACACAGTCTATTGCAGCAGCAACGTAATTGACACGCAGGCAGGAAACTGACATGTGTACCAGAACACACGTGCAAAGCAGTCTTTGTGTAGCAGCAGTGAAACAGTAATGCAGGAAACTTTAACACAGTTCATAGCAGGCCTTAAAGCAGGAGAGGGGGCCTACTTGGCAACACCACTCTGCCATGGAAGCTCACTGGGTAACTCTGGGTCAGTCACACACTCTCGGGGTTGTTATTGGGAGGATAAAATGGAGAAGAGGAGAATATTGTTGCAAGCCACTTTGGGTTCTAGTTGGGGGAGAGAAGTAGGATAGCATAATTTTTAAAAAAAGTTTAAGATTCACCAAACTACATTCCCTTATCATGTTTCTTTATTTAGAAAAGTAGTATAAATGCAGGACAGGTTTGTACTGTTAGTTATATTCATTAGTTGATGTGCAGGGTGAATACAGACCTGCTAATTCTACCAACTTGAAAGGGAGGACTGAATGGAATGCTATGTCCCTGTCCCCTATTTTTAAATCTGATCTGCCAAATTTACCTTGGTTCTGACCAGCTTTATAAACAATGGTCATCAACTAAAGTTACCCTGGAGCTTCTGAAATCAAATTAGGAGAACTCTAACACAGCATAACTCTTCTGAAAACTTCGTAAGACTGTCTGCTAAATGGAAACTGCTAAGAACTTCCATTTACAGTTACATAAAGAGACCTTTTAAGACATTAGACACAAACCCATCTCCCAGCTGGTATCCCATCCTATATTCAAGTGAGGGTAGTGCCAGAAAACAAGCCAAGATTAAGCCATGATGTCCACATTCATAAATCACATGAAGCGATAGTTAAAAATTCCTGTGGTTAATAAGCCAACTTCAAAATGATCTCACTACATGTATTCATGTGTATGTAAAAAGAGAGACAGAACTGTTTGTTTTTGATATTACATAGACCATATTTTACAAGCATTATGTCACATGTAACAGAACGGATCTCTGGACACTTACTGTGAAAGTCCTTTGCTTCTGAAGATATGAGGACACCTTGGATGGTTCCCACCATTCAATCAGAGAGGCAGGAAATTAATTTCTTCCTTCTCCTGTTTGGCCGCCCCTATCTCAGTTTAGGTGACTCCACGTAGCAGGAATCTCTATACCAAGCCTCTTTGGAACACTGATGCCCGAAAATCTGGAGGCAGCACAAGGTTAGTGAGAGAGGCAACAGAATGTCCGGAGGACGAAGATCCAGGGAGAGCAAGATGTCCTCAGATCCAAGGAGATCCAGAGAGAGCAAGATGTCCTCAGAGGAGAAGGACCCTTCACGGTAAGTGTCCAAAGGTCTGTTCTCCCTCTGAGGTGGAGGACATCTTGAGTGCTCCCAAGGTAGTTATTGTTTTCTGGGTGGGATGTCACTTTTGTCCTGGATCACATGCTGCAGGACTCTCCTTCCAAAGGCAGCATCCACCGAGTCAAATTTGTTCAGCTTGCAGTGCTTCACAAAAGTTGAAACAGATGACCATGCAGACACCCTGCAGACTTCTTCTATCGATGCATTCCTTTGAACAACTGTATTGGTGGCCGCACTTCTCACTGAGTGGGCTGTTATCCCATTGGGTACTTCTATTTTGAGAGCTTTGAAAGCCTCAGTGATACAAGATTTGATACTGGATTCTTAACATTGACGTGGACATGGATTCGGTTTCGTTTTCTCCGCCGTGTCGGACGCTCCTCTTCGCTGGCTCGAGAGGAAGCGGCCGAGCACCCTGTCCGGGCGGCTGATCTGCGAAGATTAGCCCCCAAAACTCCCAGTGAGGGAGGCTGGGTCCGGGACGCTGCGGGAAGAGCCCCCTGGAATCAATGCGGGGGGTTAATTGCCCGTTTGTCCCTACGGAGGCCGGCGGACGTGCGCAGCGCCTCGAGTGCTGCCGGGCCATGAGAAACGGCAAAGAGCAGAATTAGGCGAGAGCCTACAAGTAAGCGAATTCCTTCTGTTATTACAAGCGTACGTGAAGGAGAGGTGAGATCTGAAGCCAAGAGGGCTCACTCTTCCCCTTTGCTGAGTCTCAAAATTTGGTTGGCGCCCCCCCCCCCAAAATGGCAACAAAGAAACAAAGTCCTGCCCTTGGCAAGTCAGTTTCGGCTGCCTTAAAGGGAGAATCGTTGGAGGAAATTGTACGGAGGGCGGTTGGTGAAGCTATAAAACCCTTTGTTGACAAGCTGAATGAAACAGATCAAAGGGTCGGCTTAATTGAGAGCGAAGTGAAAACCATCAAGGAAGCAGCGGGGGGGGCAGAGAAGTCTGCTCGGGAAAGTGCGTCACTCGTGAAGGCTACGAATAAAGAGCTTAAACTGGTGGAGAATCAGTTGATCGGGCTACAAGTGGAACGAACACAGACAATTTTGCGCCTCCAGAATGTGAAAGAGGAGGAAAACGAGGACTTACGGGGTCTTGTCTCGGAACTATTGGCGACACCCGCGAGGGCAACTAAAGAAGAAGTTAAAAGCGCCATTTTGGAAGCCCGTCGGGCTACTTCAAAGTATGCAATGAAGCGTCAGTTGCCGCGCGAGATCATCATCGATTTTTCATCTAAGAGGATCCGGGACACTATCCTATACAATTCATACAATGCGGATTTGGACTTCTTGGGCAACAAAATTAAGATATTGAAAGACGTCCCATTTCTAGTCCGGAAAAGACGTTTTAAGTATAAAAAGTTCGCAGCTCTTCTGAGAGAACGTGGAATAAAGTACAAATGGTTATTTCCGGAAGGAATCTGGTTCACCCATAAAGATCAAGCCTTTAAGATATTATCAGAAGATCAACTAAGGGATTTTGAGGACAGGAACCCAGAATTCCAGTGCACCAAGCAAGACGAAAAGGAGAAGTCTGAGGGGGAGGGGGAGGAAACGAGCAATGCGGCTGCAGTTGCGCAGAGAGAACTCCGTCCGGGACCCAGGAGGGGAAGAAAAATTTAACTTGAAATTAAATTGTAATTTGCATTTAGTAAGGTCAACCACTCCATCAATATAATATAAAGCTTTAACTTTTGAATAATGGCAGTATGAAGGGAAAACAGAAATGTAGTGTTTAGTGTTTAGTGTTTGTAGGGTACCTTCCCCTTTTTTCCACCCCTCCCTCCCTCTCTCTTTTTTCTTTCCTCTTTCCTATCCCTTGTGTTATTGTAGTCTTTTGTAGTTACTGTTTTGTAGGGTATGTATGTATGTAGTAGTTGTATGTTAGATATTGAAAATAAAAAATTATATATATAAAAAAAAAAACATTGACGTGGACATTTTCTTTCCCAGGTTTGGTGGGGATGTGTTGATTAATAGAGAATCTTACTTGCAGACGTGTTCTGTCCTAGTCAGGGAGACCGTGAGAGATCTCCTGACATCCAGATTGTGCCAGTACTTTTCCTTGGAATGTCTGGAATGTGGACAGAAGGACGAAAGATGGATTTCCTGTGTTCTGCGGAACTTAGAGTAAGCTCTAGAGAGGAAGGTGGGATCAGTATGGAGTCTTACCTTGTCCCTGTGGATGACGCACAATTCTGGTTTGAGTGATACAGCACTAAGCTCTGAAATCCTTCTGGCTGATGTCACTGCGATAAGAAAGATGGTATTTCGTTTTAGCCACTTTAAGGGGATGTCTCTATTCGGTTCGAATGGAGGTTTGGTTAGTGCTGAAAGTAATAAATGGAGATTCCGTGTGGGAAATTGATGGATAGGAGGAGGACTAGTGTTGCTCCTCGAAGGAACCGCTTGATGTGAGGATGATGGGATAGACTGATCTCTCTGTTGAAGGAAGGACTGAGGTTAAGGCTGCTATTTGTTTCTATAGTGTAGCCAGTTTAAGACCCATATTTAGTCCTTCCTGGAGAAATCCCAGTATGCAAAGCATCCAGGTTTTTTTTCTCCTGTGCATTTAATAAAGGCATTCCAAGTTGAGTTGTATATTCTTATTGTCGACTGCTTCCTAGAGGCTAAGAGGGTGTTGACTACCTCTGTGGAATATCTCCTCCAGGTGAGAGGACTCCCTTTTAATTTCCAAGCGGACAGACAAAGCCAATCTGGAAAGGGGTGCCAGATCGGGCCCTGTTGTAACTTGTCTGGTTGTGGCTATGAGAAGTAAGGTGGCTGACATCAGTTGTAGAGTCGAGAACCATGGTCTTCTTGTCCATCAGGGAACAATCACTATTATCTCTGTTTTGTGTTCCATAATTGTCCTTAGGAGTTTGGGGATTATCGGAATGGGAGGAAATGCATATGGCAGACCCTTCAGCCACTGGTTCGTCAGGGCATCTGCCCATTCTGCTTGTGGGTAGAAATATAGGGTCATGAATCTCGGTAGTTGATGACTGAGATGAGATGCAAAGAGATCAATTATTGGGGCTCTGAAGTGATCTGATATCATGAGGAATATTTCCTTCTTGAAGGACCATTCTCCTTGCTGCATAAGTCTCCCTACTTAGCCAATCTGCTTGGATTTTGGTTATACCCTGGATGTGTTCTGCCCGAAGGGATGCCAAGTTTGTTTCTGCCTAGGTGATTATCTTGGTTGCTTTCTTGTGAAGTTGTGAGGACTTGGTGCCCCTTTGTTTATGTAGACTTTTGTTGAGACATTGTCTGTGCAGACTAGGATGTCCCAGTTGGTTATTTTGTCTTTGAAGTGAGTAAGGGCCAGATGAATCACTCTCATTTCTAGGACGTTGATCAGAAGTTGCTTTTCATCCACTGACCAGCAGCCCTGTGTTGGGTATCCTTCCAGTGTAGCTCCCCAGCCTGTCAGGACTTGGAAGTCTGGCTTTCCAGATCGTGTCTTTTTCCATGTGTCACTGGGTGTCTGTTTGAACAAGGGTTAAAAGGTCCTTTTCTGAACTTCTGTCTAGGGAAACCCCAGGAAGACTATTTGGAATTCTGATGGGATCTCGGCAGGACAGGGTTAGAGCAAAAGGACTGAAATGCAAAGGGTTGTCTCTCTGATCTCTTCAATGTTTTAGGGAGTGCCTTCTTCTTATCCCTGGTTTCCACCAAGATCTTTTCCAATGCACCACCGAAGAGTTTGTTCCCCTGGAAGGGATAGGCCATCACTATGAATTTTGAATGCAGATTCGCAGGTGAGGCCCTCAACCGGAGAAGTCTCCTTACTACAGCTGCTAAGGCTAGGCTCTGGAGCAAAAGGTCTGTGCGTTCAGAGTAGCATCCGCTGCAAAAGTGTTGGCCTTAAGGATCCTGGTGGCCCCTTCCAAGAGGCATTTGTTGTTTCCTGGAAGCAACTGTATTAGCTTCCAGATCCACCCCACTCATGCTCTGGACACCATGGAGGCAATGGCAGTGGCCTTGATAGCCATAGCTGTGGCTTTAAGTGCAGTCTCTTCTTTTAAGTGCAGTCTCTTTTTTTCTATGCAACATGTCTTTGACTGTTCCCTGGCCATCTTCGGACAGAAGGTCTGAGGACTGGAGCGCAGCCAATGCAGCATCTATTATCAGCACCTGTAACAATTCATTAGGAAACACAGGTAATGCACGTAATTTCTTAACTGAATTGGGAAATTGTTTATTGGCCGAAGGCCTGGCCCATTCAGCCTTAAGCTGTCTTTCAAATAACTTAGGAAAGGGGAAGACCTTCTCCTGAACATCAGCTTTAGGGAAGAACTCCGTGTTTCCCTTGGGTCTGGATTTATGGCTGTCTGATTTGGCTTCCTCCTCCCTAGAGGATAATTCATGCAATTCTAAGGTGGATAGCA
Source organism: Eublepharis macularius (assembly GCF_028583425.1). Classification (NCBI taxonomy): domain Eukaryota; kingdom Metazoa; phylum Chordata; class Lepidosauria; order Squamata; family Eublepharidae; genus Eublepharis; species Eublepharis macularius. The sequence continues at coordinate 101,716,152 of NC_072795.1, forward strand.
TCTTAGAAAGCGGGTATTGGTAGTCCTCAGCCTTAAATAAATGGGCTGATTGTTCTGGAATGATAATCTCCTCCTCCTCTTTCTCAGAGAGGAACACTACCTCTTCCTTGACCTCACTGTCTGAGGATTTTTCCCCTGGCCAGTGGGGGCTTACGTTTGGCCTTCTCTAGGGATTGCTTCTGGACAGGCTTGGTGGGCCATAGTCCCTTAACGTGCCTGCGATTATCCCCTGGTCTAAGAGTAGTTGGGGTGAAGAGGAGGTGGAAGCCCTGTCACTAATGGCAGAGGTCTCAGCCTGACAGAAGTTGGTGATCTCTTCTCTCATGGTTTGTCTAATTAGGGAGAGAAATTCGACAGAGTTTGGAAAATTTGTTTCAATAGCCTTACCTCTCTCTCTTGAGGTGTCCTGCATAGAAAGCAGGCTCTGGCCTATGGAGTTATGGTCAGTTGTGCTGTCTCCCACTGGGAGGTTAGGAAGCACGTTGTTTTACGCCGTTAAGGTTTTGGCACGAATTTCACTCTCCTTTCCCACTAGATTTGTGCCTGCCAGGTGGCGCTGCACTCAGCCACAGGGCAGAGACATATTGCTGTAATGGGCTCCTGCTCAGAGAGATGGGGACTTTGGGAAGCGAGCGAGCCACAAAGGCATGCCAGCACAGGTTCCGTCAGCTCCCAACACTCCAAAGGCAGTTGTCGGAGTATTTTCCTCCCAACATCCTGGAAACTGTCGTCATCATATTTCCTGGGATCCATAGCTGGGAGCAGTGTAGCTCCTCTTGGCCGAGGGAAGCTGTTTAAGAAGGGTAAAAAGCCCAGGAAGGAGAGAGAAGCAGAAAGATGGGGAGGAAATTAGAGCTAAGAATGTATGAAGTTAGAAGGAATGGGAAAGTAGAAAGGAAGAATAAGTAGAGACAGAATTGCCTATCTGTTAATAAATAGCAGAGAGATCTACTATAGAACTGCTCTCCACTGAGGCAGGAACAGAACTGAGATGGGGTGGCCCTCACACCAGATAGGAAAAGGGAAAAATTAATTTCCTGCTTCCCTGATTGGATGGTGGGAACCACCCAAGATGTTCTCTGCCTCAGAGGAGAATTTCACTTTGACAAACCCATTAACGTATCTCATACCTAAACTTGCCCTTGGCAATTTTCTTGTGGATTTCACCAGTATGCTAGCTCAATCTGCCTTATAAAAACTTGACAGCCACACTCAACAATTCAATTTCATTATAAAAGCAATTCCAAAATACACGTTAATATCCTTTAAAAATACTAAGATGATTGAAGAGCATATTCTTCTAATGAGACCTCTTCACCTTACAAAATATAAGTCATTATTCATAGCATGAAAACATAAAACTATATGAAAATATCAAGTTATTCTGAAAACACCTTGCTGAAAAAATTACCACAGTAAAATCACAGTTGAGTAAATTGTTAATGTTTTTGAAACTAAGAAAGTGACATGGATACGGGTAGTTTGCTGCACACATTGTCATTGGATTTTGTATTCCTAGTCCTATTACATTGTTCATTGTAAATCTTATACTGCATGTTCACAATTTTGCTTGCATTGTCATTTGTTCATATGCCAAGCCCTATGAAGCTATCTTATATATTTAGCCCAATATAGACTATCCTGATTGATGCAGAGGAAAGAGAGAAAGAGATGCCATAAACAGCCTCCAAAACAATTCTGGCATCGTAATCAAGGAAGCCGACAAAGGCGGAGCAGTGGTCATCATGGACAAACATAACTACATACAGGAAGCAGAAAGACAACTCTCCAACACAACGTTCTATAAAATACTACCTGCTGATCCTACGGAGCAATACAAAAGAGAACTCAATAAAATATTAAAGACTCTCCCTGTGGACATACAAGAATGCATCCATACGGACACACCCCAGGAACCACGACCAGGAAAATTCTACCTACTACCCAAAATCTATAAACCGGGTAACCCAGGACGCCCCATTGTCTCAGGAAGAGACACTATCACGGTAGGAGTCTCAGGATACATGGACTCTATCCTCAGGCCCTATGCCACCAACACACCCAGCTATTGATGGGACACCACTGACATCCTCAGGAAAATACAGTCCATTGACAACCTACCAGATGACACCATCCTAGCAACCATGGATGTAGAGGCTTTATACACCAATATCCCACATGCAGATGGACTGCTAGCCATAGGGAATACTATCCCGGACAAAACCACAGCACACTTCGCTACTGAACTTTGTCACTTCGTACTCACTCACAATTACTTCGAATTTGGTGACAACTTATATCTACAGATTAATGGCACAGCCATGGGCACACGCATGGCACCACAATATGCTAACATATTCATGGCGGACTTGGAACGCTTCCTCAGCTCCCATCCACTGGAACCACTACTATACTTAAGATTCCTGGATGACATCTTCATCATTTGGACCCATGGGAAGGAAGCTCTTGAGAGATTTCATCAGGACTTCAATAACTTTCACCCTACTATCAACCTAAGCCTGGACCACTCTACACAACAGGTACACTTCCTGGACACCACTGTACAACTACATAATGGACGAATAAATACCACCTAATACCGGAAACCAACAGACCGATACTCATATCTACATGCCTCCAGCTACCACCCTAAACATACCACTCGGTCTATTGTCTACAGCCAAGCCTTACGTTACAACCGTATCTGCTCCAATGCTCTCGACTGAGACTCACACTTAAGAGATTTACAACAAGCATTTTTGGGACTACAGTACCCACCAAATGAAGTGAAGAAACAAATCAACAGGGCCAGACTAGTACCCAGAAACAGTCTGCTCCAGGACAAACCTAAAGGAACTAACAACAGAACACCACTGGTTGTCACCTATAGCTCCCAGCTCAAACCCATCCAACATATCATCAGTGAGCTACAACCCATCCTGGAAAATGATACCTCTCTCTCAGAAGCCCTGGGTGGAAGACCTTTCCTTGCCTACAGACAGCCCCCCAACCTTAAACAACTTCTCACTCACAACCATGAATCGGCCAGCAGAGTCACCAGCACAGGTACCAGGCCCTGCACCAGACCCAGATGCCAGCTCTGCCCCTATATCTACCCAGGGAATACAATTACAGGACCCAATGGCATCAACTACACTGTCTCTGGCTCTTACAGCTGCTCATCCTCCAATCTGATATATGCCCTCATGTGCCAACAATGTCCTTCTGCTCTGTACATTGGACAAACCAGCCAACCTCTACGCAAAAGAATAAATGGACACAAATCTGACATTAGAAATGGAAACGTCCAGAAACCAGTGGGAGAACACTTCAATCTACCAGGACATTCCATCAAAGACTTAAAGGTCGCTGTAGTTCAACAGAAACCTTTCAAAAACAAAATCCAACGGGAGGCTGCTGAACTGGAATTCATACGCAAATTTGACTCTGTCAAGCTGGGACTGAATAGGGACTATGAATGGTTATCACATTATCACAGGTAACAGATTTCCTTTACAGAGGCGGGGTCTGGGGGAGCTCAGTGGCACCTGGCATGGGCTTTCGGGGACCACAGATCTCTTTGTCAGATGCATCTGGCAAGGAGAGCTGTGGTTATCGAAGGTTCATACTGCATTGGAATTGGATGGTCTAGCTGTTTGGCTGCTACAAACTAACAGGGCAAACTCCTTTGAATCCAACTGATCCACACACCAAAAGGAGATGTTTACATATACTAGCAAAGGAATGTTTTGGTTGCTCCCTCCCCCTTCCTCCCCCTAATTGCCTCTTCTCTCTCCTCCTCTTCTCCTCCCTCCTCTTCTATATTTGACCAGTCTCTGTATCATGCATCTGACGAAGAGAACTTGATTCTCGAAAGCTTATGCTACAATAAAATTGGTTAGTCTTAAAGGTGCTACTGGACTCTTTTTGATTTTGCTATCCTGATTGAGAGCGGTTCTTCCAAGCGCTGACAAAGTTCTGTCCAAGTTTCACTACTTAGAGATGCCTGAAGTAAAAAAGATTCAGGGCACAGTAAAGACTAGTGAGCCCCAATCAGGACATTCTGTCAGTGCTATGCATTACAGGCAAGATGAATCACGGGAACGACCAGGTTCTGAAGTCATGGGAATATAAGTGGAAGAAGCTTTGATAGGACCTCAATGGAGACCCAAAGCTGCTTACAACATCATTCTCCCTTTCTCCATTTTATTCTCACAGTCTTGTGAATTAGGTTACAATGGGAGAGAGCTTCCATGGAAGAGTAGGGAATTAAACCTGGATCTCAAAGATCCTAGTCCATCACTACCATTACACTACGCTGACTCTCATTTAAATATCATTTCAAAACATAGGTTATACCTGGCAAACTAAAGATGGTTCAAAGGACACATGAAGGACTGCTGAAGGAACTGGGCAGAGATTGCTTCAAGATGTGAAGAAGGGCTGACAGACTCAGGAAGTGACTGTGGGCAGCAGACTAAGCAAGAGTCTAAAACAGGCCATCAAGACCAACCTCCTTTATAGCTTTCTTGCATGAGACAACCAGCATCCTCCTGACCTAAGAACAGGCCTTGCCTCAACTGAGTCCTGGCATTCCCTGAAGCAATCTGTGACAGAGGCTGAACATCACAACCTAACTCCAGTTTCTACATTGTAGATCTTCTCCATCGTGTCTTGGACAGTTTATTTTTCAGCTAGTCCAGCTCAAAATGAGGTCAGGTTGCAGGGTAGCATCCAGCAGTCTCATGCCACAACAGCATATGACATTCAGGAAAAGAACTTGGAAGAAGCATAATACTGGTATTTCTTGATGTCGGAATGATTATGTATGTGGGCATGGAGGTTGAAGGCCTGCACAAAAACTCGGGTGCAGTGGGAGCAGGTGTAGAGCTTCTCACCTGCGTCTGGCTGTGCCCCTGAAACAGTCAAGGTCAGAGAAGGCTTTACTACAGATTTTGTAAACATGTGCATCTTGAGGGCCGCTAAGCTGGCATGCTCTTTGTTGCAGTATTTGCAGTTGAAATATTTCCTTACTGCTGACTGCAGTTTGCAACGCTGCTACCTGCGTCTGGTTAGAGCTGAAAAGATGTAATAGGTGTGATAGGACTTCTGACAGTCTAGGCATTCTAATCTCTCAGGGAAGTCAGCTGCCCCTCTGGTTCCTCCAGCAGTTTCTCCCTTTCTCACTCTGCTGGGCTGCCCAGATTGGGAGTCTTCTTGCAGGGGGGGGGGTTCAAATACTGATGAAAGGTTGAGATAGTTCAGGTTATGAGAGAGAGGACTGCCTGAGAGTCGGTCTCCCACTGAGACAGGGTCTCCAGCTGCCATAGCCTGAGGCCTTGAGCTAGGAGGGTCTCCTGTAGTCTCACTGCTCTGGTCAGGTGGGCAATGATGCAGCTGCAGTCCCAAAGCCAGCAAGGCTTACAGGGGACAGACAAGCCACACCATCTGAAGGGGGAACACCAGCCCTTGTTGGTCCAACCCATTGCACTCTGGGCACTGCATCTCCTGCCATCTGTGGTTGGGGATGTGGGTGCTAGCTGGCTTCCTGATCAGGAAGGAACACAGCATGGTGGGAGAGGAAAGGCATGAACTGCATTAGTTTGTATCTTTCCAATCAAACCCAGGATTAATAGCTGTATAAAAATGTGCGTCTTCCACTATATAAATATGTGACATTGCACTTTCTCAGAGTTGCTTTACCTCAGGAATCAAACTGATGGGAAGATCACTTTCAACATTTTTCTGGAATGGGGTGTCCTTAGTTGAACTTTGTGTACTGTGTTAATAATAGTGTCTGCAATTCAACAACTCGTGGCCAGTCCTGTAATATTTTGTCACAGTTCCAAGGAAAGCTGCATCCATGCTATATTTGCTTAAGTGCTATATATGCATCCTCATATCCTGATAAATGTTTTATTATACTGGGAAAGTCTGGTTAAAATCCAGTGGCTGCAGTGACCAAGAAAGCAACATTTCTGGAGGATGCTAAACCGAGGTGGCTCTGCTTGGTAACCCACTGGGTTTTGAAGATGTTTCTATAAATGCAGCATTTAGAATTCTGCACATCTATCATGGAAAACAAGTTCTGTTCCTAGCTCTAATCAGATATGATCTGAGAACGTGCCAAGTCATTTTACACACAGCCAGCAATAGAAGGGTGACGTCCTAACATAAAAGTAGCAACAAAGTCTTCTGAGTGCGCAAGGATATACAGAGTGATACCAGAATTCCAGTTCCCAACCTGTTTCAAGAAAACTGTTGTTCAGGAAAACAACAAATACAACTAAGCACAAAGGAAGAACTACATAGCGTACACAGCATTTTTGCAGCACACATGATACATGTTATATCATGTATGATGAATTAGGAACATGTCTTGTCTTTGCAAAACATGCAAATCCCTTTTTCATTTCATTAAAAAAGTATTGGGTGTGAAACAACAATAGCATTCTCCTCATTATTGGTTAGTGTTTTGTTTGTGCAATATTTTTTTTTCAGAATGGTACTTTAAAAATTGCAGAAAATTTAGAGACATACCAGAAAAAACAGAAAGACCTGGGGTTTTTTTTAGTAAAGGGGTGGTCAGAAAGCTGGTGGTACCAGATTTAAAAATATAAGGAGAACAGAGAACATTTATTAGTAAAAGGCAACATAAAGAAATTAAACTCTGCAGGAGAGGAGACTTTACCTGCCCAGTTAAACAGAGAGGTAGCTCTGGAAAGTGGAGAGATCCCTGGTCGGGTGTGGTTGGAAACTGCCTTTGGAGACTTTATGATTCAGTTAACAAAAAAAACTGAAGGAAAGCACTGATCTTGGAAGAGAAGAGGTTTGGGGTATTAGCAAGTGAATACCAGCATTCTTAAACCCAAAAGAAAAAGAGAATACTAAAAGAAAGTGTACTGGAGTATTTGAGGAAAAACGGGAACAAAAGCCTCTAGATATAGGAATTTAAGTATCTGTGAAGAGCATAAGAACTAAAGTCTGTGCATGTGCTGATTTTACCTCAGAGATCTGTATGCTGAATTACCTCTGAAATTTTCAACTCCTGATTTCACCTGACCTTTCCCCTCTAAAATAAATAATTACTTTTGAATGTTAAAAACACCTCTAATGCCATTTCTGCTGTTTAAGGACAAAGAGGGAAAGAGGGAAAGGGACCGTCATAACAACATTTAAAAATTGTTACATTTTATAGCAGCTAAGAGTGCCATAGTGACAGTATGGAAATCAAAAAGACTACCAACAATTGAGACTTGGTTTTCTAAAGTTTGGAACCATTTTATATTAGAAAAAATAAGTAATGACATACAAAATGCAGAACACTTCACAGAAAATACTGGTTTTATTGAAAAATGGCTCCCATTTCTGGAATACATTGAAGAGAATAATCTGCAACCTAAATCAAAAATTTTACAAGTTATAACAAACAATGGATACCTCTCTTTCTATTAAACTAGTAGTATAATAATGTAACTACATGGATATATTTATGACAAATAATAAGAATACAAGACTAACTTTGTAATGCACACTGATCTTTTAATCAGATTTGTAATGACGTTTATTGCTTGTAAGTTATTTGTTGCAACAAATGTTTCAATAAAAGAAAATTTATTAAAAAAAATTGTTACATAAATTCTTTCATTTTAGCTATTTAGCTTGCCTGAGGGGCAGCCAGAGTAGAGTTCATGATTAACATACTTTATTTAAAAGAGTTACAATGAGCTTATCAGATTAGATCCATGAAAAACTTTCCACTTACGCTAGAACTCTTGCAAAAGAGAAAACACAAGAAAAAGACCAAGGTAGCCACTTGCACTAAGTCAAACCTATTGTATCTCCGCCTGCATTTCTGCTTGTACAAGATCTTGTGCACCAATTTCTAGACACCATGATATACAGGGAGGAGAGTGCTAAGTGTTGCATAAGATCTTGTGCAAACAGGACTGCACTAAGTCCGTTTCCATTTGTGCATCACTGGATCCAAGTCACTGACTGTACCGTTTGTCTTTTGTGGCTAAAAGTGCTTGACAAACCTATTAGGATAGTGATCCTTAGGCAAGTGGCAGAGATCCACTTGCCAGGTCATGAGTGCTTAAAAGACATCTTTTTTGCTGCTTTTTTGGAAGGACCTCCTGCTAGTTCACATGCACAGAGTGCAAGGGCATCCTCTTGCCTATCTCTCTTTACATGCACACTGCAAGAAGTGGCAGGAGGGCAAGGCAAAGTCACTTAACAGCAGAGGGGATGTCTAGCACAGGAAGGTCCTACGTACAAAAGCTCTCCCTTACCTTTTCTCTTTCTTTCTCCTAGTAGAGGTCAGTCACCCCTGCTCGTGTTCTACATACATGCTTACACTGTGGAGTCACCTCTCCATGAAAACTCTCTCTTGCCTTCCTTTTCTCCCAGTCCTGCATTGTCCACCCATGCCAATGGTATGTACATGTACTTCTAGCACATGTACCAAGAAGGGACTTGGTAAGAAATCCCTTCTTACCAAGAGAGATTTTTCTTAGGGTAGGCAGGCTGCAAACATGGGTACAGAACACTGGATGACTGGTGGGGGTGTCCAAATCTGGCTGGGAGAGAGACAGAAGACAAGGAAGAACTTTTATGGGAAGGGTAGGCCCCAAACCTACCTGTGCTGGCTTGTTCTTCTCTACAGTTAACCTCCTGGTACTAAGCTTGTATTTCCCAATCTTGGCTCTCTTGATCAGCTGCCTGTGGTCCTGCACCTTGGCACTGTTCAGGTTATAATTATGGTTTCCCCTCTTCCTATCATGTGCTTGATATCATGTGATTTCCTGTTATGGGGTGGTGACATCTCATGTCTTGTCATGGTCTTGCAGCTCAGTAGGTCCCACCTTATCATATGGGGGATACAGATGGATCCTAGGCTTTGGATCCTTGTATTAGGACAATTATTAGGTACGTGGTTTTCAAAAATGTTTTCTTCTAATGTTTATCATGACATTAATACAGGCACTGACCACCCAAACTAGAAGCTGTAGAAATACATTCTGGGTGGAGGTATAATGTTTGACTAACTGAGCAAGTTAGCCCAGTTCTTCCTGTTTGTTCATATAAAGAATGTCCTTCCAGTTCAATATCAATGTTACATCCTGCCACTTGGAGTACCACTATGGTTACATTTTGGCAGCCTCCATGTACAGTGAGTAATGTTTGAACTTGTCCTTAGAAAGAATGATATTGGGTATGCTTTCATGTCAAGAAGAAACATAACTTTCCCTGACTTTGTGCAGGGAAATCACTACAACTTACTAAATATAAATGTAATCCCACTGAAATTTTTCTTTCAGAAAGATTTTTCGTTCAATATGTTATCGATAGAATAAATATTTAAAGGATACAGCATCCATTGCTATTAAATGAAATCTTCGATTTCTTGCTTCTTCCCTAATAAAATAAATTATTATTCCAGTTGCACAAACCAAGTGTGTTCTCTGGGGGCGGGGAGGGGTAAAATCTGGTAAATATAGTACAGTACCTGTCCCATTCATCTGTTGCCACCTGTCTGTGCGCCACCTTGCTTTGTTTTTCTTTCTGGAAGGGCTTTGTAAGTAATGCATCTTCACTGCTTGTCACACAGAAGAAGAAAAAGCACATAATTTTTAAAAAAGTTATCACTAATTTTATATATGTATATGCACCTTATACTCAAACATTTGCATATGAAATGTTTAGTATTAAAAGAAAAGCTAACTAGTTTTACGAGAGGGATACTTAGGTGGAGGATGGTGGGCCAGTTCTCACCCAGTTACCTTCCCAGTCCTGGGCTGGCAACAAATTCAATGGTTTCCTCCTTACATTTTTCTTAAGTGTGGGTTGCTTGTTGCTATTGATTGATTTCCAAACAGACCTTAGGGAACAAGCAGTGTTCTTGATAATGAAGTTAGAATCAAGAAAAGAGTGTCTGAGCATCTGCAGAATACCTTTGCTTTATTGCTGAGTACCCACAATGGGCCCTTAGACATCTGAGATCAGAAGGAAGGACATTCAGGACAGAAATTTAGCACCATGTGGATTTTTCCATAAGAATCATTAAAAAAAAAGTATGACCATGTAGTTACTTAGTTTGTCCAGCATGCAGGACAAGTTATGCCAGGACTGACTCTCAGCATAACAGTTAATGCATCCAGGTAGGTGTGTTTGGAATCAAGTAGTCATGGTGAGCTGCTGCGTATCTTCTCTGAACCACTTGCCAGTTTTCCCAGTGATTGCACCTCTAGTCAATACAAAGACGGAGCATTCGGAAATACGAAACAAGCAGCAGCAGCTCATACCCTTCAAGCACAGGCCTTGTTCTTACATAGCCTGCCACCAACTTGGCCTGAACTCTTGATCAGTAACTTAATTAAGCTTGCTGAGAACTGGCACGAAGGAAGAACAGAAAAAAAGATCAGCCAGTCCTCCATGCTGTACTTGGAGAAATGAAGCACAGAACTGCAAGACATCAAATGACATGCATCCACCAGATGGACGTGGCAAATCTCCTCCCCAGCTCCTCAGAGACAGCAGGCTCTGTCAGAAAAGTGGCAGAGGAATCAAAAGTGTGTTTATTTATCTTGAGCAGTTTGTACTGGTGGAACCATGACAGTGCACTACAACATGACTTCACTTACATGTACATTACAGTACCATTAGTACAATGTGTTACCTTTTTCTCTCCCGGTCAGATTTCTTGCTAGTTTCATCATCGCTGAAATCAGAATCATAGTCCCCATGACCGAGGATCTGGAAAAAATTAATTAAAAAAGTGTGTTTTAAATTTAATGAAGGTTCACAAGACAGTGATATAAAAGGCACTGCTGCCCACCCACTGTAAAAAAAACTAGAAACATTTGTGGTTAGCAAAGTGAAACTATGAAAAGCCTAACATGCAGGCTTCACGAGCAAGAGGAGAGGGGGAGGCATCAGCAGATTTTGCTGTCCTCAGCCCAGGACAACAGAATGCACAACAATCCATTCTTCCCACTCATGCTCTGCCATTAGGAGTATCTTAGGAGGGGACTAGGGCAGCAATGGCAATATACCTCCCCTTTCAGAATCTACACTTCCCGTCTGCGCCCTGGTCTAAATACATAGCAAGGCCAGGTGGGAATGAAGTAGTAAATTCTGATGTTGTAGAATGAATTCTACAACTTCAGATTGCACATAGCAGGCCACATTTGTCAATTCTTCCTTATATAAATCCAGGAGTTAGCCATGTTAGCCTGTAGTAGCAAAATAGTAGAGTCCAGTAGCACCGTTAAGACTAACCAAATTCATTGTAGCATAAGCTTTTGAGAGCCACAGCTCTTTTTGTCAGATGCATCTTCGTCAGGTTTTTCCTTATATAAAAGCCTCCCCCCAAAAGGAAACAAACACATAAGGCTAGAACTTTTCTCCTCATGTTTTTACTTCAGTGTGGTTTTTTTCCCTTGAAAGGCAGCATTAAAAAATGGCACATCCCATCTGAAGTTCATTTACCATCTCATTCTGCTGCACATGCAGACCTGGCCGTAGACACAAGTGGGGGGGGCAGGTGGGATGTATAAGTACTAAAGTGACTGGATTTCTAAACATTTCCTTCCCAATTAGAAAGGAGTATGGAGATTTTTTTTATATTGTCACTCCTTCTCAGCTAAAGCTTCCAAGTAAGAAGCATAATGAACTACGTATATTCTACTTTTTTACCTGAAAGGAGAGATTAAGTGGTGCCAATTAATAGATAATAGAATAATGTTGTTTCAACATGGTCCAGATACTCCCTACAAAAGGAGGTACAACAGAATTGGCACCATTCATATGCCTTCACATTACAATATTTAGCAAATCAGGAGTCAGACATGACAAGGCAATGCCTAGGCAATAAGGGTCAGTTCATAGAGTTAGATTTCCACAACAAACTGGTAACATCAGTTCTTTTTTAGTCAGGCACACAGCTACAATTATATATGTAGAAAGAAGAAAAATACTTCAGAATTAAAATATGGAATTTATTAACTAGGAGGAATGGAACATATTAGCTAAGAGAGTTGTTTTAAAGATTGTGCAATACTTCTTCCTCATACATACTTCAGCATCCAGTTTCAATTTGTTTAAGAGAAAGGAAGCAAAAAAAATCCCCCAAAGTCATTCTTGATTATTTAAATCTCATATACTTTGAAAAATGCCTTACACTGAGCAAAGAATAATTCCCCCAACTATCAATGCAAGTTATGGGTGAAATGGGGGGAGGAGGTGAGGAAATTTAGTTTGGTCCTTCGATCCTAAACAGTTACTGAAGTCAGTGGGTTTAGAAGGGATTGTATTGTAAGACTGTATCAGGCATCTGACGAAGAGAACTTGATTCTCGAAAGCTTATGCTAAAATAAAATTGGTTAGTCTTAAAGGTGCTACTGGACTCTTTTTGATATTGTAAGATTATAAGACCAGACTGACATACTTATTCTATGTGTCTGAAGATGGTGGTCCAATTAGGACAGCCTCAGTGTCATTAGGATATCTTTCCTATAAACTAGTCCTTCAGCAATTTCTATTACCCCGTTCTTATTGAGCTTTCTCCGCGATGATAAAAGTAGGGCTACCTTTCTGCTCTGGATGTTTCCCACCCCTTGGGAATGGCAATCCATTACTCTATTATTCCCAGAGGTGTGGATAAAGGATGATTTACTCTTGCAGTTTATTCTGTTACGGTTTTCAATAGCTTCTGTTTGTTTTTCTATAATATTTTAAACCTGATCTAATACAGGACACATATGAATTGTAACAAGATTGAAGCAGTTCTGTAACAAGGTACATGGATTAACCATCTTTTAATATTCTTCTATGAGTCTATCATAAACTCACCAATGTTACCTTCACCATAGTTTTAAAAAGAGTAGCAGAAGGAAATGTTTTCCTCCTTTTACTATACCCATATGAGTAATGTTAGAATTCCAATGAGAAATAGCAATTATGAAAATCCAACCAGTGAAAAAAAGTTCTGCAGAACAAATTGGACCACAAACATATGATCTTCTATATATAGTTTCATATCACTGTTAATAAGGCCAACACTAAATGAATCTTTTAAAGTATATGTGAATGTTATTGGTGCATAATGGAAAGCAGAGGAAACTTTTTTAATGTGCTTATTACATTGTACTCCACTCTTCCTCCACGAAGTTAAGGGAGGCATTTTATACTCACAATAACAACATGAAGTACACACAACCAATCACCAAGGTGACTTCATTGGGTGAGCAGTTACACTCAGGCCTGAATCCAGATCCAACACTACCAGTGCAATACTGCACAGCAAGGAATAAGTCTGAATAGAGTTTTTGAACATCATGCCACACAAATCACAAATTATTACAGCTGAATTACTGACCCAGATAAAATAACAGGTACGTTTGGTGCTCGAGTGGAAAGGCTTTATATTCGAATTTCATAAACGGGCAACACAAACACCGATTCAAGCTTCATTCCAGGTCCAGGCTGGGAAATTCCTGGAGTTTGGGGGGTGAAGCACGGAGAAGGTGAGGTTTGGGGAAGGGAGGAACCTCAGTGGGGTACAATGCCATTGATTTCACGCTCCAAACCAGCCATTTTCTCCTAGGGAACTAATTTCTATTGCCTGGAGATCAGTTGTAATTCCGGGAGATCTCCAGCCACCACCTGGAGGCTGGCAACTCTATGCAGCCAGTAAGTCTTCAAGCCTGTTTAATTAGGGGAAATGAAGAATGCCCGACCCTCGGGGTGTAACATCCCCGACCCCACTTCTCTCTGACGGTCTGAGCCCTGCGCTTCCTCTCGCGGCAAAGGGCGGCTACTCACAGCACTGGAGAGCTTCATCTGGGACGACTCCATACCGCCAAGCCTGCCTGCGGCAGGGCGGCCTCACTTGCTTACAAAACAAGAAGAACCGGAGCGATTAGGCCTCTGCTCAGCGGCGTCCCTCAGCAAGAAGGGCCCTGTCTGAAACTGCGGTTGAAGACCGAGGGATCCGGGCAGCAAAAGTGCCGTAGCACTCTCTTCTCTCGGAGGAGAGTTCCCGTCAGACTTTTTGTCTAGGCGTAGATCCAGAGGAGCTAGCCGTGTTAGTCTGTAGTAGCAAAATCAAAAAGAGTCCAGTAGCACCTTTAAGACTAACCAATTTTATTGCAGCATAAGCTTTCGAGAATCAACTTGATTCTCGAAAGCTTATGCTGCAATAAAATTGGTTAGTCTTAAAGGTGCTACTGGACTCTTTTTGATTTTGTCTAGGCAGTGCTACTTTAAGCTGTAGGAGAGTGGAGGCTGACCCCCGAACTAAGCTGTATGATACGTGCTCCTCCAAACGTTATTTTGGGGTGCAGAGCTTGCCAATTTCCCCCAATATTTTGTTTAGATTTGTGAATACGGAAGTAGGAACTGTGAATAAGGAACTTCAACTTCTTCCTGAAAGGAGCAAATGAGGATCTTTTCTCTGTAGCCCCTGCTCAAAGTCTAATTTTGATCAGGAAGCCTCTTTAGTAGTTTAATATTGGTTTGTTAAAGTTAGATACATCAGTGTATTAACGGCCTATTTGAGGAATATGAATTTGGTGCGTAAAAGCAGAATCTGAATGTAGTTTATTTTCAGTTCTGTTTTGTACATTAGCAGTATAGGATGCCTCTGCCCTACCAGCCCGAACAAGCACTAACCACCTCTGTGAATGTCTGAAGTAACTCTGTTCCGCCCCCAAAAGAGGACTTTTGTCAAAAACATCCTAATAATTCACACCAATTCTATTTCTGAAGACTATGGTGGTGTTCTACAAACTCTCTTACTTTATGAACTTATGGTGGGATATATTCAACTTTGCAAAATAATCTAAGCAAAAATCACAATAATTACATTTGCAAGTAATTCAAGCACTAATACGAATAAACTGGGCAATGACACTAGCATACTTTTTTAATTTTTAATTTTTATTATTCTTATGACACTAGCATACTTTTAAAACACCAGCTAATGGCATTAGACTCTTACAGCTAGGCACTTGTAATTAAATGAAATTGCCATATGAGAACTTTTTCTTAATCTTGTGGCAAAAATAATTATGTATTCTTTACTTCATCTATACCATGCCTTTCTCCCTACTGGGGATTAAAAGAAGCTTACATCATTCCCCTCTCCTTCCTTTTTATCCTCAAAGCAACCCTGTGAGGTAGGTTACACACCTGTGAGGTGTGTATGACTCAGCTCAGGTCATCCAGAAAGCTTCCATTGCCCAATGGGGATTTAAACCTGGGTCTTCCAGACCTTAGTCTGACTCTCTGACCATTATGCAACATTGCCTGTTGTAATAATAAAATAATTCTTTTGATTAATAATAATAAAATAATTCCTTTAAACGATAACAGCATGTATACATCAAAATACTCAAAATTTTATATGAATACATGGCATCCTCCCTGAAATTTTAGTCTGTGCCCAAAGATTGCTTTATCCCAAACAGAAAAATATTTCCCCTTCACACTAGCCAGACTCAACATCGTATGAAAATAAATAATATTGGTTGATGCTCCCATGAATAAGCTAAAAATTGGCTCTCCCATAGTGCACCAAACTTTTCCCATTCAGTTCCTCCTATTTATATCCTCCCTTCCTCCAAGGAGTTCAAGGACAATACTGATAAAAGTGGACAAGATGCTTAAAAGATACTATGTCACTACTTATTTGTTTAGGCAGTTTGTTCCCTGGTATTCTATTAAGAGAGTACCAAAGATGGATTACAACGGAAATAAATAGCAAAATACAATTTTTTATATTAAGTGCGGCATATAGGATAAACAGTAAAAGCTCAAAAGTGGTAGATTAAATATTCCAATACAAATCATTATTTAAAGTAATGGTGAATTTAAAAAAAATAGCACAGCTGTCATTAAGGAAAATATTTTAGTAGCCAGTTTAAAAAATAACTAAATGATGACAGCACAATAAATTTCAAAGGCCCAAATGGAAAATGTATGTTTTTAAATTATTCTAGAAGACAGGCCTTGAAGGGGACAGATGCATTCTCAAAGTGAGGGATTACCACAAACTGGGGGGCCACAGCTGAAAAGACACTGTCGAGTAGGGTTGCCAGCTCCGAGTTGGGAAATTCCTGGAGATCTGGGGAGTGAAACCTGGAGAAACCTGGAGAAAGTGGGGTTTGGGGAGGGAAAGGACCTTTTCCATAGAGCCCACCAGCCAAAGTAGCCATTTTCTCCAGGTGAACTGATCTCTGTGGCCTGGAGACCAGTTGTAATTCCGGGAGATCTCCAGCCACTACCTGGAGGCTGGCAACTCTACTGTCAATAGTATCAATCTCACTAGGGTTGCTAGTCCCCAGGTGGGGGCAGGGGATCTTTCACTCCCACCCTCCACCCTCTCACCTGGCTGGTGGGGTAAAAGGCAGTGCAGCACACTCCCACACTCCACAATAGGCCAATTTGGGCCCCAAACGGGCCAAATTGAGCCCATATGGGGCCTAAATTGGCCTGTTGTGAAGCTCAGGAGCTTTCCAGGGCCTTCCTAGCAGCGCTCCCCGCACACCGCAGCAGGCTGAATCGGACCTGTTATGGGCCATAGTTGGTGCGCTGCAAAGCACAGGAGCACTCCAGGGCCTGTCGCACTATCCTGGCAGCGTTCCTGCACTCTGCAGCAGGCCAATTTAAGCACCAAGGGGACCAGTTCAGCCAGCTGCAGAACGTGGCAGCACTGCCAGGAGGGCCCTGGAGAACACCTGCACTTCACAGTGGGCCAATTTGGGCCCCAAACGGGCTTGACTCACCTCACTGTGGAGTGCGGGAGCGCTGCCTGGGGCAACACAAAGACTGGAGGCTGAAGAGACCTGGCAACCCTAAATCTCACCTTTGACAATGCAGTCTCTTTATCAGGGCCTGCCAGATTTCAAGGCCTGGGCAGATTCATATGGGCAGAGATAAGTAGATCTTTTGAATTTAATACTTTAAAGGTCAAGATCTAGAACTTGAACTGAATCAGTCAGTCAAGCAAGCCTTTATTGGCATATATAAAATATAAAATTTTAAATACAGAAACGAGTCCATACAAAGTGAAATTAAAATAACAGAAAGGAACATGACAACAGTGCAGTAAAACCAGTATAGATTAAACTGAATCCAAGTAGATCTTTTGAATTTAATACTTTAAAGGTCAAGATCTAGAGTTTGAACTGAATCCAAAAACAAACTAAGAGCCACTACAGAGCCACTATAGCCTTGAGTAATATGTTTGTAGCGTCTTCCTGGTTGCTTGCCTATTGTACAGCTTAAGTTCCAAACCATCTTCAAAGACAAGCCCTTGTAGAATGCTTTACAGTTGTCCAATCTGGCATGAGTGATTGTATCCAGGACCCTGTTTGTGATCTTTCCTTAGAATCCACAGAAAGCCACAACTTGTGCACTGGATCTTTGCCCATCTTGGCTTGTTAATATCATGTAAGGACCACATCAATGAGCCATTGAGGTCTATTGTAAATTAATCGCCAACTCAGGGCATTCTCCCAGACACTCAAACAGGGGTTTATCTCCCTCTGCTTAAGAAAACATTTCTAGACAAAAATGACATGGCCAGTTATTATAACCCAGTTTCTTATCTGCCCTTTCTGGGAAAAGTGATTGCGATCAATAGCTCTGGTTTAAATAATTTCTCATAAAACAAACTCAACGGGTTGCTGTTGGAGATCAGCTGTTTTCAGAGTGGGAATTATCTTGCAGGGTTCCACAATGAGCAATTTTATCCCCCATGTGATTAAGCCTCCTTTAGGAGAACTCATTTGTAGCTATGGAGCTGGAAGCTATCAATATGCAGATGACACCCAACTCTACCCAACTCTATTTCACTATCCAAATCGCTGCAGGATGCAGTAGAAATCTTGGGTCACTACCTGACAGCTGTGGTTAAATGGCTGAAAACGAACAAATTGAAATTGAACCCAGACAATATGGAAGTGATTATCATTGGGAAGGCAGAGATCTTGAAGGTCATTGTAGTGCCCACTTTCAATGGAATTAATCTGACCCTTGCAGGCTCAGTAAAGAGCCTTGGGGTTATATTGCATCCAGAGCCAGTGTGGTGCTGTGGTCGAGAGCGGCAGGACTGTAATCTGGAGAACTGGGTTTGATTCCCCAATCCTCATTCCTCTACTTGAAGCCAGCTGGGTGACCTTTGGTCAGTCACAGCTCTTTCAGAGCTCTCTCAGCACCACCCACCTCACAGTGATTGTTGTGGGGATTATAATAACATACCTTGTAAACTGCTCTGAGTGGATGTTAAGTTGTCCTGAAGGGCAGTATATAAATTGAATGTTACTGTTGTTGTTGTTGTTGTTACCAGAAAAGCAAGCTATGACAGCTGCAAAAAATGCTTTCTACAACTTCAGTCTAGTCTGGAGAACCCCCTACCTCAATACGGCCCATCTGGCCAACTGGATCCATGCCATGATAACATCGAGACTTGATTACTGCAATGTGTTGTACATAGGCCTCCCCTCTAAGTTAACTCAAAGACTCTCCAGTTGGTGCAGAATGCTGCAGCTCAGTTATTATCACTCCAGTGACTACCTATCGCTTACCAGGCTCAATTCAAGATATTGGGCATCCCATACAAAGTTCTTCATGGTCTTGGTCTGGCATATCTAAGCTTCTCTCCCTAAGTTCTGCCACAGCACCTTCCCTCATCTGCAGGTGCCAATTTGCACATGGGCAAAATCAACAGCTGCCCATACATGCACTTTCTCTGTAGTAGCACCCACCTTGTGGAATGGCCTGCCACTCTCCCGGCTTTCCACTAACAATGCAAAACCGAATTATTCAGGAGGGCTTTCTACTCAAACAGGAGGGCTGTATTGTAAGGAAGCGTTTCAGAGAGATGCATCAGTAAAGAGGCAGGGAGGGACCATAGACTTTACTACCATGTGTTACTGTGTACTATCTGTGGCTTTAAGTATGATCCTACTTGGTAGTTCTATGTTATTTAATATGTCAGTATTAGAATTGTTTATACTCTTTTTCAGCATTTCTTCAAC
The DNA here is from genome assembly GCF_028583425.1 of Eublepharis macularius. Lineage (NCBI taxonomy): Eukaryota > Metazoa > Chordata > Lepidosauria > Squamata > Eublepharidae > Eublepharis > Eublepharis macularius. Next base: position 101,735,198 of record NC_072795.1, read on the forward strand.
TCTGTATTAGATTTCTGCTGGTTGTACAAAGTTGCATTTATATACCCTATTACAATTTTTATTGACATTGACTGTACTCCCACGGTGTAATCTGCTTTGAGTCTCAGTGAGGAAGGTGGACTATAAATAACATAAATAAATAAATAAATATTTTCAGTTCATGCAGTTCAGTTCAGTTCAGTTCCGCCTTCCCTCATCTGCAGGTGCCAATTTGCACATGGGCACACGAACCTGGCACAAAATGAGAAAGCAAGTTTGATGTCAAATGGTCAGTCCTATCCCACATTCAAAGAAATATCTTCCCAATTCAGTTATATTTGCTTCTCTGTCCCTCAGGTCCTAAAACTTACCTTCAATTTAACAACTATATCTTCTGCCTCAGATTATTTAAATTTTAAAATTGTCAGTACTCCTAGAGCAGCAATCACTATTTTATTGAAGCTACTGCAATTCTACAGCATATTTGTTTTTTAAATTAAATTAGAATGGAATTAAGCATCTAGTATCTCTTAACTGATACTTGTTTGGTAATTTCATTGTGACTACTCACAAAATGAAACCATACAACATGAGTAATTGTAGCTGAATTGGTCTAAATAATTCCTGCTCACCTAGTGAATGAAAAAGGATGTAAAGAGTTTGGTGCAATGAAATGGGATGACTTAATGAAGCGCCATCAGTACAATTCTATGCTGGGACATTTATTTATTAGTAATGAATGCCAGCCAGAACAGCAATTAGGAACAATACAGTTCTGATTGCTAGATAATAGGAAAAATACAGTTTGCATTTCAAATTAAATAACATTTATAATGCTATTCTAGGGTCTCAAATGCTATTTTATTTTTACTTAACTCTGTAACCATCTAAGGTACTTACTATGCAATCCTAAGCAGAGTTACTTCAATGGGCTTAGACTGGAGTAATTCTTCTTAGAATTGCGCTGTTAGAATATGCTTCTTGTTGCCTAACTTAAAGATGGGGAAATGCAAGGAACATAACATGAAAAGAATCATTGCTAATAATAATGATATAAATCAGTCTTACAAATAAGTTTTCAAAAGTTACAAACCCATAACAATTTTTACCTTCTCATTTGTGGTCTGCAAGGAACCAAGAACAAACTTTGCAAAATTTCCCCGCCTAATCATCATGGACAGATTTTTTACTCATCACAGGTGACCAGGTTAGGGATACATGAATTGAATTGATGCAGTATGTCAACTGTTCAAAGTGCTTCATCAGGAAAGACAAGGTAAAAGTCTCACTGGTCTTTTACAGCACCCGTGTCCATTTACTCTGTAGCCTCTCATGCTCACAAACAACCATTACTGGAGTTATTTTGGTATTAGTTCTTTTTCTTTCATCCAAAGAGAATGGTATCGCCTGAATAAATACTTACATAAATACTTATTGATTCTTTATAATGTTTCTCTTGATCTTATGGTTGCCTTGCTTTGGTGTTTCAAAGATTAAATTAGACCAGAACATTGAGAACTAATTTAGAATTTATTGTCAGCAGTCAGAAGAATCCTTGTAGCCATTATGTGGCACAAATAGGAACCTCTAACTATTGCTGACTGGTTAAAAAAAAAAGAATGGACAATTGCCAATCCAACAACTTAAAGGAAGTCGAATGTACACGGGGTATTGTAGGATTTATGAGCCCTATTAATTGATTTTATAAAAATAATATACAATATTAATATATATAAATATTATTCTTTTGATCTGACCTAGAATTATGTGTTTACTTTCACTGAGATACTTAAGTAATTTTCTTACACTGTTTCCTGTGTAGTCCTAAGGATTTTTTAATAGATGAAAATATTTGTTGCCAGTCATGTTTTAGATTTTAAGGGTTTTTTAAAAAGTTAAGTATAGTTGCTTTCTGTAGATTATTAGAATTTCAGAACACATTGTCTGCATGTTTCTTTTGTGCTTTAAATAAGGAAGAATTGGTAATTGGGCACTAGAATAGTTACAGTATGCTGGTCAGCTCAAAAGTAACTGTGATGTTGTGCTCTTTCAGGAAGTTAATTTTCAAACAGCAAATGCAATCCAAATGCTGAACTCCTGGGTGTGTCCTATATTTCCTTCCAGAAATTAGTGTTTTGTAAGTCTGTCAGTTTAGAATGTGCAAAAGTCTGTTCTGTTAAGTATGAATATTGTAAGTCTTGAAGCATTATGTTTGCCAATCCCAGACTTTTGTCCTCCCAAATATAAGGAAGTAAACTTAAACATGTCTACTCAGAAGTCAGTTCAATGTTACTCAATCGACTTACTCCCAGGACAGAGTTCTATGATTGCAGTCTAAGCCTTCATGCATTCTTCCCCTCTATCAAGAGGAGAAGTGGAGGGACATGTCCACTGTCCGATTCCATATGTCATATTTTCCACTGAAGGATCTCAAAGAGCCAGCTTTCCACAGCTTAGATTTGTCACATGGCGAGGAATTAATCCAGTTTTTTAGAGGTTGGAGCTATTTAGATGGTGTAGCAGAAAAGCATTTCTAGTACTCAGGAATCGGATTATGGGCAATCCAAATTAAAAGACAAATAAGGAGGCTCCATGGTTGGTGTAATATAAAAGTTCGCAGTATATCACTCTAATTACCTATTGGCCTTAGGAAACCTCAAGTAGAAAAATGATAAACGTATTCAATAAATAACAAAATCTTTTAACATCTACCAACAACTGTGTCCCCCCCTCCCGCCCTTTTTTCCTCCTCTTTGTTAAGCTGGCAAAAGTAAGAGTTTTTTCTGGCACTGCGTCTTGCTGTTGCACCACTAGGAAGGACCATTTCTTTAAAAACTGTGGAAGTTCAAAAATGTTTATATTGTTTATTGGGGCTGAGGCAAAACAGAGTCTTATTTGGCCTGAATTTGGCATTCATAGCAGAATTCTTTACAAAAGCAGCACTAGGAATGTGGACTCAGAAGCCCAGCAGAAATTTATGATCTCCAAAATCTGTCTTTCTGATCTTGCTAAAAAACAAAAGATTATTGGATTTAGAAGACTATGAACTAAGGTTTGGACGGCATGGATATTTGTTTTACGATAAAGCTAAGATTAATGCAGAATTTAATAACCATTATGTTAGGTGGGCCATTTTGACAATATGGAGTCAATCTAAACTGAGGATTTGCCCCCAAGTACCTGTTGCTATTGCTGCAAGAAGCCCACTTTAGAAGGGAAATGGTGAGTACATTTAAATGGTTAACATGTTAAGATATGTTAGAATTTTAAATAAAACCAAGAGAAGATTTATCAACTGAAGGAAATATTTGTCAATGGTTTTCTTACATGCAAAGTTTGGAAAGGTTTAAACTAGACAAGAGGTGTTATGATTTAGAGCAATTTAAAACTGAATTTGAAATCGATCTATGTACAATGATGAACATGTTATTGCCAAAATGTATAAACTCTTGTTGAAATTTGAAACAGGGGAAGAGCAAATGAAAGAATGTATGATTAAATGAGCAAAAATTTTTGGATATTTTATATTAATGGAACAGTGGGAACATATGTGGTTAATAGGGTTAAAATTTACATTAAGATCCATTCTTAAGGAAAATTTTTATAAGATGATGTATCTTTGGTATATGAATCCTGAGAAACTGTCTAGGCTGTACAAGGGTTATTCAAACTTATGCTGAAAATGTGTTCAACATGAGTGATCATTTTATCATATGTGGTGGACCTGCAAGAAAGCAAAGACTTTTTGGACACAAATACAATTACTAATTCAGAAGATTTAAAAGATTAAAATACAATTGAAACCAGAGACCTTTTTGTTGGGAATGATGGATATGCAGTTGGAAAGAAGCTATGGAAAGTTTTTTATATATATGACCACAGCAGCAAGAATAATATATGCATAAAATTGGAAGAGTCCAACACTGCCTGTAATAAAGGGTTGGGATTAGCAATTATGGCAAAACTCACTTCACTGATCAGAGAGAAGGCAATAAGTTTGTGGTTGAATGAAAACCCCTTATTGACTTTTTACATGAAATAGATAATCTCTCTTCCTGTAACTATGTTGCAATGCTGATCAATTTATGATTATTTGTTTATAGTCTATCTTTCTTGCTGAAATTCCAGGTGGATTACAAAGTGAGAAAACAATGCATTAAAATGGTATAAGACTTAGAATCTTTCTCAAGTGAAAGATCTTACACTTAGTCTCCCTTTGTGGATACATATGAATTGCTAGGGAGACAGAGTACACTTGAATATAAGACCGCACAGAAAGTAAGACACTTGAACATCCCCATGTAAGATGTCTTGTGTAGGAAGATTCTTGTTATAAACAATGCAAAAACTGGATTACAAAAATTAGAAAATAATGCAGTAGAAGCATGATAAAACATGCAATAGACAACGAAATAAACTAGATTCTTATTCCCTTTATATTATTCCCTTTACAAAAACAACCTCCTGAACAACTCCTTTTTAGACAGTCTATGGAATAATAAGAATGCAGAAGCCTTCCTGACTCCATCAAGCAGGCCATTCCACCAGGTGGGAGCCGCAACAGAGCATGTACCGGCAACTGTAGATCTTACCCTTCTGCAGGCTGGTACCTTCAGAAGATTGCTCAGAAAAGCAAACCTGTCTCAGCAGACAATGTTGAGAGAAGTGGTCATGAAGAACTTTGTCAACAATAATCAGCACCTTGAATTGAACCGCTGGGAATTAATGAACAAGCAGTGGAATAACTGCAGAAGAGGTGATATGCTTATTCTGTTTTGCTTCTGATAGCAATCAAGCGGCAGCAATCTGTACCAACTTGTTTCAGGGGTAGTGCCAGCTCTGTGTTGGAGAGAAGGCTGAGCTCTTTTATTGACACCGTGTCATTCTTACGTTTACAAAAACCTACTTCAGCCAGTTTTACTGGACAAAATCAGAACCCAAACATTTCAGAGAACAGATTTCAAAAAAGTGTACTCTGAAAAAGAAAACATCTCTGGTCGTCTTAATTCCTCACCAGTAGCCTCTCTACATGTTGTGTTATTCTTCCAGGTATGTTGTTACTCAGGAGACCACTACATGTAGCATGAGAGATCTGTGACTGAAACTTCTGGTATATTCTTTTAAAGTTAAACAGCAGCTCCAGAGGAAGGAGGAATTTGGATTGGGCTGTGGTACAGGGGAGAGAAGAATATTCCTTTTCCCTCCAACTCCATTTTCCAGATAGAAATCCTACCCCCTCAGAATTTTTTTTCTGATGGGGCTAATAGCAGTATATATGTGTATGTTAGGGCTACTAGGTTCCCCAGTTGGGGCAGGGAAGCTCCTGATCCCAGTCTCTGCCCCCTGCCACCACTCACCTGGCCAGTGGGGGAGAAAGGCCTCAGGGAATGGGTCCAGGAGGCAAGAAATCTCCTAGGCCAGCATGCAGCAGGCGAGCTCCCCACACAAATGATGTCACTTCACAGGGTCAGCGGGAGCATGCTGAGCGCAATCACATCACTTCTGGAAGTGATGTCATTGTGGCTGCCACATGCGCAGGAGGACCACCAAGGTAAGTACCAGGTCCCTCCTCCCCTCTCACCGGGAGGTTAAGGGAATCTGGCAACCTTAGTGTGTGTGTTTGTGGTTTCTGTTACAAAAATGGTACAGATGGAAATGGGTAAACAAAAACTCCACCTCTCACACCATGACCCAGTACAAATCCCTCCATGATAATTTTTAACACGAAGTCAGGAAATTCCCCCATATAGTTTGGCCACATGGCAGGTCACTCAAGTTCATCTAAAGGCCTCCAGCATCCTGGCTTTTGGTTTCACATTATTGTCCTTGAACTGAGATTTTGATAATGTATGCAAATGTAATTTGCACTTGACCATTTATTAACTTAAAAATTCATTCAGTGAAAGACCCTACTAAATATAACTGCCAAAACAAATTTAATCCCTTAACAGTTATTAAATACAAAGAGTAACATTTGGCTGAGTGAGTCCTTTGACTTGATGTGTTTATATCCTCCACTTTTCTTATAAACTGTACAGTTCTTATAAACTGTACTGTACAGTTGGCAGGTATTCAGAATCTGTTGCCAAAAACAAGGTTATTCACTTATATGTACATAACCCTAAGGCCAAATTGCACAATCACCTAGCTGATATTATGATCTATTGAGAGCCAGTTTGGTGTAGTGGTTAAGAGCGTGGGACTCTAATCTGGAGAACCGGGTTTGATTCCCCGCTCCTCCACTTGAAGCCAGCTGGGTGACCTTGGGCCAGTCACAGTTCTCTGGAGCTCTCTCAGCCCCGCCCACCTCACAGGGTGTTTTGTTGTGGGGATAATAGTAACATACCTTGTAAACCGCTCTGAGTGGGTGTTAAGTCATCCTGAAGGGTGGTATATAAATCGAATGTTGTTGTGGTTGTAAATTGCTCTGAGGACGTAGAAAAAGCAGTGAATCAGTCAAGTGGTTTGAGTGCTGGACCAAGACCTGGAAGGCCCATATCCGAATTTCTGTTCTGTCATGGAAGCTTGGCAGGGTGACACGGGCCAGTCACTCTCTCTCTCACGCTAAACTACCTCACAGGTTGTTGCTTTACTACGCATACAGTATTTCGTTTCTAAGAGAAACTTGGAATGGGCCTTGTATCTAAATCTGGAAGCCAAAGCTACATACCCAGGGTACCCCAGAATTCTCCCTTCCCGGCACTCGCTGGACCTATATTATGTGCATTTCTGCCATACCCTAGAACAGGAAAGGGCAACCTTTTTGGACCACGTGCCTAAATGCCTGCCTATAAAAATGCAAACCAAATACGGGTGAGGGGAAGGATGTCCTTGACCAGGTACATTTGGAGCAAGCCAAGCCCCAGGGAGCTGCCTTCCTATTAGGGATTGGACTAAGCTGGTAGCTGTGCAGGTCTGAAAGTCTTACCTCCTTGTGCATCGCTGGCTTCAGGCCAGCAGTGCTGCCGGTGTCTTGATTGCTTGGGCAGCGATCTAGCTTGGGTGCCAAGCAAAATGTTCTAGTGTGCCACCATCAGTACTATGGGCAGAGTTGCCTACCCCTGCCCAAGAAGTGAATTGAATTTAAAACATATCTGACAAGCAGGAGCTAACTAACCAGAAAGCCAAACTATCCTATTTAAAACAATGGGGATGTAATTATCCATCATCTCTTAAACAGAAACTAAATTGGGATAGTTTCAGATAGGACGTTTTGTTGGTCTGCAGTAGAAAAGCAAGATTCAAGCCCAGTAGCACCTTAAAGACCAACCAGATTTCCAGAGTATAAGCTTCCAAGAGTCACACTCCCTTCATCAGACCAAGGGATGATGCTTATATCCAGGGCTTTTTTTCTGGGAAAAGAGGTGGTGGAACTCAGTGGTTTGCCCTCAGAGAAAATGGTCACATGGCTGGTGGCCCCGCCCCCTGATCTCCAGACAGAGGGGAGTTTAGATTGCCCTCCGCGCCACAGCAGCATGGAGGGCAATCTAAACTCCCCTCTGTCTGGAGATCAGGGGGCGGGGCCACCAGCCATGTGACCATTTTCAAGAGGTTCCAGAACTCCGTTCCCTCACATTCCCCCTGAAAAAAAGCCCTGCTTATATCCTGTAAAGCTTGTTGGTCTTTAAGGTACTACTGGACTTGAATCTTGCTCTCTGCGGTAATATCTCTTTGCTGTCTGTATTAACCTGCTGCCGCTGCATTATTTTCTACTGATGTAATACCATTTATCTACATTGTGTATCATGTATAATATTCTATGCTTGATTCAGGTCCAGTAGCAACTTAAAGACCAACTTGTTTCACATTTCTGTTATCCTAGTCCCAGGACATTGCTTATTAGATGCCTCTTCCTGTTGATTACATTGATTTAAACTGTGTCATCTGCCTTGAAGATCAGGGAGAAAGGCAGACTATGAATATAGTAAATAAAACAAACAAGGAGCTCCTGCTCCAGGGGTAACTTGGAACTAGGGCATTAAACTGACATTTCTGTGGGTTTTTAAAATCTTTGTAAATGTGCATGTATATACCCATTACATTTTACTGAAATGTCTTTGATAAGGACTGAACTGACTCACACTGTGTAATCCATCTTGTGTCTCAGTGAGAAAGGCAGACTATAAATAACATAAATAAAAAATAAAATATATAATGTTGTCTTTGTAAACTGGATTACTTACATATGTTTTTCATATATTTTAACAATATTTTTAATTTTGTTTGTACCTGCTGTTTTTGATTTTACATTGTAAACCATCTCAAGCACCTGTGGAGCAAAGGCAGCTAATAAATATTTTAAATAAATAAGAGCAGTCTATCTGAGCTATGGGGACTTTGACATTTCAGCAGCAGTATTCGCAAAGCCATTTTTGATTTGTGCCAGATTTTACATGTCCCAAATGGTTCAGTGCTGAAGTGACTCCTGTTCTGTGTAAGACAGATAGATCTCCTATAAGGTTGGATTGACCAGGGCCCAGGGGGGGAAATGGAAAATTGGGATCCCACCGCAGGCCTAGAAATTACTTGTTAGATCACTGTTCTTGGGAGGGGGAAAAAATCTTTCCTTTCTTCCAGGCAAAGAACTGAAATGGAAGACTCAAAGAAATAGGTTTCTGTCTCTGAGGAGTAGTCTGGCTTTATTCCATCTTTTATTTTGTTTTGTTCCTGATGGCTGTTTCCGACAATCCTGCAACTGGAGAAAAGTAGTAACCAAGGTTTGCCTCATTAAGATTTGTATCTCAGAGATGCTGTAGAGTAAAAGCTGAAATGAATGAGGAGGGAAGGCAGTTTTAATCTTAATAGGTTTTACGGAATATACATGACTGCATTCTTCTTGTTGCCAGGCTACAGTAGCCACCTAGCCATAACAGTATAAGGAGGAGCACACAGGAAGACTCAAATGCAGCAACACAGCATAGAAAGCTCAGTCTTAGGGGGATTGTGCTACAGAAGCCAAAATGCCTGTCATTCCTATCCTGGATTCAAACAGGTTAGATTTTCAGTGGGTTGGCTGGCCTCCACCTACAGTATCAGATTAGAGCCTGATCAAAACAGTCTTATCAGTGGAAATCAAGACTGTCAGTGTGCACTTCTATGCGCACCCATCAAACACACGTTTTCCAAAATGCTGAAAAGATTTCCTGAGCCATCCCTAAAAGCTGCTGGAACATCACACGGCTCCGTGGACACGCCTTCTTTGCTGCACTGAAAAGACAAACTAAATTGTTGGATGATTCTTCCTTCCTTCCCATACCCCATGGAAGCACTTTTTTGAACCCCTGTGTCCATATGCATGATGGTACATCCATTCACTGTAGAAATTAGAATGGAAAAATACAGAATCTCAAAATGGTGCTTAACTATGCAGCAGAGCTGAACAGAACATGAAGTACCAAGTAGTTTTTTACAGCATTGGAAGCATGGGTGTGGCAAGTGGATCAATGGCCAAAGCCTGTTCATGGGAAGGGAGGCAGCCAGGGTGGGGGGGCTGACATACTTTATCAGTGCCTGGAAGATTCAGCTCAGACCCATTGCCTTGATGTGTGGCCTATTTGCAACATTTCAGAAATAAGACATATTTTTGTTTAACAAGCAGGGTACCCACAAGGAATTGCAGAGGTCACATCATTTTCCACTGTGTCCCCTTCCCCACTTTATTTCCTCTTTCTCTCCTCCTTGCAGTCCTCCAAATCCTCTCCCTTTTCACTGCTTCCTTCTCGCTTTCCCAGTCAACCTTTGTTTTATCTGCCTCTCAGTCTTCAGATGTATTTTTTATTTCATTTATGCATAGGTTTTCCAGTTGCCCGCCAGTGGCCTGTGGCAGGCCATCTCTCAGGGTTTACCGTTTCCTGCTGATAGCAATTGGCAGGAAGGGGCAAGCTCCCCAGAGACCACCCACCACCAGAGGCAACCCGGGAAAGCACGCACTGGGCGTGCTCCCAGTGGCTGAATGTCACTTCCTAAAGTGTCATTGCGCTAGCCATAGTCGTGCTCCCACGCTTTGCTTGGGCCAATTTTGGCCCCAAATGGGCCAGAATTAGCCCTTCACAAAGCACATGAAGCCCTGCATGAAGCACAGGAGCATGCCCATGGCTGGCGAGGTGACATCACTTCCTGGAAGTGATGTTATTATGCAAGTGATGCACATGAAAACAAACACACAGAAGGCACAAAGTAAATGTCTCGTCCCCCCCCCCACACACACACACTATGAAGGTACAGGGACCCAGCAACCCTATTTATACCCTTTCTCCCCAATGGGAACCCAAAATAGCTTACATCATTCTCCTCTCCTCTGTTTTATCCTTTAATAACAACCCAGTGAGGTATATTAGGCTGAGAGAGAGTGACTAGCTCAAGGTCACTCAGCAAGCTTCCCTGGCAGACCAAGGATTTGAACTTGGGCCTCCCAAATCCTAGTCTGACACTCTAACTACTACACCACACCGACTCTCAGCTTTTTATTCCCTTCCCATTAGTCTGTCCCTGGGAAAAGTCTGACCAAGGTGGAAAAGCTATGCAATAGTAAGTTGCTCAGATGAGTCCTTATGTGGTAGCCCAGCCAAGTCTTGCAAGTTGTGCTGCAACTGCTACTAGACCCAGGTGAGTTGTGTGATATCAGGTAGTAGCCAGCCACCATCACACCTGGGTGAGTTGCACAAATGGCATGGTAGCAAGGAGCCCGGTGGTTGCTGCTGGCCCTGGCCCTGTGAGGCCTCCCTCCAAGAGAGGAGACAGGGGAACATGAGAGGCCAAAAGAGCCTTGTGGAAAGGTCCCTCCCCCTGCCTGCGCTGACAGGAGAAGAGAGTGACCGGGCACCCTGACAGTGGCCCCTACAGATTTCCCCAGAGAAGTCATGGAGGTTGCGCTGAGTGAACTGACAATCGGAAAACCAGATTTCCAAGCTTGAGTGAGTCATTAAAAATCCACACAACCCACATAATCTTATAAACAGATGGATGAGAAAACAGAACAGATATCTAGTTTGAAAGAAAGGGGAATATAAATGGAGCTTTTACAGCCCCTTAATAAAAATAAACAATTGTGATGATTATGCTTGTGGTTAAACCAGGATGTGGGAACCAGCCTTTCATCTCTGCATTCTGGGGTGGAAAGAATTAAATAAGAAATTAATCTTGAGTGTGTCATGGCTTGACAAAGACAGACATATAAGGAAGATGGCAGGGTAGATGGCGGGTGGAGGAATTAAATGAGTACATCCTTGAATATCTCAAAATTGTCATAGTAAGCATCTGTTCAGAGGAGGGGCCTTAAGAACAGACAGGCCTCTGAAGCAGAGTATTTTTAGAGATTTCTTGAATGGATCATTAGTGTGAAAAAGAATTGCACATGTATTGCCTTGGCTTTCCACTTTTATTACAAAAAAATTGTTTCATTTTTTAAAAGGATGATTGTTTTAGCACTTGCCTGTCAGGTACCAGCAGATTTAAACCAGGAATCACAAAGACTGGGTTCTAATTCTCTGTTCTCTGCAGCACTGGTAAAGCTGGTCAGTGAAGAGAACTATGGGTAGTGCAAGCTGGGATTCTTAGACAGTGACCCAGAATCCTCCTTATCTAGAGTATCATGTGACACCGAATGGTCAGTAATGTGCCGCTGCTTGATATTCAGCTTCCAGACCTTAGCCCACCCTCTAGGAAGCGTCAGTGTGGGATGTTACCTGGTTAGGTCTCTTTCCTGCATGCTACTGACCTTCCGCATTACCTCTTGGACAGAGCTCCAGAGACCACATCTGAGCTCTGATTCCCACCCAACCCAGCCCCCATTTATTCCACAAACTATTTAGATATTCAGCTTGTGGGAGATAAATATATTTAAAGAAACTGCACAAAACCAACAACCCCTTAGCATACAGTGGGATAGAACTCTAATTAACGGATTGATTATATACATACATACAGCCATCCACACACCGGCTCAGTGGTGCAGCTAGGTCATTTTCAGCTCTGCACATAATGGGCTCCCCCTTTGGATGGTGATGTATGCCTCAAATGCAAAGCTACAAGAGTGCTTTTGGGGATCCCTGCTAAGTTGGAGTCTTGAGCTTCTGCCCGAAAGTCTAACCCTGACACTACTGCACTGGCTTCCCTTTGCCATCCCATTGCTGCCTAGCTATCTGCTCTAAGGAATTTGCATGCCTAACAGTAACCATGGGCAAGCCAAATCTCCTTCCTAATGACCCCAGTATCTGTTATCTCCACTGGACATTCCCATCATAGAGCACTGCTGGACCATCGAGTTCATTGTTTCCCTTAGCTCAATGGGTTATGCTATTGCTGCTTCCCAGTCCTGAAGTACAGTGTAGGATTTAAAAGACTGCAATCCAGTGCACACTTACTTGGCAGTAAGTCTCATTGACATAGCAAAATTCAAGTCCAGTAGCACCTTAAAGATCAACAAGATGTCTAGGATATCAGCTTTCAAGAATCAAAGCTCCCTTCATTAGATAATTTTGAGTCCCATTTATGGGACTGTGCTGTAAATAATAATAAAATGGGTTTCTGCTCTTTTCTGCAAAGGCCTATCACTAGTCTGAGCCTTGAAAGTCCAGGCTTATCAAGGCGGGATAATAAGATTTAGCAGCATGATATCCATTTATTAGATTTAGACAGGTTAGATATTTAACCTGCTAATAGCACTACATGACTCATTCTCTTGACAGATCTTTTCTTACAGGTTCCAGTTCAGAGCCGTCATGTGGGCTGGGCTGGCTGCCTTTGGGTTCCACCTAGGGATGCTAGTCCCCCAATGGGGGCAGGAGACCCTGTGCTCCTAGCCTCTGACTCCCCTACCACTCACCCGACCAGCAAGGGGGAAGGCACGGGAATGGGTATCCCGGGGTGCATTGCTGGCATGGTGTGGCGATGTTGCACCAGGATGATCTGGCTCCCAACCAGGCCATTTCTTTAAGAATTGGCCCAGTGCAAAGTGCAGAAGCACTCCTGGAAGTGATGTTATCATGTCAGTGCCGGGAGCGTGTGAGCGCTTCATGCACGCATGAAATCTTCCTAAAGGTGAGTGCCAGGTCAGTTCTCTAACTCCAGGTTGCCAGAGTAAGTGAACCTGGCAACCCTAGACCCCCAAGTGACATTGGGTCTCACTCTTTTAGAATCAGGGCTGCCACAGCTGCATTGAAAGCCAAGTTGCCCCGGCCCACATCCAATCCATCAGGTGCTGGGCTTCGGAGCCTACTTTCTGGGGCCAGATGGACTCCAACACCTCTGTGTTCTACTTGCAGGAGCTGTGGTGGTTTGGGTGGCTTAGTGGCCAGGCAGCTAGTTGAGCCAGAGGAAGGACAGGACTGTTGCGTACAGAATGGACTGGGGGCCCTCTATGGTCATTGGCCTCTGTGGTCTTTGCCCAGATGTCCAAGATGTTGCCAATCTTCCTTCAGTGAGGTCAGGAAGGAATTTTTCCCCACAGGGCCAGATTAGCCATGGGTTGGGGGGAGGTGCCTTCCTCTAGGCACAGGGTAGGGATCATCCATGGGGTTCTTATCTCCAACAGGTAGGCTACAGCCTACCAATTGGCAGGAGACAGGTGGTATGCCCACCTCTGGTGGTGGTTTTGGGGCATTGGGCCAGATCCATTGGGATGAGTTGTACTGGCTGGGTGGCTCACCTCACCTTTTCGGGGTCCCCTTAAGGGATAGAGGGGCAGCCGAAGGGTATGTGTCAGGTTGAGCCATTGCAGGCTTCACCCTGGGTGCCAGGGACAGCCAGTGTCTTGTCTAGATGGGTGCTACACCTCCTCCTTTCCACGGTCCCCAGCAGGCAGGCTGGGGAAGGCGCCATCGAATGGCAAGTGGCTCGCTCAGCGCCTGAGGATCCATGCCCAATGTCGTTCCAATACTCTGACAGCTGTAATCAACAAAACCGTGGCTGATTTTCATTCAAGACCCTGTGTGCGGTATGTTACTGCCTGGAGCAGCAGACTCACAATAGCCAATACAGCTGCAATGAGATCTTGTAACATATCTATTTCTTAGGTTTTGGCATGTTATTTAGCCTGCTAATGGCACTGCTATTGACTCAAAATTCACATCCCATCCTTACTTTTAAACATAGCTGTACCCATGTTTTATTTTTTACAATGGAAACAGTCCTGCGGAGACCAGTTCATTGGCTCTAGTGTTCTTCTAATCAATCTTTTTCCTTGGCATTTGGATTAATAGAGGTATACTAAAAAAGCAAAATTGATCCATTCATTTTAAAGTCATGATAATGCCTCTGAAGTCCAAACCAATGAGCAAATTCTTTATGCCCCAGAAGATATTCTGAAAATCCATTGCATGTACAGCTGCTGTCCCTTCAGGCAAAATGACATGTGTGACAGGCAGCTCTATGATTCTTCCTCCCAATTGTTTTTTTCTTAATGACAAGCAGCTGCAAAAACCTCAAGAAGGAAGTGAAGAATCAGTAGGACGATTTATCCCTTTCCTGCTGCTCAGAATTGTCTTCCCCAAGCTGTATTTCTATCTACATGGAAAGGGTTCAGCAACTGCTCCCTCCCCTCTGGATTTAACCCTTCATAGCTGCCTTTACTAATTTTTTTAATGAGGAGGAAAAGTCTTGCAACTGCCTGTCAAATGTAGTTTGTCCCTCTCTTGGTTGGAGAAAAGATCTACCAATTCTAGTGATAGCTATGTATAAGGCTGAACCCTGTTCACTGTTTTATGTCTCTGGGTCAGCAGGTTACTTTTGTCTTCTTGATATTAAGCTGTAATCCTGCTTTGGCACTTTCTCCTTTAACCTTCATCAGCTTCACTGACACACTCAACCCCCCCCCCTCACCATATTAAGAAGTGTGGCCAAGAGAAATCTATTGAGAAGTATTTTTCCTGCTTCCCCATAACATTGTGATGCATTTGTGCACCTCCAGGATTTTCCCTGTCTTTCCTATGGTTTTTCCCAGACTTGCTTTTCTGTGATGTTTGGTTCTGTGATGTTTTGGAAAAGTCCAACAAAGCCTGGATCTTCTCAGGCCTGACCACACTGGTGCTGTTTTCCGTGCCCCAGGCCCAAGCTAGAAGTGATGAATTACACTTGAATGGCAAGTGAACAGACTCACGTGAATTCCTCCCTGTTCATTTGCACTCCACTTGCACTCCACTTGATCACGTGAGTCTGTTCACTTGCCATTCAAATGTAATTCGTCACTTCTAGCTTGGCTCTTAGTCTCTCATAGCAGCCACACCCTGCCACCTGTGGGCTTTTTTAAAAAATGGCAATTGACATATCGTTCCAGGTTATACTGATTATCAAGTTCACTGAATTCCCAGCTATCATTTATAACACAAAGTAAATTTCTAGTCCCCTCCTAATCCCTTGGCAGCAAGGGAAGGAAGAAAAAAGCCAGGCTGGTCTGCCTCCCAGTGGAGAGTGGGAGGAGAAGAGTAGGCTCCCCCTGGCTGCCCAATGGGTTCAGGGAGTGCCTCCTGGGGGCAGGGGACACAGTGCTGGTTGACAATTGCCTAAGGCTGCCTAGTGGACGGGCAGCCTTAGGCAATTGTATGATTTCCCTAGCAGAGCAAATAGCAATGGGTGAGGGATTTGGGTTTGAAGAAGAGTGTGGAAGAAGAGTTAAGTTTGGAAGAAGAATTGAGCACCCCAATGACATGTCCCTGATCCTTTTGGGGGCTCAGTACTGCTGGTTTAAACCAACAGAAAAACTTGCAAAGGATCCCATCATGGATCTCCTAACAGCTTTTGGTCCTCCGTTTCCTCATCTGTATAAAGATGCCTCTGCTAGAAGAACTCCCTGTCCCATTTCCTCAATAAAAATCCCCCCCAGTACACGCACTCTACTTTAAGCTCCAGAAGGGAAAAAAGTCTAGTGCCTGTATTGGACCTTAAAAAAAAAAAAGTACGGAGGAGGGATTTGTAATTACAGAAGTAGATCAGAGACAAAAAGTTAGCCCCTTCTTCTTCAGAGCCGCAACCCTGATTCATCTCACGGGTTGTTTTTTTTAAAAGAGAAATTGCATATTTGGAGAATTTGATGAGGCGTCTCCAACATCATATGTAGTCCGGTTATTCGTTCTCCATTTTCAGTTTTAAAAGTTTCAGGAATGTTAAGTGTAGAGGGGATACACGCAATAATTCATATAC
This sequence comes from Eublepharis macularius, assembly GCF_028583425.1. Classification (NCBI taxonomy): domain Eukaryota; kingdom Metazoa; phylum Chordata; class Lepidosauria; order Squamata; family Eublepharidae; genus Eublepharis; species Eublepharis macularius. The sequence continues at coordinate 101,751,311 of NC_072795.1, forward strand.
AGCTCCCAGCACAGAGTGTTGTTCAGCGGGTATTTCAAAGGTCTCCTAATCAGACCTGAAATGATAAAACTGGACCCCATCCCACTAAGACCAATTGAGCGTATATTGCCTTTTTAAACAGAACTGCTGTAGCATAGCGGCTAAGTGGTTGGGCTGTGAATCAGCACTCTGCTGCTTTGATTCCCCTTACTGCTATGAGCTCAACAGGTGGCCTTGGGTAAGCCACTCCTCTCAGCCCCAGCTCCCCAGCTGGATTGTGGGGATAATAATAACACTGAACCCACTCTGTATGGGGCACTAATCTGTCCAGAAGAGCAGTATATAAGCACACTGTTGTTGTTGTCACATTGCCTTTTCTTCATTTGCGGGCTTAATGAATGAGAAATTTAAGTGGCTTCTTTTGTAGTGCTTCATTTCTAATAAAAGTGATGCTCGGATTAAAGTATAATGGGTACCTTGCATGATCTGGAAGCTCCCCCTCCCCACTGCTGATTCACTGCCTACTAGGCAGTGAACGTGTTTGGGGGCCCTTTACTTTCCGCTAACTATTTGTATTCCAGAGTTATGTCCCGGCTTTCAGACTAGATTCCAGGACTGAGTGCTCGCATCAACAAAGTCCTGCACCTTTATCTCTTTTTAAGAATAGCAAACAACCATGCTAATTCAGTAGGTTTCCGTAATGAATTCTATGTAACAGAGTTGATTCGAAAGCCTGACTGTTGCGCATTAACTGCATAAAGATACAAGGGCGATAAAAGCACTCCGCTGCATTTCTCTGCATTAGAGAAAAATAGTATTTTCTTTACAAATGACAGTTGTGGGCGTTCTCAGTAATAGGCTCCATGTGTGCCTGTTTGTTTTTCAGTGACACAACAAGCCTGTGCAATGCAAGCAGAGGCCACATATAAGCTGACCCCCCCCCTTCTTCTTTTTTTGCAGTGATGCTCGGAATGGTTTCACTCGATTTCTTTTCCCAGTGAAGAGTGGTTGTTTCCTTCTGATGTCACATGTCATCTACAAAGCCCGATTCCCAATGCTTTTACGGGGGTGGAGGGATCCAGTAAAAGGTGACCAATCTCTCCCCCGACACAGGCACACTCCGCTTCACACCCACGCACCCACCCACCAGCAAAGCATAAGGTTGTTCTATTTTTGGTAACAAGAAGAGGGCCTCCCTAAGAAAAAAAAAAGAGAAAGCCGTGTGTTTTCTCAGTTGCGTCACTTTGCAATCTCACAGGCTGTGTTGTGTTCACGTTTTTTCCCCCTTTGCATGCAAGTCCTGCCCCCCCCCCCCTTCTATAGCCGGCTGGAGTCTTTCTTCCCTCTTTTTTTCCCTTCCCTGTCTTCCAGCACCTCGCAGGTCCCTTTTCTGTGTAGTCTGATGAGTGAATAGAAACATACAGATCAGCTGCAGGTTCTAGCTACAAAAACACGTTCAGGGGGAAAAGACGGGGAGGAAAAACGTCTGGAAACAAGGAAAAACTGGAGTAATATTGCTTGGTTTTATAGCAAGACATCCAACGGCTGAATAAAGAAAAGAGGGGAAAAAGACCTTTTCATGTTTGGGGATATTATTCTTTCAACTGGCTGGAACCAGAGTGGAGCAAAAGAATGGGAAATGCCTGCAACCCCTTGAGGAGAATTTCTTCTTTCCTATGCCTTTTATCGGTGCTGTTGCTGACTGAAGGGAGCAAACCAGGGAAGACAACATGTCCTGCTTGGTGTACCTGTTCCAAAGATAATGCTTTATGTGAAAATGCCAGATCTATTCCACGCAACGTTCCTCCTGATGTTACCTCACTGTAAGGGCTGTAAGCGTTTGGTTCTTTAATTTATATTTAAAATAAGAAAGCATGTGTGGTGTTTAGTACAGGCTGAACGATGCCTGCAGTAGTGAATACTTCAAAACCAGCAGGGGGGAAATATATGTTGTATCTCCAAAAGCAGTGATTACCTCTCATTTCTCTGTGTTATCTTTCCCCCCCTGAATGATATGAAACTTGTAACATCCAATATGTATGTATGTTTTTCAATTTATAGTGACTATGCCAAAGGAACGGTCCTTTGAGATACTGACCAGTGTGGTAAATGGCTATTCTGTGAGATCATATTGACATAAAAGCTATTTCCTTTTCCTTTCAGATCCTTTGTGAGATCAGCTTTTACTAAAATTCCAGAAAAGAGTTTTGTCTTCTCACCATCTCTGCAACTTCTGTGAGAAAGATTTATATCATGATTATTTGTTACAAAACACATGAGTGTCTAAAAAGCACTATAATAATGGGTTTTAATACTTGTTTTATAAGAAGTAGATCAGTGCAGATCTATTATATAACAAAACACACCTAGGCTTCCCAGTAAAGAAAATTAAAGGTGTGTCATTCCCAACTGGTTATGTTTAATAAGAGTGCAGCTCTTTGGTGTCTATATGTTATTCCCTCCACTATAAATATTATTCACGATGTAGCTTAGCCAGATACTAGAAGCAGTATCTGGCTAAGCTACATGAGGAAGTGGGATTCTGGTTACGGGAGCTCTGTTATGTTCCAAGAAGGTGTTGAATCACATGAATGATACTTGAAAGGCTTGAGAGTAAACATGGTCAATACGAGGCATTTTCTACACTTTCCAAACTCAGTACTGGTGGCTGTTGAAGTCTCAGAGCTATTGTTAACCAAATAGATTGATTACTTCCAGAATGAGGTCCTGTAGTGGGATGACCCTGTAGGACAAACTCATGCCATTGACTTGGATAGAAGTTTGATGTTTCCAGCTGATATCTGCTTGGGTAGTGGTTGTTCTTATATTTCCTTCTCTACTGCTTAAAAACTGGATATGGTTGATTGTTTGGAATAAGGCATAACTCAGGAATATTTCTTCAGTGAGCATGTTTTGATTTAGATGATAATTGATAAGCTATGAAGGTATTGTAGAAATGTATGGTCCATAAACATTCTTTTTCCAGAACCCTGTCAAAATTGTTTTATCTCATTTTTTAATCAATCATACATGGGCATGATTGTAGGTATTCATCATGAGGTAGTCCAATGTATGATCTGGTTTGAATATTAGAGCCTTTGATTCTATTCAGACATTCAACCTATTTGATTCAAATTCGGAGGTTCTCCTAATTGGTGCCATGATCTGTACTTTTCTCTCATATAATCATGGGAGCTGAGAGGAAGGCATGTAAGGTTTTGAATCCAGGACAAATGAGTAAATATAGTTACCATGGAAACCTTTATGTTGTCGCTGTACACTATCCCACACAAGCTTTCTCAGGGTAAGGGCATATTACAAAAGGGACAAAATCCACACACATCATCTGTGCTGGGAGGAAAAAAGAGGCAGCTGCATTTTTGTTGTATTCCTTTTCTTAGTGGGGTACCCATAAGAGGAGATCATAATTCTGCCATTTAGCTGTGATAAGACACTTATTCTGCCCCCTGGCTACCCAGTGCACAGAACATACAAGGAGGTGGCCCATCTCAGCATGAATTTCAGTCAGAGGTCATGTTCCCTTTACTGACAACGTATTCCATCCTAATAAATTAGTGAAATTTTACACACACCCTTTGCAAACGTGCAGTGTGTGTTTACTCAGAAGTAAGTCCCATTGACTTACTTTCTAGTAAGACTGATTAGGACTGCAACCTCAGAAGCACAGGTTTTTGCTAAAGTAATGCAAAGTAACTGTACTTGATTTTTCCATCGTCCAGTAGTTTGGGAGTTAATGCCAAATACTTCCTTGTTAGTGATTAATATTCTGTACCATGCAGAATCTGAGGTGCTTTGATCTTTTGGAAAGCTAGATTGTTGGCTGAGGAAATAGGTGCCAGTCCTTCTCAGATATTAAAATCCTGGCTTTTCTTGCTAATCTCCATGTAATTGGGTTGTTACATCTCCCCAAGGGACAAGTGGATGACTGCCAGAAAACACCCTCTAGATTCAAGAGACAAATGTAACTTAAAGTCTGTATCTCAAGAATCACATAGAGACAAAGGGAGGGAACCATAAACAATATCAATGAGTGTCAGAAACTTGCAATGAGATGAAGGTCTGCATGCTTTGTAGCATGCGTTTGGTATCTCCTGACAGAAAACAAAACATTTACAATCTTACAGCTGGAAGAATTCCCAAGAATTTTAAGGAATAACCTTCTACTGGAAGGCAGAGCCATCTACACAAGAGCCCTCAGAGATCATCTCATTCAGTCCATGACACTGTGTATCACTACCAAAGAACAAGTGTCCGCACAACACACATCAATCCACTGTTACCCAAATTAATCCCCATATCAGGCTTGCCATTTGCAGGGCACCCTTTACACATGTATAACCATACATGTGTTCTGGGGTAAATATTTGGGACCATTTCAGTCTGTTGTATGCACAAATCCCTTTCCAGCACACAATACTTCTAGGCAGGGCTTTTTTTCTGGGAAAAGACGTGGTGGAACTCAGTGGTGGAACTCAGGACCGCACAATGACGTCACTTTGGGTCAGCTGGAACAAAGGGGGAGTTTTTTTAAGTTTAAATTGCCCTTGGTGAAAATGGTCACTGGGCCGGTGACCCCACCCCCTGATCTCCAGGCAGAGGGGAGTTTAGATCGCCCTCTGCAGCACGATCTAAACTCCCCTCTGTCTGGAGATCAGGTGGCGGGGCCATCAGCCATTTGACCATTTTCAAGAGGTGCCGGAACTCCGTTCCACTGCGTTCCTGCTGAAAAAAAGCCCTGCCTCTAGGAAGACAAGAGAGAGACAGAATATTTCTTTATCAAGATACAGAGCTAAAATATGAAATTCAAAGAAAAGCAAAAGCACAAAACAACATTGTAAAATAGTAATGTGATCCCAGCTATGCTGCCTAATCTGGGTGTGTGGAGGAATTGGGGGGGGGGCATAAAAGAAAATCATATGTTGCCTGACCTGATAAGAAAAGTCCAGTGCAATGCTGATCGAAGATTCAGGTTGTCTCCTGCCCCCTGGAGAGAACTCCCACCACCACTCAGCTGGGTGGCAGGAGAAAAGAGAGGATGGAAATGAGGGCCAGTCAGTGTCGCTGGAAATGCAATAACGTCACTTCCGGTACGACCAAAAGTGACATCATCACATCACTAGTGTTGCTCTAGCATTTGGCCAAACTAGGCGCCACCCCCAAAATCTCCTGGAATTTCCCAACCCAGAGCTGCCAAACCTAGTCTGGCAACCAGCTCAGAAGACCTTTTAGGGTAAACAAATGGAGGAGTCTCTGTGGGGAGCAGCTTCATCGGTAACACTGAAGCAACTGACCCATGGCTGCAATCAAGCTGAACTGGCCTAGTAGACATAATGATACCTTTCCAACAATGTACTCAGTTTAGAATCAGTGTCCAGAATCCAAAGCACTATTTGCATATTGGGTCTTTAGGGCCACCCACTCAAATTACACCCCTCTGTGCCACTCATCCTGAAATATGAGAAGTCTTCAGGTGTGGCCCCCAACACTAAGCAAGGATCCAGGGTTGCCAGATCCTCTTACCTTCTTGGCAGGCATGGGAGGACCCAGAACTCACCTTTTTTCTCTCCTTGTGTGTTTGGGACCCAAATTGGCCTGGTGTGAAGCATGGGAGCACTCCTAGAGCCTATGCAATGATGTCACTCCTCGGAGTCATTGCACCACACTGGGAGTGTGCCCAGGAGGCCTGTTCCCCCCACCTGTCCCTCCACCAGCTAGGTGAGTGGTGGAAGGAGGTGGAGAGTGGAAACGGGTAACCTTGCAGTCCTACAAGGGCCTATTTGAACTGTAAATGGAAGGAATCTAAGTGCACATGGAGGTGCTTGAGTTCCTGAGCAGCTAGCTCTTTTGGGGTTTCAGCCATTATCTTCAAATATAAAAAAATCCCTGAGTTAGACCTTGATAAATCTCAATATATAGACTTAGAAATAATTCTCCTTGGAAAACCTGCCATCTGCATGTGTTATACATTCTTTCTTTCCCTAAAATCTTTCTGCCTCATTGTCCTAGTGCACCTCTTCAACTTTTTTTCTCTTCTTGTATCTGTGGGAAAAAATCAGAATTGTTTCTGGGAGATTTTCCCATCAGAATGTATTACAGGAATCAATCAGTCACACACATGCTGCATAATTTTGATCCACTGTGGAAACGGGGTATGCATAAATCAGCCTACACAATATCCCCTGTATATTTTTCTGTAGTCTTTCATTCATTCATTCCATCATCAATATTCTAGGAAACTTACAATATTTACAGCTGTACATTTTTAAAGGGATATGGGGGGAAAGTTGCTCCCAAATAATTCAAAGATGTCTGTAAAATGTTCGATCTCCATTCATAAAGCAGCAAGAATAACATCGCAACAGTAGCTGTTGGTGAGACATTGGGTAATAGTTAGAGGCCACCCTTTCTGCTGCAGCCATAGAGTAATTGATTATGATGAAGAAACTCGAAATAAATTTCCAGAAACCAATAGCAATTTGGGAAGAAACTGAAACCAGTCTTACTTGCCCTTTGTGTTAGAGTTCTTGCTGAAATAGTGGGAGGGGGAAGAGAAGAAGTTTTCAGATGAGATTTTGGTTGGAAGGAGATAATTAGCTCTCAGCCAGGTTGTTTGGCTGGCAGGTGAGGTGAAGCTACGTGTCCATTCATTCCTATAGAAAAAAGGACAACGGAACATTATCAACAGCAACATAGCAATCATAGCAAACTGGATACTTTCCAAGTAATAGCAATGAAGTCATGAAAATTCATGATCTAACCATTTAAAATGTTAGATTAAAATTCCTCTTCATTAATCATGAACCCATATCATATACTCCAATTTTTAATCTAGAAATCCTTACGTAAACATTAAGCCAGGCTGAAAGAAAATTAATAATTAATTAATTAATTAATTAATTAATTAATTAATTAATTAATTAATTAATTAATACATGTTGTAGTTAACTTAATAGAGCCAGGGTACAAAGTACAGAAAAATAGCATCTGTAATGCAAGGAAAATCCTATGTCCTGATTCTATCTCTTCTGAAGCTTATCTCAATTAATTAATTAATTAATTAATTAAGCTAATAAGTTTAATATTTGGATTTAGGTCACACTCCTCAATATATTTGGTTAAGCACAAGAGAAAAAATTAAGAAAAGCAGCTTTTAAACTGTGTTTTTAGAAGGCTGAACTGTACATTAAGAATGGTTATTGTGTTCTGCTAATCTAAACTTTACCAAGTTGCATCTTTGCCAAGCTTATCTTCCTTACTGTAATTTGCATAGGATCTCTTTTTGTGTGTGTGTGTGGGGGGGTCTAACTTGATTTCTGTCTTCTGAAGAGCAAGATTCAGGTCCAGTAGCACCTTAAAGATAACTAGATTTTCTGGGTATAAGCTTTCGCGAGTCAGATCTCCCTTCATCAGACACTAGGAGTGAAAAAAGGAAGGAGTCTTTATAATCGAGGCAGAGAGTGGAACAGGTATTGTAAATTAGAGTGTCAGGAAACTTGCTATAATACATGTTGTAGTTAACTTAATAGAGCCAGGGTACAAAGTACAGAAAAATAGCATCTGTAATGCAAGGAAAATCCTATGTCCTGATTCTATCTCTTCTGAAGCTTATCTCAATTACCAACTAAACTAAATCTTGGCTGAATCCACACTACCTTCCCCTTCGCATTTCTTCCGCTTGTCTTCTGTTGTTCTCCAGCGCGCATTTCCCCCTTTGGTGTTCTCACACCCTTTCCGATAGCGGATGTTGCGCGCCGAATTCTGTTCACATCTCCGTTAGAAATGCGCTTTTCGGGGCGTGTCCTTCCATCGCATACGCGATGACATCACTACGCATTTTTTAAAAAATTGTTGTTTATTTCCGATATATCGATAGTTTGTTGGTATGTGTAGTCGATTGCCCCTAATTTTCACTTTGGGTTAGGTCCGTCGTTTGCAACATTCATTACACCAACACGCATTTCTCCCAAAAGTTTATTTTATTCCGTACTGACAATATATCGGCAACTTGAAATTGCGAGGACCAACCCACCAAGTGTTCAGCGATAGGATGCCCACGTTTCACGTCAGCGCTCCTTCCAACTATTGGTCCCCTTTTCAGCGCGGGTGAATTTGAATCGGCATAAAAGCCGTGCGCTGTGCGTTTTTCCTTTGTGGGTAGTTAGAGCGGTGGGCGATCACTATGGCTCCAAGAGAGACGGTTCTGTTTCTGATCGGACAAGTGGTTGCCATGTTGCTTCGTTGCAGTTCAGAGATGTTTCGATCTTACAGTCGATACATCGCTCGTTCGAATCGTGCGACTGCTCGATTCCTTCATCAAAGAAGACGCATCCGTCGTCGCCTGCTTGCCTTTGCATCCCGACGCCGTCGCCGGATCCGAGCTGAAGGGAATGACCCTGCGTTACAGTGGTGTTCTGTGGCTGAGTTGAATGATCCCAGAGATTGCTGGGTCTATCCACGAAGCGATCACTGGTGGGAGCGGATAGTGCTCCAAGTCTGGGATGACCACGAATGGATCTGCCGATTCCGAATGTCCCGCAGCACCTTTGGCTATCTTGTTTCTGTGCTTCGACCTCGTCTGGAGAGGCAACGGACCACGTTTCGAGAAGCCATATCTGTGGAGAAGAGGGTGGCTGTGGCTGTGTGGTTCCTGGCAAGCGGCTCCACTTACCAGGTGGCAAGTGACATCTTCGGGGTCGGTCGCTCCACCGTCGCCAGTCTGGTGATTGAATTCTGTCTGGCCGTCGAGCACAAGCTGCTTTCGAAGACCGTTCGGCTAGGGACCAACGTTGGGAGGGTAATGTCTTTCTGTTAGTTCATTAAACCGTTATATCGACACCGGTAGACATTGAATAATTCCTGACTTTAATTACAGAGGGCTGCACCATCCACCACTTGCGTGTCTGTGTGTGTGTGTGCCTTAACATTTCCAAAAAGAGTGTGAGTGTAACTTGTGAAAGTTTTCTTGTCACTGGCTTTGCACAATGAAGTTGACATGGTATGGTCCTGCCTCATTGCTGACATGAACTGTCTTCTCATTGACATGTGATTCCCATATGATGGTTATGGAGAAAGCAATTAGATGTGGTTCATTGAATGCCTTTGTTTCACATCTTGACTGGTTTGCATTTTTTATTTCCTTTTCAGATAATGGACGGTTTCCTGCAACTTGGGATGCCACACTGCATTGGGGCCATTGATGGCACACACATCCCCATATGTTCCCCTGGAGGAAGGCCCGACCAGTATGGTAACCGTAAAAGTTATTCATCAATCCTTCTCCAGGGAACTGTTGATCACCGGGGAAGGTTCATCGATGCGGAGATTGGGTGGAGTGGTCGAAATCACGACGCCTTCGTCTTCACTCACTCCGCATTCTGTGTTGCTATGGACTCTGGGTCCTTTGTGCCTGGCAATCCTACCATCTGTGTCGATGGAGTTCATGTGCCTCCCTTGGTGCTTGCAGATGGTGCCTACCCGATGCGCCGTTGGCTGTTGAAGCCATTCGGAAGATTTGCGGAAACAGAGGCACATAGGAGGTTTGACCGGTGTCTTGCTAGAGCACGCAATCGGGTGGAGTGTGCTTTCGGCCGCTTGAAGGCCAGGTTCAGGTGCCTGTCCCACAGACTATTGGCCAGAGAACAAAACGTGGTGTCAATTGTCACCGCCTGCGTGGTCCTCCACAACCTCTGTGAGGATAGGGGGCACGACATCGTTGGAGGGGTGGGCGATGTAGACCCACTGCTCATCTCCAGGGTGGCAGGACAAGATGGGGAAATGCAAGACAACCATCTGGATCAGGGCAAGGCGGTGCGTGAGGTGGTGTCGAGTTGGATGGCTCGTGGGTTACAGCATGGACATCATACATAGTGGGTTTAATGCTCTGATGTCAAGAATGTTCCTTCTCAAATTACTTTTTGAATGCATGATTCTTTATTAAAAATAAAGTTTGGATTTACTTGGTTCAATGACTGTGAAATTATTGAAAGGGAAGATTGCTCCACAGGAATCATTTTCAATACATTGAAGACTCTGATCAGTAGCACAAACGTTGTGGGGGTTCACTCCCACATGATCAAAACAAAAATTTATCCTGCACTTATGCATGCACTGTTATGCGACATCCTATGATCCAGAACGCGACATTGGGTAAGATGATGGTCTCTGCACAGTGGCAAAACCGGTTTCCCACGTGTGCCCCTTTGCCGTGTCTTGAAAAAAACTAGCCCAGGGTGTATTTCACCTAGGACTACCGTTGAAAATATTGACTCATACATAGAAAAATTAAAATAAAAAAAAAAAGGGAGAAAAAAGACAAGACACAAACCCCCCCCCCCCGGTTTGTTCACATTATTTTTTTATCTTTTGGTAAACCAATAAAAGGTTGTCTCCAATGTCTCAAGTACAAAGCCAATGAATCCAACACGTTTTGTTTCAGATCACGTTGAAATGTCTTGTAAACAATCCACGCAGTGTCCAATTTTTTTTGGTAACTTTTGCCTTCCTTTCTCACAATTTGATAGAGTTGTGTTCGCCATTCACGTTATTTTTAAAATTTGAAATTTCGATCAATCGTTAAAGTGCGCAGCGCTCTCCGCAAGATGATAACGGATGGTTTTTATTCGCGCCTTTTTTGAGAGCTGGAGACGATTTCGTGCATGCGCAGAAGAAGGAGTGCAATTTATCGATAGGGCATTAAGCACTAACAAAAATGGCGCCCAGCGGCAAGGGAGTGTTTTGGAGGGAAGCGGAGGTCGAGGCCATGCTGGAACTCCTCGAGAGAAGTGGAAAAGCGGAACGGGTGATGAAAAGCACCCATCTGCCTACTCGCCTGATCTTTCTCAGGCTATCAAGGCAGATGGGTGCCCGCGGTTTCACCCGTTCCGCGGAGCAATGCCGCTCAAAGTTTAAGCGGGTTAAGGGTGCCTTCTTCGACGCCCTGGAGGCCTGGCAGGGCATTCCCCGCCAAAGCGCTCGCCCTGCACACTTCTCCACGATGCTCCGCCTCTGGGAGCAAGCCGGGAGACCGAGCTGGATCGCCCGCCGTCATTCTGGTAAGGTGATTTTTTTTTAAAATTTGCAAAAAAGACTCTTTGCATCATTGCTTCATTCCATAGTCCTGTCCCTCCCCAGAGGACCTAATCTGCAAAGTGTCCAACATGTGTCTGGGGTGTCCTTGAGAATAAAAGAAAAAAAAATAACATCGAATCGATATATCATTGCCTTTTCAAGTGTCACATTAGAGAACCCAATATCTCGTTTTGACTGCCTGACCCATTTGAACGATTAGTGGACGGTCTGGCCCCGGCCCAATTTTTTTTCTAATAAAGCGCTACTCGTAGTCAGACCTGCCTCACAAAGATTAAATCCTCAGGTGCATTGGCCATCCAGCTCAAGCACTCTTACATACACAAGGAGTGCCCAAGCATCTTCCACGCCCAAATGCTGCACCAAACAAAAGGTTCCTTTTTTCCTGTCTACAAATTAAAAAAAATTGGGTGGGGGGGGGTTTGTTGCTGATCCAGTGATAGGAACCACTGTCCTTTTGTCCTTGGCTCATAAAGGGTCAGCAGTTAAGTGTTATATACTGGAATGAAAAAAATCATGTTTTATCACAGGGCCAGGAAAACCACTTAATGAGATGTCACTAGTTTATTCTAATTTTCTTGGTGGCTGCTGTAGCTTGCATAAACATAAAAAGTCATCTGAGCATCTCTGTTCTTTGTTTAATTTTTTTTTTAGTGGTTCATCGCAGCCAGGACGAGCGGCAAGCCTTGCCAGCAGAAGGGGAGACCAGCGGTGTCCAGGAGGACTACTCAGAAGAGTTGCCTGGCCCTGTTGATGTTGCCCAGGTTCAGACTCCCGCCACCTGTAAGCATGATGGAGTCGTGTGTGTCGAAAATCACAAATGACTTTATCTTTGTAATGTGGATTACCCAGACTAGAAACCCTAAAAGGGGCATTTAAAAGGATCACATCTGCACATTGACTGGTTCCCTCTCACATCATGTTGTTTTGTGGTGAACTGTTCCCTGTACAGTGGTGTGCTGTTAATCCGTGTCGCTTATCAATAAGCGTTGAGCACACCATCAAAAGAAAATCAGATGTTCAACCCACCAAAATTTTCCTTTTGGCATGGAAACTGCAGAATGAGCACAAACCTCTAAGCACAATCCGCATCCATGCCAAAGGATTGACATGCAATTCCATTTTGAACACCATGAAAAAAATTAAGGACAAGAACCCTTTTGCAAAGTAAGGCATATTCCCATTTGGACAACACTGCGCGCAATGTCTATGCAGAAGTCATAACTGAACAGCGTGTATTTCCCTTTTCTTTCCAAGCTGATCCTGCTGAGGCACAGCCCCATTCATCCTCCACACAGCGGCATCCAACTGAACAGCACACGGTGGAGGATGTCTACCGCCTGCTTAACGGCCTGGAGGGGAGAATTGGAGGGACCAGTGAGTGTTTTTTTCACCTCCCTGTTCTGATCACACCTGAGGGTTGCGGGACATCACTCCACATTGCCGGTGATTCTCCAACACCACATTGTCCAGCACAATAACTGTACCTTGCATATCGCCACGGCACATGCTGACCATTTTTGGGGGGGTTTTGGAACACCTGCTGCTTTTGAAAGAAACAGCTAAATTCCACTATTGTTGTACTGATAAGGCCGGGCGAACACACCCCCACCCACCCAAAACTCGAACCGTTCACTGATCCAGAGGTGCATTTCTTTTACCTCGAGGTCACCTAGAGGTCTCTGAAACATCAAAATTGCAATGTGTCATCTGTTGACGGAAAGGAAACATACTTTCTCTCTAACCGCCCGTTAGCAATAAAAGTTGTGGGTTGCATGGTGTGTGGGCCACCCCATGCTCCAACAGATGACAGCAAAGGAAGCGCTATCATGCATTCTTTTATTGAATCCCTGGAAATCTCAGTTTTGTTAAACATGACTGTTGTCTGTTGTTCTAGCAGCGATACACTTACTGGAAATGTGATGTGAGGGGCACATTAACATTCGCTTAACACTTCACTTGACACTGTTTTCACAGTTACCAAAATGATGGATAGGATGTCCTCGTTCGATGCCAGACTGACAAGGCTGAGCAGGAGAATGTCACGGATGGAGAGGCGGGAACGGCAGCGGGGACAGACCAACAGGGGTGCAACTCCAACAGAGGAGGGCGTTTAGTCGATTTTTGTTTGTGAGCCCCTTTTTTGTCCAGTCTGAGTTGTTGAATTTGGCCCTTTCCAGATCACTTTCTGAAATGTTAATAGTTGGTCCCATCATAGTTATAGGCAATTTTTAAGAAGCCTAACGTATCTTTCTTGTTGTGTGATGTTAGTTTGTGTGTTTGTTAATAAAAATTTATTCTGAGTTTAATAATCCGTTTGTGTGCCCCCATTCTTTCCAAAGGAAGGGCATTTGGAGTGATGTCTTACCACTGTGGCCGTCTTACAGGCATCTTTTTCCCAAGCCATCCTCAATGGACTTCAATTTGGAAAATTCCACACAAAACAACAATCCACAACATTGATCCACGATAGGTTCCTTGATCACATCACACCTCCCACACATTGATAAGGTGGATCTGCTAACATGACCCTTGTCTCAGCCGTGCTGATTGACATTCTCACGAGTAGCATCAGCTCACCTTTACGCTCCAAGACATACAAAAACCAAGGATTGTTATTTCAAAGTGAGTTATAAGGAGACAAAAAACGGTTCTCATTCCCCTTGTGGGTGACTATTGAAGATATTTAGTGTAGACCACCACCAAACCATGTTGACCGATGCTCCCCTTTATTTCTCCAGTGACGGTCAGTCATAGACAGAACAAGAGGAGGTGAGAATACAGAAAGATTGTCCTCAAGTTTGCAACATACAAACACTTTATTTTGGGTTTAACCAACAATGCTGAGTTCTTAGTTCGCCACATAAGTGATCATTGGGCTTTGGGTGGAATGTCAAGGCTGAAACTGCCAACAGTGGTTGTTGATCAGGGGCATTGACCGCAATCTTGTCTAATAGATTTGCATCACTCATCGCTATTATTCAGACATGGGCAATCACTTGATACTAACTGTTAGAAATGCTTTCCCTGACAGTGGATGGTTAACACAACACACAACATAACATGAAAGAGGGCTCTGTAAACAATTCTACAACGTCAACCTCTCCCGGGCCTTTCCCACACAGGAACGCTTAGCACCGGCTGCTCTGACAATTGATGGCTGTGATTCAGGAATTCTGAGTGCCATGTCAGAGGGATTGACCGTCTGCTTTTGCTGAACCATCAATTCCCCAAGCGTTTGCAGTGTGCCGACTGCAGCCCTCATTATATCAAGGTTTTCCCTCCATGCCTCCCTCAAATCATTCCTTTCCCTCCTTGCTTCCTCCAGAAAATCCATTTGTACCCGCTTATCCTCCTCCAACCACCTCATATTTTCCTGTCTTTCTGCTCTCCATTCCTTAAGCTGCTCTCGGTGCAAAGTCCTGTTTTGGCTGAGCATTTGGTCCGCCACACCATAAAGAGCGGCATTTTTTCGTTTTCTGTTTCTGATTTTTGAAAGACGTGTTCCTGGTGAGAGCTCTGCTGGTTCTAATGCTGGAGATCCTGCGCGTTCTGTGAATGAAAACATTGATTTTTGGTAGAAGTGAGACAAACATAACTCATACTGTGGCGGAAATCAATTCATGAAAATCTTATCAGGATCAGAGACAGAAAATGCAGAGTGAATTACCAATTGTTGATTCCTTGGGCGAGGTAGGGGACCCCCGCACACCAATCCAATCTTCCTGTGCATCGTTGCAAGGCGCCATGTTTTCTGAGGAGACCACAAAAAAATGAGAGTCAGTTTGGAATCACACATAGAGATGCAGTTAGCCAGGTTTTAGTTGACATCCTGACATCCTTGTTTTCCAATGGGGGGGCCAATAGATGAAATGTCTTGTTGAATGCCATTCAAACTTCGGTGGGGGAAAGCTCTGTTTCCGCAGCAAAGCGCAAGATGATCGGCAGCATTTCATTGAGATCTCCATGTTCCAGCTGAGTTGTCACCCTGGAACAGATGTGCCACCAGGACTGATTTCACACATGATATGCACTTAAGAAACTGATAATCATTACCATTTTCAAGTAAAAAGACAGCGCCTGTCCTTGGACAGCAATATCGGGTGGTAATTTGCAGTACTAATCAGCGCATTTCACACCACCAAACAGCAACCACCTTGTCTATTCAGGAACCCTGTCCTGGCCATTCTTGGGCAAGATTATTAAAAAAAAGGGCAGAGAATGACATAGGGGTTAGCAAAAATTGTCAGGATTGGCATGATGATGAAAGCATAGTTTTCAGTCATCCCTCGGATGGCTAACCATTCATGGACACATCTTGCCATAAAAATTTCAAAGAGTCAGTTTGCCGGGCACACAGGACATGGGACCTGTCGGTGAAGCTGATACAAATCACGTTCTGTCTATCTCCACTCAAACTTAACCCTTGTAGTCCAGATTAGTATTGCAAGGAGGAAAAGGAGACCGCTCCTTGATCAAGGGAATGGCGACGTGCACTAGTGGCACACAAACATCTTTCCTAGCCCTTCACAGTCACTGATGGTCGTTTCCGGTGTGCTGCAATTAGACATGAATGAGGGGCCCTTGCATCATTGCCTTGCTCTCCCATACACGACTGAATGTTTTGTTACCCATTTCAAAATCTCGATGCGTGAGAAGATGCAATGTGCAAACTGTGGCATGTGTTGCATTGTCAAGCCCACTAATCTCACCTTTGTCTGCCAGTCCATCAACTGTGCTGTCCAGGTCACAGTCGGTTCCCTCTTCTGTGGACACGGAGGATTGAACTGTGGATTGGGATAAGAATAAATTGTCACAGTCCAGTAACATTTATTGCTGGGTCAATCAACAACACAGTAGGCGGTGACCATGACGAAGGCACGCACACCCCTTGTTACCTCTTGGAGCAGGTGTGGAGCT
The DNA here is from genome assembly GCF_028583425.1 of Eublepharis macularius. NCBI lineage: Eukaryota > Metazoa > Chordata > Lepidosauria > Squamata > Eublepharidae > Eublepharis > Eublepharis macularius. Next base: position 101,767,316 of record NC_072795.1, read on the forward strand.
TCGTATGTGATCGTAGTCCACGGTTACAAGGTCATGAGAGAAGAGTTCTTCTGAACCGTCTGATGGGATCAACTCTGGGCGACTTGGAAGCTCCTTAACCGCAATGTTCAAGCTTCGAGCTATGCGCTTTGGCTTAACGCTTGCGTCCCCACGCAGGATGCTGTGCAACTCCCTGTAGTAAGCGCATGTTGTTGGGGAATTACCCGATGTGCCATTATGAGCCACGACCCTTTTATACTCCAAGCGCATGCTCTTGGTTTTGTTGCGGCACTCCTGAGCGGATCTGTTGTGTCCACGTACAGCCATTTGTGAGGCAATCTTATGATAGCAGTCAATATTTCTATGCGACCTGCGCAAGGCCTCCTGAACCTTATCCTCGCCCCACAAGTCCAAAAGATCTAATATTTCTCGTTCACGCCAAGTGGCGGAACGGGCAGTGGAGGATGCATCTGCTGACATGTTTGGGGTCTCCCTCTCTGATATTTTCAACCCACCTTGAGACACTGTGGACATCAAATGGCTCTATTGAAGGGGTCGAGTGATCATTGATTGCTGCACACCGCTCGAATGTCGCCTGCTCAGTAGCTCCGAACATGCGCAAACCGTTCTTTCCGACCGTTACATTTCGCGCCTAATTTTTTTCCACGGTTGAAATTGTCGACATATCGATGAATCAGGTAAACGTAAAAGGAACGGTTGGGGCAACATTGGCGGTGTGTGAGATTAAAGGATACTAGAGTTTGCTGTTCAATGAAGCACGGATTGAACATCAAAGGCAGTCATCACCTTTACCAAAAATCGATCATCGTGATGTTTATGTTTCGATCTATATATTTATGGTTGCTTTGATTTCTCGTCATAACGGAAATCTTGAAAAAAAAAGTAAAAAAAAAAAGGGGGTGGTGATAGAGTGAAAGTTTGAGCAGGCGTCTTGGGAAGGATTTTTTCCCGAGCTGGAATTTCTTTTTCATTTTCGGGATACTGTCGACTCGTGGCTGCGGAGCAGCGATATAAGTTGTTAAATAAAAAAAAAACATATAAAACAAGTGATTTACTTACAGGGTGAAAGGCACAGCAACAGAGGAGGGGAAAAAAGGACAATGGGAGTGGTTTGGATTGGGCAGAAACTAGGAGAAACGGATTCTTTTGTTCACATCCGCGGTGCTTGCTGCGCAAGAGACGCGCAAGAAACCCATGAAATATGCGTTCGAAAAAAACCGCGGGAAATCCGGATGTGCGGTTAGAGTATGTGAATTGAAACGGGACCTGCGGATTTTATGCGGGGAAAAAACGGAGGAAAATGGAAGTGTGGATTCGGCCCTTATTAGATTGTCTCACTCTTATTAGTCATCTTCCTTGTTTGTGTATTTTTATGTGTTTATATGTTTTTAAATTGTTTTAAACATTTGTGTATACACACATACACACATAGGAGGAGGGGGAGAGAGAGAGAGAGAGAGAGAGAGAACTTTTTTCTTGTTAAAAAATAGATGCCAGTACTTATAATGTTCCCAGCCTTGGGGACCTTGAATTGGGTGGAAAGGCGGCATGGAAATGTTTTGAATAAATAAATAAGTAGATAGATAAATAAGTAAAACTTAAGATGAATCGAAACAGAGAAATCTAACTATAATGAGATAAATAAGGTCCAAAATAATCTGGGATATAAATGACAGATAACATCAGCAGGTTATCATTATAGTAGTATTGAGAAACATTTTAGATACTATTGCACAGGTTTTTGTTGCTCAGAAGTAGATACAAAATATATGAAGGAGCTTCTTTATTTACTTTAACAAAAGTGACACCTGTGTTTGATATGTGCACAGATCTGCTCCCATTGTTGAAGTGAGTTAGAAAACTTGTTCATGCTAGAGCTCTACATGTGCTTGAGAGCATATATGGAATTCTGGAATGGGGCCAGTTTCTATACATCATCTTATTTCATGAATCAAAACTCTTTATCTACTAGAATACATGTAACATCAATTTATTCAACCTAATGAGAAATTAAATCTTTGCAGGCCCTATTGGGCTCTTCTTGGAAACCACTGTGGAACTCGATTGCTTGAAATGAAATTGCTATGCATTTATAAGTTACTTCTTAACATTCTCCCATGGGTCTTATGTCAACTTAGTAGCTGAGGAACTGGACTTCGTATTCTTTTGTGTCACAGTATTTTCCTTGGTTAGTTCTATACCCTTTGAGACACAGTTTTCCCCCTCTTAAATGCAACCACAGTCAATGAGAGATTCTGATCTATAAGGCTGTCCCTATTAATTATCTTTTGTTTTGCATTTCTTTATGCAGGTTATTCACAGCAAACACTTTTGATGTCATTAGTAGCGATGCTTTCATAGGCCTTCCTCACCTAGAATATTTGTGAGTGGGAAAATTTATTATTCAAGAATCCTGAAGTATATTACCTGTCTGAGATATAAACATTGCTTTGATCAAACTGCATTTATGATCCATTACAGGTTTATAGAGAACAACAACATCAAATCACTTTCAAATACCTCATTCCGAGGATTGAAAAGTTTAATTCATCTGTAAGTAAATGTAGTCATTTTGTTGCCTGGCATATTTACATAAGTAACTGTCTGGCAGTGCAGTCCTAAGCAGAGTTAGTCAATAGACATAGAATGGTATAACTTTGTTTAGGATTGCATTATGAGTGACATTTTTGTTTTTGAAGTTGTCAACCATTTAATGGCTTTTTAGTTGATTATCTACTTTAGCATTCATCAACTGATTATGCAGTTAATCAGTTGATGGTTTAATGTAGCACTTTGTAATTCAAACACTAGTTTCTGAATAATGTCAATATCATTAGCCTGATTCTGAAGAGCTATGCAATTGTCTCCTTGCAACCAAGACAAATTTGGGTAAACTGCTTTTGAAATGCAAGGATGTATCAAAAGGAATTTGTGGTATGATGCAGGGTTTGCCATTCAAATTGATAAAAATGCTACTATACCCCTGCCCGTGGGCACACCTAGAGTAGCACTTTCCATCCCAGTGAAAGTAATATAATTGTTAATTTTTATGCATAATGTATTTTCAGTTGGTGAACTGAAGTAATAATCACTTACTGAATTGTATTGGTTGTAATTTAGAAAAGCAGACATGCAATAAAATAGTAGGGAGGTGCATCCAGATATAAACTAATTTTAAAAATCTAAATAATTTTTCTATTAATGCTGTTATTATACCAAAATTGATATTTAGTAATATTACAGTGAAGTCCTAAGCAGAATTACATCCATTGACTTCAATGGAGTTAAAAGGATGTAACTTTGCATAGGACTGTCAGGTTAATATCCAGATCTTTTGTTTTTGAGTTTGTAGAGATCAAAGGGAAAGGAGACAAAGATGAGGAAAAATCATATAGTTACATGGAAGCTTCTCCCTTCTTCTCATTTACTGGATGGGCAGGAAAGCACAATGGGTCTAATGCCAGGGCTTCTGTTCACCCACACAGGAAACCAGAACAGGCTAGTGGTCAGAGAATCTTTCCCCAACTATCCCAGAACCTCAGTTGATTTTCTGATGTGTTCAAGGCTCTATGCATTGGTGTACCCTGGGAAATGTTAATGTGAGCACCTGGAGATTCTGTTTCCCAGGGATCAGTCAGTCACAGACCCTCATGCATTGCAAAGCCTTAAGTGAGGAAAGGGGTCAGAGAGCCAAGCTACAAGTGACACCTGACACAGGTTGGACACTTGTCAGCTTCCCTCAAGTTTTGATGGGAAATGTAGGCATCCTGGTCTTGCAGCTTGGCTCTCTGACTGCTGTCCAATGGACTTTTCAACTGTCACTTGTCCAACATTCCGCCAAGCTGCCTACATTTCCCATCAAAACTTGAGGGAAGCTGACAAGTGTCCAACTAGTGTCAGGCATCACTTGTAGTTTGGCACAGAGAGATTCTCTGACTGGATCAGCAGCAGCAGCTGCAGTGGCACTAGGTTGCACAATAAGTGGGTAGGGGGAGAGAAAGAGGAGGGAGGAGTTGAGTAAAGTGAATAGAATCCCAAAAAACAAGGATTAATAACAAACATAAGGGGAAAAATTTAAATGAAAACAGAACAGAAAAAATTATCATGCACATTTGTGCCCATGGTTTTTTCTGCAGTTTTCATTTCAGTTTCTGAATGAGAACTCCCTTTAAAAACTCCTCAGATTTTCACACCTGAAAAGGAGATTGTAGGACACAACAGACGTATGTGCAAATATTTCATGAGTAGATTTGGGATCATGGTGATTGGATCCCATTCTTTCCCCAAAGAATCTACCGAGAAAATACTCACCTTTTCAAATCAAAATATGGCAGGTTTTGTACATGATCAGCAATCGTGTTTATCTATACCAAATTAATTATTTTAAATATTTGCCTCCCAATAAGCCTGCTTTCTGCATATTTGAATGTGCCAAAACATGCCCCGAAGAAGGAACTTATGTAATTTTTATTGGACAAGGTGCTGTTTCTTCTGGATTTAATCATAATGAACACAAATGAAGTTAATTATGCAGACAATGGAAGTTTTAGACAGGAAGAAGTTACAGAAAAGCAATGCTGGCCAATTTAAACTTTGTTTTATCCAAGAACTTGATCTTCATAGACATCCATTTCTGATGCTCGCTATAGTGGTGGTATACTCCTTCCGTTGAGGATGAAATAGACACTCTAATTGTATACATCAAATAGACTTGTGATAAAGATGCCTATTAAAACATTCTATGAAATGACGGCTGGTGATGATCTTGGATTCATACAGAGCATTATTATCATGAAACTTTATCTAGGAGTAAAATTATCCCCCAAATCATATTTTACATTCTTGTAATTAGGATGTGACCCTTCCTCACAGCAGGCATTTGATACTGCCTATACTAAAGACAATTGATTTCCATGTAGGTTTTTTAAAAGTCCAGCAGCTTTGACATTTTTATTACTGTAAGAAGAACGTAATATTTTTTATTTTTGTATAAACAGATTTATGTACAAGATAAAACTTTTTATCTTTGGAACTATAAGCAAAAAAAGAGAGAGAGAAACATGCTACACACTGACGTGTCAAGACCAAACATCTTAAAATAGTGGCAAGATAATGGATAATCTCATATTCTCTGTAATTGTATTGGAGGGCAGAAAAGCAAGAGAAAGTATGAATGCTATTCTTTAACAATTGCCCTGACCTGGATGGCCCAGTCTAGACCAATCTCATCAGATCTTGGAAGCTAAGCAGGGTCGGTCCTGGTTAGTACTTGAATTGGAAACCACACAAGGAAGTCCAAGGTTGCTATAGAGAGGCAGGCAATAGCAAACCTTCTCTGTTAATCTCTTGCCTTGAAAACTCTATGGAGTCACCATAAATTGGCTGCAACTTGATGGCACTTTCCACCACCAGTAATGGGTCATGGAACATTATGATTGTAGTGAAGGAGGAATTCTGAAAAATAATACTTAAAAAAATCAGAATGGAACACAACTTTATTGTTCACCAAAAAATGTTTCATCCAACAGACTAGAAATGAAGGAAAGGATGATTTAACACTAATAGTAAAATTTCTTCTTTTGCAGGAGTCTTGCAAACAATAATCTCCAAACACTCCCCAAAGACATATTCAAAGGCTTGGATTCTTTAACAAACGTGTAAGAAAGCATCTTAATTTTAACACTATGCTTTGAAAAAGCAGAGGTCATTGCTTAGGAAGGATAATTATTATCCTTCACCCGATACAATCTAGCACATTGCGTGGCCTTAATGTGACAGCTGTAATTCTTTTCAGGATTTCAGGACTATCTTTCTAGGGTCTGTTTTCTCAAAGGTGTTGGGACTTTATGATGCTGTTATTAAAATACATTTATGTGCACTTATGTACATTTATGTGGAGACAAAGGGGTTGCAAACCAACAGTACTTCACTACTGCTCAATAGGTGTAGGCCTCAATTTCCAACAAGCTTTAAATGCTTGGGATTTACTGACTCGCTTATTTACAGGGATATCAAAATTGTTTGTGCCCTTCCATACCAGATAGATAACTGACATTTGGTATGTATGTAGTCCAAGACACACTGATTATTAAAAGTCCTCAAATCGGATAGACTGGGCAATATGAAGTTGCCATTACAAAAGTGGCCAATGACATGTCATATATCCCAAAGAAAGCATTGGCATGACAGTCCCCCCACTCCACAGCTACAGATGTGCACTTAGTCTGAATATACACCTGAAAATACCTTATCAGTATTTCGCGGTATATTTGGGTATCCAGAGCAGTACTCAGGATTATTGGGAATCCCAATATCTAGGTCCTGTATAGTTCTGGAAATATTTGGGAATATCCAAGGATGGAATTTTAAGGATCCTCGGCCTGTTTTCACCCCATTTTAACAGGTTTCCTGGGCCACGGTACAGCTCTCTTGGAACAGCAGTTTACAGCCAGCATGAGTCTCTCCCAGCCTGGGGATGGTGGCTCATGGCTGGCACGAGACTCTTCTGGCCCAGGGATGGCAACACAAGACTTTTCCGGCCTAGGAAAGGTGGCTTCTGGATGGCAAAAGTCTTTCCTGACCTGAGGAAGGCAGATCCTGGCTGGTGCAATGACAGGATGACAGCCAGGATGACAGGGGTGACAGCTCACAGACAGGGCAAGCCGGGCACAGGACACAGTACAGCTGTGGGATTGGCTGACTCTTTCTCCTTCCTTTCTCCCTTTGTGGGGGTGGAGCCCTCTCCCAGGACCATTTTTTCTCCCAGTCTCTACCCCTGCAAGTAGGATGGCTGGGGTCACCTTGATCAGGAGCCCGTAGAATTGGACCTCTTGGTCCAATTTGCCTAAAACTTGGAGGGTCTTTAGTAGACAGGCAGCAGTTGCTCACCTGCAGTTTTGGTACTATTTGGTTGAAAATCAGCTACTCCAGCCCCACCCCATCCCAAGTCCCCCACAGGAAATAATGGAGCTCAAATAATTCTGGAATCTCAGAAAAAAACCAAACCTGAATTCTAAAATGATACCAGGAAACCAAATACCATTGAATACTGGTATTTATACTCTTTCTGAAACCCGGATTTAAAGAATCTAAAGGGTGCACATCCCTATACATAGCCTTCAGCTGGGGAGCAGTAATTATCAGTGGCAGCCAGGAACGTATCTATGCTTTCTAAGTGCAACATATATTTACCAGAATCTACAAGAAGACTTGAGGTGAATAAGTACATCTATAAATCTCTCCCACTCAAATCAGTGGGATTTGGATGTCCTTAATTTTGGCTAGACTTTTCCCCTAGTTACAAAAAAGACCATGAGTGAAACGTGACAATTCTATTTCAAAGTACATTTCCCAGGAATATTTTTTAAATGGGCAATTATTATTTTGAAAGCGCTTGCATCGCACCAACAAATAACATCCTTTTTTCCCCTAGAGACCTTAGAGGCAATGCATTCAGCTGTGACTGCAAGCTGAAATGGTTAGTGGAATGGGTGAGCAGAACAAACACAACAGTAGAAGATGTTTATTGCGAAAATCCACCTGAGTACAAAAAGCGTAAAATCAACAACCTCTCTCCAAATGATTTTGACTGCATTATTACAAGTAAGCCTTTGAAGTGCCTCTTTTTATTGTGTTAATAATTGTGGCATATTTTCATCTTTATACAACTGCAAGTTGCCTGGAAAAAGAACTTTTAGTGATGTCAGGGACTGACAATATGCTATAATTTTTGTTCAAATGTTGGGAGATTTTTTTTTAAAAAAAACTGCAATAGAAATAGTCCACCAAATATTGATTTCACACACAACCAGCTTTCATTCCAGTTGGGCTTCATCTGTAGTAGTCTTCCTTGATACATAGTACAAGCCCCCCCCCCCGCTTTTAAAATTGTGTAGCAGATAATTAGAATAGCAAAACTGAGTGGTGATCTATTATCAGAGATTCCAAAGAGAATTCTCAAATAAGTAAATTCCATTGAGTTCAATGGGATGTACTCCGTGGTAAATAACAACAACTACTACACTTATATACCCCTCTTCTAGAAAGCCTTAGTGACTAACAGTGAAATCCTAAGCAGAATTACTCCAGTCTAAGTCAACTGAAATCAGTAGGCTCAGACTGGAGAAACTCTGCTTAGCATCTGAAGGACCACTCAGTGACCCGGGGAAGTCAGCATGGTTTTGTTCCTAACAGATCTTGCCAGACCAACCTGGTTTCCTTCTTTGATCGAGTGACCAGCTTACTGGATCGGGGGAACTCTGTTGACGTGATTTATCTGGATTTCAGTAAAGCTTTTGATAAGGTCCCCCATGACATTCAGATGGGCAAACTGGAAGACTGTGGAATAGACTATAGGACAGTTCGGTGGATAGGGAACTGGTTGGAGGACCGCACTCAAAGAGTGGTGGTCAACGACGTTTCATCAGATTGGAGGGAGGTGTTCAGTGGGGTGCCGCAGGGCTCGGTTTTGGGCCCGGTACTTTTCAATATTTTTATCAATGATCTGGATGAAGGAGTGGAAGGGCTGCTCGTTAAATTTGCTGATGATACCAAATTGGGATGGGTAGCAAACACCCAAGAAGATAGAATTAAAATTCAACAAGACCTGAATACTCTGGAGAAGTGGGCAGCTGTGAATAGGATGCAATTCAACAAAGACAAGTGCACAGTATTACATCTGGGTCACAAAAATGGGAAGCACAAATACTGGATGGGGGATACACTTCTGGGCAGTAGTATATGTGAAAGGGATCTTGGGATAAGAGTGGACTGTAAACTGAATATGAGCAGTCAGTGTGATGCGGTGGCAAAAAAGGCTAATTCAATCCTGGTTTGTATCAAAGGGGCCATAGCATCGAAATCGCAGGAGGTCATAGCCCCTCTCTATACTGCCTTGGTCAGGCCACACCTGGAGTATTGTGTGCAGTTCTGGAGGCCTCACTTCAAAAAGGATGTGGACAAAATCGAGAGGATGCAGAGGAGAGCGACAAGAATGATCAGGGGTCTGGAGACTGAGCCCTACGAGGACAGGCTGAGGGCCTTGGGAATGTTTAGTTTGGAGAAGAGGAGGTTGAGGGGGGACATGATTGCTCTCTTTAAATATTTGAAAGGCTGTCATTTGGAGGAGGGCAAAGAGCTGTTCCAGTTGGCAGCAGAGGGTAGGACGCGAAGCAATGGGATAAAACTACATGCACAAAGGTACCGGCTGGATATTAGGAAAAACTCTTAAGCCCTCTTAAGCTGCCATTTTCTCCAAGGGAACTGAGAGAAAATGCTGCCTGGAGATCAGTTATAATTCTGGGAAAACTCCAGCCCCCACTTGGAGGTTGTCAATCCTATCTATCCTCCATTTTTGGCTATATGTATGTTTATTTTAATTATTATAGTTGTAGTTCTCTTCCTGTACATAACTCTACATAAGGACATATAAAATGAATAACTGGATGTCAGATTAATAGAAGTACTGTTTACACTGACACCAGACAACATTCAAAATGTACATTGAATCTGTATATTTTGTCTTACTGAGATTTAATTAACAAGAAGTTGACAATAAAAGTAATGATTACCCTTGAAGTAATAACTACCAATTGAAATCTATGACAGATCCCCCTTCACTCTCCCAACTATGAGGCAGATTTTCTTGCCAAAATTCTGTTTCCTTGCTTTGACTGAGCTGCCCCAAGTAGTGTGTTAATATTTGTGGTTTAGAAAGTCTGTTTGTCCCACCCTGACATGCAGATATAATTTTGGCTTTTAGCTCAGCCCAAGAACTTGATGGGGAAAAGCAGGAGTCCTCTTCCTTTTTTGCTTGGAAATGGCACCAAAGACTGTATAATTCAAAGAGAAATAACTTTATTTAACAGGCAGCAGTTGAGTAAATGTAGTCACAGGTTGGAAATGCAGAGGTAAAATTTTGTTGATATTACAGACTACAGTTCATGTACAGGCAAAATAGTATCCTTAAAGCATATTTGCATATATTCTTAGTTCTTAACAGTGAGTGTTTTACTTAGTAATTTAGTTACAGCAACAATGTTTCTTCGGGAAGTTTCCTATGACAGTTCAGGTTTTCTGGAGTTAGTCACTTTCTTTGTGCACCTAACTTGCTTTTTTCTTAAAACTAAAGGGTATTTCTATATCCGATTCCTGAGTAGTCTAAAACCATTTCCCCTTTACAACAGACTCGGGGGTCCTTCAGGACCAAACCTCCTTAGAAACTGAGCAGGAATTAATCTTCTCCTTCTCAGAAGATATAACCACTCTTCTTTTTAGTTTGAAAGGGAGTCTCAACCTACTACCCAATCACTCTTGCCAAAACACACTCCCAGTTCTCTGGGGATCTGTGTAAACCATACTTCAGCTTATGCTGACACTTAGACTTTGATTTCTTAGATAGAAGTCTTCCTCAGGACAGTAATACTACAGAGAAGGCAAAAGAATCTTCTCCCTTCACTCAAAATGTGAACCTGTCTGACTTTTCTTGTCAGATTTCCTGTCTCCAAATCTTGTCAGAAACCAACTGTTTGCCTTCAGACTGGTTCTAACTGATCGATCAGGAGAAGAGGAAGCAGCCTGTCACTCAAGCTCTCCATTCTAGGAAATAGTTAACCATTCCCAGCTCTCTTATTTTGCTGCACTGTGGAAACCTGTTGTTAAGTGCAGTCCATCACAGCATCTTCTGAGAATGACTTTTAATTCTTAGCCTAAAAAAGCAAATCAATTATAGCTGACTGTAGGGAATGGTGTCATTCCCAGCATGATGTGGAAGTGCTCCAAAGTGCATGCATGTGCCTTTTGTGCATTCACAAAAGTTAAAAAGATGCCAGTGTGCTCCCCCTCTCCTGGTTGGTACCCTAGCATCTCTAGCTGACAGTGATTTCAGATAAGTTATTCATGACTAGGCCACAATTGAGTTATGTTTTAAAACAGAACTTTCTTTATATGCATGTGTTTGTTTCTTGAATGCTTTATGGATTTTAGTCTGTTCAATGTGAGTCTGGTTAAACTGTGAGGGGCATGCTACAAGTGATGAATGATACTTGAATGGCAAGTGAACAGACTCACATGTATTCCTCCCTGTTCACTTGCCCTCCACTTGCCCTCCACTTGATCATGTAGTGAACAGGGAGGAATATATGTGAGGCTGTTCACTTGCCATTTAAGTGTCATTCGTCACTTGTAGCTTGGCCCTGAGTCTAGTTTGCATCTTGATGATTGAAGGAGATAGCACTTTGCTTCCATTAAGTCCTGGTTGCAAGACTTAAGGGTAGAAACTTTCGTGGAGTTAACCTCAATTTTTACCATCAGACATCTTTTACTTTGCTTTTATCATTACATGAACTAAAGTAATTCTGTTTCAAAGACTGTGATGGGAAAGGTTGTAACTGGAAACTAGTTATGCAATCAGGCAGCACAAACCTGCTACTTGCTTCTAATCAAAAGATTTCAGTGTATTTATCCACTGATAAATTTACCGGAGAAAAGCATTTTAGAAAGCCATTCTTATATGTGAATAAGAAAGATGTTAACATGGCTTTGTATGAAATGGAATTTCATTTTTTGATGTACACTTTTCCAGAATTTGTTGTTTTTCGAAAGCTGCCCTATCAATCTCTGTCAGTAGAAGCTTTCTCATACATGGATGATGAATATGTGGTTATTGCTCAGCCTTTTACTGGAAAATGCATCTTTCTTCAATGGGACCATGTGGAAGGGACATTTAGGAATTTTGACAACATTACAGGTATGAATAATTCATCCTTACAAGCATCATGCTAACTGTCTAAAATCAACATGCTGATGACATTTTATCTTTTTTTTGTGCAGGGACTTCAGTGGTTGTATGCAAGCCTGTAATTCTTGAGAATCACCTGTATATCATTGTTGCCCAGCTTTTTGGCGGTTCACATATATACAAAAGAGACATTCACACAAATAAATTTATAAAAATTCAGGATATTGAGATTCTCAAAATTAGAAAGCCAAATGACATTGAAACATTCACTGTTGCAAAAGACCAGTACTTTGTCATTGCGGACAGTTCTAAAGCTGGAATCACTACTGTTTACAAATGGAATGGAAATGGTTTTTATTCCGATCAGTCTTTGCATGAGTGGTACAGAGATACAGATGTGGAATACCTTGAAATCACTGGCAAGCCTCACTTGATCTTGTCAAGTAGTTCTCAACACCCTGTCATATATCAGTGGAACAAAGGAACAGGCAAATTCGTTGAACCTGTTGATATACCAGATATGGAGGATGTTTATGCTGTGAAGCACTTCACAGTGAAAGAGGATACCTATGTTTGTCTAACCAGGTTCATTGGCGATTCCAAAGTAATGAAGTGGGGAGGTTCGAAATTTCTGGATTTACAAAGGATGCCGTCAAGAGGGTCTATGGTATTTCAGCCTCTTCAGATAAAGAATTATCAATATGCTATCCTTGGAAGTGATTATTCTTTTACACAAGTTTATTATTGGGAGGTAGGAAAGGCCAAATTTGTGAAATTTCAAGAATTAAACATACAGGCGCCAAGATCTTTCACACATGTGTTTGTCGATAAACAAGATTTTCTCTTTGCTTCAAGTTTTAAAGGGAATACAGTGATTTATAAACATATTATAATTGACCTAAGTGTGTGACACACATGCACAGCGTGGAATCTGTTGTAAGACTTCCTCCTGTGGTAACATGGACCTAAAGAACTAAATGCATGATGAAGATTCTCTTTACTTCCGGTCTGCAAATGCCTTTAACAGTCAAGATAACTAAAATAAAGTACTACAAGTCACTTCATCCTTAAATGTCAAGTCTAGTGCTGTTGGGAATTTGCATTTTTAAGGAAAGACAAATTCAATTGTTAACTGTCCTTTGCACCCACTGTGTAAATAGGTCATGAAACTGCATCTCTTTTAGGTGGGGAAAACAAACAATAAGATGTAATTTTCCATTATTTGCCTATTTGAAAACAACTGTCAAATAAAATGTTTACATTTTCTTTCATATTCCATATAGTGTTGTTTTTTCACTGACCATTTTTATTTGCATATACTGTTCTTCCAATTCAATGCTTTGTTGTAGTAGTGGGGCCAAACAACACATGATATTGAAGAGGAACTCCATGCATTTTAATTCCCACCCACCCACCCCACCTCCCATAGTGCAATTTTCTCAATCAAAAGGCTTGTCCTCCTGATGCTTTCTGTCCTAGTAGGTGAACGGACTGGCCCAATACCTGGTGTTTTTCAGGTCTTAAAACATCACGGGAAACATTTTTACAAGGGAAACAGTGGGGGGGGATTAACCCCCCTTTAACAGTGCCCCGGTCCTGATCTTTACAGCTCCCTGTGGCTGCTTTTGAGAGGCCTTATGTTCAGGTTTGGCCTTAGAGTACCCCAAATGACTGGCATGGCTAGTTTTCTGTGGCTGAGCATGCAACCAGTAGGGAGTAGAGGAGTAGGGAGGCAGGGGATCTGGCACTTACCTTCCTGCTCAGCCCATGATGCTCCTCGTGCACTACAATGTGATCCACTCCACTCTCCAAAATATAAGGACAGGTGGAATCACATTCTAGTTGTATCTGAAGAAGTGAGCTGTGACTCACGAAAGTTCATACCCTACCACAGATTTTGTTAGTCTTATAGCTGCTACTGGAGTCTTGCTCTTTTCCACTGCCACAGACAGATTAACATGACTAACCATCATGATCTAAACAAAAAAAAACAGTTTACAACAAATAACAATTAAAAATGTAAACGACCAAGACATGACACATCATATTTTGTTATTACGGCTTGCATTCTATATCTCTGTGGAATATTCTATTAGGGGTACGGTCCAAGAAAAGATTTGTTATAATTTCGGATGTATGATTCAGGGGAAAAACCTCTACCATGACTGCAGATTTTCAGGTAGGACATTACCAGTTTTGGATTCAAATACATGGGGTTCTGGGGGGAAGGGGAGTTCTGGAATTAGTGAACCATTATTTTCAATGGGGAACAAATTTGAGGGGTTGGGCAGCTGTTTTTAAAGATAATGGCACCAAATCTGCATATAACACAGTTCTCCCTCTAATGTAAAGATCCACTAAGGTTCAAGCAGAATAGAAAAGGGCTTTGATTTTACAGACCTTAGAAGCAGGTGCCTCTAAGCACAGGCGCATTTTTTCTCCACTGATTCCTGTGGGGTGGGAAGTGTTGTAGCCCAGCAGGAGAGTGCCAGCCAGTGGCATTAAAAAAAAAATTCCTTTCTGCATCCATTTTTTAAACAATCTTACAGTGACTAACAATACTTTTTGTACCTTTCTACTGAAAACTCTGCATTTGCCACCCTTTCTTGTTGTGATCTGTTGTTTCCTTTCCAAGTAAGGAAGGCTTCATCTGCAGAAAACTGCCCCCCGCTCCCCCCCCCTGGCTGTCATGGCCCAGTCTAAGAGTGAGGTCTCCTTTGGAGGAGAGGAGCCTCGTGTAGCCAGCCAGGACTCCTCAGGAGAAGAGGAGCCCTGTGTAGCCAGCCCTAGCCCTGATTCAGCAGAAGCCAGCAATCAGGAGCAACAGCTGCTGGCTGATCAGAGCTTGCAGCCAGCAGCTGAGACACCAGCACCCTCTAGCTCCAACACCACAGGGGAAGCTCAGCCAGGGACTTCTACAGGTGCAGCGTAGCCAAGAGCCTCCACCCCCCCAGGTTCACCCACGCCCAAGGAACGCCGCAGGCAGCGCCAGAGACTGGAACTGCAGGAGCGACAGCGCAGTGCTCGCCTCTTGAGCCAACGCCAGCTGCTGGAGAGTGACGATGAGTAGCGTCAGGATGGAGCCCCAGCAGCTGGCTGAAAACCACGCCTGGCTATAAGAGCCAGTCTGGAGGAACTGCCGGGCGTGGAAGCAATGTGTCTACTGCCTGTGCCTGCTTTTGGACCTGGTGCTACCGGTAAATGACCTTGGATTGTACCTGACCTTGCTCTTGGATTCTGGACTCACTCCTGGCGTTATCTTGTGCTCTGACCACCGGTTTGACCTGGCTTTTGCTCTTGGAACTCCCCTCAGACTCTGGCATTAAGGTTTGGACTTGAACCACCCTGCTTGGGCTGGCCCAGCCCGTGACACTGGCCATCCTTGCAATTTTTGAAAATAGTTCAAATTGTTAAAAAAGAGAGCATATACATTTTATTTATTTATTTAATCACATTTCTAGACCACCCTCCCCATCAGATGGGCTCAGGGCAGTTTAACAACAGTTTAAAATTATAAAAACATTAAAACATATCAAAACAATTAAAATTGGCGGGTATAAAATATTAAAATACAGCATTTTCCTGCATGGGTGGTGGAAGGTCTTCAGTGGTATGGCCGGCGAGAGGACAGCCTAGCCCCCACCAAATGCCTGGTGGAACATCTCCGTCTTGCAGGCCCGGCGGAAAGATAACAAATCCTGCCGGGCTGTAGTTTCCTCAGACAGAGAGTTTCACCAGGTCGGAGCCAGAACATATGGGATTACATGTGATGAATCAACCATCCAATTTCTATGAGCTGCATGTCTTCGTTCTGAGGATCCACTGAAGGGGTATCTTAATTAGTAATTGTACTACTGCTATTTAAGGAGTTCCTGGAGAAGGAGGGAGGAGGAGCAGGAGGAAGCGGCAGGGGTCTGGGTGTAGGGGAGTCTGAGGGCTAAGCTACATGATGCGTAGAGGGTGAAACAGAGTTATAAAAACAGTTTTTTATATCTCTGACTAGCCATCAATTTAATAACTTCTGTATTCTGTTGTCCAAAAATTGACAGGTTCATAATCGGAATTGGACCACCAAGAATTGCTGGATTACAAGTGTAGAACTTCAACAGAGTCTGAAGAGAAGTGAAGCAATTTCTCCTCCAGACATAGGTCCAGAAAACCTTTCATGAACTTGGCTTCCAAATTACCCCAAAACAAAATTTGGATGCATCGAGTAGAGTTCTAGCTACAGTTGGTATTACAGGTATTCTTGGTTGGAATACTCTAAAAGAGATTTCCGTTTCCCTTACAAAAAATTTACAAAGGCAAAAAAAGGAGGTTGTATTTACAGTTTCTGATTTCCATGACTGAAAGAAAGGCTCTCACACTTCTGCAATTCTGCAAACTATTAAAACAGAGTTGTTTGGTAGGGCACTATTATAAAGGTAATGGGACAGTATAGAACAGGACTGCCATTATATATTCTATGAATTATCTATCTATTGTATGTACTATTGTGCTCTTACTGCATTGCTTTCTATTTTTGTCATTCCATTTTCTGCATAGCTTGACATTTTAATTTTATTTCATTTTAAGTTGTTTATATTCGACCAGAGCCAGGGCCTTTTCGGTCCTGGACCTGGTGGAACTCTCTGTCCATCGAAACCAGAGCCCGGTAAGATTTGCTGTCCTGTAAGACAGAGATGTTCTGCCAGGCATGACTGAGGCTGGGCTAGACCTCTGCTGGACATGTGGGGAGAGGGCGAGAATGAATGTTCTAACCCTCCCTATCAGATGTTCCACCATCACCCTGCTTTTTAACAGCTTAATAGCACCTGAAAATTATAGCAATGGTTGCTGCAATTCTGGTATTTATTATTACTATTGTTATAATGGTTTAAGATCTTATAATGTTTTTATGGTTAATTTGTACATTTATTGCTGTATTGTGTTTTAAATGATGTAATCTGCCCTGAGCCCGCTTGTGGGGAGGGCAGAATAGAAATCCAATGAAATAAAAATAGTAGAAAAAAAATATAGTCTACCTTTCTCACTGAGATTCAAGGCAGATAACACAGTGTAAGTTAATATGATCAATGGCTAGGACGTTCAATAAACAATGCAATAAGGTAACAATTGCAGAAAACTGAAAACAAGCAGAAATTCGATAGAGAGATGAAACAATGCTGAAACAAAACAAGCAAATTGCGGTCACATATCAAAGGACATGGAAACTATCCAGTAGGAGCACCCTTATAGCAACAGATAGTAGGCAGTAGTATAGTCTACAGTCCCCATCCCTTTACCAATGCATCTTTCTAAACAATTTCCTTAGACCACATTCTTATTACCTACGTTAAAAAGCCCTCTTGAATAATTCAGTTTTGCATAGTTTGTAGAAAGCCAGGAAAGTGGAAGCTTTTCTGACTTCTTCAGGCAAGCTGTTCCATATGTGGAATCTGATACTTTTTTGTACTTTTCTAATTTTTGTAATCTTAATCCTATTGCATTGTTGTATGTAAGTTAACAGACTTATACATGTTAATAGATCTATCATGCTATTTGAGTACAATGAGTTATACCATATAATCTGCCCTGAGACTCAGTGAGAATGGCAGACTATAAATAAAAGAAATAAATAATGATGGCTGCCAACCACTATACTCATTTATCACCCTAAGAAAACATTCTGGCTGTGAGATACACTGCTTGATTCATTCAATTATTTTAAAAAATACGTGTGGTAATTCTATACAGACACATGATGGGCTGTCCTCCTATTGTGCTGATTTGTTACTGTTCCGCATCTACAGACTGTAAAATACTCCTCCATATAAAGAGAATAGATCCACAGCTGACAATTCAAAATATATTGGCTGGTATGTTATTCAGTATTTATTCTATTTACTTCACTGGTAAGCACAGATTTTAATCAAAATGCTGGCAAAAGGAATACACCTGCTTTTTAACAAATGTATCATGGTATGAATGGTTCAGATAATGTAAGAATAATACCAAATCTGACAGAATGCAAACCACTGTTGAAAATGTCTGAGGCACCCTAAAGCAAAGGGTAGATCTAGCCAGAAAAAAACCCCTGTTCCCTACAGTAATTCATAGAAATAAAACATTGGCCACTCAGTTACAATCATCAGCTGTCTTATACTTCCGTTCTGTCCCAGCGACTGTACTTTTCAGGGAATTATACTTCAAAGACAACCATCCAGATTCCTGGCACAGTATTCATTCAAGCCTTTCCCAAGTGAATATTTTCTGGAATAAGATGACTGACATTATGGGTCTCTTGGAATTCTCTCTTGCTGCTGTGTTTTTATGAAGAAACGTTAGGGGAAAGGACAGACACATTACTCATAAAATGGAGACTTTTGCTGTGCTTCAGTTAAGTATAAAACTATTTTAACTACTCTGATTTCGGAAACAAATGAAAAAATAAAAAGGGACAAACTAGAGCATAGTTCTTCAATAATAATACCCATAGAAGCATCCAAAAGAATTAAGAAGCTAAACATAGGCAGTATTATTTGCCTCAGGCTTACTTCTAAGAAAGTGTTGTTAGGGTTACACTGTCAACATATCACTTAAAAAATACCTAATACAAAAGAATGATCTTTACTTTCCCAGTTAATTTTTCTAGGTATGCAATTCCTGATTGTTTTTCCGATTTGTTTGCCTGAAAGGATATGAACACCCTACTTTTATAAAAGGTTTTAAGAATAAAGTTTTATTCTGGGGTATTTTACCACACAGATAATTAGCAGCCTCCAGAACCCTAATTCATTGTTTTGCCCTCTAAAGTAGAGAGGAGTATGTGATAGGATTGCAAAGTGTGATATCTCCACTTATTATGAATGCAATGTTTCCACTTTCACCTAGTACCCATTCCTTTACCACAGCATCTTGGTATACAAACTTGTAGCTGAGCTTTCAAAACTCAGATTAAAAGGCATCAATAAGGCTAATCTCTGCTCTGGTTTTGTGTTGATGGTGGTTTTCCTGAGGAATTCCTTCCATCTAGTTCTAGGATGAAGATCAGCACCTATATAGTATGATTGTATCAAAGACATGGTGTGTGTGTTATGTGCCATCGAGTCGCCTCCGACCTATGGCAACCCTATGAATGAAAGACCTCCAAAACATCCTGTCATTAACAGACTTGCTCAGATCTTGCAAACTGGAGGACGTCGCTTCTTTTATTGAGTCAAGCCAATTCGTTTTAGGTCTTTCTCTTTTCCTACTGCCTTCTACTTTTCCCAGCATTATTGACTTTCCTAGAGAATCTTGTCTTCTCATAATGTGACCAAAGTATGATAGCCTCAGTTTTGTAGTTTTAGCTTCTAGGGAGAATTCAGGCTTGATTTGATCTAGTACCCATTTATTTGTCTTTTTGACTGTCCATGGTATCTGCAGAACTCTCCTCCAGGATCACATTTCAAATGAATCAATTTTCTACCTGTCAGCTTTCTTCACTGTCCAACTTTCACATTCATATATTTTAATGGGGAAAACCATTGTTCAAATTATCTTGATATCGGTTCCCAGAGAGACGTCTTTATCTTTAAGGATCTTATCTAGCTCCCTCACAGCTGCTCTTACAAGTATCAATCTTCTGATTTCTTCATTGCAGTCTCCCTGTTGGTTGATGATTGAGCCAAGGAATAGAATATCTTGGACAATTTCAATTTCCTCATTGTCAGCTTTAAAATTATGTAACTCCTCAGTAGTCATTACTTTTGTCTTCTTGATGTTCAGATGCAATCCTTCTTTGCCACTTTCATCAGTAGTTGTTTCAAGTTTTCACTATTTTCTGCCAGTAACGTGGTGTCATCCGCATATCTCAAATTGTTAATTTTCCTTCCACCAATTTTTACTCCAGCTTCTTCTAGATCTAATCCAGCTTTCCTTATGATATGCTCTGCATAGAGGTTGCATAAGTAGGAAGATAATATGCATCCTTGTCTGACACCTTTGCCAATTGGAAACCATTCTGTCCTAACAGTAGCCTCTTGTCCAGAGGACATTATTTTTTTAGGATCAATGATTTCTACAGCATGTCTTCCCCATAGGAAACCCCTCGTTTTTTGGAAAGGATACTTTTGAGAGTGGAACTTCATTGGCCAATCAAGTTACACTTAATTTCACTTGAACACTTTTGTACCAACCAATTGGAAAGTTAGCTTTGAAGCTGATCCTTCCAAGTGCTATGTTAAGGCACATGAAGCAGGAAAGGAGATCATCGTGACCCATTAGAATGGCAAGGTTTCTTAACAATCACTACTTAATGGGCATCTATGTGTGGAAGGAAGTATATTGTGACTGCAGGAACAATGGGGTGACAGCCCCCTCTCACTTGCAATTTCCTGGGATACATACTCTAATAGCAGCCTTGAGACCCTATTTTAATTTATAAATAGTCTGTATATCCAAAAGGGTCTCACTTTTACAAGCAGAATCCAATAAAGCAAGGACTGTATTATTCCTGAGAATTTTCATCAGTCTTTGGAGAAGGTACAGAGTTCAAAATCTTCAGTATTAATAAAAGTGCATAGCAGAGATTGCTTTTAACTGAGCAACATAAAGAAGGAGATATTTTTAGCACAGAATTCATGATAGGTGAGCAATCTTTAATGTGCAGGATAGTAACGGTTGAATAGGCAGCTTCTGAGGAAGCCTTTGAGGAAGATAATTTAACTTTTCCTTATGTGCACATTATGCAGCCATTATGCACACGTTATGTACTCTTATTTTAAAGCCCAGGGACATGGTTAAATATGAATGTTTAAAATGTGTTATGTTCACACTCATCACAAAGCAAGGCTCAAAAGATGCAAGAACATATTTTTTGTGCCAGTGTAGAATGCTTTCTTTTTTGCTTCCATGGCACTTGGTTGATGCTGTAATGACTTTTTGGTACTCTCTAGGGGTTTAATTTGCTGTCAGATCATATGGAAGAACAAAATGTATTTGGTATGATAAGCATCGCAGAAAAAAATGCAACCGATATCATCTTTTCTTGTTTGTATAACAACTTATCTTTTATATGATTCAATCATTCAATCTTAGCTACAATGCCTGTTTGTGGCATTTTATCATATACCAATAGCCTGTTTATTTATTCTGTATTAATTTTTAAATTATGTCCACTGGTCCCAGAGTCTGATCTGAAGACATTTGCTGAAACTAATCAGTAGTCTGAGTTTGATCAGGGCTGTAGAGGAACTGCTTGAATCCTTGTATGCCACCTTAACTCCCATAATGGGATATAAATGTAGTACTGGGGCATGCAAATTGTGAGTGGCAAGTGCTCTTGAAGGTAAATTGTGCCCACTTTCCTTCCCCTTCCTACTTAAGCTCCCTGGAGCCTTTAAATGCCAATTGTGTCAGGGCAACCTTAGGGAGTATTGTACTTTCCACAGGTACCTGTTTGTATCTTTAATAATCTCCAGTCTAGCCAGTAGATCACAATGGGTAACATTCAGATATGGAATGTCACTGACAATGCAACCCTAAACAGAGTTGCATCCTTCTAAACCTATTGACTTCAGGGAGTTTAGAAAGGTCCCCTGTTCGTGACTGCAGTTCAGACATAACACAAAGCCATGGTTTGTTTTAATCAGTTTGTGAAACCAGGGTTCTGTCACTCATTTGCTGATTTACCTCAGCAAATGATGATTTCTTTGATGCCAGAAAACAAGCCAGAATTAAATCAGGATCTCTGCATCTAGACATCCCATAAAACCATAGTGGAGGCTACATGTGGTTAATCAAACAACTTCAGTTCTTGGATTGATTATGCAAACTGTCAGTGGAGTTTAATTAAACCATGGTTGTGAACTGAGCAAGCTGAGGGGTTTTTGCCCCTGAAGAAGATTATTTATGACTGAAAATGGGTTGGGCCATAAGAAACCACTTGTGGCACTCTTTCTTGAGTTCTTGCTTCTCTGTTTGTTTTAGCCTGAGGTTGGAAAAGTGCCTGGAGTTCAATCTGCAGCATGAATCTGCCTTTTTGTTGCAGGCATTTATTCATTATTTGAAGTATTTCTGTGGGTCCCCAATCAAAATAATTCTTAGAGTGGCTTATACAAAATCTAAAATACAATCACAATAAAACACAATTATTTACACAATTAAAATAAATCAGCAATTATAATAAAATACAACAGGAATTAAAAGCATCCAGTGTGGTGTAGTTGTCAGACTAGAATCTGGGACGCCTGGGTACAAATCCCTCAGCTATGAATCTCCTTAGTGATTTTGTACCATCACTCTCTCAACCTGACCTACCTCATAGTATTTTATGAGAGTAAAATGGGAAAGGCAAACTATGTATTCAGCTTTGCTATCCTTGATGAAAAGATGGGATAAAAATAGACCAGACAGATAGCATTAAAACATCAAAAAAGCTAAAAACAATTTTCAGAAAGAATGAGGAGTAAAATCTACCCATTATGTGAAGTCATAAAATCAACACAACATTTTAGCAAAGACCATAAAGCAGAATAAAAGAAAATTCACTGACAAAATTAACAGAGTATCTGAGGGAGGAAATATGTTTTCATCTAGTGCCAAAAACTCAGGAGACCTCAGTGATGGGCAAATAACTGAGGTGACAACAACTTTCCATGACTGGCCACAGTTTGTCACTTCACAGAAAGCAAGAAGACAGAGCAGAGATTTCCAAAGAGGATCTCCACTGATAGGTAAGTATGTCAAGCTGTCCTTTAGACGCATTGGTCCCCCAAGCCATTTTGGAACATTATTTTCATTTCGTAGTAAGTAACATGTTTTTGTAGGTCATGAAGTACATTTTCCCAGAACACAATGAAATCCCAGAATACATTGTAGCACAATATTGTGCTTTTAGTCACAAGAAGTGACTAAAATAATGTTCTATGTTTTCTTCAGGGAAAAGGAAAAGAATCAGGGTGAATATCTTGTTCAGAATGAAATGCTGCCAGGGCTTTCTAGGAGACCTAAATGTAGGAGCATGGTAATGATGATCTGTGTTGCTCTTTGCCTCAAGGGAAGTCATTTCTAGTCTATGACCTGTAAGGACTGTCCTCCTGGAGAGTTCAATGGTGTAAATGTCATTTACTGCACAAACAGGCTGACACTATTTATAGTAAGCTCACTGAACATAGACTAGACAGTCCATTGATACTACTAGTACATCATTATTTTAGCCGAGTCTGCACAGTTCAGTTTCACCAGTTCAGTTCCCATACTGCCACAATTTAAAAAAAAATCTTTCATATCAGAACATATCCTGTTCAAGCTCCTGACAACTACAAAATTCAAAATTGAAGAGAAGCACTACACCAGCAGAAGGCACCCAAAAGACCAAAAAAAATGCTATAAAACATTCAAAAGTGGGGGCAAAATAGAAAAGGTGACACTCTGCAGGCCATGGCGGGGGGGGGGGGGGGTAAGCAGCCTCTCCCTCTCCAGTCCCAGACCCTTACAGCGCCTCTAGGCAGGGCCAGGGTTGCAGCTCTGCAGGTGGAAGGATGAGCTGGCAATTTTCAGAACTGGCCTAGTAGAAGGAAAAGTATATTAATCTCTCTCTTAGCAGAAAACAGACAGGAGGTGAGAGGAGTCAATTGCTCTCTAGTCTCATCCAACAATGCTTTAGAAATGCTAATAGCCTTCCTAGCCAGAGGCAATAAAATGGTCAGCTCACTCCTCCAGCAAGAAGCTGACACCTAGGACTAGACAGAGATTTGGGATGTGAAAGATGTTAGAAGATACCTTCCTGTAAATTTCAGGGACGTGGGCAAACAGAGACAATAAAACCCCTTAGCATGGGACGGGGAAGGCCTCTTTGGTTGAGTCTGTCTAGGGAGAAGAAACTCACACACCTAGGGCAAATCCACATTACTCATTCTAAGTCACATGTTCCCCGCATTCCCCACACAATCCCGAGTGCCGGTCACATTACCTCATTAAACAGACGCATTTCATTCGCATTTCTCCCGAATATGTGGTCACAGGTTTTCAACGGGAGTTTCACGGTGGCCGTGAACAGGCCAATGAGCAATTTACATGGTTTTTTTAAAAACCACCCCCCTTCCTGTCTCTCCGGCCGTTCCGAGAGTTCCTATTGGCTGATTCAACTTGCAAGTGCTCCATAGTCTGCAAAAGACTGTTTTTGACTTCATAGCATTGGATTTATTGATTATGCTGTTTCTGAATCAAATCTGGTAGTTTGAAAAATCATTTTGGGGTGAATCCATCTTCAGAACGGACTCGCGAAACTTCCTTTTGAACTGTTTTTTATTTTTTTTATTTTATATTACTGTAATATCGAAATTACGAAATATCGAAATAATGACACTCCAAGGAAGTGAAACTTCAGTAAAATTCAGGCACTGAACTGTCCTGCATAGGAAATGCCCACGAAAGCTTCCCACATGCTTCCAAATTTCCAAAAAAGAAACGGGAGAAAGCCATCAGTGCTGTCAGTGGGGGAAAGAGAGGCATCATTATCTTCAATGATGTTTCTTTATAAGGCAAGATCGAAATAACAGAAAAGTGCACTCAAAAAAATAAAAAAAATGGGCGGGAAAAAAAAGTCCCGCCCAAAAAAGCGGTTTTCGAGCGGCCGTGTGACCGGAGGGACGCGCGAGAAAGACGGATTGGAAGCAGGAACTAAGAGGAAAAAATCACGGATTGGAAGCAGGAACTAAGAGGAAAAAATCACGGATTGGAGGCAAATGGAAGATATCCGATAAACATGCGGGTAATGGGTGAATGTGGATTTGACCCTAGTCTCCTGCTGAAGGCTGCCATTGTGATGTGGGGGGTTGCCTTCCCGAACAAAGACACAAAGGTAATGGGAAGCTTTTAGAACACTGTACCATCTCAGTAAAAAGCTGCTTTAGAATAAGATCAGCTGGGGTATATACAGAATGAGGGGCAGAGGAATTGAATCTTTACACCTTTCTTTTGGATTCCTTGCTCAACTTCTTGCTGTGCTGAGAGTATGTGTGTGGATGTTTTCTTCTTAATAAATGCTTTATAATTTTGAATACTGGTAGTTGTTCTCTGTATCACACAGATCTCTATTATTTGAACATGCTACTTAAAACAGGCACTTGGACAATAGGCAAATTACTAATCCCCCAGTTGTGCACAAGGGCAGTAAACTGTCCCTGTGGTACCCATCGGGTAGCAGGAGACACAGGTGTGAGGAAGGGCCTTAGAACAGCAACATAGAGAAGGGAAGCTGGGAGCACTGATTCTTTCAGTAGGTAATTCCTACAAAGGCCATTGGTGGCCGTGGTACCAGAACAGGGAGAGAAAACCCCTCTGAGGGTTAGGAAAGCCAGGAGAGTGGTGTGTTGCTGGGCAGAGACTCAGATGGCTGTCGATGCCCAGACATCTCAGAGGGTAGGAAGGTGCAATGCCCACAGGTCAGTGTGGCTGTTCTAGGGCTGCCAGGTTCCCTGGTGGCAATGGGGATCCCCTACTCTCAGCCTCTTCCCCCTACCACCATTCACCTGGCTGGCGTGGGAGGAAAGCCCAAAGAATGGACCCTGGAGGCAAAAAACCTCCCGGGCCAGCACACAGCAGATGTGCTCCCACGACATCATTCCTTAAGTGACATCATTGTACTTGGCAGCAGGCATGCTCCTGCTTTTCACAGGGGCCCAAATTGGCCCCTGTGAAGCAGCATGCCCACCACTGGGTGCTATTACATCACTTAAGGAAGTGACATCATCACACCCACCAGGAGCACACACACTTGAGAACATCTTCCCAGTAAGTGCCAGGTTCCCTCCACTCCCACTGGGAGGGTAAGGGGACCTGGCACCCCTTGGCTGTTCCATCACACCCTGTATCAAGCATTTGATACCAAACAGGAAAGAAAAAATTCATTCCATCTACTTTCTTAGAGCCATACGTAATTGTTTGAATACATATACTGACCCACCCACCCCCTTCCTCTTTCATAGAAACTAAACAGGCTGAAATCATAGGAAAGGTACTTCAGTCCTTTGATCATTCTGGTTGGCCTTTTCTACAGTTAATAATCTTAAATGGCTGAGGAGAAAACCTGCCCTAAATT
Source organism: Eublepharis macularius (assembly GCF_028583425.1). Taxonomy (NCBI): domain Eukaryota; kingdom Metazoa; phylum Chordata; class Lepidosauria; order Squamata; family Eublepharidae; genus Eublepharis; species Eublepharis macularius. The sequence continues at coordinate 101,793,118 of NC_072795.1, forward strand.
AATTACGTTAAATGAGATTTGCTTTGTTATGCTTCAGCAAATTATGGTGCACTTGTAACTTGAGATACAAATTGGGAATAAAGTACAAATGCATCCCTGGTGAGCCACTATGAAGTTACCCAAGTACTCCAAAGGTTAATTTAGCAGAGTCCAGTAACACCTTTAAGACTAACCAACTTTATGCTACAATAAAGTTGGTTAGTCAGTCTTAAAGGTGCTACTGGACTCTTTGCTATTTTGCTACTGCAGACTAACATGGCTAACTCCTTTGGATTTATGACCAAAGATTAATTTAGTTAACCATGAGCATACCATACTTATACCATTTTTATGGACTTAAGAATGGATAATGTCAGATGGCACCTCTTTCAGTTGCATCCCAACTAGAGGTGAAGGAAATGTTAAGACTGGAGGAAAGCATCCAACTTTGCTCACTGTGTTGGTAGGATACATGTCTCTATTTAGACACTAGCCTGATACCCGTGCTTCACTATGGTATTTAACTACTTTAAATCCAGTTATAATACTTATGAGTATGTAACATTTTTGGTTTGTGTGTTTTTTTCCATTGGCAACCCTAGTGAACTTTTAGGGGTGCCTCAAAACACCCCATAAGTGCCACGGTACTCTCATCCCAAACAATGAGCTTACAGTTTCGCAGCACTTGGGCTATGTTGCTTTGTTTTGAGATGCTGAACAGGGTTGTTTCTGCATGGATGGGGTTAAGAGGCAGCTTGAAGGTAGCGAAGGATCATCTGCCATGCCAAAGTGAGCCTTGACCTTTCATGGAAGTGAGCGCCTCTCTACTCATCTTCCAGGATTGCTTTGCTCATAGAGAGACTCTGCTGCTCTGTGCACCTCAGAGTGATCTTGCTGGTACTTGGTCACTGCTGCTCTGGCCTTCCTTGGTGGTCTACCAACCAAATACTGGCTGAGGCCAACCCTGCTTAGCTTCTGAGATCTAATGAGATTGGGCTACCTGGACCATCTAGGTCAGGGTGTTATTAATATACCAATTATCTTGTCTGTTGTGTTCTTTTTATGATCTAATTTTTTGCTCAGATGGCCTTCAGCAATAATTTTACATACTTGGAGAGTAGTTGAGGATTGAACGTAAACAACCAGTGGGCTAGACCAACAGGCAGAGTGACAGGAAACTTATTAGATACAGTGAATAATAGTTTCTTAAAAGGCTGAAATGTAATAATAATAGGAACTAAAGCATTCCATGAGCAAAACCAGAGTGGGAAGCTGTTCAGGAAACATCAGCAAAGGATGAAAAACTAGGGCAGCAGCCATTTTGAGTTCAGTTGTAGTTGCACAGTGCTATGTAAAGTTTACCTTAGTCTCCTGTGGCATCATTTTGCAAAGTTTGCAGTGGCACATCATCGACTCCAAAGTAGCGGAGGACTTAAATTTAGCATAGAAGTTCACCTGGTCCTGCTCAAAAATCAGGTGTATTGAATATTTATCTCTAAGTATGATAAGATTGCCAGGACTCCCACTTTGGTGGGACACTTCCCACCGGTAAGCTTTGCTTGCTGACCGCTGCAGCATCAAGTAGCAGTGGGAGAATTTATTTTAAATCACCACTTTACATGCAGCATGACATCACTTCTGGAGAAAATCTGGATCACTTCTGGAGAAAATCTGGAAGTGCCATGACATCACTCTAAGAACCATGAGGAACTCTATGATTTTATCATAAAGTTTCCAGTGATTCCGAGAGCAATATGAAATCACTTCTGGGTTTTCCCCAGAAGTGACATCACAGTACATGCAACACCTGTGCCCCCCATGTCCCGCTCCCAAAGCTCCCACTAGTTGCCAGGCACAGCCAGGCAATTGTAAGGTATGATAGTAATGTTTGGTATTCCTATAGGATTGCCAACCTCCAGATGGACTCAGGAGATCTTCTAGAATTACAACTGATCTCCAGACTATAGAGATAAGTTTCCCTGGAGAAAATTGTTTACTTTGGAAAGTGGACTGTACGTCATTATATCTCTCTGAGATCTAGGGTTGCCAGGCACAGCCTGAGAAGCAACAGAAGACTGAGGACATGGGGATATGGGGGCTCCATCTGCAACAGTGTGACATCACTTTCAGGTAAAACCCAGAAGTAATATCATCTGTCTATAGGACATGAAGTTTCCAGGAATTCCTAGAACTGTCTGATGTCACTCATGGGTTTTCCTTAAAAGTGACATCATGCTGTCATCTGATGGCAATTTTAAAAGATTATTTTTCTCCTGGCAGCCACAGGATCAGTGGTGGAAAACAGGAACTGGGGGGTGGGAGACTTGGTGAGAACTTGGCAGCCCTACTGAGGTCCCTCTCTTTCCTAAAACCTGCCATTCCCAGGCTCCACTAGCAAATATTTGGGAATTTTCCAAACCAGGGTTGACAATCCTGCCTCACGCGCAACAAATTTGAGTCCTCTCAACTGCTAGCTTCATTGTGGCAACTTAAGGGTTAATTTCATGTTCTGCAGGATGTATATCATATTGTTTGGCAAAACCATAGAGATCTGGGTAATTCCTAGAACATCATGATATTGCATGCCATTGCTTCCTGCCCTCTCTTTTTGCTCCTGCATGAGCAAAGAGCCCCAAGAAGACTGATCCTGAGGGTGGGAAATTGCCTGACACCTCCAGATAATGGCATCCATAGGTTTTTACAAAGTCAATCCATTGGTCCATTTAACCCAGTATTGTCAAATTTGAGAGGCAGTCCTGCCCTGTCAAGGCAGGAGAAATAGGACAGGGGAATCCTTGTGGGGACACTTTCATTTTCTTCTCTGCTGAATGTTGCATGGTAAGGAAGCAAATGGAAAACTGAGCTCTTAGAAAAACAAGCTGTAAGAGTTGGTGCACCTTTCCTATGAGGAAAGGCTAAGGTGTTTGAGGTTTTAAAGGTGATTAATTGGGGGAACATGATAGAATGACATGGAAAGAGAGTTCATCCTCTTAAAATACTACAACATGGGAATGGCCAATAAACTAGATAGCCAATATTGACAAGAGAAAGTGTTTCTTCATATAAAGCATAATTAATTAATGGCACTCACTGCCACAGGGCATAGGAATGGGTAACTTTAAAAGAGGATTAGACCAATTCATGTAGGACAAATCTGTCAATAGGATTTAAATCTGGTTTGCCTAAATCCTAGTCTAACACTCTAATTACTATACCAGACTGGCTCTATTATTTTCTACATAATGTTTGTTAATATGAGAGCCAGTTTGGTGTAGTGGTTAAGAGTGCGGGACTCTAATCTGGAGAGACAGGTTTGATTCCCCACTCCTCTGCTTGAAGCCATCTGGGTGACCTTGGGCTAGTCACGGCTCTCTGGAGCTCTCTCAACCCCACCCACCTCACAGGGCGTTTGTTGTTGTGGGGATAATAATGACATACTTTCTAAACCACTCTGAGTGGGCATTAAGTTGTCCTGAAGGGCGGTATATAAATCGAATGTTGTTGTTGTTGTTGTTATTATTATTATTATTTTAAAGAAAGTTAAGTTTTTCAGGGACTTCCAACTGATCTTTAATATCTGCTGGCCACACAAAAATATTTATAACCTTCCAAGTGGTGACTTAACGTTGTACGTAGGTAAGAAAGATAATCAGGTCAACAATACGTTCCAAAGACTTGTTTTTTACCAAAGTAGTCATCCATGTTGCCAGGAGAGAAGTCAATGCTGGAGTAGGTTCTAACTTATGTTGTCGTGCTCTGAATAAAAATCCCACATCTGCTCCACTTATGTCTGTATTTGTTAAGTATGTACCCATTACACAAGCTCCCACAAGCAGTTACAAGTTTCAAAACAAGTACCCAGAGGAATCTGGGAGATGCTAGAGACTTCTTTTAAGGGTGCCAACAACTGGAATATTTTAGCAACCATACCCAAACATCCTGCAAATCAATTTAAACAAGGGATTCAGATGGATTTGGCTACAAAGATAATGAGACAAGTAATCCAACAGAAAAAAATAAGTATAATTTTTTATGTGGTAACCGTGAAAATTATTCTCAGCTGCTTGGAAGACATGAACACCACATCTCCGAAGAAAGCTATTAAGAGAAACTATCAAGAAGCATCACAATGATGAACTCATTCGAAAAATGGGAAAGACATAGTTAAAACATAGGGGGAAGTTCTAAGAAAGAATTCTAAAACCCTTAATGCTCCACTCTCTTGACAAATACAGAAAGCAAGCATAATATGCTGAGCAGTCTGACAGACTTCTGTCTGCACTAGCCAGGAATTGAGACAGGAGAGCCATACCATGCCCTGATGTAAGCTTCTTGAGGTAATATACAAAACAGACCTTGCTCATCTAGGGCTGCCACACCTCCTAGATTAGTGGGGAACTTCCTGCAGGCTCTTACCCTGCTGCTGCTTGGTGGGCTGTCGTGGGGAAAATGGAGGGCAGGAATCAGCAAAGTGGTGATTTCACTTCTAGTGTGACCCAGAAATGACATTATTGTTTAGGTGCAATGCTCTTGCACTCACCCTAAACTCTATGGTTAAATCATAGAATTTTGGGTGAATGCTACAGCATCAACCCAATGTGATGACATCACTTTTAGTTAATGCTGGAAGTGATGTCACCACACTTCTGGTAACACTTCACTGAAAGTGACACCAGTGCACCAGCATGACACTGGATACCAGTCCCTCAACCCCAAATATTCTTGGGGGTTTCCAGATGTGGCCTGGCAACCCTATTCCCAACATATGTTTTAACATTAAAAAGTAGCTGGAGGGAGAGGTCTGATCATGGACACAATTCTGAAGGAAGAACGATTGTCCCTCCTCACAACAGAAATCAGCTACTCTGTGTGCTTGTAGGAAAGAAACACTTAGAGGAGGGGCTAACAGCAGCTTAAAGGGCAGGATTTCTATAGGGAAAATATGAGGGGCAGAGTTAGCCCCAAATCCTGGTCCTGAAAAATAGCATGAAAAAAATGTCTTTATTACTGCCATAGTCGATCACTCATCCCCCCCGCCTTTCCCTGCCGGTTTCTAATGTTCACAAAAACAACTGAAGATACACTCATGGATTCTAAATGTCACTTATATTTTGACTCTTAATTACACAAAAGAAGGCCTGGGAAATTTGCTTAAATATGATATGACAAAATATTTGAGGCAGAACTCCTGTCCTGGTTGTGAGCCCAACAAATTGACCTATACTAGTATCAGGCAATGTATGGATATTTCCTTGCTTGCAGTAATCAATGTAAGCAATTATTTAATTCCCCCTCCCTTGCATTAGACAAAAATGGAGTGTTATACTTGACACAGGAAAAGAAAGAGCAGGAAAACTGATTACAAACAACATAGCAGATGCTGCCAGCCTTCAAATGGGGCCTGGAGATCTCTCAGAATTGCAGCAGATCTCTAGATGACATGGATGAGTTCCCCTGGAGAAAATAACTGATTTGGTGGATTCTATGCCGTTATATACCCCACTGAGCTCCCCCCTCCCCAAAACTTGGTCCACCGCCAAATCTTCAGGAATTTCCTACTCAGAGCTGGCAACTCTGACAGTCAGTGCAATACTGAGGTATTAATTATTCTGAGGGGACCTACCTCTTTAATAATGAAATTCAGCTTTAATTCTGAATGAAAGTTTTAAAAACATGCCAAGACTATAACCTCACTGGATTACTAGTCAATTGCCTGCCTAGTCTTTGACCATAGCTAAATATTTTATGAATGCCAGAAAATGAGGCCCACTTCTTATTGAAGTTGTAAATGTGGGCACAGACTGTCCCCATTACAGAACAGGTTCACATGACTACAGGTTGACATAAAGCCCTAGACTTCTTCCTAATATTTAGTGTTCTGTGAAAAGGAAATGGTCTGTATTCTGCAGTCTCAGGTACTGTGGTCCTGTTAAAACAATTTTGTAGTATTTAATTCTATTGTCTAGTAATAACAGGAAGCCATTATGTTTTTGTAATTAGCACAAGGATCTGATCTACTGGAGTGTAAAGTTCAGGGATGAAAGTAAGCCAGTACAGGTTGGTATGAAGTACTAGTGAAAAAGTGACTGAAGTAGTACCTCTTTTGACTGGTCAAAAATACCTAACCCCAATTCAGCTGACAATATGCATACAGGGCTTTTTTCTGGGGAAAGAGGTGGGGGAACTCACCCAGGGCAACTCCTCAGAGGAGGTGGTGCGCCTCTCAATACATGCACGGGACTGCATGATGACGCCACTTCCAGTAAGTGACATCATCACCAGGGCCAGATCTACAGTTGCTGGTGCCCAGGGCAACTGAAGATTGGCCATTTGTGCATGCGCATAGTGTGCGCGTGCGCTTCTGGTGCTGTGTGATGACATCACTTCCGTGACATCATCACGCAGGGCGGCATGTGCTGCCCCACGGCAAGCCGGCTGTCCCAGCGCACTGTGGAGCTGGCAGCGGCAGTGCAAGTGGCTGGGAGGCCGCCCGCACCATTCGCCTGCCCTGCAGGACAGGGGGTGGCCAGCTTGCCATGCACCCCCTGTCCTGCAGGCAGGCGAATGGCGTAGGTGGCCTCCCAGCCACCCGTGCTGCCTTTCGCCTGCCTCACAGGATGGGGCACGCAGCAAGCATGCCCCCTGTCCAGCTGCCTGCGCACTCCCGGGGCTGGCAGCTGTGCCCGGCGCCCCCTTTTTGGCAGTGCCAGGGGCAGACTACCCCCCCGCCTCCCTGCCGATCTGGCCCTGGTCATCATGAAGGCCATGGCCGCCCTGGGAGTGCTCCTGTGCTCCAGGGGGGGGGATTCTGCATGGAATGGGCACCTCCGCCATGAGGGAGCACTCCCCTGCCTGGCAGTGGCTGGATCTGGGCCATTTCACACCCAAAACAGCCCGGATCAGCCTGGAACAGGCTGCTGCTGCATGGGAGAACACTCCCCCGCATGGCAGCAGCCCAAACTTAGCCATTTAGGGCCTGATCCAGGCTGTTTTGGGCCCAAATCAGCCCTGATTGGCCTTGAATGGGCTGCTGCCACACGAGAAAGCACTCCTCCACCAGGCAGCAGGCCTGATCCTGGCCGTTTCAGGCCTGAATTAGGCTCATAATGGCCAAAAGGGGCCCAAAATGGCCAGGATCGGGCAGCTGTTCGGCAGGGAAGTGTTCCCCTGCCTGGCAGAGACCTGATCCTAGCCATTTCGGGCTTGATCCTGGCCATTTCGGGCCTGATTTTGTCCATTTTAGGCCTGAAATGGGCCCAAAATAGCCCCGACACAGCCTGGAACGGGTTGCTGCTGGGCGGGATAACACTCCCCTGCCTGGCACCAGCCTGATCCAGGCTGTTTACTGTTTGACAGCAGTTATGAGGGTATTTTAAAGAGGTGCCGGAAAGCCTTTTCCGGGCATTCCGGCTCAAAAAAAGCCCTGCTTATAAGTATAGATGAATATATAAGACAGACCTGTAAGAAATCCAAAAGCTGGATTTTTGGAATAAATGTTACACAGAGAGTAGTGTGTTCCTACACATAAGTATCTAGTTAAAACATATCTATGAGAACAGAATGGAAAGTGGGAACTGTTGCATTGTTACAATTTGTAGTTCCCAGTTACTGGCAGCAGATGGTGCCAATTATTCTCTGCTGTTTTTCACATTATTCGCAGCATTAGAAACTTACAACACAGGAGTATGTGGTCTCTTGGATTCTTTCTTGATCATCAGTTTCTGAACAGAACATATCTTATGATTTTACTTCTGCTGCCCATCACATCTAAAAAAATCTGATTCTTGCAAAGTGGATCAACATGTGTCAATTTCTCTAGGGCCCCATAATTTCTTATTCTTGCTTTTCTTGTCAGTAATAAATTGGTTTACACTTGTCTAGACATAAGCATGTTTTTTTAAAAAAATGGAGCCTATTTTCTATAATCCGATTATCCCATACTTTGTGATTCAAACACTTAACTTTTTTCCCCAAAAATCTCAGTCATAAGACCTGCATGTCTTGAGATAGAGTGAGTCATGCATCTACAGATGGCTTTTGAATACAGAATATCCACATATGCATAAGCCATATGGGCATGTGTGACGGACTCAGCTTCAGATGCTGAGATTTCCAGTCAGTGAGCTATGATTGACATGTTTCCTCCCCGCCCCCCCCCCTTCATGGGGCTAGCCTGAAACGGCAGTTGGGGATGGAATGTTGGGGAAGCTGTCAGTTGGAGCTGGAGAGTAAACAAGGGAGTGAAAGGGAGTTGGAGCCTGGCTTTTGACCAGAGAGGGTCAGCCAGAGAATCCTCTGTGTGAGGAAGAAATGTTTGTGAAACACTTGTAGTCCTAGGACTAAAGTGGGGAAAACCTGCACTCTCCTATTTAGACTCAAGAGATCTGGGAATTATAGAGGGCCAAGGAAGTGGGTAGAGAGGAGTCTCCCCTTCAGTGCCAGGAACAGGGTTATAGCTCATACCTATAACGCCTGCCAAGTATCTAGGAAGGGTTTGTCTCAGTGAAGCACCCTAAGGTCTGGAGAGGAGGGAAAGTCGTGCTGTGTTTGTGTTTGAGTATATAAAGTGTAACATCTGTGAAGCAGCATCAACCTCTGAAAGAAGCCAGCAACCTAGTGTTATACCAAGTGTTTTGTGCCTCACACCAGTGAAGTTCCTCATTTTTGCGTGGATAAGGTAGTAAATTTATCAGTGAACAGACTGTTTCATATTAGTAAGAGATATTTACTTGCATGGCTTTTCAACCTCTGACTGGAACTCCTGACATGTCATTTGTTTCTAGAAAGCAGAATATGCACCTGAACCAAGACTGCTGCTCTGGGGGATAGGGAGCTTAACTCTACCAGTCATGCATTTCTCTGGCTGAAAATGTTCCCTCCCCAGCGGCTTCAGGTTCCTGCCAGGAAAAGAAATACAGATGCCCATATTACGCCTGTCTTTTCTACTGATACTAGTGGTGATTTTGCAGAGGGAGGAATTTCGATCAGGAAAACAGCACAGAGGAAAGACATATCATGCCCCCCTTCTCTGCTGCTATGGCCATGATCCAGATCCTCTTCCCAGTGGCCACCAGGCATTCCAATAGTCACATGCAATTTTGCCCTCTACAAAATAACTTTTGTATGTTTTGTACTCACAGTTTTTCTCTTGGTTCTCCCTACCCCCATGTTCAAGAATCGTAATCTGCAGTCTTGGTTCAGGTGCAGATACAGACTCCCAAAATTTGTTTAAATAGCCTGCTCCTGGACTATTTAAATGATTTTTAAAAAATTATTGATTTTATGTTTTTGTGATTTTTAATGTATTTTTAATGTTGTTAGCCACCCTGAGCCCATCTGTGGGGAGGGTGGGGAATAAATCAAATTAAATAAATAAATAAATAAATAATCAAGATATAGCTACCAGACAGATAAAAGCCTTCCTCCACAGTAGGGGAAAGACTGATCCTTTGTGAGCCAGGTTCATCACCATATCAATGGTTTGTAGGAGAACATGGACTTCTTGCTGCTGGTTTTTCTATTGTTAGTTTCGGCGTTTTGTGATTATATGCTATATTTTATTATTATTACGTTATACTACAATGGTTTATTGTAAGCTGCATTCACCACCGGCGCCAGGGCTTCTGGCGCCTGCAACCACCCCCTTGTGTACATACACGCAGTGCGTGCGCGCACCCCCAACTGCGTGATGACGTCACCACATGATGACGTCATCATGCAGCAAAGCCAGGCCCATTGGCCGGCAGGTGGCTGGGGTGGCGCATGGAGGCTGCCCACACTCTGCACGCTGCCCTGGCTGCCTGCCGTGCCTGGCTCGCGGCTGCTGTGCCCAGCTGGCGGTGTGTGGCGGTGGCAGTGGTGTGGGGCTGGCCGGCTGCAGCAGCTGCGGGCCAGCCATGCCAGCTCCATGGCGCACACCTTCGCCCCCGGCACCCCCTCTGGCGCCCCCTCCGGCCCTGCGGCGCCCCCCTCACCACCTCAATGGTGGCGCCGGCCCTGGCTGCGTTGAACCCTGTAAAGAGGCAGGAAGGAAATATCTGAAATAAATATTTAGGATGGATATAAGCTATTAAAGCATCATTGCTTTTGAAATGGGAGAACTGTGTATAAATAATATTTGTTGTTACTGGCCTGCTGGAACCTCTATCCACCTAAGTATAACCATAACTTAAATAAACTGCATGACTGAAGGCAGAGGAATCAGCCAAAATTAGCTCGCCAAGCTGCTTGTAGATAGAAAAATGATGGTATGATGTTAAAATTCAATATAAATGTTCATTGGGGAGAAAATTCACAGTGGAATTGCCTATAATGATGGAGAGGAAAACAAGATTTCACGTACTCGCAGGGCTTTTTTTCAGCAGGAATGCGGGAGAATGGAGTTCCGGAACCTCTTGAAAATGGTCACATGGCTGGTGGCCCCGCCCCCTGATCTCCAGATGGAGGGGAGTTTAGATTGCCCTCTGCGCCACTCGATCTAAACTCCCCTCTGTCTGGAGATCAAGGGGCGGGGCCACCAGCCATGTGACCATTTTCTCCAAGGGCAACCCACTGAGTTCCACCACCTCTTTTCCCAGAAAAAAAGCCCTGCTTACCTATAACTGTTGGGGGGGGGCAGGAAAAGAAGAGAGGTTGTCAGAGGAGGGGAGGGGGGAAGAGAAGAAAGTCACCTCAGGCAGAGATCCTTCCTGCAGAAATATCCATTTAGATTTTTTTACATACTTAGTTTTAGTGCCCACATTAAACACATGGTTGCACTTAGTCTCACCACCACTCTATGCACAACCCCCTGTACACATATTTGTCTTGTGCACAGGTCTCCAGGAAAACTATGAATCTCTAACAGAGAATTCTCAGCATCTCACCAATCTACAATTCCCAGATTTCTTTGTGGAAAGTCCTGATAGTTAAAATGGAATAACACTGTTTTTTTAACTAGGTTCTTCATTATTATTAGGTAGTGGAATAAATATTCCAGTTTAAACAGGCCAGGTCGAGATATTCCTACAGTTTAACTATTTTGTTCAGAAAATATGATAACGTTATTCTAGTGTATATGAACCTTTTGATGTAACAGATATTTGGCAACTTTACTGGCAACTTGACCTGTAGAAAATAGGATGCTCTGTCTATCTTGGCAAAAACAAGCATTTTTCAACCCTATTCAAACCAACCTAGAAATATGAAACAGACTCATTTTTAGAGTGCAGTATTTATTGACAACTATAGTAATTTTAATAATTTCTTTACTTATCCAATTCATTAAAAGATTGCAAATACAATATATTTGCCCTGAATAATTAAAATCACTTTACAGACTTTGGCAAGCAAAGTCTCTCAGGACGATGTTGACAGGATCCTGCAGGGGATGAGGCCAACCACCTGTCCTCTGGACCCCTGCCCATCCTGGCTGGTGAAGGCCAGCTCAGAGGGGCTACGGGACCATCTGGAGGCCATTGTTAACATCTCCCTGAGCTCTGGGTTTTTTCCAGGAGTGTTAAAGGAGGCGGTAGTGCGGCCCCTCCTGAAAAAACCATCTTTGGACCCCACCAACCCGTCCAGTTACCGCCCAGTGTCGAACCTCCCGTTCCTGGGCAAGGTGATTGAGCGGGCGGTGGCGGTACAACTGCAGGAATTCCTGAATGATGCTCTAGTCCTGGGCCCATTCCAGTCTGGCTTCCGTCCTGGCCATGGGACGGAGACAGCCTTGGTTGCCCTCACAGACGACCTTTGCAGGCATCTGGATCGAGGCGGGTCAGCGCTGCTTGTGTTACTTGATCTCACAGCAGCGTTTGACACGGTTGACTATGATTTGTTGGCCAGCTGCCTTGCCGACGTGGGGATTAGGGGGACAGTCTTACAGTGGCTGGTCTCCTTTCTCCAGGGTCGGGGACAGAGGGTGGCGCTCGGGGGAGATCTATCGGCCCGTCACCCTTTGGTGTGCGGGGTTCCCCAAGGGGCGATACTCTCCCCAATGTTATTTAACATCTATATGCGCCCCCTCGCCCAGTTGGTGCGGAGGTTTGGGCTGGGTTGTCATCAATACGCGGATGACACCCAACTTTTTCTGTTGATGGACGGCCGGCCAGACACGGCCCCAGACAATCTGGCCAGAGCTTTGGAGGCTGTGATGGCATGGTTGAAACAGAGCAGGCTGAAATTGAACCCAGTGAAGACGGAGGTCCTGCAGCTGGGACGGGGGCTGCCAGATGTTGGGATCCGGCTCCCTGCCCTGGATGGGACACCACTGGCAACTTTGCCAGTGGTAAAGAGTCTGGGTGTGCTCCTGGATGCCTCCCTATCGATGGAGGCCCAGGTCACGGCGGTTGCCAAGTCTGCATTTTTCCATCTTCGTCAGATCAGGCAACTTGCCCCCTACCTGACGCCCCAGGACCTGGCTACAGTGATCCATGCAATGGTCACCTCCAGGCTAGATTACTGTAACTCACTCTACGCTGGGCTACCCCTGGGCCTGATCCGGAAACTACAACTGGTCCAGAATGCGGCGGCACGGGTCCTGACTGGTATACCTTACCAGTCACACATCACACCTGTCCTGCGCCAGCTGCACTGGCTTCCAGTTGAATTCCGAATCAGGTTCAAAGTGTTGGTTCTTACCTTTAAAGCCCTGAGTGGGTTGGGACTGGCATATCTTCGGGACCGCCTCTCCCTGTACGTTCCCCGGAGATCGCTCCGATCAGCGAATAAATATTTACTTGTGGTCCCCGGCCCTAAGGAAGCCCGCCTCGCTTCAACCAGGGCCAGGGCTTTTTCAGTCCTGGCCCCAGCCTGGTGGAACGCTCTGTCAATGGAAACCCGGGCCCAGCGGGACATATTATCGTTCCGCCGGGCCTGTAAGACAGAGCTGTTCCGCCAGGCGTTTGGTGATTGAAGGGGGCGGTGCCATGTCGGCCTCCCACCTTTGGGGTGGGGAAGGTTCTCCCCACCACTGCACCTTGTTAATTTGTTTTATTATTTGTATATTGATTTTAGTTTTTGTTTTTATCAATTTTAACTGTTCACCGCCCAGAGCCCCTGGGATGGGCGGTATATAAATTGAATAAATAAATAAATAATAAATAAAATATAATAATTTGCAGAATATATTGATCAAAACTCTAAAACAATTCAAAGTTAATATAAAACTGAGGACAAAGACCTGAAAGAATTGCTAAAGAAAAATCAGGCTGCTGGAAGGAGCATTCTTTGCTCTCCCTTTCCTGCAGGATAATATTGTAATCAATTCTCAAACAGAACAGCATTTTTTCATCATTAAACCAAACTTGAAAATGTTATTAATTCATTAAACTAAGATAAAATATAGTTTAGTCTGAAAATATCACTTAACCTTAAAATATAGTTTAGTCTGAAAATATCACTTAACCTTAAAAATACTATCTGGCTGAGAACATGCTCAAGTTAAATCCAGTTAGAGCAGAAGTAATGCTGGTTGGTAAAGTGGATTATGTTGCTGGTTTGTGTGGTTTAATCTGCCATTGCTTCTCACAGGCTTTGTCAGGGCCTGCCCAGCTTTGTGGAACAGTTTGCCAGATCATGTCAGAGAAGCTCCTACCTTCCTGGTTTGTAGAAAATTCTCAAAGGTCAAAGAGAGGGTCTTTGAGGGTCTTTAGGTTTTTTTCACTGATACAGATGGCTACTTGAACTAGGGGCATTGTTCTAGGAATACTACTTTGAACAACATTAAACACCTGCAGCATTTCCTATATTCTCTGCAAGTTGCCAGACTTCTCCACGATACCCCAAACCTGAAACATCTTTTTCTCCCCCACCCCCCTTTTTTGTAGTGAATATCCAACTTAAGACTTCCAGATAACTCGAAATCTCACATACTGTTTTGTCATAGTTGGATTGCAATTTTTGTTTTTCATTTTCTTTTCTGTGGTTCAACTATGCTATCTTCAATCTCTGCCCCTTCGTTTTCTCAGCATTGCAGATTGGGGACTGAGACGGGCTTGATTTTGCCCAAAGCCACATAGGGTACGAGTAACTTTCGAACCAGGGATTGTGTCTGGGCAGGAACAATAATAAACAGGTCTACTCAGAGACAAATCCATGTTATCCAACAGTGCTTACTCCCAAAAAACTGTCTTTAGGATTACAGCTTAAGCTAGTCACGCTAGTTTCCAATATAACTGTAGCAGCATTAGTCCAACGTCAAGACTTTGGGGCATGACTTTAGGGCATAACTTGCGCTTTCCCATAGGCAACCACAGACACAGTCGGCTGCAATCCCCAAATACTCAAGAAAGAGGGGAGAGGCCCCCACGCAGACTATAAAAAACGATTTAGGGGCTGAGACCTTTCGAACTGCGGCGACCTCGACACAGCAAAATCCCTCTCAGGAATTCGTCCCGCCTCGTCCAGGGAGCGGGGCGGCGCCAGGGCTGAAGGGCCGCATGCGCAGGGAGGGAGCCGGCTACTTGCCGGCAGACAGTTGGAAGCCAAAAGCTCCGAGGTTCTGATGGTGCCGCCTCCGAGTAGCGCCCAGGGCGCTGCTCAGCCTTCCGGGGCTGGGCATGGGGCGCGGAGCGACGACGAAGATGCCAAGCTGCCCAGCCAGTGCCGGGCGCAGGACTTGGAAGCGGCGGTCGCTGCCCGGCCGGGCGTCCGCCTGTGGTGCCGCTGTTCTCGCTGCCTCCGCGGAAAGGTCCCCTGGAGAGGCGGGACGCCCGTGGGTGAGGAAGGCTGGCAGGCAGGCGGGTGTCGGCGCCAGGCTGACTGGTGGGCCTCCTCCCTCTTCTTCAGAGGCGGCTGGAGTCACTTGGGCGCCCTCCGTGGCCTCAGGCAGGGGTGCTCCGGGTCAGGGGAAAAGGCAGGACGAGCGCCCGCCCACGGGGTCCCGCTCGCCTCGGTGTCTGCTAGCTTCGGCTCCGTTTCAGTCTTGTTCTCTCTCTCCCATAGCCAGGGTTGTCAGCTCTGGGTCGGGAAATTCCTGGAGATTTGGGGCGAGAGCCTGGGAGGCAGGGTTTGGGAAGGGGAGAGAGCTCAGCAGAGATGTCATGCCATAGAATTTGCCCTACAAAGCTGTCATCTCTTGGGAAAGCGAATCCCTTTAGCCTGGAGGACATTTGTAATTCTGAGAGATCTCCAGGCCCCACCTGGAGGTTGACAAACCTATCTCTACCCATTTGTTGCTTTTATATTATTCTTTATTCTCTGTCTCTGTCTCTGTCTCTCTCTCTCTCTACATATTCTTCTTTTGTCCTAATTTTACAACTTTTAAAAAGCACAGCCAGAAATGCTCCTCACACCTGTTTGTTCTGCCCGGATTAACCCTAAATGTTTCTTCTCCGCATATGATTCCACATGGGAAACAGGAAGCCAAAAACCATCCCTTTGCTACTTTATAACCTCTCTGGCCTCAAGATTGCTTAACATGTGCTATTTCCTCCTTAATGGGCTTCTGTCTAACAGAAGGTTAGACAGATGGATTTCGTCCATCCTTTGGTTCATGGATGAAATGGGGATTCAAAGGGCCTCTGTTAGCCACATGATGTTTGCCTGCTCTTTTGCTAGCAACTAGATGTGCTTTTGCCCTATCATTGTTCCAAAGAGCTCAGTATGGCATACACAGTCTCCTTCTCTTCATGTTATCATCAGAACAGCCATACAAGGTAGGTTAGGCTGAGAGTGTGTGTGACTGGCCCAAAGTCAGTGGTGAGCTTCTTAACTGAGTGGGAATTTGAAAAGAGGTCTCCCAAATCCTAGTCAGTCACTAATATTTACACTGTAGTGGAAACCAATAATAGATAACTTTATGAAGATTATATAATCATGATGTATTTAGAAATTAAGGGAGGCACTCAAGCAATCCTTTGTGGTTTTTCTGTGTTCTGCTAGTGGTTGTGCTGCCAGCAGAATTGCAGTGTGTAGCATGCCCTGTCTTCATGTGCCTTTGAGCGTGTATGATACTTGTTCTTTTTGAGCTAGCGTTGCATGCCTCAGGGTCAGTCAGGGTCACTACTCTGAAGCAAACTTGCTGTTTTTCTGTACATTATGTGAGTGCCTTTAGATGCTTTACATTGTTACACCCTGATTTAATGCCTAACTTTCACTAAAGTGGTCATTTTGTGTCTGGGTTATACAGTTTCGTGATTGAGAGGGGTTCATCCTCCAAACTCACAAAAAAATCCCTGCACAAAGCAAACTGGTTGATAGGGAAAACGCTAATTCTTCTTGATGTGCTAATATTTGATATACTGGGGATTGCTTGGAATGGAGAAACCTCTACCTGGAGTTCGAAGTAGTACAGTCTATGTGCATGTTTTCTGTCATGGTGAGAACAAGGCCTCTGTTTCTCAGTGTGATACATAACCAGCTTAAAAGAAGACATAATTTAATATTCATATAAAGAATACAGAGATTAATGATAACTTTGCCTTGCTGGCATACACTTTTCTCTGTTTTACTATGGGGAAATGTTATTTTATCTCCTCCATGAAACAGCAATGAAGGAATATCTGCTTGGATAGAAAGTGCTGTGAATTAGTTCACATACAACAATTTGCAGACTTTGCATTCCCCGCTCTGAAATGTTGTGTTTTGTTCAGACCCTAGATGATTATGAGCAAATGAAAAACGTTTTTGCATGGTGATACTCCCAAGTGAAAGCATTTTTTAAAAGTACTATAAGACTGAATTTGATCAAAGTGTCTCCATGTTAGTAGTGCCTGTGTCTTCCCAAGGAAATGGAATGACTTTGTTAGTTGTTTACCATTACCTGGAAGTGTTTTTTGGTTTTGTGGCATTTGAATAGGAATTGTAAGGTTTTGCTTTGGGGTTTGGAACAAGGGCAGAAACAAGAACACAGAAGTGGTGATTGCTTAAAGTGGCCCATCTTATATATAGTCTGTCTTATATATAACATGGATCCTATTTCCTTTCAGCATTTATTGCTCAGATGCACTGTTATGGTTCTCCAAACCTGAAATTATTTCTTTCTTGATAAGAACTCCTTAGCCTCTAGTTATGTATCATCATGTTGATAATTGATCCACTTCTGGAGAAAGCAGCTTTTGCTTTGTTGTTTTCCCCAGTTTACATGCTTCACTTTATTGCTACCTTCTCTGATGCTGTGTGCCATATAAATAAGCATTTCTGTGTTCATAAAGTAAGTACAGCAGGGAAGTACAAAAAACAGGGAATAAAAATTATGATATTCGTCAGAATAGAATTGGCCAAAAAACAGAAACAAAGACATTGATTATTGATAAAGCAACTTTCTTCAGCCTGCAGAGAAACTCTGGGTGTCACTGTATGATCACCGCTTTGGGGACCCTCTTGGGGTGGAAAGGTAGCGTAAAAAGGTTAAAAACAAATTAAAAATAAAAATAAATAATATGCAGTGCCATGGTATGCAAGACCATTCAGTCTTGGTATTTTGTCAGTGTTGCATTGAAAGCTATTGTGGTTTGAGATCCATCATTTCTAAAAAAACTGCTGTTTGTGTAAGGAACTTCTATACCATGTCTACAGAAAAAAAATCTATTTGAAGCTGCTTGCAGACCAAAACAGTCACAAAATACAATAAAGCAAAAAAAATTAATCATATTTATAATATATAATAATTCATTACAAATAACAGCAATCCTAGGAGTCATCATATGGAAATTGTTGTAATTTCTTTGGCATTCTGGAATACGTACACAGGTCTTCTTCTTTTTTTAAAGTACTATAACTCCACTTACAATAAGTTCATTGTTAATACATAAGATAATATTTTCAGACATTCTTGATAGAATTTTTTACACAGAAATTACTTTAGAAAAATAGTGCATTGTTAATGAGTGAAATGTGCATAGTTTATCCACAGTTGCAGGGGGTTGGTTTGTTAAAGTGTGTTGAAAACCCAAAGAACTACTTTTGGTATACTGGAAGGATTTTCAGTTTCAACAGATGCCCCTTTATGCCGTATCAAAAACTCCTCTTGAAGGTGCTTTCAGTTTCAAAGGGGTCTGGCCATATGTTGGAGGAACTCCTTGGACATGCAGAGCTAGTTACATGATTCTTTGGATACTGGCCTGCTTGAATAACTCCAGTATTTGGTTTAGCGCCTTATTCCCGGGATAATCTAATATACTTCTACATAAGAAATGTAATAATCTGCTCGTGTTTTTCCAGTCTGTGGACCAGCATGTCTTTGGATTTCAGCTTGGGGTAATAATGTAATTAAGGGATCAAAATCACTATTAGTCTGTAGTGGGTAGATGTCATGAGCTCTGTCAAGAACTTTACTGTAAGTTGGAAGGGAAAATGATAGTTTGCTTCTAACAACAATCAAGATTTTTTTTTAAAAAAAGCATCATCTGTACACGCTACCTGTTGCAAATGTCTGCCTGTTACAGTCATGTTTGGCCTTGATGATAGTTCTTCACATTACAGTTGTTACAGGAAACACTGGTGTTTTCTGTAGCAAATGCGCACAGTGTAACTGTAAAGTATGTGCATATCAATAACTGTCTCTATCTGAATATCTGAGAACTTTAGCCCAATCAAGATTCCTAGAAACATGGGTGTGTTTGCCTGATATCTGTGCCCTTACACTGACTGGCTCATCAATGACCAGCCCAAACCCCTGACCTAGAAACATATAATTTGGGGAGAACATTTCTTTCATGTTGTAAACACCCACTAAGAAGTGGTTTTAAGAAATTCACTCCCTAAGGGGGTAAAAAGGGGTAACATATGTATTCCCAAAGGGATATAGCTTCCCTGTGTGGCTGGCAGGCTGCTGCCTGCTTGCACTCCCGCCCACTACCAGCTTGGCTACTCTTCCCTGATTGGGCCAGCCTCTCAAGATCATTTGCATATGTGGGCTGATTGGGGTTAACAACATTCCCCACCTCATCCCCTCAACAAACACCTTTGTGAAGCTCAGGTACTATGCTATTATACTACCAAACTAACTTTTAAAAAAACCACAAAGCAAAAAATGTTACTGCCACAAACCCACGTCAAACTCAGGCTTGGGCTGACCTTTTCCTACCCTGAGGTAAAACTTCTCCTCTTTAAGCCTATGAAGCTGTATACTTGGCTGGGAAGCCTCTGGTAGCGTGGTTGATGTGCAGCTTCAACTTTCTTTAATATCCTTAAGGAATATTAAAAATGGAATGGTTACCCAGCCAAGCCTTAGTAGGGGACAGATCAGGGGTTTATGCTTCCCTTAAGCAGAAACTGGCACACAAGGCTTGGGGGAGGTTCAAAATGTAACTGAAGGTTTATTTACAGTAGGTGAAGTTATAAGGCAGGTAGGCAGGTGTTTGAACTGAAGTAACGCAGAAAAGTTTTTGTACAGCAACTTCACTGGTGTGAGGCACAAAACACTTGGTTTCTTCGAGAGGTTGACACTGCTTCACAAATGTTTCACTTTTTACACACAAACAGCATGACTTTCCCTCCTCTCCAGACTTTAGGGTGCTCCACTGAGTCAAACCCTTACTAGATTCTGGACAGGCGTTATAGTTATGAGCTACAGCCCTTTTCCAGGCACTGAAGGGAGAGTCCTTTTTTTAAAAAAATATATTTTATTTGTTTTAGTTCCATCTTATTCTAATAACAAAATTAATCAAAAGTCTTACATTCTTTGGATACATATTATAAATAATACATTCCATTTCATCTCTACAGTTCCATCATAATTATACTATTTTCACTATGCTATTATCACTATAAGTCTGTATTCTTCCATTCTAGTACTACTTTACTCTGATCATTCATTTGATTGTATTCTGCTAACATATAGTTATGTTTCTATTTTATACTTCTGTTTAACCCATCAATAAAACGGAGTCCATTTTTGTTTTCCACCATGTCCATTTATTTCTTTTATTAATTCTGTCAGTGTATCCATTTCTGCTGTCTCTAAGACTTTCTCTATTAATTCTTCTTTTGTTGGTATATCTGTGTTTTCCCAGTATCTGGCATATACTATTCTCGCTGCTGTTATTATATGTATTATCAAATATATATTTTCCCTATTTAGCTCCTCCGGTATTATATTTAACAGGAGCATTTCCGGTTTATAGGGTATGTTTATTTCTAGCAACAGCTCATTTCTTGCAACACCTCATGTATCCCTTTCCAATATCTCTTCGCTTTTTTACATAACCACCATATATGGGAAAAGGTGCCCACTTTTTCTTTGCACATCCAACATTTATTTGGTATTTCAGTGTACATCTTTGCTGATTTTTCTGGTGTCACATACCACCTATAGAACATTTTATATAGATTTTTTTAAAAGGTGGTTGATTTTGTTATTTTGATGTTTACTCTCCATGACTGTAGCCATTGCTCCACAATCTGTGCTGTGCCCCAGATTTTGTTCTCACTTTACCATATGGACTTTTAAAGCCTCCTCTTCTGTCTTCAATTGTTTCATGAAGGCATATAATTTTCCTATCAGTTTTCCATCTGTTTCTAACAGCAACTTATCGAAAGGGCATCATTCCATGTAGAATCCCTGTGTTTTGTCTTTGGCAAATTTGGATTCTATTTGCGCTCTTAGCCACCATCCTGTCTCTATGTTCTGTTCTTTTAGTTCTTCTGTTGACTTTAGCTTACCATTCTCCCTCAATAGCTGTTCATAGATGTGGATATTCTCCCACCTTAATAAATTTGGTTGGGTGAATGCTTCCACTGGTGATACCCATCTTGGTGTTTTGGTATATATTTGGGGTTTAAAGGAGACTCCTTTCTACCCACTTCCTTGGCCCACTATAATTCCCAGATCTCTTAAGTCTAAGCAGGAGTTAGTGCTGTTTTTTCCCCACTTTAGTCCAAAGACTAAAAGTGCTTCATAAACATTACTTCCTCTCACAGAGGATTCTCTGGCTGACCCTCTCTGGTCAAAAGCCAGGTTCCAACTCCCTTTCACTCCCTTGTTTACTCTCCAACTCCAACTGGCTGCCCCCTCAACATTCTATCCCCAACTGCCATTTCAGGCTAGCTACATGGGGGAGGGGGGAGGAAACATGTCAATCATACACTTACTGTCTGGAAATCTCAGCATCTGAAGCTGAGTCCATCACAGTTACATACCCATAAATATTATAACTGGATTTAAAGTAGCTGAATACTGTAGCAAAGCACGGTTATCAAACTATTCAATAAGTAGCTGAGAAAACTTACAATGTGGGGTTTAAGGGAATGAGAGGTACAGTCAAGACAGGGACAACTATAAAAGCTCAAAACCTACAGGAAAACCACCACTACCCCTGTCAAAGTAATATATAAACAGTTATAAACCATCCAATTAAAACTTTCTAAAAATAAGAACATGTTTTTCTTTTATGTGGGGCTGTGTTTTAGATTTTGCACGTGTGAGCATTGACATTGTTGCAGTGTTTAGTAAGATCCACGGCTGATTCTTTGTAGCAATGAATATTTGCTCATTAATCTTAGGCTCCTCAGGGTGCCCAATGAGTTCCAGCCCATTCACATTAGATTTTGCACGTGTGAGCATTGACATTGTTGCAGTGTTTAGTAAGATCCACGGCTGATTCTTTGTAGCAATGAATATTTGCTCATTAATCTTAGGCTCCTCAGGGTGCCCAATGAGTTCCAGCCCATTCACATTGAGAATATACTGCTACTTGTAAGCTGATTTTAAATGGCAAATCTCCTGGGAACTGAGATGGACTAAACACAAATCTGTGTATTGTTCAACCTTGAGCACACAGTTGTTGAATGTTATCAAACATTGCTTCTCAGCTTTCAGGATATGATTCCAAGTTACCTAGCAACTGACAAGAGCTGACAGTTTTATAATCTCCATAATCATGTTAGATTATATACATTTTTGAGGAAAAAATACTAGTTTTGCATCACTGGTATCATACCCTTAAGACTGCAAAGATTTACTGATGGTATGTTGACCAAGTTGGAAGTTGGCAGGTGTAAGCTGTGAACTGTTGCCATCTCTGCTGAAATGTAGCAGTCTCTCCTTCTCTCAATATGATGCACGTTGACAAAGTCCCTGGATGAAACCACACCGCCAACATATCCACAGCCACATTGTAGGATATTGTTTTGTTGTCAATTTGTTGCAATATCTGGCACATTAACAAGGTTTTATTCTACAAGACTATCTTCTCAGGCTGGAGAATAATCTTCTGGTAGAATCAGTAGGACATTGTAGGACACCCTTGAGGATGAAAACCTTGCCATAGAATGGCATTTCAAGGTTGTGAATCGTGTGTCCAAAGTCATTGCATCTCTCAAAGTTCCAGTTCTTGTCTTGAGCTAGAATCTGGTCCATCGCTTCCACGGCCATCTTGCCTTGCCAGACGTATTCCCTCTCCTCATTGGCTATTGTCCTCTTTCCCAGTAGCTCATCATCTGACTCGTCTGACCCTGCAACAGATTCTGGAGGGAAATAGAACTAGCCATCAGATGGCATTCCTGAATAGAGATGGGATCCACAGGCCACTGCAGCCTGAGCTGCCAAGTAACATTGCTTTTCCTCCTGAGGTAACACTTTGAAATCCAGAAACCATGTTTCCCATCAGGCAAGGACAAAGGAGACGATGGGCAGGAGATAACCAAAAGTATCTTTGATCAGGAGGTCTGAGAGAAGATAACCTGCACTATTGGGAAGGCACTATACACCAAAGTGGAGATCGAAATAATCCACCAGTGGCAGAGGCTTACAACAGCATATTCCAGAAGCTGCAACGAGAACCAGAAACCAGCCAAGAGAAGTATGTCCAAAAAAGATTATTTAAAGTTGTAGTAGACAATTTCTTCTTTCAAATTATACTGGATACTTTTCAAGGTGTTCAGCTCAGTTATCCAGAGGAGCGAGATGAAAAGGAGGTCGAAGGTCACAAAGAGGCAAAATGTCTGCTGAACACCAGAAATGATCCTTCTCCTTTTAGGAGAAAAGTGGTGGTGGGGGAGAAGCCCTTGCTGCGTGAGAGTGAGGAAGTAATGGCGGGAAGCTCTGCACCAGGTCACCATTTGGCAAGCCCCATGGTTTGCTCATTCTTGGACAGATTGAGGGAGTCCTCAGAGACTCATGCATGGATGTGTCATCTGTGACCTCTCTGATGGCTCACAGGCCAACCTCAGCCTCCTCCTGGGATTCCTATGTTAACAAAGTAAGATGTTTATGCATTAGGATATCTTCCTTTAATTAGTTCATTTTAAGTTAATAGGGATTCCAATTGTATAACTAATTAACAAATAGAGAAAGTCCTGTTTGAGTTTTAGTCATACTGTCATTCAGTGAAGGTAGATATCCTAACTTATAGTGAAATTTTAATGCCCTGTTGGCTCTATGTGGGGTTGTTTCTACACTGCGAGGATTCTTCATATTCATCTTCGTTCTTCTGTGCCTCCACACATGGGGACTGCGCAGGCGCAGGCCAGCCGCCGGAGAATTTTCTAGAGCTTCCATGGCTCCGAAGGGGCCGTTTGTCGCGCGCCTCAGCGACCGTCTTCCCGCCCAAACGGTCACGTGATCCTCCAGCGACCAACGGCCCCTTCCCTCAGTTCTCTTCTTGCCGCCGCTTGGAGAGAACGTGAGCTTCGTTGCTCTGTGCTTTTTTGTGCTTCGTGCTTTATTCTGACTGATTGCTTGGCTTTTGACTTCAGACTTCGTGACCTCGACTATTCTTCGGATCTCGTTTTGGACTTTGTTGTGGACTCGGTAATTTGACTCGGACTGTTTTTGACCTTCCCTTCGCGTGCCCCTGAAGATGGCCTCAAAGGCTCTCTTCAAGCATTGCCTCCAATGCCACACGAAAATGGCCAAGACCGATGGCCATGAACTGTGCCTGTTTTGTTTGGGGGAGACCCATAATGTGTCGGCCTGTAAGATTTGCCAGGGCTTCACCAGCAAGGCCCGACAGGAGCGCAAGGCCCGACTGAACTCCTCCCTGTGGCAGAAGGTCATGTCCGGAGGCGCTCCGTTGCCCTCCCCCAAGGCCGGCCCTAGCCCCTCTGCCGAACGGCATTCAAGAGCTGGCTCAGTGGCCTCCGCGAGGTCGGGGTCGAAACCGCGTCCCCCGAGTACCTCGGCGTCGAGAGCGGCCTCTCCAGCGCAGGGACCGGTGCGGCCGCCCCGTAGCGCGTCATCTACCAGGTCGGATCCGAGACCAGCTTCGGAACCGAGGATCCTGGTACCGAGTCCCCGGTCGGAACCGACGACTGGTTCGATCCCGATCAAGACGAAGAGGTCGAAGCCGAGGTCCCCTTCGAAGGTGAGGAGCGCGTCGGTTCCGAGGTCTTCTTCGGAACCAGCGAAGAAGAAGAAGAAGACCAAGCACCATCGGTCGCCGCGTCCCGCTCCTCAGGAGGAGGTCATCGTGCTTCCTCACACGCCTTCCCCTCATCTGGGCTCCCCGGAGCCAGAAGACATCTCCGTTCCGGTGCCGGATCCGATGGCCTTCGAGACGGTGCCCGCAGAATTCTCGTCGGGGCCGGAGCCGAGCCCGCACCGTCGGAGCCGACCATCGCTTGCCCTTCGGTCGCCGAGGCTGGAACCGAGCCCGTCTCCCCGTCGGAGCCGTCCGTCGCCTGCCCGTCCGTCTCCACCTCCGGTCGGTCGTGAGCGGCATGGTTCCGGGGACAGTGTCCGATCAGTCCGGTCCGCTGCGTCCCGGCATCGACAGGCTTCCTACCTCCCCTCGCCATACCGTTGCCAATGGGAGGGGGCACCTGCGGGCTTCTCCGTGTCGGAACCGAGGCCTTCGACATCGAGGTCGGCGTGGGCTCCCCCTCCGCTCCAGGTTCCGGAATCCCAGCTCGGTTCCGATGAGGAGGATGTGGAGAGCTTTGGCGGCTACCAGTCGGAGTCCTGGTCCAAACCATCGCCAGCTGAGGAGCTAGTGCCATCGGCGGACTCGCCATTCGAGGACCTCCGCATCTACGCCGACCAGATGGCAAGGATGGCCAAGGCTCTCGAGATGGATATCTCTTCAGCAGTCCCCCAGACCAAGGACAAGCTCCTCAAACGTATTTACGGGGACAATCCGGCGTACGTTGGCTTCCCCATGCTCGAGGGTATTGAGGAGATTGTGGAGAAGGTGTGGCAGGTGCCCTGTGATCAACCTCCAACATCCAAGCGCATCGAGCAGCTTTACAAGATCAAGCAGGGCACCTTGCCGGCGTTGGTGAAGCACCCTCCACCTTCCTCCTTGGTCACAGAGGAGTTCAACCCCCGACGATCGGGTCACTCCTCGGTGCCTGCCGATAAGGAGGGCAAGAAGCTGGATGCCATGGGCAGGCGCCAGTACATTGTCTCTTCACTGGGTCTGAGGATCGCCAACTACCAGACCATCATGGCAGGGTACCAGCTGTACCTCTGGGAGAAGTTGGCATCCTATACACGAGACCTCCCTCCTGAGCAGAAGGCTGTGGTGTCCCTGCTGCAGACGGAGGCTGTGAGGCTGTCTAAGCAGCAGATGAACGCTGGGAGCCACGCTGCTGACACTGCTGCTAGAGGGATGGCGTCGGCGGTGGTCCTCAGGCGCCACTCCTGGTTGCGGTCTACGGCCCTGTCCCAAGAGGTGCGTTCCAGGGTGGAGAGCATGCCATTTGAAGGGGACTCGCTGTTCTCCAAGTCCACCGACGAGACCCTGAAAAAGAAAAAAGAGGACAGGCAGACGGCGCGATCCTTGGGTCTGGCTCCAGTGGACAAGCCCTCCTCCAGGTCACGGTACGCTCCCCGGTCTGGCCCTTACCACTACCAGGGCAGATACCAACAGCAGCGGCCGGGCTACCAGCAGTATCCTGCCTACCAGCAGCGGCCTTACCCTCCCGCACAACAGCAAAGGAGGCGTCGGCCCTTCAAGCCTCGTCCGGCACAACAACCGGCCCAGCAGAAAGATCAGCAGGGCGCCGGGAGGCAGTACTGACGGGTCACGCCAGCCGTATCCCCGAACTTTTCGGACAGACTGAGTCCACTCCTCTCTGAGTGGGAGTCAATAACATCTGACTCATGGGTCTTAACGATTGTTGAACTGGGATACGGGCTGGAGTTTGTTGAGCTGCCTAGATGCAGTTCACCCCTGACAGCTGTCAATAACACTATGGCCGAGCTAGATGCGGAGATCGTGTCGCTCTTGGCCAAGGGTGCTGTGGAAGAATTGCCCTATGAGGACTCTGTAAAGGGTTTCTTCTCTAGGTTCTTCCTGGTCCCTAAGAAGGATGGGGGCTTACGTCCCATTTTAGATCTGAGGGGCCTTAATGCCTTCCTCAAGGTGACCAAATTCAAGATGGTTACGTTGGCGGCTGTGATCGCCTTGCTGAAACAGGGAGATTGGTTTGCGGTTCTTGACTTAAAAGACGCATACTTTCACGTGGGCATACGGAAGGAGCACAGGAAGTACCTGAGCTTTGTGTACCGGCAAAGGGTTTTCCAGTATAAGGTGCTCCCCTTTGGCCTGTCCACTGCCCCACGAGTGTTCACTAAATGTGTGGCCCCTGTAGTTTCCTTCCTGCGGGAGGAAGGCTGTACCATCTTTCCGTACCTCGATGACTGGCTCATCGTGGCTGAATCGGAGTCTAGGCTGGTGCAGGACATTGCCTTGGTACTTAGCACTTGCCAACGCCTGGGGCTCCTGGTGAACTTGGAGAAATCCAAGCTGGTGCCCAACTGCAAGGTGTCCTACATTGGTGCACTGTTAGACTCTGTGGAGGGTAAGGCTCTGCTCCCCTTGGAGAGGGCTCGGTCCCTAAGGGGTCTAGTGTCCATGTTTAAAAGGAACCGGTTCCAGTCTGTGCGCACTATCCAGTGCTTACTAGGGCATATGGCAGCGGCCACCTCTGTGGTGCCTTTCGCTAGGCTGCGTATGCGCCCTCTCCAGAACTGGTTTGTGCGGAGGTACGATGCTCTGCTGCACCCTCCGTCCCTCAAATTCTCTATCCCGAGGGTCATCCTCTCCTCCTTGGACTGGTGGCTGTCTGATGACAACTTGTTTAGAGGGACCCCTTTTGGGTATCAGCACCATGACGTCACGGTTACCACTGATGCCTCCCTGTTGGGATGGGGGGCTTACTGTGGTGATGTGTCTGTGCAAGATGTCTGGTCTGACAGGGAAAAGACCCTCCATATCAATGTGCTTGAACTAAGGGCCATTCGTTTTGCACTTGTGTCTCTTACAGCACTGCTGAGAAATCGTCAGGTCTTGGTGCAGACGGACAACACGACTGCCATGTACTACGTGAATCAGCAGGGGGGCACAGTGTCCATGGCCCTGTGCCGGGAAGCCACGCTCACTTGGCAGTGGGCTATCAGGAACGGCGTGTCGCTCCGTGCTATACACGTGGCTGGGTCAGACAATGCCCGGGCAGATGCCCTCAGCAGGGTCCCTTTGCTGGACCACGAGTGGGAACTGAACGTAGAGTGCGTTGGGCCGATCTTCCAGATGTGGGGTCATCCAGTGATAGACGTGTTCGCCACTGCGGCGACCACCAAGGCCCACACGTTCTGTTCCAGGGCAGGGAGCGACCCCCTCTCTATTGGGGATGCCTTCCAGTTTACGTGGACGCAGGGCTTGCACTACATGTTTCCTCCATTCCCCTTGATCCCCAGGGTCCTGTGCAAGATAGAGGAGGACGGGACGGACTGCATCCTGGTGGCCCCCTTCTGGCCACGGCAGGTTTGGTTCCCGAAGCTCCTGCGGATGTCCCAACGGACATATGTGAGTCTGCCCCCTCGGCAAGACCTTCTCCTAAACGGGAGCCTAGTCCACCACGATCCCAGGAAGCTGCACCTAACGGCTTGGCGGATCGTTCCTCCCCGATAGGCTTTACTGACGAGGTACAGAGGGTTCTCCTGAATGCTCGTCGGCCATCCACTAGGCGCGCTTATGCGGCCAAGTGGCGCAGGTTTGAGCTCTGGGCACTTGCCAGAGGTGTGGTGCCTGACAGCAGTCCCTTGGGGGTTGTGTTCGAGTATTTGTGCCACTTGCGTGGCCTGGGCTTGAAGGTGTCCTCCCTCAAGGTACACTTGGCAGCGATATCAGCTGCTCACGCCCGAGTTGAGGGTGCTACGGTGTTTTCTCACCCACAATCCCGCCAGTTCCTTAAGGGCATGTACAATCTTTACCCACCTGTGTCGGCGCCAGTACCTCAGTGGTCGCTGTCCTTGGTGCTCTCGCGTCTCATGTTGCCTCCGTTTGAACCTATGGCTACATGCCCCTTGGATATGCTATCCTACAAGGTAGCATTCTTGGTGGCCGTCACATCGGCCAGAAGGGTCAGTGAGCTGTCTGCACTGCGGTCTGACCCTCCCTTTCTTGTGTTTCATCCCAGCAAGGTGGTCCTGCGTCCCTGCCTCGAGTTCCTGCCCAAGGTGGTGTCCGCCTTCCACCTCTCGCAGGATATCTCACTGCCTGCATTCTTTCCTCAACCTTCCTCTAAGGGGGAAAAGGCCCTTCATTCCCTAGACTTGAAGAGGGCCCTAGCCTATTACCTGGATAGGACGAAGGGATTCCGCTCCTGTCCTCACCTGTTTGTATGTTTTGGGGCCAAGGACAAGGGTAACAGGGCTTCCTCACAGACCCTGTCTAGGTGGATTGTGACGGCCATTAACAAGGCCTATTCCCTGGCAGGGGTGGCTTGCCCGCTTCATGTCAGAGCCCACTCCACGCGGTCCCAAGCATCCTCTTCGGCACTCCTCAGGGGGGTGCCCCTGGTTAACATTTGTAAAGCAGCCACATGGTCCTCTGCAGACACCTTTGTCAGGCATTACGCCGTTGATGTCAATGCGGAGCAGGATGTATCTGTGGCCAAGGCTGTCCTACACTCCCTTTTATCCTGAGGGAGTTTTGGAATGACTTTCTTGGCGTACCTGTTGGGTACCCTTGAGTGAAAGTGTGTATATATGTACCTGGGTGTGTGTATATATGTAAATATTGAGTATTTATGTGTCCTTACACAGTATTTTTACATAGATGTATATATGCATATCTATTTATTGTTGATCTTGTTTGCTTAATAAAATTGTGTTGGACTTCACCCCCGCCTTCCTTATTGTGTGAAGCTTGGTACACTCCCATGTGTGGAGGCACAGAAGAACGAAGATGAAAACAGGGTTAACATACCTGTAACTTATGTTCATCGAGTTCTTCTGTGCTGACACACAACCCTCCCTCTTACCCCGCTGTGAACTCCAATGCACGGTATTGTGATGGCTGTAACGGAAATTGGTGTTTTTAAGGTGTTACGGCTGAAGTGTGTTGGTCAAGCGGCGGCAAGGGAGAACTGAGGGAAGGGGCCGTTGGTCGCTGGAGGATCACGTGACCGTTTGGGTGGGAAGACGGTCGCTGAGGCGCGCGACAAACGGCCCCTTCGGAGCCATGGAAGCTCTAGAAAATTCTCCGGCGGCTGGCCTGCGTCTGCGCATTCCCCATGTGTGTCAGCACAGAAGAACTCGATGAACATAAGTTACAGGTATGTTAACCCTGTTTTACTTTCATTGCCCCTGCAAATGCAGAGGATTGTGCATTGACTGTAAAACTGCCACACAATGGCATTTTCTGCATACTTTCCTTTGCCTTTTTTCCCACTTCTCCCTTCCACCTATGCTGCACAGTGACTCCATGTTGGCTCTCAGGGGCATGGTCATCATGGCTGCCACGGTTACATGTTGACTCTTTTGTTCTTTTATTCATGCATGTGCTATAGCACTATAACAGTTCTATTAAAATTTGAAACTGGTAAGTGGCATTCTACTATGGTAGCCTAACATCAACATACTGATAGTATACCACCAGCCATCTTGCAGCTTCCCCTTCCCTCCCAGGCATTTGACCAAAAATAGCTTTCGCCTTTCCCCTTAAAAACATAACTGGAGACTTCAGCATGGACTGAAGAAATTCAACATGGGCAATAGTACACTCAGGAGAGAAGTGATGTGTTAAGAGATCTAAGGTTGTTTCCAGTTGAAGATCCAGGGAGCTTTCTCTGGAATGATGGAGCTACCAGCATCTCTTCCCCCCCCCCCCATCTCCTGTATGGCTACTACAGAATAAGATAACAAGTTAAGTCCTTGTGACACTAAAAGAGGCCCTGGGATTGGTGGTGGAGGGATAGGAAGTTGGCTGTCTAACCAGATTTCTAAAGCAACAGATAACCAGCATGGTTTAGTGGAAAGAATGTTAAATTTGCATAAGGGACATTTAAGGTTGAATCCCTGCTCATCTATGAAACTTTTGTAGTTAGGCATCACTATTTTTGAACCCAAATTATTAAGAGGAACACAGTATGTGAGGAGGGGGTGAATCCCTAATATGGTTGTCACAGGTGTCTCAGTCCAATAGCTTTGTCATGTGAAATACTCCATGGAAGCATGGAATTCTCTGTTCTCTAGATTGTCCAGATTGGTGTTTGCATATTTGTTGGACAGAACTCTAGGCTTCTGTTATCTTGGTGAACTGAGCATAGAGTTTTCTGATTCTAGTATCAGGATAGTTCTTTGGTCTCTGTAATGAAAGCAGGAGATTTGTGAAATAACTCTCTGTGATGGACCCAAAGGGGATATTTGTATGTGCCAGAGACACCTAGATATACCTAGTACATCTACAGTTTTTAAAATAAGCTCAGATGGTGTATTTTGGAAAGGAACTTGGTTAACCAGACTATCATATCAAAAATTACTCTTAATACTTTCAGCTTCAATACATATTTAGTGTTTGTTTCCTTCTCTCCCAAAGGTGAGAGCCTGTGTGGTGTAGTGATTAGAGTGTTGGACTAGGATCTGGGAGACCCAGGCTTAAATCCCCATTCTGCCATGGAAGCTCACTGGGTGACCTTATGCCAGTCACACATTCTCAGCCTAACCTACCTCACAGGGTCGTTGTGAGGATAAAATGGAGGAGAATGATGTAAGCCGCTTTGGGTCCCCATAGGGGAGAAAGACGGGATATAGATGAAGTAAATAAATGAAGTAAATACATAATTGTTGAAAACTTAGATAATGCATGATCTAAGTCCAATAGCACCAACTAGATTTATTTTTACGGTATTGTTGGACCCAGATCTTGCTCTTCTACTGCAGACCAAAATGGGTACTTGAAATTTAGATAATGCATGTAAACTTTTAAAATACAGCTCAAAAAATTACAGTTAAATTGTTAGTGGCTAATTTGAAACTACAATTTTTCTGTTGCAGGAGTAAACAAAAAGAACTGTCCGGGACTTGGCCTGTTCTATACGATGCTGTCTGCTCTTTTCTTCTCAGTGGCTTCATTATTTCTAAAGAAGATTGAAGATATGCATTCAGTAGAAGCCAGTGCCTTTAGATGTGTTTTCCAAATGATGTTTGTTCTTCCTGGTTTAATATACTACAAGTAAGTATTACATCTTTTGTACGAGGATAGCTGTTTTATAATGCAATTAGATTGGGAGAGGTAACTAGTGTAATTGTTAACAATTTCAAATAATGTTATTAGTTTGAAAATAATAAAGAAAATATTTGATTATTCTTGGAGACTTCCTGCCTTTTGTAAATAAAGCATGTCCCTGTGTCAACTTATATGACATAATTCTACGGCAAGTTCTCTGAGGAAGGCAGGAAGTCTTCAAGAGTAAACAAGTAAATTGGGTTTTTTTAATGCTTTAAAATACATCTATATAAAGATACTTTTAACTTTAAGATATCTTAAAGCTCAAAGATATAATCATCGAATGAGGATTAAAATTCTAATATATTATGAGACAATCTGTTCATTTAAACTTTTGTTTTTAAAAGCCTATTTTACCCATTGGAACATGATGCATTGTTTGGAACATCTGTGGTTTGAGAACTGGACAACTGACCAACTCTAATGCGATTTGCGTCTCCCAAGTAAACGTGTGTTATGGTGGTATCAAACCTGATTAGCTGTATTGTCCTTCTAGTGTTAAGCCCTTATATTTCTCTGAAAGTACAAAATTTCAAGGCAGTCCATGAATTGAAGGTTGTTGAGAATGAAGGAGATGGGAGATAACTGCAAGAACAGAGGGGCTGCAAGAAGAGAGTACAAACATAAGTGAAACTGTATAAGCAGAATATTCCAAAAGTCTTGAGAGATAAATTTCTGAGTCTAGCCTCCATAGGGAAGGAGTGTGGCTCAGCATCAGAGCAGCTGCTTTGTGTGCAGACAATCCCAAGTTTAATCCTTGACATCTCCTGTTAAAAGCATCACTTAATGAAAGATCTGAGAAATCTGCAGAGCCACTCTTAATCAGAGTAGACCGTACTGACCTTCATTGACCAAAGGCCTGATTTATCGTAAGGTAGCTTCATGTGTTTATGTGATTTTTTTAGAAAGGAAAGCCTAACATAACAGGAAGTAATACAAGAGGCCTTATTTGGGAATATTTTAATGAAATTCCTCTACCTGTGGATAAGACAGGCATGTGTTTAAAATGCAAACCATGCAGCACAGAAATGCAAGATCTGATTGCTTGAATGAAACAGCTTCATGAGAAGTGATTCTTCTCAGACCGAAGATGATGGAGGGAACATATCTGAGCATCCAGGATCCTTCAGGTTAGTTAACTTTCTTTTTTTTTTTTTTGAAAAATTTTTTATTGGGTTAGAACATTTTTATTTTTACATTACAATCAATTTTCCCCTAATTTTTCGTTTCTAACCCCCTCCCTTTCCCCCCCTTTTGTTGACTTCCAACAGCTTTCCCACCCTCTGTCCCTTTTCCCTTACTTCTATTAAATTCCTCTGTCTAAAACAGATATACATTCTCCATTATATTAAGCAGTGCATCATTAACTCCTTTAATTATTATACACC
Organism: Eublepharis macularius; assembly: GCF_028583425.1. NCBI lineage: Eukaryota > Metazoa > Chordata > Lepidosauria > Squamata > Eublepharidae > Eublepharis > Eublepharis macularius. The sequence goes on from NC_072795.1 coordinate 101,825,858, forward strand.
CAAACTATACGTCTTTAGATAAACAATTTATCCCATTTTCCAGTTTTGAATAATTCTATATAAACCTATATATCATAAACCATAAAAATTTCCCACATTTAAATCAAACAATTTGATTTATTCTCTATATATTACTCATTTCAACTTTTTATGGTAATTCTATATAACTCCTCAGATACTCAATCAATTTAACTCTTCTATACATTCAGTTTGGTGCATATAAATCTTGTCAAAGAAAGAAAATATTGTTAGTTAGTCAATCCTCATGTTTAAACCTTATCATTAATTATTCTCTATCAGTTGACCTATACATATCTATATATATCTCAATCAATTAATCTAACTGCTTATAAATTCACATTTCTCTTCCTCCCCCGGTAAAGTCACCCCTCTCTTTTATACTTTTATTATATTTCAGTAGTTCTCAAACTGCCACAGTTTTCCTCCCACCTCCCATTTCTTCTCCAGGTATTGTTTCAGCTTCTCCCAGTCTGTGTTGAACTGCCCTGAGTCCAGATCTCTCAGTTTTCTTGTCATCTTGTCCATTTCAGCCATATACAGCAATTTGTAGATCCAATCTTCAATAGTTGGTACTTCTTGTACTTTCCATTTCTGCGCATACAAAAGTCTAGCTGCTGCAGTCATATAAAAAATCAACGTCCTATGATGGGCTGGAATTCCCTCCATTCCCAAGTTTAGCAGCAGGAGTTCTGGGTTCTTATTTATTTGAAACTGTAAAATTTCACTCATTTCTCTTATTATTTCCCCCCAGAACTGCCTAGCTACCTCACACGACCACCACATATGATAGAGGGAGCCCTCATGTTTCTTACATTTCCAGCATTTATTAGAAGTATTCAAATTCCCTAGCGCAATCTTCTTTGGTGTCATGTACCAACGATAGATCATTTTGAAAATGTTCTCTTTAATATTGATACATGTCGTTGTCTTCATTGTAGTTTTCCACAAGTATTCCCATGCCTCCATTGTTATTTCTTTATTGAAATTTATAGCCCATTTCACCATGTGTGTTTTAACTATCTCATCCTCAGTATACCATTTCAGCAATACTTGGTATACCTTGGATATTCTTTTCTTGTCTTCTTTAAGAAGGGTCTGCTCTAGTTCCGAGTTCTCTGTTCGTATGCCCCCTTTTGCAAAGTCTGAGTTGTATAAGTCTCTAATCTGTCTATACTGAAACCAATCATAGTTAGGTGATAGTTCCTCTTGCGTCTTTATTCTAAGTTTAGATACTTCAATCTTAGTTATTTCTTTGTACGTTAAACATTGTTGTTCATTATCCACAGCTCTCGGATCTATCACCTCATATGGAACCACCCACAAGGGGGTTCCTTCTTGTAGGTAAGTTCTATACTTCTTCCAGATTGTAAATAGACTTCTCCTTACAAAATGATGCAGGAACATCGAGTTGACCTTTACTTTGTCATGCCATAGGTATGCGTGCCATCCAAAAATTTTTTTATATCCCTCTAGGGCTAATAGTTTCTTATTCTTTAATGTCATCCACTCTTTTAGCCAAACTAGGCAGATTGCATCATGGTAAAGTCTCAGATTGGGCAGTTGCATTCCGCCTCTCTCCTTTGCATCTTGTAAAACTTTTACTTTCACTCGAGGCTTCTTGCCTGCCCAAACAAAATCTGATATTTTCCTCTGCCATTTTTCAAATTGTTTAGAGTCTCTGATGATTGGTATTGTCTGTAACAAAAACATTACTCTTGGTAACACATTCATCTTAACTGCTGCAATCCTGCCCAACAGGTTAGTTAACTTTCTTATTCCTTAAAGACTGCCTGGCTTACCTGGCCAAACCCTTTTGATGAATCTGTATTTGAGTTCTCATCACACAATGCCGTTGTGTGATTAGAAAATAATAGACAGATCTTTTCGTACAGTTTTATTACTGAATTCATACTGAGTGCCAGTGTATGGAATGAGTAATGTTAAATGAGCAATATGGTAGTAACTGACTGCATTAACTTCTTTTGTTTAGGAGGATTCAGCCTCATGGACTGTCCATCCTTCAACATCATTGCTATCTACAGTTTCAAATTTATATTCTGATGATACCAGTATTCTAGTCAGATCATAAATGTCACATGAATACAGCATAGCATCTGTAAGAAACAGTCCATCATCCAGAAACATCAATAAATTAGTTTGTAGTAAGAACCAACAGATCACAGCAGGATGTAATCAGTGAAAAAATAGCTCTCTATTTGTGTAGCAAAGCCTCCTTTTCATACGGCTGAGAACACATGCTTGGAAGCTACAGTTGTTCCAGAATGCTGTAGCTGAAATGTTGTCTGGAGTAGGTCATAGGGACTACATCATTCCAGCCATTTTCCACCTACAGGGGATCCCAATTTACTTCTGGGTAATAATAATAATAATAACATTCGATTTATATACCGCCCTTCAGGACAACTTAATGCCCACTCAGAGCGGTTTACAAAGTATGTCATTATTATCCCCACAACAAAACACCCTGTGAGGTGGGTGGGGCTGAGAGAGCTCCAGAGAACTGTGACTAGCCCAAGGGTACAATTCAAGGTGCTAGTATTGAATTTTAAAGCCCTATACAGCTTAAGGCCAGCATACCTTGAGCAACACCTACTCCCATATGAACCTTCCTGACCACTATGTTTACCTTTGGAAGCCCTGCTTTGGGTGCCTCTGACATCTGAGGCTAGATGGGTGGCAAAAGAAGAAAGGACTTCCTCAGTGGTGGTGCTGAATCTTTGGAACTCCTTCCCCAGGGAGATTCTTCTGTCTCCCTCTATTATTTTCCTCCGCCAGCAGGTGAAGACTTTTTTGTTTTATTCGGCATTCCCTCATCAACTGTTATTAGCCCTTCTCCCTGTTTGTGACTTTGTTTTATTTAATTTTTTAAATAATATATATTTATATTTTAAACACCATATTTAATGTTCTGAAATGTTTTTAAAGTTCTGATGTTCACTACCTTGGAGACCCTGTATTAGGTGGAAAGGCAGCATAGAAATGTTTTAAATAAATATAACATGTCTTGTGTTCTACTTCTGTGCACAATGACCAATGTAAATAAACCTTTTAAAAACTGTTTTAGAGACTTAATAAACCCATAGGACGTGCTGGTGACATGTCGGTTTTCTCAAAGCTCAAAATTAAGAATTATTTCTAACCTTCATTATCTAGGAAGTAAGGTTGGGATACTCCTATTGAAGAAAAGCATAGCTGAGAACAAAACAAGATTCACATCTCAAAATCCAATACTGATTTTACAATACAATCTTATGCAGAGTTGCTTCTGTATAAAGCCAATGGTCTTGGAGTGGGTCTAACTCTGGTTAGGCCTGCATTGTTATTTTGAACACAGAACTTAAGTGATACCATTAGCTTGTCACTACATCTACATGCCACCTCAAGATAGGTCTTGCAAGTTCTAAAGCTCATTAAGGGCTGGTACACTCTAGCTAGCAGCCCCCAAGAGAATCCAAAGTTGATTTTACTCCAATCAGATAGATTAAAACCATAATTTACAGTGTCATCCTAAGCAGTTACACCCTTCTAAGACCATTAATGTAAACAGACTTAGAAGGATGTAACTCTGCTTAGGATGAGTCTGTTAAATAACTAGCCAGATGTAGGCTTAATTTTTAAAAGGTGTATCCCGGGGTCCCCAACATTGTTGAATCTGTGTGCATTTTTGAAATTCTGACAACAGTTAGTGGATGCCACCATGAAATGGCTGCCACAGAGGGAGTTCAGCTAACCACAAAATGGCAGCCATGGGTTGCTGAGGCCAAGCACAAAACACTGGGAGGTTCCATACTGTCTTCCCATGTTGGAGGCTGCTGCTACCAAATGGGTGTTCCCTGCAGACCCAAAGGTGATTATGCTTCCTGTGCTCTTCTGAAGGAGCTCCTGCTCCCCTAAAGAGGAGGAAGGCCAGGACTGGCTGTCTCTGTCGGGGAAGAAACAAATGAGTGCCAGGAAACACATTGGGGGACACCATGGCACTCGTGAGTACCATTCTGGGGATCACATGTATATTAAAGCAATTTATTCTGAATTATTTTTCAGATTAATTTTGCAGCAATATCAAAAATATGGTGATTTGGTTATTTTATTTACCCAAGCTAACTGAAGCCAAAACCTGTAAAGTCATTGAGAAGTGAACCATCTCTAATTCAACAGGTTGATCTTGGAGAATATTTCTGCCATACTGTTTTAAGAAGACAACTGTCATCACCAAACAGACATTTTACTTGTTTAATGAGAAGAACAGGCTTATTTAAGTTTTTTAATCCTGCTTTTTGTTTATGTCTGAAGTTGGTTACAATTCCAAAAATTAACACATTAAAAAAGAGATAATAGCATTTAATAGTTGTCACCAGGGCATGCACCTCAATGTCAATTATCTTTCCTGCTCAGGGAGGGCTGTGGCTCTAGTGAATGGCACCCCTGGCCACCTGTTTATCCAACAGAAAGCCCAGGTCCAGCAGCATCCCTAGGCTACAAACCTACTTCTTTGGGGGAAGTTGAGCCCAATCCAGGCTAGGAGACATCCCAATTCCTGAATCAAACTGACTCCTACCAATAGCACCTCAATTTTGTCAGAATTAAGTTTAAGCTTGTTAGCTCTAATCCATTTCAAAACTGCCTCCAGGGACCTGTTCACAGTTTCCACGGCCTCCCTGGGATCTGCTGGAAGTGTAATATTAGAACTAAGTGTTATTCCCATATTGGTGGCATAACCTGGACTGAAACCTAATTGAAATGGATTCAAACAATCTGTTTCTTTCAGGAATCCCTGATGTTTCCCAGATGCCACTTGATCAACTACCTTTCTCTAGAATGGTACATTTGAGACTGGATGGTAGTTACTCAGCTCTCCTGGGTCCAAAATAGGAGTGGATGTATACATACCCACCCCAAGCATTTATTGTATCTCAGACCCAGTCTACTAGTGCCCCCATCCACAGATTTAAGTAGCCAAAGAGGGGCAGGAGTTCTACAAGCAGGTCTCTGTCCACATCTTCAGACTAAACAAGTTGAAAGGTATCACGCAGAACTGGACAAGTTGGCATCCTGGGACCATCCAATCCTGCCATTGCTAATGCAAAGTCCAAGTTAGAATGAATGCAAGAGATGTTATTCACAAATTGTCATACCAAGCTGCAGAACAGTCCACTTCCTCCTGTAGGCCAGAACCCCGTAGGCCCCTGACTATAGTTCTGCACATCGACATTGTGCAAATGTACTATACATAGGGTTGCCAGATGGCTCCCCCCCCCACCCCCCAATTGGATAGAGGCTCTGAAACTTACCCTATTTTTATGCCTTTGTGCTCCCGGCCCCAGCATGATGTTGTCTCTCAGAAGTGACGTCATCACTGGTGTGCAAAGGACTGGGCAGGTTGGCTGGACAGCCACTCCCATGGCATGCAGCAGGTCAGGGGCTGGGTGAGTGTGCCAGCTGCTCCCTGGATGCACAGCAGGCTGAGCATGCTAGCAGGCCAGCCTCCAGTGCATAAGAGGCTTAGATGGGCCAGCAGTCTGGCACACAGATCTCTAGGTTTTTAATAATAATAACATTCGATTTATATACCTGTTTAACTGTTTCCCCCAGACAGTCCAACAAAAAGCTAGACACTTGGCTACCCTAATTGTGCAGATTTTTGATCTTAAGGGCATTTTTTAAAGTAAGCTCAGTTAAAATCAGAACCTTAAGTATTCAGGCTGCTGAGCATCAGCAAAATTTGCACAAAAGAGTTTAATGGTACCTTTCTAACAATCCTTAGAATAATCTGTTATCTTGAACTTCCACTGTGATCACAATTGCCCAGCTTCACTGATGCTTCAAGCCATGAGATATCATTGTGCTTCTCTTTCATTTTAGGACAGGATTTCTGGGTCCAAAAGGCAAACGAGTCGTTCTTTTCTTCCGTGGATTGCTTGGCTCTAGTGCAATGATTCTTCTCTACTATGCTTTCCAAGTAATGCCTCTTGCTGATGCCACGGTCATTACTTTCAGCAGTCCAGTTTTCACATCGCTGTTGGCCTGGATATTTCTGAAGGAGAAATACAGTCCTTGGGATCTTCTTTTCACCCTGTTCACAATCACTGGAGTGGTGCTGATTGCAAGGCCACCTTTTTTGTTTGGATCCAAAGTAGCAGGAATTGAAGGAACCTACACAGATCATCTTAAAGGGACAATAGCAGCTGTAACAAGTGCAATATTTGCGGCTTCAACTTTAGTTATACTAAGAAAAGTGGGGAAATCTGTGCACTATTTTTTGTCCATCTGGTATTATGCAGTAATTGGATTAATAGTCTGCATGATAGCACTTTTTGTAATGGATGTATGGAGTTTGCCTCATTGTGGCAAAGATAGATTTCTCTTAATATTAATTGGACTCTTTGGGGTGGGTGGTCAGATATTTCTTACAAAAGCATTGCAAATAGAAAAGGCAGGTCCTGTTGCTATAATGAAAACTATGGATGTTGTGTTTGCTTTTATCTTTCAAATTCTTTTCCTCAATCATTTGCCCACCTGGTGGACAGTAGGGGGAGCCCTTTGTGTAGTAGCTAGTAGCTGTGGGATTGTTATTCGGAAATGGAGACAAAGTTCAAAAGAAGCTAAAAAAAATGAAATCTAACCAGGTGACACTGGCTACTATTCCATTGCTCAAATAGAGCAAAGCTCTTCAATTATATTAGAGTATCTATTTATCTGTGCCTTGTTCAGCAACTACAACCACCTGTCCTGTAAGCAGGGATCCTGGTATTATAGCTTGCTGGTTCTATACATGGGCTGTGATCCAGAGAAGTTTGAAATTTTTATGCCCTAAAGGTTTTTTTCTTAATCCACTAGGTATCCTTGAGTCCTTGGAAATAACTAAAATAGCTCTTAATCCCCTAGCCACAATTTCCTGTTACTTATGCCTTTTCATACATTACATAGAAAAGGGGAAGAAAGAAGCTTAAGCAACTTGCATATATTCTTTCCCTGCTATTTTTAATTTGAAGTGTGTCTTTTTGTCATTCCTTCAGTGAGGTCTGCAAGCTGTAGCATCTGCTGGGGCTCTTAGATCTCATCTTAGGAGAGATCCATTAGAAGTAGGAAAAGAAGTGCAAGTCACTCGTATTTCATCAGTTTCTATTTCTTTATAATGTATGGAACTATCTTTGCATGTGAATAATTTGCGCATTGATCCAAGAACTTACCTATACCCATAGTGTTTTTGTGCTTGCCATAGCAGATGGTGCTCCGGGTAGTTCCTGCCAGCAGTAGGGACCTTCTTTGGTGTGTATAAACTGAATCAGGCCCAACTAATATTTCCACTTTTACCAAGAATATATAATCTAAATATCCAAAAAGTCAGTCCAGTTAGCGCTGTTCTAAAGTATACCACAGTACAGCTACGTAAACTTTTAAAATACAAAGGAAGATCTGTTTGGAAGCTGTCTGCACCTGAAACATCTAATTACCCCATACCCTCCTGTATACTTAGGAATGTATATTGTTTGATGCTAAATTTAGTACTGAGAGCTACCATATTTATCTAAAGGGAAGATCTCTGAATGGAAAATGACAACCTTAAAAACGGTTATACACAAAGCTTTTTGTTACCATGTATACCTATAATTTGAACATGAAATTAAGGTGAACCCCTAGTTTTCTTCATGGCATTCCTGGTGGGAAAAGTAATCTTCCTTTCAGGTAAAGAGGGATATTAGGCACAGAAGTTGATAGGATACTTATTTATTTGAAGTAATTTTACAGGATTGCACATAATTTCAAATTGAAAAGCTATAATAGCTATCCCTAAGATTGCTATATCTCTCTTGGGTACTTTTTGTATCTATACAGCAAGCATTATTCTGTATTCTCTGTACCGCAGTGTTTTCCTGAATTTTTCAGCCAGTCCATTTATCTAGGGACGGTAGGCTGTAGTTGTTAAAGGCTTGATCCTGCAGCACTTCTCCTCAGACATGAAGTACCCCCTCCCCACTGTCTTACCATATGTGTAGAAAATTCTTACTCCAGAAGTAGCTACTACAGTTATCCTCAATAAGGTGCCCATGGGTGCTATGGCACCTGCCAGTGTATTTCCTGGTGCCGTAATATTCTTCTCCAAAGAAAAGAACCAAACTTGGCTTTCCCCTACTTCACTGGAAGAACTCAGGAGGCATCACCTTTGTGTCTTCAGGAAGCACCCATTCAGAAACAGCTATGTATACCACTGGAGAATGCTTGGTTTGGAACCTCCCACATTTTGTGATTTATTTAGTTCATTTATTTGCTTACTTTATCATCCGCCTGCCTTGTTGAGATTTTTTTTCATTACTCAGTTTTAATTCTTTCAAAATGCCCTTTGTGAAAATAAAGGTTTACAAAAGATATTTGCAACGTGAGACGTCTTTGAAAACAGGGCTGTGGGAGATTGATAGCAAGGGGCCTTCTGAGGCCTCGACGCAGGACAAGACGTGTCACAAGAGCTGCAGCGGCTTCTTTTTACAGACCTAGCTTGGTCTTTCTCCAATGGCTCCTTTTGGAGTTGTATCTGATCTTATTGCCAATTTTCATACGGATCCATTGCAGGATGGGCCGGTTCTGTTTCTGCTTCTTAGTTTCTGCTTCTTTGGGAGGACATGGCAAAGACTTGCCCACTGGTCACCACAATGTCGCAGCGGAAGAGAGCTTCTTGTTGACACTTGAGGCAAATTACATATATTATAAAATAATGCAATAAAGACAAATATAATCTATACAATAAACAATGCAATTAAACTGGAATTATGTTATTAGGCAATAAAATTAGATTATCACATTAGAAAAGAATGAAGTAAATGCTATATTATATCCTGTAAACAATGCAGTAAGAGGAATAGAAGGCACAAAGATCCTCCCTCCCTCACAATTACACAGAACAAGTCACTTATGCTGAAATATCTGAGGAATCACCAGCTGTTTGAATAAAGCCCATGACACCTTGAAAAAATCAGACCTTAACATCAGACCTTATACAAGAGTCTGAAAACTTGATATAGTTCAGCAAGTCGTGCCTTATTCATCTGGCATCCATATTTCTGTACTATTCTGTTCTTATCCCCAAACCCAAAGAAATGCATAATAGTCTAGGCTTAGTTGTATTCATGCATAAATGCATAAGATATATCAATCCCTGCCTTACTCAAGTAAGTTATTTTATCCATCAAATCAAATCCTGCAAATTCTACCACAAGTGTTGGCCAAGCATTATATTACCATCTCAAAAGAAGCTGCTACTACCTAAGGCTTTTTATTTCATCAAAACACTCAAAAGCTTGCCTGGGGGTTTATATAATTTGATATTAAACTGAAAAGGACTGGAACTGTTAGCCACAGAGACTGATAAGCCATTGCTTTTTTTGAAGTAACTTTAGAAGTTATGAATAACTTCAAATTGAAAAGCAAGCTAAGTAAGGATCAAACAAAAGGGGGGATTTATCTCTTAATCCACTTTGTAATAACTATTCCTAAAATTACTTTATCCTGTCTGTATACGTCTTTAAAAACAAACAGGACAAAAGTAAGCTGTGTGCCAGAATAGTAAATAAACCATATTGCTGTTATATTTTAAAAAATACTTTATTAGTTGTTCAGATAAGAAAAAACACACTGTATAATTACAAGAGTATTGTACAAAGAAAGTTTTGTCTGTAAATGAATAAGACTCAGTATTGCTGAATAAACTTCAAAAATAATACATTAAGCACATAGCCATAATCTAAAATCTGGCCAAAAAGTATGCTGCTGATTTTTCTGTGGCTGTACCACATACATTAGTCTTGGCTGCTCACTTCTCTAGGCTTTCCAAGTTTCTCCTGAGCGGTCTCTAACTGTCCAAACAGCCATGGAATTTTAAACTTCCCACTAATCCTTATAAACAGGAGAAGCAAGTTTCTAATACCTTCCCCCACACTCATATCTGACCTATATTTAAATCTAAAACAAAAACATGTATTATATTTACCAGAAAAAAACTTCCAAAAATCTTTATAAAACAACTCTTCTTAGAATGCTCTACTTTTGCTCTTTCAGATGTTTGCTGCTGCTTCTTTTTTTAAGCTGTAAAGAAAAGGCATTTTAAGTGACATTTGCTGGTAGTTTTGATGGCATAATTACTACTTTCTATATTTTAATAAATCTATATTTTAATAAATCAGATTTCATAGTACATTTATAGCGACCACCTGAAATATTTCTGCTACTTCTAATATGCTGTACCTGAGCAGAAACAGAGCCATATTGGTTGCTATTATTTTGCTCCAATAGTTCAAATAAAGACCAATGGCCATTTCTGCTCACAGTCTTGTCAACAGACCATATGATAGCTGTATCCTTGTTCAATACTATGCAAAAAATGTTTTATTGCTTGCTTATTTAACTATGCAATTAAAGCAGCACTGATATGCCAAAGGTTTGAATTCAGGGAGGAACAGTTTGGTTTTAAGCTTATAAGTAGACATGGGCACGAACCGCATTACAAACCAAAAAAACCCATGAAGCGCCTGATCGTCTGTTCACGATCCAGCAGTTCGTGAGGGTCCATGGCCAACGAACCAGCGTTAGTCGGAAGCCCAGTTCGTTGCATTTGCCCGCAGTTCGTGAAGCCAGACAGGCACCATCAATCAATTCCCTTGGAAATGGAGCTGGGGGAATGCCTGAACTCTGTCTGCACTCCTTCTGTCGCCCTGGAAACCCGAATCGAAGCCCAGCTTACCTTGATCGGCGGGTCTTCCTTCCAACCATGGAGCTGCAAATTGGCTACAATTGGTTAAATGGGAGAAGACACCCAGGGGGAAGGAGGGGGAAGGGGGTGTTCTATAGCCATGGGCACTCCAATCTCATCCCTGCAAACCCTGATAGGCAGTTCTGACGGCCAACCCCTTGTACACTGGGCCAATGTCAACTGGTAGCTCTAACTGTATCGAGTGGGAGTTTCCTGGGGGCCTTGGATTGGAGAGGGTATAACTCCAAGATCCCTATTGCAATCTTGACCAAACTTGGGTGCTGGCTGGAGGAGAGTCTGCTAAACACTCCCTGTGAATATGGGCTCTCTAAGTGCAATGGGGGCCGTTCCAACACCCACGAACCATGAACCAGTTCGGTAACAGGAAATGTTCATTACAGTTCGTTTGTTCGGGTTCGTTGGTGGCACTGAACCGCAGGTTCGTTAATTTTTTTTGCTTTGTTCTCATGTCTACTTATAAGTGCTTTTTAATGACATATTTTCACATTGTTCTATTAATATATTATAACTGAAATGTTTAACTCATTTAATCCTACATTCTTTGACTTGTTCTTGTCTCAGATTTCAACACGAGTTTATACCATTTAGTGATAACATATTCATCATCCTACTATAAAAGGCAAGCCATATTGGCAATGACTCACTTTTATCCTCATGCAGGTGGACTGCCAATGACTCTGGCCTCAAGGCCATTACAAAGCACCTGCTTGCCACCAGGGGGAGGACCACCAAATTGAGGGCCTAAGCACTCCACCCCGCGCCTCCCCTCAGCGCCCTTCTGCAGTAGGCTGCACTGGTACGAAAGTAACTACCAGTACACATCAACTTTTGAAAAGTAGTAGCAGCCAGCTGGGACACCAATGAGGTTCCTGCATCAAGGGAGTGGCAGCAGCCAGGCTGACCAGGGAACGAACAAAGTGCTCTCCTTGCTGCTCATGACCATAACCCAGCTGGCTGCTATCACCAAGCCAATAGCAGCATGTAAGAGGCAGGTGCCAGCCAGGAGTCTTCCCAGACGTGCCTGTGACTCCCACCTATAATTGGAACCACTTTCAACTCCATGGGATGAAGAGACTGCACTGAGAGCCAGCATGGCACAGTGCTCACCGTGTCAAACTAGGATCTGCCCAGGTTTGAATCCCTACTCTGCCATGGAAGCTTGAGGGTGAATTTGGGAAAGTCACAAACTTTCAGTCTAACCTACCTCACAGGGTTGTTGTGAGGATAAAATGGAGACGATAATGATCAGAGCCACTTTGGTCCCCACTGGGGAGAAAGGCAGGGTATAACTGAAGAAAATAAATAATGAAGAATTGGCCTGGCTAATTCTCTCCCCCCACCCCCCACCCCGCAGCTTCTGATTATGCTGCTAATCCAACTGTGACAGGGCTGTTCAAGCAGGACTTTGGAGAAAATAGATTGTGAGGGGAGGATAATAGCAAAGGATATTTGGTGGTGTTAGAGAGAGAAAGAAATACTGTGAACAGGCACTTCCTTTACTTTCTCTTAAGTGCTAGGCTTGGCTTCAGAGCAGCAAAGGATCATTTTATTGCCTGGAAGGACTGGGTGTGTTTCTGGCAGCCTCTCACTTCATACAACCTGGAGAGAGCAGAGAGAAAAATACAGCCCAGCAAAACTATCACTCAACTTCCCTTGCACTTTGCCTGGAAGCCTCTGGAGTAAGAACTTTTTAACAGCCTTAAGACATTTAGTTCTCACTGCCCCCCCCCCATGTTTATATAGGAATCAAGATAAGAACCCAATCACACTTTTTCTCCAAACTCAGTTTAGCCTGGAAGATGCCCCCCTACCTTGGCACCACTGATCTGACCACCTGGATCCACACCATAATAACATCAAAACTAGACTCTCTACGTAGGTCTCGAGGTCTCCAATAGGTGCAGGATGTTGCAGCTTGATTATTATCAGGAACTAGGCAAAGCAGACACATTACTCCCTTTCTGCAGTCACGTTATTCACTTCCCTCAGTTACTGGATCCAGTTCAAGGTATCTACAGTCGCCTGTACACAGGAATTCTCTGCAGTGACCCCCATCTTATGAAACGGCCTGCCTGAAAAGGTCAGGAAAGCTCCCACTCCCCTAGCTTTCCACAAACTGTACAAAATTGAATTATTCAGCAAGGCTTTTTTACACAGGTAATAGAACTGTACTGTAAGGAAATGGCTCAGAGGAATGCATTGGAAAGGGATAGGGAGGGACTGTAAACTATATAACTGTGTACTATCTGTTTCTGTAAGTATGTTTCTACAGGATAGTTCTGTATCATATAATATGTCATGTCAAACTGCTTATGTTTTGGTCCAGTCTTATTTTCAGCTCTTTATCGGCTCTCTTTTAAATTTCTGCAATCCTTACCCTATTGTATTTTTTTATTGAATGTCCCTGCTGTTGATCATATTGACCTGCACTATGTAATTTGCCTTGAGTCTCAGCAAGAAAGGCAGGCTATAAATAACATAAAATAAATTAAATTAACTGCCATGGTAAGCACAAAAACAAGATGTATGAGGGTGCCTGCGAAACTCCTTCCCACCCAGACTGTGGCCAGGGAGCCACAGTGAGAGGGGGAGGAGGCAGTCCTTTCAGTAGAGCTTGAGAGAGAGAGTGATGTGAGGATCAGTACAGATAAAAATTTACTTTCACCCCTGCTTGCTCCTAATGGCAACCAACTATCAAAACATGTATAAGGAGGCAATGCTTTCCCCCCACCATGACTTAAGGTATGCTGGTCCCAAACCATATAGGTCTTTAAAGCCTGCCTACTACCTGACAGCTCCCCTGCTGTCTGAGCCAAGACAGGTAGCAACCTGAGAAACAGCCTTCTGGGCTGTGGCACCAAAATAATGGAACTCTCTTCCCCAGGGACATTGATCTGTTCCCTTCTGTCACTGCTGTCTTGCACTGAGTAAAGATTTTTTGTATTGTCTGGTTGCTTTCCTTCCTGCTTTTCAGTCTGCTGTCTTGTGTTTTATATATCTATTTTTGCTCGTTTTTAATAAGTTTTATGATGATTGTTCTAATTGTTGGCTGCTTTAGTGGCTCTAACTCAGCAGAAAGGTAGAATCTAAATGTAAAGAAATTGTGTTGTAAAATAAACGTGTCTATATTGCAGCATCATGAAACGGGATATATCCTCATTCCCAGGTACAAAGCCTTTGTATATGTAACTGCATCTGCACATAATCATCCCCATTACCCCATTCATCTCTTTTCTCTCTTATCTTTCTGTTTTCTTTCATCTATGACAAATTTTAGATTTTTAGTTTTATGTTATGTTAAGTGCCACCTGTGTTGATAATAGTAACAATTAACTTCGTATAACACAGTCGCTGTTCAAAATGCTTTGTGTACACATCTTATCACAGACATTCTTACAACAATCTTGTAAGGTAAGGCAGTATTATTTCCCCCATAGGATATATTGAGTGACAGACTGCCTTATCTAGTGAATCTTTGGATGAGATGAGCTGTGAACCAATGACCTCACAGGTCTTGATGACTAGATGATGCCATGGTATTACATAGAGACCCAGTTTGGTGTAGTGGTTAAGAGTGGTGGGACTCTAATCTGGAGAATTGGGTTTGATTCCCCAGTCCTTTCAGGAGCTCTCTCAGCCCCACCTACCGGTGTTTGTTGTGGGAATAATAACAACATATTTTGTAAACCGCTCTGAGTGGGTGTTAAGATGCCCTGAAGGGTGGTATATAAATTGAATGTTGTTATTATTATTAGTATGAGAAGGTAATTTATTCCTGCATAAAATCTTAGGCTACTAAACTCAAATAGACTACTCAAAGATAGTTCAAACAGCTTTGACAGGACTGCACTCAGTAGTTTGAAGACAGATGGTTTTGTCCCTAAAAAGGTAAATTAACCTATGGTACGTATATATTTATGCAAGTGTTTTGAAACTGTATTTATATTACCAAAATCAGAGTAGTGCATGCCTAGTTTAGGGGAATGTCAATGGAGATTACAGAGTAATTTACATAACTGTACCTTAGAGCTCAATAAATCTGATAGGAGAGTGAGAATATACAAATACAACATATTGCAGCACAAACAGCCTAGGATCACAGTGGGATTGCAAAAGGATCACCCCCTGACTGAAAAGAGGCCCTGTGTTTTTCAAGATACTGTAAGGTTGCCTTCTTTTTTCACTCTACACAAGCTCTACCTTTCACACCTAAGTGACACGTACAGATTTATCTTATGCTTGAAAAAGTGTCACAGGCTGATTCTTTGCTGCTATACAATTTTAAAGGCCCAGAATAACCTTCCATAGAGAATGTTTGGGAACAATATCCATGAAGATATTGCTTTTAGTCCTCACTGCTGCATCTTAAAAAGGCTCTTAAGTAATACTATTTCCAATAGAAATTTCAAGGAAATTTATGGCGTTTAGCCTCTATACGCAGATGCACAAATCTAATAGTTTGGAGATGCCCATTGTTTCAGAAAATGAAACATGGCAGCTCCATATTTTGATGCTTTCAAATAAATAAACTATTTATATTAGCTATTATAATGGAAATACCCAGAGACTATTAGTGTTCATGAAGCAAGAAGATAAAAGGGGAAGAATTTGTTGCTCTCCACAGTGCTTAAAGGTTTAAAATCGCCTGAAATTAAAAGGCCTCCTGCACCTACCAGAGAACTGACCAAAGACACAGAATAGTTACAGCTCCAATCAAACTGGTAAGTACTGAGATACAAGATTGTCTGGAATTCCACATACTTTAAATTTCTGCGACCTTCGAGTGGAACCTAAATTCAGCAAATTTCCTTCATTCCAAAGAGATCTGCGTTATTATCTTGATACTGCAGGCAACAGCTTGAGAGATGCTTGCCCAAGGCCGTCTAGCGAGGTTATGGGTGATGCAAGGTTTGAACCAGGGACTGTGGCCTCAGTCGCTTAGCTAGATAAACTCGCTTATCAAACTTTAGTTGGCAGCACAGATCCAATTTGGGCACAAAAATTCTTTTCCCCACAGGCCGCCTCCGTCAAACACATAACAGCCTCGTCCCCTTCCCTAAATACTTTAGGTAGACAGTGGGCGCCCGCCAGGCTGCTCAGGATTTGGGCGGGAAAGGCACCCGCCCCCTGGGAGTCGCGTCCACATCGCCCAGCAAAGATCCTGCCAGACTCATCCAGGGAGCTGAGCTGGTAGGGGCGGCGCCAGGGCCAGAGGGCCGCACGCGCACGCGCACGGAGGGCGCCGGCTTCTCGCCGGCAGGCAGTTGAAAGCCGGCTGCTCCAGAGTTCTCATGGTGCGGCCTTCGAACAGCGCTCAGGGCACTGCTGAGCCCGCTGGTGCCGGGCAAGGGGCGCGGAGCGAGGTGGGCCAGACGCCGGGCGACGACGAAGATGTTGGGCTGTCGTGCCAGGCTCAGGACTTGGAAGCCGCGGACGCTGCCGGTCCAGGCGCACTCTTGTGGTGCCGCTGCCTCCGCGGAAGGCTCCCCTGGAGAGGCGGGACGCCCGGTGGGTGAGGAGGACAGGCGGGCAAGCGCGAGCTGCTCCCCTCGGCTGTCGGTGCCTGTCGGGTTGGCTGGCCGGCCGGCCGGCTGACGAGCTCGAGGAAACTGTCTCGCTCTCTTCCTTCTTTGGGCTCAGGCAGGGGCGCTCCGAATCACGCGAAGGCGAATCCTGAGCCCCCGAGGTTCCACTCGCCTCCGGGCATGCTTGCTGTGCTCTGCCAGGAAACTTCAGCCTTCTTCTCTTCCGTTTCTCCCACCACTTGTTCTGTCTACCGCTGGCACCCCTATGCCAAGCTCTTTTTGTATATATCGTTTGTCGTAATTTATCTTTAAAAAGCTCAGAGAGGACACACTCACACCTGTTTATTCTAACCCCGCTTAACCCAGAATCACTGTCGCATGGACACAGGTTAGAGTCCTTTTTAACCTCTACGTCTTCAGGATCGTTTAACGTGGTTTATTTATTCCTTAATGCAATGACCTTCCAACTGTGGGATGGGATCCAAAAGTAGGTTGCAGCTGTCTCACAGGTGGGTTTTGTGGCCAGGAGGGAAGACAGGAACTGCCTGAGCAGGGAGAGGAGGCCTGATGGCAAATTTGGGTTTGTCTCTGCATAATGTGCCAAAGAGCGATGAAATACATACAGCCTGTTGCTCAGTAGTGCAGTAAGTACTGAAATACTAAATATAAACTTGTTCAGTGTTCACTAAGGTAAGATTCTTGAAGTTTATACTTGGAAAGGGAACAATACTGTTGAGTAAGTGTAAGTGGGTTCTGAAGCTAGAGTAAGCTTAGAGTGTAGTGGTTAGAGTGCCACTCTAAGATCTAAGAGGCCTGGGTTCAAATCCTCAGTCTGTCATGGGAGTTCACTGGGTGAGTCACACTCTTTCAGCCTAGCCTACCTCACCGGTTTGTTGTAAGGATAAATGGAGGAGAGGAGAATTTTGTAAGCTGCTTTGGGTCCCCATTGGGGAGAAAGGTGACATGTAAATGAGATAAATAAAACGCAATTTCCACTTCAAAAAGTTTAAGAATCATTGCCTTAATCTTCCAGAAGCTGGGCTAAAAGTAGATTTCTTCTACCCTTTCAATTCATGTTTGATGGTGAATTAGGGATTTTAATCTTTGATGTTTTTTTATGAATTCAGAAGGGTGACAGGGTGTTGTGAAGCAGTAACAAATATATAATTAGGTTTTATATAATTGAGTTTTATATTGTGTCTTTCTGTACCTAAGATGATATGAAATATCTGATTAGTAAAAATATTTTGTTCTGCGATACAACAGCACTTGAATCCTCTTCAGATCTGTTTATCAGTCCATGTATGATGTGATAAATCATACATGATCCTCATCATACTTGGTCATCTTCTCTCTCATTTTGTCCACACAAAAGCTCTGTTGGGTAGATGTTGGCCCCAAGATTATCCAGTGAACTTCATGTCTAAGTGGGAATTTGTACCCAGCTAAGTCTCATTCTGTACTCTAATTATTATACAACACCAATTCTATTCTAATCACATGGTTGGGGGGGGGCTAATACTCCTTAGTTATATGGTAGTCTGTTACATATCAAATGACCTTATGAATGTTATCTAATCATTATGCCCTTGGAATTTTATGATAGTCACGCAAGCTTAACCTTTCATTTTCCACTTAGCCTTCTGCTGCTAGTAGCAGTGCTTTCAGCAGAAGATATTGTTGTGTGTAATCTTAAATTCAAGTCAAGTCAAGCAAGACTTTATTGGCATATATAAAATTTTAAATACAGAGACTCCATACAAAATGAGATTAAAATACAGATATGAGCAGGGCAACAGTGCATCAAAACCAGTACAGAATATTACTTGTCGGGGCGTATAGCCATGGCACTGTAGAGAAACGTAGTTACTATTTCAGTTATTTCCCCATCTGGGTTGTCAAGCAGGAACTGAACCTTAAAATCATCAGAAAACTATGAAAGTTTGGCTAATATAGGATGTAGAAGATCCTGGCGTGGCACCAGATAAAAAGGGCACTGGAGAAGAACATGGGAAACAGTTTCAACACAGTCCATCAAACAAGGACAACACCTGCTATAATAAGGAATCCCATGAAATCTGCCAGATAAAATGGCTGAAGGAAGAAAATTAAATCTGGCGTAATCTTAAATTCACAATGAAATCTGCTTGTATTACAAGATTAATAGGCCCTTATATGGGCAATTGAAAACAGAGCAAAATACTCCTGGGAATGGTCCAGCAATTTCGTATTACACCTATATTAAAAGGGCTATATTGGCTTCCTATTTGGCTCCAGGTTAAATACAAGTTTCTGAAGAACCTTTAAAGACTGTAACAACCTGTGGCCAATATACTTGAGGGACCACCTTTTCTCATATAAACACTTGTGTCTGTTTAAGTTAGCCCATCTAACTGTGTTAATAATCTTATGGGAGAGCTAAAGCTATTTTGCTGCTCCAAGTGGCTCCCTCCCATCTGGCCCTTCTTGGTCAGGTGGGCTTCAGAGTTACCCCTTGTTCAACCCCCTGTTCAATGCAGGAAATCCAGAGCTGGTGCATTCTGATAGGTGGCTATCCAACCTCTGCTTGAAGACCCTCCAGCAAGGGTATCTCATGTTTTTTGTCCTTTCCAGTGCTCTTTAACATAGTATTGGAATGGAGTGCCCTAAATATACTGATGATATGGAGCAATATTTGTCATTAACCAAGCCTCTGGAAGCAGATGTCATGTTCATTTTCAGTATTCTGTGCAGTCCCACATGGGACTGCCCATGCACAGGCCTGCCAATTGATAGGATCTACAGCTAAAATTCCTATAGGTGGCATCTGCCCCTTCCCAGAGCACGTGTGGCTTGTTTCCTGTCAAAACACCCCGCTTTCGAACTGGGGGGCGTCGCTGCTGAGGGTAGTGGACGCATCTCAGTAGAGCTCCGTAATACCTCACCTTTACCCCACCAAAATAAAACAAACGGCATAAATTTCTATAAAACTAGAATGAACAAGAGAGTCCCAGACAGAAAGAAATCACAACTGAAAGCTTCGAGGAACTTACAAGATTTCTTTTCGCTGAAAAAAAACACCTCAAAACAACTCGGGAAGAGAGCTAAACAAAATGGCTGAGGCCTATGAAACTGAAAAGGTTCCCTCAGCAGAGGACAGTAAGATCGTTTTAAACCCTCAACTTATACAACTACAGCACAATATAATTCAGCAAATGAATATAATGTTACAACCCCTAACAAAACAACTTGCGGAGATCAAATTGGACTTAAACAAGACTAACATAAAAGCAGATAAAGCTTTAGAAACAAGCACTGAAACTCGACAAAGTCTGTGAGTTACAAAAAATAATAGAGAACCAACAGGATAAACTGCTGGCTCTTTAAGTTAATGAGCGTCAGAGAAATTTGAAGATAAGGGGTCTGAATGAAGACCTAACCAGAAAAAAAGACTTCCTTAGCTGTTTAACATCTTGGTTTACAAAACAACTTGATCTAGAAGACAGAGTGGCCCCATACATCACAAGAGCATATAGAATAGGCTCAGAAAAGCTAAGCAGGACAAAAAAGCAACCAAGAGATACAATCATTGAAATACCTGATTTCAGGACAAGGAAAAGGATCTTAGATGCAGCGAGGGAAAAACGCAATTTTTCCTTTGAAGGTCACCCAATTCAAATCTACATAGATCTTCCTGCTGAGATCCTCCTTAAAAGAAAAGAGCTTAAGAAGACAACAGAGGCACTCCGGAGTGCAAATATCCCATATAAATGGGTTAACCAAACAAACTCCTTGTTATCATGCAGGATGTGCAGCATATCATCACAGATCAAGCCTCCGGGGAAAACCTGTTAGTAAACGAGCAAGTTGAGCCAAAAAAGGAAAAGTCATCAGTTGCTGTCTCCATTGAAAAACAGCAAGATCCCTGTGCAGTTTAACTGAACTCTGGCAAGTTTATTGTCTTCATTTATGTGTAAAAAAGAAAAAAGATGCCAATTGATAGTGATTTACCTGTAAGGGGAAACATTGAAGCAAAGGTGGGGGGTGGGGTGAGGGGAGTACTACGGACATTGCTCCCATTATTGTTGAAATTGTACAGAGAGTGATTTGTCAGTTAACTAGAAGCCTAAACAGCCAAAGGGCACTGGTATTTACCAGTAACTTGTGAGTGAATTAACTTACTTGTTTTCAAGGACTGTTTATTTTTTGCATTGCAAAAGCTCTCTAACTTTCAAGAAGGAATTACATTAGTAGGAGGGGATCTGAACTATATAATAGATTATAAATTGGATAGATCACACTTTAATATCAGTGTTAAAAAAGGGAAGTCTAGTAAAACTAGATTGGCCACTCTATTAAAAAAAACCCCACTTGATAGATACATGGAGATTTCTCCATGACAGGGAGAAAAGTTATACTTACTACTCATCTAGGCACAACATTTATACAAGAATAGATTTTGTTCCAGTATCTGATTCATTAGGCTCTAGATTAGACTACTCTGAGATTAGCCCTATAATTATATCTGATCATGCGAAAGTCTCATGTACCATACTTAATAACTCTGATAAAAAAGAGGAATCTAATTGGACTTTGAATAGGGCATTACTTATCAATGAAATTACAGCAAAGGAAATTGAAAATATATTAAAAACCATAATAGATTAAAATAATAAACCCAACACTAAACCACACATACTTTGGGATACGATCAAAGTAGTTGCAAGAGGGCACATAATGGCATTATCTTCTAGGATTAATAAGCAAAAGAGAGAACAGAAAAGAGAAACTGAAAATGAAATCAAAATCTTAGAAGACAGATATAAGACTACAGGAAGCAAGAAAGTTTATCAAAATTTAATAAATCAGCGGAGATTATTGGAATCCCTAGAAACAGACAAAATACGCAAAAACCTCGTTTATGTAAAACAAAAATATTGGCTGAACACCCCCAAATCTTTAAAACTGCTCTCATATAAAATCAAAGAGAAAAATGCAAAAAGAAACATCTCACGCATAATAGATAGTAAAGGAAGACCCCTTACAAAATCTAATGACATAATTATTTCTTTTGAAACTTGCTACAAACAACTATACTCGACAAAGAAACCAGATCTACAGGATATAGGTGCATTTCTAGCCTCAATAAACAAACTTAAAAAATTATCAGAAGAACACCGAAATTATCTGGACAGTCCTATCACATGTCAAGAAATCTCAGTAATCATTAAAAACTTAAAAAATAATAAATCCCCGGGACTAGATGGATATCCCGAATTTTATAAAAGGTATTGTAATTTACTTGAGCAGCATCTTCAGAACACATGCAATAATGTAAGAGATCATGGTTTGTTGCCCCCAACATGGAATATGGCCTTAATAACAGTCATCCCTAAGCAAGGAAAGGACAGTACAAGAACCTCATCATATCGACCTATATCGCTCCTTAATCAGGATTATAAAATTTTCACGGCAGTAATGGCACATAGAATAAACTCATTCATACATAATTATATCCATCCGAATCAGACAGGATTCATACCCAGAAGAGATATGACAGACAACATTCACAAGACATTAAATCTCATAAACCACTGCAAACATCACAAGAAACAGGCTCTCTTTCTATCATTAGATATTGAAAAGGCCTTCGATACTTTAGAAATAACATACTTGGACAAAGTATTGCAAGCTATGGGATTTGGTAAAAAAATTCTGAAAATACTACATTCTATATATATACAACCAACAGCAAATTTGAAAATAAATGGGTAGACCTCCGGAAAAATTTCAATTGATAGGGGCACTAGACAGGGATGCCCTCTATCACCAACTCTATTTGCCATTGCAATAGAACCACTGGCTATTACAATCAGAGAGAATAATAACATTAAAGGAACCCAAATTGGAAAAGAACATTATAAGATGAGCCTATTTGCGGACGATATGATTATTTATGTGACTGATCCCCTTTGCACCTTAAACTATTTAGAACAACTACTCACAGAACTTGGTATGATTTCAGGTTTACTGATAAATCAAACAAAATCACAAATATTACCAATTAACATAAACACAAGTTTCATTGGTTAGAAAAGGAACTGCTTTACTTAGGAATTGCAATTTCTACTAATAACAAAAATTTGATACAATCAAACCACTTTAAAATAATTACACAAATTAAAAATGACATGAATAAATGGAAAAAGATAAAAATCTCATGGTACGACAGACTTCATTTGATAAAAACATTTATTCTACCTAGAATAATATTTGTCATGAGAGCTATACCTATTTAAAATTCATGAAAACATAATTAAGCAATGGCAGTCCATACTAAATTCTTTTTTTGTGGGATCACAAGAAACCCCGGATTTCCTTTAAAATTCTGAGATTAAAAAATCATCATGGAGGACTTAATTTCCCTGATCTATCATTATACAACAAAGCAATCAGACTTTCCAATCTCCTCTTGCTTTGGCACTCAAATGAAACAACAGAGTGGACTTCGACTTGCAATAAGTTACCACCCCAATGGAAAATACAAGAAGTAATTCGGAACCCACCTACTAAACGACCTAAGGGAATAAAGAATAATACCTTCCTTGATGCGATCCTACGTATTTGGGATAGCACCAGAACTAAATTAATACCAGACATGTCGAGGCACTCTCCTATTTCTGTACAAAACATATCAATAGACACTGAAACTCAAATAGAAAAAACACTGAAAACTACTGATATTATCACATTAAAAGATATAGCAACGAAGGACGGTCTCATAAGCAAAATTGAGATAGAACAAAAATTTCAAAGCTCAATTCCATGGTTCTTATATCTGCAATTACAAGCTGTCACCCAACCAATAAACATAAGAAAGGTTATGAATGCAACTCAGCCAAGATTTGAGCAATTCATGGATGCTAAAAAATATCAAAAAGGGGCATGATTTCAAAAATATATGGCCTGCTATTGTCCTCTAACATCCCTAACAATTTTAGTTATCAAACTAAATGGCATAAAGATCTTAATGAAGTACTGACATTAGACAACTAGGAAAAAGTATGGGCATCAAAATTAAATAAATCCTCAACTATATTAACTAAAATACAAAGCTATAAAATTATACACAGGTGGTACCTAACACCCCAAAAAATCTCCTTAATTTATTCTTCAGCATCGCCCTCTTGTTGGAAGAAATGCAATAATGAGGGTAATTTTGCTCACTATTGGTGGGAATGTCCCTTGATATCTCGATTTTGGTCAGAAATACTAAATATTATTAAGGAAATAACAGGGTACAGTGTCCCTATGTCGCCAAAAGTAATCTTCTTGGGACTGTGGGATCAGACATCAATCCCAAATGTTAGAAGAGACCTTATCAACTCTCTCCTGGTGGCAGCTAGGAGTGCAATAGCAACCAAATGGAAAGACCAATCTCCACCTACTACAGAACTTTGGTTTACAAAAATCTGGAACCATTAGATAATGGAAAAAATAACTGACAATCTACATCAGACGGAATATCAATCTTTGGAATCAAACTTCTGGGGAAAATGGATCCCATTTTACGAATTCATAGAAGCAAGAGATCTGCAACCTCCCTCTTCACACCACTCATTGTTGATGTATTAAAGTTGAAGCACTGTGTTAATATTTGTAAATGCAATGTATTATATTGGTTTGTTGTTTGATTATTGTTACAGTTCTAAAATTGAATAAAAATATTTTTTTTAAAAAAACCTGCTTTCTGGGAGGAGCAATGTCCCCGACCCTCAGTTCCTCTTTTGCTGCCAGTTGGAGAGGTTCTGCTTAGATGATTTTCCGTCAACTTTATTCTTCACATAGAAAAAAGGAGAGACAGAGAGACAGTCAGGGTGGCTGAAAAAGCCTTATTTTAAAAATGCACTCAGTGCAATACGAAAATTACTAAAATAGATGGGCACACTGTTTGGAGTTTTCCCTCGATTTCTTTCTCCATTGTGAATTGTATGTTCCGGTGGATGTTGTTGAGATGATTCAAAAACCCGATCAATTCTTCCTCCCCATGGCTCCATATGATAAATGTATCATCCACAAACCAGAACCATACACTAGGTTTGTGGGGTGCTGATTCTACAGCTGTTTTTTCAAAATGTTCCATGTAGAAGTTTGCTATAACTGGGCTGAGAGGGCTCCCCATGGCCACCCCATCCATTTGTTCATAGAATTCGTTATCCCATTGGAAGTAACTGGTTGTCAGACAATGATGGAATAAGGCTGTTACATCCTCTGGGAAAATCTGATTAATAAGTGCAATAGTGTCTTTTACTGGAACCTTGGTAAACAGGGATACAACATCAAAACTGACAAGTTTGGAAAAAACTCCCATTTCTGGATACCCTGGTCATCCGCAAAGCAAACTTTCAGTTAGGTCACAAGGTCTACAGGAAACCAACTCACACTGATCGGTACTTACACAAAAACTCCAATCACCACCCCCGACAGAAAAGAGGCATAATGAAAACATTAGTGGATCGTGCAAGACGGATATGTGAGCCGCACTTTCTCAATGAGGAAATTAATCATCTAAACCACGCACTTCAGGCAAATGGCTACTCCAGAAATGAAATCCGAAGAGCAATCAAACCCAGGATGAATCAAACAACCAAGGAAAAACAGTCTCCTACAGGAAAAGTGTTTTTGCCATATATCAAAGGAATTACTGATCAGATGGGAAAGCTTATGAAAAAGCATAACCTTCAAGCAGTATTCAGACCCACCCGAAAAACACAACAGATGCTACGATCAGCAAAAGACAGTAGAGACCCCCTCACCTCTGCAGGAGTATACCGTGTACCCTGCAGCTGTGGACAAGTTTACATCGGGACCACAAAGCGTAGCATCCAGACAAGAATAAAAGAACATGAAAGACACTGCAGACTTGGACAACCTGAAAAATCAGCAGTGGCTGAACATAGCCTAACTCAAACAGGGCACAGTATCTTATTCCAGGACACCAAAATACTGGACAACACTTCCAACTACTTTGTCAGACTGCACAGGGAAGCCATTGAAATTCACAAGCATAAGCAAAACTTCAACAGGAAAGAAGAAACCTTAAGAATGAACAGAGCATGGTTTCCAGTTCTGAAAATCACCAGGCTAACAAAACACCCTATACTCGACAATAGCCCTTCAGAGAAGATAAGCACATCAAGCACCAATCCATATGCAAAAGAACCTCCTCAGGATACAGTGAAGCCTCCCGCCATTAGCATTCCACACCCTGGGAAACTCTTACAGGATGACTCAGCTCAACCCCACCCCTCCTGAGTAGATACAAATGACCTGCCAACATCTTTTCCACACTGTGACACTGAGAGATCTCCGTCTTTTGGTGCTACACCTCTGAAGATGCCAGCCACAGCTGCTGGCGAAACGTCAGGAACTACAATGCCAAGACCACGGCAATACAGCCCGGAAAACCCACAACAACCATCAGATGGGCACACTCTTTGCCTCATCTATTTGGGAGATGGGCATATTTTCAGCTTGTGCAAACACTGCCAGAGTTTCACTCTTAAGGCCAGAGCAGAAAGAGCTACCAGTCTCAAGGCCTCCTTGTGGGAACAGGTATTGTTTGCTGCAACTAGCCCATCTAATAAGTCAGCTAAGTCCTGTGCCCTGGTGTAGCTCACCAACCAACTGGATCTGATACCATCCGTTGTACATTCAGAGGTCCCAAGCCCCTCAGATCCATCACAGATTTGGAAATATCACTCGACCTTGAGTGCGCCGAGCTCATTGGATCTGCCTCTTGGCTTTGGGCACTTTGAACCATTCAGACCCATCAATGTCACAGGTCCGACAACACCATTGAGCTTCGAGCACTCCAAGCTCATTGACTTCAACAGATCCTCAGATCTGACAACATTCCAAATCCAGAGAGCTTTTGGATTGGACAGTGCAAACCCCATCCATGACACTCGCCTTTAGGGACCCACTCTCATCTCTGAGCCATATAGGGCATAGGTCTGAGGAAACTGAAGAGAACTGAGGGAACTCCAGAATCTCTGGAGGCACCTAGAAAGAAAACCAAATTGAAATTGAAGCACTTCAAACGTAAGAGTTCTCACAGGATGCAAGTCATAGACCTGGAGACTGTGGATCTGAAGGTAGTGGAGACCCCACACACTCCTCCTCATCCCACAGGCTCCTGCTTGACTCAGAAGGGGAAGGGAATTGCCCCAAGAACCCTCTTATATAGCCCTCAGATATTACATAGCCCTCAAATCTCACATAGCCTTCAAATCTCATACAAAAGTTGCTGTGCACATAAACGTCCAGCATGGTATCAGGGAGCACCTCTACCTTCGGGAGTCACCTGGGTGAACCCTACAGAGCAGAATCTGTGGGATCTGCATCTGACCTTACACAGCCTAGAGTGCACCATGAACCGTATCCCATTCCAGAGTCATCCATGGCATTTCATCTAACTGACTCAGATCCAGAGTCTGACTTAAGAAAGTGGAGTCTACCTTCTGAACCAGATGAGACTGTGGGAGATGAGAAACCTGTTTCTCCCATGGACGACTTTAGACTCTACACCAAGCAAATGTTTTGAATGGCAAAATCCTTAGACATAGATGTGGCTTCTTCCAAACCAAGACCCAAGGACAAAATACTGCAACATCTGTTAGCCACAGAGGAGATGTAATCAAGACTCAGACAAGGTCATCATTCTACACCTACTGACAGAGAGGGAAAGAAGCAAGATAGCCTGGGAAGGAAGGTCTATATGTCTGCGAGTATCAACATCAAAATCACTAATTATGCTGCTATTATGGTGCTTATCAGATTTTCCTCTGGAATAAAATAGCTGCATACCAGAAGCATCTGCTTGATTCAAGAGTGATTCAAGAAGAGGCAACCAAGCTTTCCAAGCAGCAGATAAATGCCAAAAGTCATGGAGCTGACTTTTCCACTAGGGCCCTAGCCTTGGCAGTAGTCCTTCGGAGACATGCATGACTCTGAGCCATGGCTTTACCTATTGAGATGAGTGGCAGATTGGAAGATCTATCATTTGAGGGAGAGACATCATTCTCATGATCCCATGGAGTATTACCGCCCTCTCAGCAATCAAGTTCTCGACTTTTCTACAGGCAGCAACAGCAGTACAGGGGTCGCTACTCCAGATATTGTCTTTACCAGCATCAGTATCCTCACAGTTGCCCAACATATACCACTCAAGGGCAGTATCAGAGGTGTAAGCTCACTCATAAATCAAGACAAGGTGTCTCATTAACAGAGCAAGGATTCAAGCCTAAGTCAGAAGTAGGTCTGACTAGTGCAGGAGATACCTATTGTTCTTTGTGATACTAACCCATTTTTATGCAGCCTGGGTGTCCATCACCATGAATGTTTGGGTGTTAAAAGTTATCAAGAGTGGTTATAAAATTGTTTAACAGTTCCCCATGTCTGAGTCTTCCTCATAAATCTTCTCGAGATACATCACCTAGACTGGTGAAAGAATTGTCAGCGCTACTAGAGAAGGGAGCGGTACAATGAGTACCGTTATCTGAACCTAGATTGGGGTTTTACTCCAGGTTCTTCTTAGTCCAAAAGAAGGATGGGCCAGCTGACTTATAGTAGACCTGAGGGACTTAAATGTTCGTCAGAATACATACATTTAGAATGGTAACGCTCAATATGGTATTGTAGTTGCTACCCCACGATTCTTGGTTTGCAGTCTTGGACTGTAAAGACACTTATTTTCATATTTCTATCCACACTTCCCACATAAAATTCTTAAGATTTCAATTTGTGGAGACCACATATCAATACCAGGTCCTACCATTCAGACTAGCTACAGCCCCAAGGGTATTTACCAAAGGCATGACTGTAATAGTTGCACATCTGAGAACTAGAGGTTGTTCAGTTTACCCATATTTGGAAAACTGGTTAATTTCTGCCCATTCTAAGGAGGCCTTAAAGGAGCACATGGACTTGGCCTTAGAGATGTATCAGAGACTGGGGTAAATGGTTAATGTTAAGAAATCCAACCTCACCTCCTCCAGAAAAATACTATTTATTGGTACTTTAGTGGACTCCTCTTTAAATAAGGCCTTTCTCCCACTTGAGAGAATACAGAAACTGAAGACCTTAATCAAATCTGTAACAAACTAGATTCCAATCAGGCTTGAAAATTCAAATGCTCCATGAACTGATAGCTGCAACTACAGTGGTGATTCCCCTAGCAAGACTACATATGAGGAGCTTACAATTATGGTTTCTATCTGTCCACACAATTCTCAGACTAGAAAGTATTCCATTCCCAGAGTGGTGGTAAAGTTGCTATGCTGGTGGTTGCTAGATCCCCATCTATTTAAGGGGGTTCCATTTGGTTCTCCAAAGATCAAAGCCACGGTTACTACTGATGCCTCAGTGGAGGGTTGGGGGGCACACTGCTACCATCTCACAGCCTATGGTACTTTATTGAAGGGTGAGAGAAGTTTACATATTGATGTATTAGAAATGACGGCAGTTTGTTACACTCTTCTCTCCTTTGCAGATATCATGCAAAACAAACACGTCCAAGTAATTACCGACAATTGTACCACCATGTTCTACATAAACAAGCAGGGAGGCACTGCTTCCAAGACTCTGTGTCTGGAATCCATGTCGATCTGAGATTGGGCAGTGTGACACCATGTCTCCCTCCAGGCCATTCACATTCCTGGGACATCCAATCTCATAGCAGACAGGCTGAGCAGGCTAGGTTTCTCCACTCATGAATGGTCATTGAAGGAGTCATGCATTCAGCTGATTTTCCAACAATGGCAATTCCTCAACATTGACCTGTTTGCAACAGAGGAAAACAGAAAAGCTCCAGTATACTGTCCAGGGGGGAATGGACTCAAGGTCCCTGGGAGACGCTTTCCAGCTAACATGATCAGGGTACTTGTTTTACGCCTTCCCACCCATATCTCTCTTAGCTCACACTATCAGCAAAATATAGATGGAAAAGACAGATTGTATAGCAATAGCATGGTTTCACATGCTGTTTCTATTGGCCGTGGGCAAATTTCAACACTTACCATTCATAACAGACTTCCTAATATACCAAAGGGTGAGGTATCATGATATACCCAGACTCAGACTGATGGAATGGCTGATTCTGCAGTAGGTGGTCTCCTTCAGGAGGTAGCAAAAGTTATATTGAATGCTAGAAAATCTAATATTAGGAGATCTTATGCCCATAAATGGGATAAATTTGTAGGGTTATCCTACAAATTTGCATCTGTTCTGGAATATTTTTTGAGTTTTAAACATGCTGGGCTTTCTTCATCTTCCATAAACATATATTTGGCTGCAATTTTAGCATTTCACTCCCCAGGAGACAAAAAGACCGTTTTTTCACATTATAGATCTAAACTATTTATGAAATGTCTTCAGAACATGTTTCCTCCAGCAGCTTGACCAGTGCCTCAATGGTCTTTGCAGCTGGTACTAGCAAGACTGATGACTAAGCCATTTGAGCCACTGGCTACTTGTCCCTTAAATCTTCTTTTGATTAAAGTTGCATTCCTGATAGCCATCATCTCCGCCAGGAGAGTAAGTAAATTAGCGGCACTAGGCATGGATTCCCCTTTTCTAAAGATACATGCATAAAAAGTAGTACTAAGACCTAGTTTAGAATTCTTACCAAAGGTAGTTTCCAAATTTCACAACTCACAGGAGTTAATACTGCCTCTATTTTTCCCTTCCCCAACGTCCGAAACAGAGAGGATACTCCACACTCTGGGCATGAGGAGGGCTATACTCTTTTATTTAAACTGTACAGCATCATTTAGATCCGATGTCCAACTTTTCGTTTGTCATGCAGGCCCAAATAAGGGTAAAAAGGCCACTTCTCAAACAATTGCTGGATAGGTAGTTCAGGCTATTAGGATGTGTTATGAACAAACCAACTTACCTTGTCCATTGGAATTCCATGCCCATTTCATTAAGTCACAGGTGTCCTCAGCAGTTCTCCTCAAGGGTGTTCATCTACAAGACATCTGTAGAGCCACAACATGGACTTCAGCTGATACCTTCATCAGGCATTACACCCTAGATGTACATAACAGGAGGAAAGCAGCTGTGGTTCAAGCAGTCCTGAAAACACTGTTCTCATGAAGAACGCACGCCTCCTCCATGGGGAAGTGGCTTGTTTAAGCCACTTACCCATGTGCAGGGACTGCATCCACATAGGACTGCACAGAACACCAAAAATGAAAACAGCAAAAGACAGTAGAGACTCCCTCACCTCTGCAGGAGTATACCGTATACCCTGCAGCTGTGGACAAGTTTACATCGGGACCACAAAGCGTAGCATCCAGACAAGAATAAAAGAACATGAAAGACACTGCAGACTTGGACAACCTGAAAAATCAGCAGTGGCTGAACATAGCCTAACTCAAACAGGGCACAGTATCTTATTCCAGGACACCAAAATACTGGACAACACCTCCAACTACTTTGTCAGACTGCACAGGGAAGCCATTGAAATTCACAAGCATAAGCAAAACTTCAACAGGAAAGAAGAAACCTTAAGAATGAACAGAGCATGGTTTCCAGTTCTGAAAAACACCAGGCTAACAAAACACTCTATACCCGACAATAGCCCTGCAGAGAAGATTAGCACATCAAGCACCAATCCATATGCAAAAGAACCTCCTCAGGATACAGTGAAGCCTCCCGCCATTAGCATTCCACACCCTGGGAAACTCTTACAGGATGACTCAGCTCAACCCCACCCCTCCTGAGTAGATATAAATGACCTGCCAACCTCTTTTCCACACTGTGACACTGAGAGATCTCTGTCTTTTTACAATTTGACAAATGGCAAAGAAAAATTTCAGACTTCGTGTGGGCAGGCAGGAAACCCCGGGTGAAAATGAAAGTATTACAAGATTCGAAAGAAAGAGGTGGACTGCAACTGCCAAACATAAGATTATATTACGAAGCAATTTGTCTGACTTGGTTAAAAGACTGGATAACGCTAAAAGACTGTAAACTGCTGGCCTTGAAGGGACACAAAAATTGTTTGGATGGCATGCCTACTTGTGGTATGATAAAGTTAAAGCGGACTCTATGTTTTTGCATCACTATATTAGAAGAAGCCTTTTCACAATCTGGAAGAAATATAAGAATTACATGGAAAGTGGCATCCCCTCATGGGTGGTACCATATGAAGTAATAGATCCAAGAGCTGTCTATAATGAACAACAATGTTTAACTTATAAAGAGATAATGTCGATGGAACATAGAATACTAAAAATAAAGACACAAGAAGAGTTATCTCCTCACTATGGATGGTTTCAATATAGGCAAATCAGGGATCTTTACAACTCGGACTGTTTAAAGGGAGGAATAAGACTGAAAAACTCGGAGTTAGAAGAAGCGATTTTACAAGAAGGTAAAAAAGACATTTCGAAAATATACAAAATACTTTTAAAATGGTATACGGAAGACGAGACAGTCAAAGTCCAGATGGTGAAATGGGCAATAAACTTTCGTAAAGAAATAACAATGGAATCATGGGAACACTTGTGGAAAAACACTTTGAAGATTTCAACTTGTACCAATATTAAAGAGAATGTATACAAAATGATGTATAGGTGGTATTTAACGCCTAAGAAGATTGCACTTGGAAATACAAATATGTCAGACAAATGCTGGAAATGTAAAAAGCATGAAGGATCATTGTATCATATGTGGTGGACTTGTGAGGTAGCTAAGCAATACTAGGGAGATATAATAGAAATAATTAATGAGGTTTTGCAAACCCAAATAAATAAGAACCCAGAATTGCTGCTACTGAACTTGGGAATGGAAGATGTTCCAATGCAGTATAGAACATTGCTATTTTACATGACTACAGCAGCAAGACTTTTGTATGCGCAGAAATGGAAAGTGCAAGAAATACCAACTATAGAAGATTGGATTTACAAATTGTTGTACATGGCAGAAATGGACAAAATGACAAGAAAACTGAAAGATCTGGATCCAGGAGAATATTTTGCAGACTGGGGGAAACTGAAACAATATTTAGAAAAAAAATGGGATGTGAAAGGAGGACTGTGGCAGTTTGAGAATTATTAATTTGTGATTTTATAAAGGGGAGAGAGAAGTAACTTTACCATTAATGGGGAAATTTAGTCATTAATTAATCTAAGCTAACACTATTATTAAGAAGATTGTATTAAAAATAGATAGGTTAAACAGTTAGGAATAGAATGGATATATTAGAGAATCTGAGATACAGAATAATTTGAACATGCTTAGAATAAGGGATACAATATATATAAGATTTAGAAGAATATAGTTAAAATAATTTAAACGATAAGATGGGTTAAGGGTTGGAAAGCTGTTGGAAGTCAATAAGGAGGGGGGGAAAGGTGGGGGTTGTTATAATTTAGGTAATATGGGGAATTTATGTAAAATTTATGTACTCACCAATAAAAAATTTTTTTTAAAAAAAAAGAGAGAGAGATCTCTGTCTTTTGGTGCTACACCTCTGAAGATGCCAGCCACAGCTGCTGGCGAAACGTCAGGAACTACAATGCCAAGACCACGGCAATACATCCCGGAAAACCCACAACAACCAGGGTTGAAGTTACCTGTAACTGTTCATTGAAGTCTGTGCAGGCACACATACCCTCCCTCCTTCTCTGCTATGTGCTCTTTACTGCTTACCTGGAAAGTCTGGCAGCTAAAGAGAAACTGAGGGTTGGGGCATTGCTCCACCCAGAGAGCAGGCTGTTTCGGCAGGAAGCAACCCGCACATACTGATTTTAAGTTGTATTTTAACCAACGTTGTACCTCGCCCTGAGCCCGCTTGCGGGGAGAGCGGGTTAAAAATAAAATAAATAAATATGCTCTGAGAAGGGGCAGATGTCCCCTAGAGGAATTTTAGCTGTAGAACCTACCAATTGGCAGGCCTGCGCATGTACAGACCTATATATGTCTGCACAGAAGACCTCAATGAACAACGATTACAGATTAGTGCAACCCTGTTTTCTTACATCAGTAAATGTTGTGGATGAATATGAACAAGCTGAATCCAGACTAAATAAATGATAATTGGTTTGGAAAGTTGATGTTCTGGAGATGAATCACTTTCCAACTTTAGATGGTTCTGGCTGTCATTAGTGAAGAGTTTGGAGATTGTTCTGGATCCAGCCTTGCTGACAGAAAAGCAGGCTGAAATGGGTAGGAAGAATGCTTTCTTTCATCGGATCCAAAAATGGTCTAGATTCAGCTGACTTCATTGCTACATGCTTTTGTAACCTCTAGATTAGATTACTGTAACATACTTCAAGTGTGTTCATCCTTGGAGAGAACTCGGAAGCCTAATTCAGTCCAGAACACTGTGACCCTTCCGCTTACTTGGACCAGCTATTGTGTTCATTTGTTGGCAAACCTGTTAAATTGTTTGCCACTTCAGCCTGTAGTTGGCTGTACAAACTTGACTTTATTTACTTGTTTATGTAAGGGCAGGGCATAATTATTTGGAATTAATACATACATTTCTGTGTAGATTGCCAGCTCCTTTGCTCTTTGCTGTTACGTTCTCAGGATACCAGTATGCCATATGAATAAGCAGTATTTATAATTGCAGTGTGTGGTTTACATAGGCAAAATGGGTGAAGAATTGGTATAGAAAGCAGTGAATAGGAATGATGGTATTCTAGACTTGAATGGAACTATCTGCAAACAAAAATAGAGAAACTGAATTCTGATCAAATAACACTGATAAGTAAAACTCCATATGACTTGCTGTGCCTTAGTATGCAAGGCTGTTCTGTCTTGGTGTTTTCTCAGGACAGAACTGAAAGCTAGTATGGTATGAGAGCTATTCCTGGAGTGTGTGAGCTCTTGAATAATAAAGAAATATGATCTTAAGCAATTGTTAAATCTTACATTGAAACATGGGTGGGTGGAGATTAAACTCAAGTGGTCCTCTTATAATGTAAAAGTTGAGCATTAATAATAAAGAGGACTAATTCGTTCTTGTTTTAAAAAAATACTGAAAAAGTTGAATAAAATATAATTTAAAAAATAATAAAGAGGACTATATCTTTTTGATGTTCTAATAGAACTTTTAAAACAAATCACTTTAGAAAAATAGTATAATGTGAATAGACTAAGGCAATAACAAGGGATCAAAATCAATCTATAGTGGATAAATGTCATGGAGCTCAGCTAAAATTTGTACTGCAAGTCAGAAGGAAAAAATGATAGTTTACTTCTAAGAACAGCTGGGATTTTTAAAAAAATGTGCATGTACTGCTTCAAGCTTTATTTAACTCCTTTTAAATATGATTTTACATTTTATGTACAAATAGAGTTTCTTCTCTGGAGCTTTAAATGTTGATACGTTTCTAGAAAAACGTGTTACGCCAATCTCGGGAGAGAGATTTTTTAAAAAAACAGTTAAATCAGGATGTTTTTTGATGGTTGAAGAAGCTCAGTAGGTGCTGAAATCAATGGAGCTTAAGTTGGATATTTGGTCAGACTGAGAACTAAGTTACTCATGACAACAGCAGATCTATATGTTTATGTATCAGTGATGTGGTTTTCTAGGAAAATTTTCTGATGCAAATTTAAATAAACAATTTAAACATTTAAATAACATTAGCAAAATTTAAGTAATGTCAGCAAATGAAGACAAATACACCATATACAAGCATTGGGATTTGTCCTTGCTTTACATCCCACATTTATCTGATCTAATGTGATGTAGTTGCAGCATAGCAGTTCTGACAACTATAGACAGACTATATTTACATATGCAGGGCAGAAAATTTTCCAAAGAAAAATATAGCATTGAAATTTTTTTCCAGAAAATTTCAGTTTTGTAAAAATTTCCACTCCACATTATAGTTAACCCCATCACTGCACTTTGTTAATTTGTTTTATTGTTTGTATATTGATTTTAGTTCTTGTTTTTATCGATTTTAACTGTTCACCGCCCAGAGCCCCTGGGGATGGGCGGTATATAAACTGAAATATAAATAAATAAATTAATTAAACATGGATATGTTCCAAACAAGTGGCTGAAGGTATGTATTAAAAGTCAAATGGGGGATGTGGATAGATACAAGAACAATCCACTTTCCCTGTCCCACTTTGCTTTTCTTTACCAGGCTAAATTATGATTTCTGGGCTTGATGGGAAGAAAAAGGAGCTTAGGGCACAGGAAGAGGTCTGCAGTCCTCATTTCCCTCTTTTGCTTCTTAAATTATAAATAAACTATTCCAAGACCAAGGTGATGGTCTTCGGAAATCAGAAACTTACTTCCCATTGGTCAATAGACAGCGTTCCAATTGCGCAAACCCAAACCTTCTTAAATTATAAGCCCACTTTTACTTCACACATAATTGAGAAAGGCTAGCAATTGAAGATGAGCATCTACTGTAGCCATATATTATGACCTTGAGAGCAACTCTTCTGACTTTATAATTATTGCAAAACACACGTGTTACAGGCATGTGTGGCTGTCCTGTATGTCTAATATTTTGAGCACTAAAACCTCATGTAAACTACTAACTTCAACACACATTTTATGTTGTGGTAAACATTGGTATTTCTTTTTAGCTATTGTTAATATGTAGATTATGCCCTGAGACAGTACAGAGGAAAGGGCATGTGGTAAAAATAGGGCTGAGACTCTCTAGACTCTCTGAGACTCTCTAGTGCTACTATAGGGCTGAGACTCTCTAGTGCTACTATTTCAAAAATATCCAAAGGTCCCCTGAACCACAGTACTCATGACATCCAATAATAGTTTTAAACAGACAATATTACTCAAAAATTAGATTCCTACAAATTACTTAAGATCATTTAACTGTATTTACTGCTGGCCTTATGTATCATCTTCTTTTAACATCCAACCAATCAAAGTTGCTTTTATTACTGTCAACCAGCAATCGAAGTATAGCTTTTTTTTCTTTTTCTGCTCAAAGCTAATTGTTCAAGACCTAGACATACATATAAATATTTTGTAGCTCAAGAAATTAACAATTTAATTGCAGTTGCTAAGTGGAAATTGTAATCATTCTGTTACAGGAATAAACACCAAAAGTCCCTGTCCAGGACTTGGCCTGTTCTATACGCTGTTGTCTGCTTTCCTCTTCTCTGTGGTTTCTTTATTTCTAAAGATGATTGAAGATGTGCATTCAGTAGAAGTCAGTGCCTTTAGATGTGTTTTCCAAATGGCATTTGTTCTTCCAGGTGTAATATACTACAAGTGAGTATTATGCCTTCTCTTTGGGGAGAGAATAACTGTATAGTGCAATTAGACTTTGTCAGGTAAATAATGCAGTTGTTAAATGTAGTAGCCTTATGTAAAATTGTTAAAACAAATTAAATTCTTGGTCATTCTCTGTGACATCTGCCTTTTGCAGCAGACTTGACACAGTATTATGTTATGCTATTGGGGGGGGGGTGTCAGTGTCGGAACTTGAGAGCATGTTTGTCCAATT
Source organism: Eublepharis macularius (assembly GCF_028583425.1). Lineage (NCBI taxonomy): Eukaryota > Metazoa > Chordata > Lepidosauria > Squamata > Eublepharidae > Eublepharis > Eublepharis macularius. The sequence continues at coordinate 101,862,676 of NC_072795.1, forward strand.
AAGATATTGCAAGATCCCTGCAAAGTATGAAGGGCCATGGGGCAGTGGTAGCGAATCTGCTTGGCATTCAGAAGGTGCTAGGTTCAAACCTGGCATCTCCAGTTGAAAGGATCTGGTAATAGGTGATGTGAAAGACTTCTACCTGAGATCCTGGCGAGCTGCTGCCAGTCTGAATAGCCAATACTGGCACTAATGGATTAAGAGTCTGATTCAGTAAAAAGCAGCTTCATGTGTTCATGAGAGCTGAGAAAGAGAGACTTAAAGCAATTTCATTGGGGAAAATGTTTAGTTGCCCCTGCACACCCACACATGGCAAAAGCAGAAAGGTCTGCAGAGGTAGAAGCTATTATCTATGAAACTGGTGTCAAGGGGCTGCTACTGTTGTTTTCAAAATCCCTTACTGTGCATGTCTGTGAAGTGAAAAAAACATCCATGGGTATTGACAGGGTCCCTTTGTTGTCCCTGTGACAAGTTTCTGGCTTCCCTTACATAACTTCAGCCAGTCAATCATCAGCGGACATGATGCAGTCAACCACCTTTCTTAAGAAGCAATATTCCCTGTTCTATTACCAGAGTGTATTTAATGTTCTTCCACCAGAGAGGCACTTCCAATCACAACCCTGTTATTAGTTCCTGCCTTTGTCTCAAGAATATATACACATCAGGTGATTGCAGTGGTAGCATCTCTTAGAACATAAGGCATCCACGTACATCTGAACACAGATGACACCCTTCTATAATCTCTCAAGGCAATATGGATGTTGTGATCACTTCAGTATCTGTGCAATCACTAGTTCATATTCAAAACAGGAGTCCAATACTATCTCCATTTGTTCAATATCTGAGTCATAATTTATTCTTGTCACAAGATGAAAAAAGAACTTAAGGTTCTCTTTCTGGTGGTTGTCTCCTCAGCTGGGAGAGCCTCTAAACTACTACGGACATGAGAAAACTCGATTTTGCCAAAAAGCTCACACCACCACCATCAGTCAAGGATGCCCTTCGCATCTGAGTGGGAATGGAACATTGAGCTTGTAGTGATTGTTCCATCTACTCAGCGATATGGAAGGCATTTTTGTGCCCACCTTATTTTAAGGACAAGATTATCATGACTGCCATCTAAAGAACATTGTAGTGTTTCTTACCATCTGATTGATGACTCAGTTAGGTAGCTTTGCTATATTTTCTGCAAATGATCTTCTGCATATAGTTCAATCTTGGATTATGTTAAATTGTTTATGCCTCCCCTGTGGTGACATTAGTTCAATTTATTCCAGAGTTTTTACAAGAATTCTTACATCCTTTATGCTGGCAGTTTCCTACACTGACGGTATTAGAACTTAAATTAGAAGTATTAGGAGAAGGAAGTAGATTGCCACCAGTAGCCTTAGGAAACTGCTTTCCTCATGGCTCATCAGTCAAGGATGCCTCCATGAATTAATTAATTAAAATAAACCTCTGACTAGGAGGAACAATCATGGTGAATCCTTTTTCTGTTCTGGCAATTCTTAAAATAACCACAGCTATATTTAACTACTAATGTGATATGAAACTTCCTGTATAAAGTCTTGTTGATGCTTGATTATGAAATCCTTAGACCTTGAGACAAAGGTTGGCTGCATTCAGATGTCAAGGTGAATCATAATTTATACACCATAGTTTGAATAAACTCTGGTTTATCATGATTCCTGAATGGAAGCTGTCTTAATAAACTATTGTTTGTAGGTGGATGCTAAACTAGGATTCCAAACCATGCTTTTAACCTGGCTTGGTAACTGTGATTAATACTATAGGTTTTTGTTGCATCCCAATTCAGAAATCACAGTTTGTTCAATACCACCAATGTCTCCACCTCCTGTGTACAGAAAAATCTACAGACAGCAAAAGAAAAACCCATCTTTTCCAGGTGCATTTAGCCATTGATACTGCTTTCTCAGACCTCCATCTGCCTTTTCTTCCATCTCTTCTCCCTTCTAGCAATGGGTATGGTTTCAGCAACAAAACTAATGGAAGGTGTTGGGCAAGCAGCTCTTTCTGCACCTTCTAAATACAGCTTGCTCTTTGCCTCAAAACTTCTCTCTGAGAGTTCAGAAAGCCTTTCAAACAACACAACACAAGATGGTGTATTTTACCTGGGGAAACAAGTAAAAACATTTATTTCCCCTCTTCCACTACAGGCTCACATCAACAAAGGAGAGAGAAAAAGGTGATTTTTATCTGATTCTTCCTGATTGCGTTAGCTCTGCTATCCTGTTGTGCATTTTGCTTATGAGGCTCTCCCAACCCTCAGAGAGGAGTTTTGGGACACAGGACAGGGTGTCTAAGGGAAGGCAGGGAAAGTTCTACTCCACCAACTCCCTCCATGAGGTTTTCTGCTGTTTCCAGTCCAAAGATTCCCTAATCAAGACTGTTTCATCCTCTCCAGAGGGACAATTTGAGAGAGACAAAAGGAGGGAACTTAAAATGCACAGAAGTTCTTGCTTTTCTTCAGTTTGCTAATTTTTGCAATGGAAATTTCTCCATAAGAACACTAGCAACTATCAAAAGCAGATAATAACTAATCTACTGCTATACCATCCTCATGAAGGGAGCTGCCTCTTCAAAACTCCCTTTATCTCAAGAGAGAGCAAATCAATAAGTTACTCAACCTTGGTCATGTGTTTCTTTCTAGTATTTTATTTCTGAAAGAATATGTTAGAATATGTGGTATTTTCATGTTTTCTTGCAGGAATAAAAACCAGAGATTTATATCTCAAATATCCTTATATCTAATAGCCAAGGGATGGCCCTTGTGCATATTGAGAAACCCTCACAATGGAGCCAGCCATGGTTACAATTTAGGGTTCTGCAAACCTGGGGGACAAAAATCTAATTTAATGGGGCCCCACAGGGCCACCACATCCAGAAAAAGGAGAAGCTGCAGGAGAAGGGAAATGGAACAGGAGCTGGAAGGACAGCAGAGGCCAGTTGGGTGCGTGTCTGCTTTTCCTTATCCTGTAAGTCCTTCCAGACTACCACATCACTATGGTAAAAGATCTTTTTTGTTTCAGTGTCAATCACTCCCCCCACCCCCCACCCCCGGCAAAAGTTGGGGAATGCAGTGAGAATACAGTGAGGTGCCTAAATTGGTTCAGTGGTAGGAGGAAAAGGCTTAGCTCGCCTAGGCTTCTTTGCTGCTGTTTTTTTTTTTTAAATTGCAACCAACCAATAGTGCATAGGTAGCAAGGCTTTGCCAGAAGCCAAAAAAACCAAGAGTGGTTGGGAATAGTGACTAAAGAAGCTAACAGCAGAGTGGCTGTGGTCTGTTAGGTACATCTGGTAGACCAACCAGAGTTTGTGCAACAGTCTTTGATTTAATCCATGCAGTATCATGCGATCTGAATGCAGCCATTGTTTCTCTCATTTTAGGACAGGATTTCTGGGACCAAAAAGCAAACGAATCTTTCTTTTCTTCCGAGGATTACTTGGCTCAGGCGCAATGATTCTTCTCTACTATGCTTTCCAAGTAATGCCTCTTGCTGATGCCACGGTCATTACTTTCAGCAGTCCAGTTTTCACATCGCTGTTGGCCTGGATATTTCTGAAGGAGAAATACAGTCCTTGGGATCTTCTTTTCACCCTGTTCACAATCACTGGAGTGGTGCTGATTGCAAGGCCACCTTTTTTGTTTGGATCCAAAGTAGCAGGAATTGAAGGAACCTACACAGATCATCTTAAAGGGACGATAGCAGCTTTATCTAGTGCAATATGTACTGCTTCAACTTTTGTTATACTAAGAAAGGTGGGCATATCTGTGCATTATTTTTTGTCCATCTGGTATTATGCAGTAATTGGATTAATAGTCTGCATAATAGCACTTTTTGCAATGGATGTATGGAGTTTGCCTCATTGTGGCAAAGATAGATTTTTCCTAATATTAATTGGATTGTTTGGGTTCGGTGGTCAGATATTTCTTACAAAAGCATTGCAAATAGAAAAGGCAGGTCCTGTTGCTATAATGAAAACTATGGATGTTGTGTTTGCTTTTATCTTTCAAATTATTTTCCTCAGTCACTTACCAACTTGGTGGACAGTAGGGGGAGCCCTTTGTGTAGTAGCTAGTAGCTCTGGTACTGTTATTCGGAAATGGAGACAAAGTTCAAAAGAAGCTAAACAAAATGAAATCTAACCAGGTGGCACTGGCTACTAGTCTATTGATCATATACAGCACAGTATTATGATTATATTGTTTATTTTAAATAATTTATGTAGTCATCTGTTTTTTTAAAGGGCTAGTGACCTCTAGTACTCTTTCTGGTTCTGTACATAGAAGTGGACAAGTGTTTCTTGAACAGTAAATGATTTTGATATTGATGCAGGAAACCATCCGTACTCCTAAGCTTAATATAGCAAGTGGCATTCCATATTTCCCCTGCTAATGGTGGGGAATTCCACTTATATGCATAGCATTGAATCTTGCCCAGTTCGTGTTTTAATCAAGGAGTGTTCCCACTTCTACAAAGTGTGATCTGAGTGCCAATGTGACAGCGGTATGCCAGTTAGCATTGTTTTAAAATTATATTACAGTATTGCTGCACAAGCTTTTCAAATATAAAATAAAGAAGCATTTTGTATTGCAGAGTCATATTTACTTTATAAAGCTTGTGTTCACTTCAGTAATTAAAAATATATTTTACTTTTCTTCTTCAAATGTTCAAGTAAAATATTCTACTGAATATTTTACTTCTCTTCAAAAAATTGATTCTTTTCTTTTTTTGAACTGGAAGTCTAAAGTATAAATTCCTTTTTGTAAAGTTATGTTTGTTAAGTGTTTTAATGGTAGGATTTGAGTCCAGTGGCACCCTGGAGACAATTTTCAACGTTTAAGCTATCAAGAGTCAAAACTTCCTTCTTCTTGTTGGTCTCTAAGGTGCCACTGGAGTCAAATCCTGCTGTTCTACTGCAGACCAATATGGTTCCTCACTTGTATTAATGCTGTCATTCCTTGTCATATTTTTGTAAAGCAAATTTCACAATGTATTTGTAGCGACATAAGGTAAAACAATTTGACTTCGCATGAAGACTATACCAGAGTAGAGGCAACAACAGCCAGACCGCTTGCTACTTGTCAGCTCCTGCAATTCACCTATAGGAAAAGAATGGCCACTCGTCGTGTTCATGGCCACTTATTGTCATCAGACCATATTGTAGCTACACAGTTGCTCAGTAGCACTGCAAAAAGTTTTGTTTACTATTTGCTTATTTAGCTATTCTGTGAAGGCAGCATCCACTTGTTAGTTAAGCCATAAGTTTACATTTAGGGACAAGAAGTTTGGTCTTGAGCTTGTTTAAGAGGTTCAGGCATCAAGAATATCCCTGGCAATTAGGCAACAATTTAGGTAAAGCCCATGTTACTTTGCATTGCAGCAGCATTCTCTTCAGTTTTACATGTATTAAATATTGTAGGTGGTATACAGAATTCTCTTATCCTTTGTATATTGTTTGTAGATGGCACAGGTGTTTTTTTTTAAAGTACAGGTAAACGCAGAAAGTTGCTCTATGTATAAAATTTAGCTGTGTCTGTAAAGCTTTACAGCATCTTCACTATATTCTTTGGAATGTCTGTTTTGTAAAATGGATATTTAATTAATACATTTACAGTGCAATACTAGTTTCATGTGGATAGTCTTGTTGGTCTGCAGTTGAAGAGCAAGATCCAGGTCCAATAGCACCTTAAAGACCAACTAGATTTCCAAGGTATGAGCTTTCAAGAGTCAAAGCTCCCTTCATCAGATACAAGGAGTGGAAAAGGGAAATGCAGTCCTAAGAACACGAGTAAGCCTTGTTGAATAGACCTGCTTAGAGCTGCTGTCCTGACACCTAGTACTGTTATTTCAGAACACCTTATTTGTATCTCCATCTGAATATATTGTAGAAGTGATTTTTTTTAACCAAAGAGGGAAATTACTTTGATGCGTGCATTAATGGACCACTGTATAAAGCTCTTGTGTACTTTACATTGATTTTGGGTAAAGCATTTTCTATATAGGTGCGTGAGCTTTCTTTTCTTAGTAATACTTGCAAACTGTTTTAAAAATGAAGAAATGCAGTTTTGTTATGTATTTTTCTGCCATATTCTCTCTCAGAGCCAGAACCAATACTGTACTCTTGATCTGAACACAAGCTAAAAAAGAATCAAAAGAGGGCTTTTAAACAATTTAGTAAAACACCTAGATTTTATTTAATCATAAGGTTGTTCCAGAACAAGTTGTGTGCTTCATAATATCCTCCACTATGTTGTTGAATAAGCTTGTTTTGTTCCTGTGTTCCAACTAGATCTTGACTGATTACCTTCCCTCAACCAGCCTTTAAGAATACTTGTAAAGGCCCTTACTACAGTTCATAAAACAGCCAGTCTATGGTGCAAAGACACCAACAGTTTATACTGAACCTATTGAGGCAGGGTGAAGTAATGGATCTGGTACTGATGTAGTGCGGTCTGTGGCTAAGTACTTGGTGATAGACCATTTGCACCTGCCAGTGTACTTTTTACAGTGTTGTGCCTTCATAGGAACATAAGATACAAACAAGTTAATAAATTTTCAAGTTCAAAAAATGTTAATAAATTTTCCAAATCTGGCACCACTGTGAAAGTTAAGATTAGTGTTTTGGTTCAAAACTTAAATAGGATTTTACCCATTATTTTAACTAATATCCCCATAAGCCCTCATTATATTAGGAGGAAAGGGGAAACACTATTTTCTGTTTGTCATTTTGGCTCCACATTCTATATCTGACCAAAATAATTTATGCTCGCATTCTGGTGCAGTATAGAATTACTGCAGAAAATCACTTGAAATAACTGGAATATATTCTTTGTAGTATCATGCTTTTTATTTTTAATGAAAAGGATAAAATATTGTCGTCATCAGAGAGCTGCTGTAGCATAGTGGATAAATGGATGGGCTGCAAATCAGCACCTCTGCAGGGGGGCTTGGGTACTCCTCTCAACCCCAGCTCTCCAGCTGTATCGTGAGTGTAATAATAACACTGATTTAGTTAACTCCTCTGAGTGGGAGCTAATCTGTCCAGAAGGTCGGTATATAAGCACACTGTTCTTGTTGTTATTATTTTGTACATTTGTCTAGAGCTGCAAAGTTTTATGATTCATTTCTAAGTAGAGTTATTTTTTGTTTTGGTTCACTTTTGGTTTGGCCCCCTAGGTCTACCAATATGGCATTCTAGCCTCTGTATTTTAATTAATGTTGAGTCTCTACTAGCCAAGCAGGCTAATTTTATATATCCTTATTGCAAAATATGACTAGCTGAATTTAGATGACTAGCTCTCATAGAACACATAGGCTTTCTTATATGGAAATACAAACAACATGTCTGTAGTACTAGCTTCCAAATTATTGCATTTATAGTCAGGTGTAACAATGAATATAGAGGGTTGTGTGTTGTCTATTACTTGCCTGTTTTGCTTTTTGAAAAATGACTTTTTTGGCCTCTTTTCTTCGGGTTAATTGCTTCTATGTCAGTGACTTGGGTACACAGTATCTATACATTATGTTAAGCAAACTGGATAGTTCTATGTGTGGAACCATTTAATAATGAGATGCCAAAGAAGTGTCATGGTATAAAGGGTTGGAATATCTGTCTGCTGTATTTTCACAGAATGTTAGCAAGTTAAACCATATGTTCTTTTCACTAATTTATTATACATTAAGCTGTTTTTGTAGTTGTTTTATAGAAGATATATTTTTGAAATATAAATTCTTATATTTTGAAATATGAATATATCCATAAAGTGCTTGATTTTATAAATTCTAATAAAATGCAATATAATGAAATGTGTATTTAATTTTATTAACATGGGAGTCTCAACAGCCCATAAGTCTAACATTAGTGAACAAATAAGAGTTCTACAAATCAATGGTGGCCTTGTGAATAAAGCAACTATAACAAGTGGAAGGAAGGTTGCAGATCCACTGTCTCATATCAGATCAACCAGGAGAGACCCCTTCACCTTTAACCAACTTGCAGCTATCAGTCTTCTTTTCTCTGTCACTTCCAATTTCCATAGTTTTACTTTTCCTTCATCTGAACATCTGTGAGCGTACCACTCTCCTTAATCTCTGATTTACTTTTTATATGCATTAATTCCTCTCTCTATTCCTTCATCTATTCTGTGTTTCCTTACTTGAATGTTTTCTGCACGGTTAGTTTATGGTGATTCAGATTCCATTCTGTGGTAACATTACAGTGTTGGAATCCATCCCCTGTATTTACTGATTGGGCTGTCCCCTGCCCACCGGAGAGGCAACTGGTGGAGGAGTTCTGGGGGAAAACATACTTTTTGTGCTGCTTCCACTCTCATTTTTTTTAAAGCCAAGCCAGGAAACGCTTAAAACACAGCTGCTTCATTCTCTCCCGGCAGCTTCCCTGCCACTTTATTTTGCAAATGGCTGTGCAAAATGCTTGTGTTTTTTCCTTCTTTGGCATTAGAAGAAGATGCTGGGAGGGATGGAAAAAGCAGCCATTTAGCCTTTCCTGGCTTTTAAAACCAGGAGGAATGAGCAGTAATGTTACAACTCATTCCTAGCTTTGAAAAAAATTGAGTGTGCTCATACCCCCAAGGAAGGAAGGGAAAAGCAGCCATTTAACCCTTCCTGGCTTTTAAAGCCAGCAGGGAAAGCAGCAACATTAGGAATAGTTCCTGGCTTTGAAAAAAAAATAAGAGAGTTCATGCATACTTGGGAGGAAGGAAGCCAACGGAGAAGCAGCCTTAGCCTCACTTTACTGATAAAAATGACAGAAAAGGAGTTCAGAGAACTGAGGAGGGTGGGAGTGGTTAACAGGACAAACTAATCCGCTCCTGGGGGAAAGGAAGAGGGGGGCATGAGAAGAAGAATGGGAGATTTTGATTCTGCACGGACATAACATGCACCAGCAGCAGCTGGGCAGTGGCTTCAAAAAAATTGTGGAATGTCTGCAGGTGAGGAAAACGGAAAAGACGGATAAAAAACATTTCTGCTTCCCATGACTCCCTTGCACATGCAGAACTCTGGAGAAGATGGGAAGCAGAATAGATTCTGAAATGCAGTAAAGTGAGTGTGCGGAAAACACCCAAGACTGCAAATCATAACCTTACAAACTGCCCCTAAGCTGATTCAGCACCAATCGGCATGAATACTCAAGCACTGGCTTAAAGTGTGCCTTGCAGAAAGGGCTGCATAAAATTTAGATGATCATCTCTCCCTCAGGGGCTTGAGAAGCCAATTTTCCTCTCAAAAGGAGGCTGTTCAGCTGACAAACTTTTATCCTCCTGAAATATATTATGTCTTTATTGAACTGGGTTTCCCCTCCCTTTTAGTTAATTTTGTGAAGTTACAATTTTGGTGTATCTGAGGATTCTCCAGATATGTAGTAGCTCCAACCAAGTTTACGGATGTTGTGGTTTTGCCACTTTTATTATCATAATAGGGGCCATCACTTTACTCTTAAATAAAGTGACAGATTGTGATCTTTGAAGAATCTTGTAAACGGGCAAACAATTGGGAAATCTCCCCCTAACATCCATCTCCCTGCCCCCTCCAGTCTTTCCTTGCATTCAGGGTCTTGAATGGATGCCCTTTTAAAAAAAAATTCAACACTCCGCTCATTGAATTTATACTTAAGCTGTGTCTGAGGTTTTTTTTTTTTTTTTAAAATTAATTTACAAATTCATATTGTGCATACCAGGGAGGACCTCTAAGTAAAGACTTTGTTTGCATTTGAGTGGTCTGGTTTCACTGCCCAGTTTATCAAGAGGCATGGTGATTCCTAGCATACGCTTAGCACTTTAGTCTTGAAAAGTGCTTCACAAATACCACTTTTTGTCTATTGTTCTTTCAAGTTCAGTCATTAATGTTTTCTTCATGTTGCAATTGGCAGCGGCGGGGGGAGCGAAGTTGAGACTGACAAGGAGTGCTTTACCTAAGACCACCTAGTTTGGAGCTTTTGAACATTTTTACTCATTTTCTTGGATTGCCCTAAGTCAATTGAGACTTGACGGCACATTACACACACACATTTCTTAATCACTATTGCACTAAGCCACACTACATGAATAGTAATACGAATGATTCTTCACAGAACTGTTGGGTTAGTTAACTCTCATGCATTACTCCAGTAGCATGAATGATTTTGAAAGGAGTGCACTTGAAGATTTGAAATCAAGTAGTTATAACCTCCCACCCCAATCAGAATACATATGATAAGGATGTGAATGAAAACAGAGTTCTTGTTCCTTCATGTTTTCCTTCTTCCAAAATATTAGAACTCATGGGCATCCAATGACATTGAGGGCCAGTAGAACAACGACATAAACAAGAAAATATCACATCATTTGGAGAAATCGCTGCAACGGAATGTATTTTGACTACATTCATAGAAGACAGATCCATCACTGATTAGTTGTTGGGGAAACCTGACTTGTCCCTAAAGCGAGCGTTTGGTTGGTCACTGTCGAGAAATCGATGCTGGGCTACATGGCCCATTGGTGTGATCAGGTAATAATTGCTTTTTATCTCTTCAGAGCGGCCTCAAAGGCAAAAAGTCGCCCGCCCCGCTGCTCAGGATTTGGGTGCGAATTGCACCCGCCCGCGGCCAGCCGCGTCCAGAGCGCCCCACACAAGAGTTCGTCCCGCCCAGCCAGGGGGCGGCGCCAGGGCCAGAAGGCCGCATGCGCACGGAGGGCGCCGGCTTCTCGCCGGCAGAGGGTTGGAAGCGGGCAGCCTCAGAGTTCTCATGGTGCGGCCTCCGAACGGCGCTCAGGGCGCTGCTGAGCCCGCCGGTGCCGGGCAAGGGGCGCGGAGCGAGGTGGGCCAGACGCCGGGCGACGACGAAGATGTTGGGCTGTCGTGCCAGGCTCAGGACTTGGAAGCCGCGGACGCTGCCGGGCCAGGCGCACTCTTGTGGTGCCGCTGCCTCCGCGGAAGGCTCCCCTGGAGAGGCGGGACGCCCGGTGGGTGAGGAGGACAGGCGGGCAAGCGCGGGCTGCTCCCCTCGGCTGTCGGTGCCTGGCTTGGTGGCCGGCCGGCCGGCGCGCTCGGCTCTTTCCTGTCTCGCTCTCTTCCTTCTCTGGCCGAAGGGTACCTTCCTCGACCTCATGCAGGATCGCTCCATTCCGGATGAGCGCTAGCCTGTAGGAAGAGCCCTCCAGGTGCTGCTGGCTCGGCTCTGTCAGGAAGCATGGACTCAGCTTAAATTTTGTTCTCTCCCTCCCCAGCTGTTGCTTTTATATTCTTTCTGTTCCCGTGCCGAGGTCTTCATATATACTGCTTTAGCACAGATTAGCCGCTCCACCCTCACATGATTCTTCACAGAAAACAGGAAGCCCAAAGCCATCCCGTCGCCGCTTTCTAACCTCAAGATTGCTTAACGCGGGCTCTTTCCGCCTTAAAGGGCTTCCATCTAATAGAAGGTGGGTCAGAATGGATTTCTTCCACCCTTTCGATCTATGCATGTGAGTGCAGTGAAGATTCAAAGGGCCTCTGCTAACTGCGGGACGTTTGCCTGCTCTTTCGCTTAGCAACTAGATCTGCCTTTTACCTGTCTTTCTTCCAAAGAGCTTATCGTGGCTTACACAACACCCCCCCCCCCCATTTTATCCTCAGAACAGCCCTACAAGGTAGGTTAAGTTGAGAGCGTGACTGACTGACTGGCCCAGTAAAGAGTCCAGTAACACCTTTAAGACTAACCAACTTTATTGTAGCATAAGCTTTCAAGAGCCACAACTCTCTTCATCAGATGCATATATAACTGAGTGGAAATGGAAAAGGGGACTCCCAAGTTCTAGTCAGACACTAACATTTACAGTAACTCTAATCTGATCACCTGGCAGTGGAAACCAATAGCAGATGGTTTTTTAGACATTGTGTAAACATGATGTTTTTATAAATGAAGGGAACGGCCACAAAAAAGGTGTACACAAAAGTATTGATTGTTGTTTTCTAGTCTTCTATATTAGATAGATAACACCTCCTTTAGCCAAGAAGAAAGTTGGGGCACAAATATTTAAAGTAAGGCAAGACAGTGAGGGACTAGCAAACTGATGGTAGTAACAATGCCAGGGTGCAATGGGATTGTATGTAAGAGTTTGGATGTGCTAAAAAGCAATGCTCAGGGAATTAGGTTTCCTAGGGTAGCAAAGATAACAGAGAATTGACTGGGACAGAGACTAAGAGGTCAAGCCTGGGAGATGGACAGCAAATAAATTATGGGGTGGAACAAAGCTAACTTAAAAAAAAATAAGGCTTTTTTCTCATATATGTAGGTTGGCATACTTTATTCTTTATAACAGGGGTGGGCAAATTGCGGCCCGCGGCCCACATGCGGCCCGCTACAGAGTTTTTTGTGGCCCGCCAAGACAGTAGAAAAGTGTGATAGGGTACATTTGTCTCATTAAACTGATTCTAAAATTAAATGTGCTTGCAGCTATAGATGATATGAAATTAGCACAATAAATAAATTGAATAAAACTACCACTATTTTATTTAATTTATATTTATTGATTTTTATGATACAATTTATACCTTTTCTGAAATGCAAAGTTAACTAATGAATGCAATCATTTTAAAAGGTGCGGCCCTCTGCTAACCTCCGCTCCCACAAAGTGGCCCCCGAGCCAAAACAATTGCCCACCCCTGCTTTATAACAATGTGTATTTGCTAATTAATCAAGCCTGCTCCGTATACTCAAAGGGAGGCAGCCCTTTGGAAAATGAGACTGTATTGCTATTTGATTTTAGTGGCTGGTCTTGGAACTGAGATGGCCTCATCACAGGTCTGTATGTATTCTGCCACCTTGACCTCACAGCTGTGAAACATTTTGAAAGATTGGCAGTGAGGGAGCCAGGCATACCTCCCTGGGAATGATGTTCCATAATCATGGGACTGCCACGAAAAGGTCTCTCTTGTGTACCACAGGTGAGCTTCTTTAGCTGATGGGACAATCAGGAGGGCCTCTCCCTGTGATCTTAATTCCCGGGCACAGTAAATTCCTGCACAGATGGTTTTAATGTTATTTATTGTTTGCCACCCTAGGGACTCTGGGTTGGGTGAAACATTATAAAAATGTTTTAAAATAAATTTTAAAATGCAAATTACACCCATTGATTTTAATGGCTTATATTTAAGTAACCTTCCATAGGATTGCACTTAGCTCATTGTAAGTAGGGGATCCCACCAGCTCATTAGTGGCTTTCGGTTATCCTGTCATTTAGTGAAGGTAGATGTTGTAACAAACAGTGAACATTTAATTTAAAACCCAAGATTTTCCTTACCCCCAAGGTCTGTTTCACTAACAACTTTTCTGACATTGGTGTTAGCACTTGGAAATACAAGAGAGTGGTGGGATGAGTCTGTTCTCTGGACTCCTCAGCAACCAGTACTTGTGTGAGTTTGCCCATGTGTATATCTAGAACAAGTGTAGTACAGTTGAGTTGAGGACTAGGATTGTGAGGTGGAGAGTTTGCCATCTAACCAAAATTCTTCAGTCACTTGCTAGCTCTCAGCTTAGCTTACTTACAGAATAGTGACGCAGTGGCAAGAGACAATGCCATAGAAGCTATGTTCCTAATATAGTTGCACAGGTCTCTCAGTCCAGCAGCTCAAGTGTATAAAATGCTTCCTGCAAGCAGGAGATTCTCTGCTCACTTCACTGTCAAAGATTGCTACATGGGTATTTTCTGTGCAGATCCCTAGGCTCACATAATCACAGGCAATTAAACTCATAATTTTCTGTTGCTAGGTAAATTATCAAAAAAAATTGGTCTCTGTATTGAATTCAGAGGATTTTCCAAATGATGCTCTGTTGTGGACCTAAAAGTGATACTGATGCATACCAGTCTGTCTAAGATACCTGTGTGTACCTTGTACTACTGTGATTTTTATAACTGACTCATATAATGTATTTTGGAAAGTAATTGCAACATGGTTACTCACAGTGCTATGTCAAAAATTGCTCTTTTACTACCCTTCTCTGAGTGGTGAAAAATTCCAGGGATGAACACTTACCTAGATTGGTTCCCTTGGAAAGAGAAAGAGTACTATATACTTGTGGTGTCTTAGCAGAATGTGTTTTATTTACAAATAAAGCACAGATGTAGGCAGAAAGGTGCCCTACAGGGCAACAAATCCCTTACCCCGTATCAGATCCCCACAGAGAAAGATCTTGATGGCTTTTCAGCCATCAATTATGGTTGCGTCCTTTCTCTGCCAAATTCAACCCAAAGCCTAACAGCTCTTTCCGTTTTCCTTTAGCCTGCTTTGTTAGCAGTCAGACCCCCCCCCCCTCTTCATAGACCCCTTCCTCCTATGTCATAAGTCCAAGGCACTGCCTGACGCAAGGCAGAGGGTGTGCCAACTGGGCGGGAACCTGGAAAACTACCAGAACATGAGTCAGAGGCTGTTGACTGACTGATGGCCCCTCCACACCCTGGAGAGATGCAGAGATAACAAGGCTTCCTGAGGAAAACTCTTGTCAAAGCTCATCAGTGCCTTCCTATACCTCTCCTCACCTGTTTACCCTAACCAAAGCTATTCAGCAAACCTGATAGTTTTTCCTATTGGTGCTTACCAGGTCATCAAGCTATATTCTCACCTGTAGTCCATCCCAGATAGTCACTTCAAACCTCTCCCCACTTATTGTTCTACGTCCAGACAAACCATTAAACCATTGTTTTTGAGAGCAAGACATCAAGCTTGCCGCAGGGAATGTTTTGCCATGTAATTGGGCTCCCCAGCCACATTTCCTGTGTGTTTTGGGACCCGCCATACACCCCCAAATTCATTTGGTCTTCATGAAACACTGGTCATTTCACTGCTGTTTTCATGGACCTCTGTCTTCAAGACTGGTAATTATTGTCCTCCCTAAAATGCTTTCTCTTGTGTTCCTTGCTGCTTTTCCTAGTTAGCCTTGTATGCGTGCTGTTTGTTTGACTTTTATGTCTCTTTAATAAAAAACCTTTCCAGTTGAACATCTGCCTGATTTATTTGATAGTTCTCTAAGGAATAATCTACTTAAAGATTGGTGGCGATTCCTAGTTACTCCCTCTCATTTGTTTCCTTTAATGCAAATTCCCCCAAGTGATTAAGGAGACCTCCTATTTGGGTAACAGCTGGTATCTAAATGCTGTGCAGTGCTGAGCTGTGTTTTCCTTTTGCTTAAAGTTTCTTTCCTGTTTCCTAATAAAGGGTAGAGTTCTTCCTTTTTCTCTGACCCCAACAGAGTCTTCCTCATGGAATACCACTAACTGGGCACCAAATAGTGAGGCTGTCACAGGAAAAAGTTCTCATGCCAACCTGTAAACTGATTCCCCCTCCCCGCAACATGGCAGGCTGAAGGTTAGATAGGAAAATTTGATCTGCAATCTTAGGTCTGCCTATGAAAGTTTTAGCTTAACCTCTGAGCATTCTCAGAATGCAAATTAAACATTAACCCTAAGTCTATTATACGACCTTCAACAGCAATTAATGTATAATGTATATTTCTTTCCTTACTCAAAGTATTCAAAACCTGGACATGTATGTAATTTAGAAAATACAAATGATGTATTTTTAATTCTAACTGGAAATTGCAATCATTTTGTTACAGGAACTGAAAAAAGTACCTGTGCTGGGCTTGGCCTCTGCTATGCCCTGTTGTCTGCTTTCCTCTTCTCGGTGGTTTCTTTATTTCTGAAAATGATTGAAGATGTGCATTCAGTAGAAGCCAGTGCCTTTAGATGTGTTTTCCAAATAACATTTCTTCTTCCTGGCTTAATATACTGCAAGTGAGTATTATCTCTTTTACATGAGAAAAAGGTAAGGATAAATATCATATGGTGCATTTCAACTAGAACAGTTCAAAATCACAACGGTTAACAATTTCATTTAACATTGTTAGGTTTAAAGCAAAGAAAATATTAGGTCATTCTCACGGATTTCCTGTATTTTGCAGCAGACTAGCATCTAAGCTGATACAGCAGAAGTATGACGGTTGGGAAATGAGGGCCACCATATTCAGTATCCAGTTGGAACAAACATGGGAGTTTGGAGGGAGCTTTAAAGTGCAGCTTGAGCAGGCAGGACGAGAGACTAATCCTTCCCACACTCAAGGGTTTTCCCCATTGATGAAGTTTTCTGTTTAACTGTTTTTTTTTCCCCTTATGGGGCTCATAGACCAGAAGTAAGTCTTTCTGGGAGGGCAAACAGCTCCAGAAAGTTTCATTGGGAAAATACACACATTCAGATAGAAGATTCAGTTACTCCTGCCGATGTAGCTTGGCAAAGCCTAGGTTGGTTCATGCTGTTGTCACTTCCTCGTTGCACCTTGACACCTTTAAGCAGTGAAGGCCCGAAAAGTGCCTTGTAACATGCTAAATGTATGACAGGATGATACTAGCTGGTAATTCCCATGTGGAAACCTCAGTAGTAAATAAGGGGCTGCTTGAAGATGGGAAGTTCTCAACACTGATCATTTTATTTATATACCACCAACTAAAACTCCCTCAGATGGTTAAACAACACATTAAAATTCAGGAAAAAGGCATCTAGCTACAAAACAATTCAGTTAAAACAGTAAATCAATGAAAATCTAATACCAATAGCTAGCTATGTGACAAGGCTCCTGAGAGCTTGTATGTACATGGCCATCATAATTTGTATGGTTACCAAAGATGAAAAAAAGGAGTGTTACAATAAAGCTGATCGCGGTGGCTTTGTGTACAGTTCCCATGGAGATATCAATTCATGTTAGAGCAAGTTCAGTAGTGAGCTGTTCATGTGGGTGAAGGCTACTGTATAGTGTGAACCAGCCCTCGGTGGTGTTTGAAAGGCTTTTTAAGACATTTCTTGGAATGGCATTTGACAGCAAGCTAATGCCACTACATAATTAACTTTTAACATACACTTTTGCTCATTTAAGTGTTTTTATATAAACGTTCTTCAGTTTAAGCATTTGAGAGAGAGGTTTTTGTTGCAGTATTCCATTTTCCTTTCTCCTCACCCAGTGGTTTTATACTTTAAATTTACTGAACTTACTGGCACTGAAACATAGCAGTTTCAGTTCGGTAGCTGTGTTAGTCGACGGTGGAAGACAAGATTCAAGCTAAGTAGCATAAGTTTTCGAGAGTCAAAGCTCTCTTCATCAGATATATAGCAATTATTAATTTTTGAACTTTCACAGAAGTCATGTATACTAAAAAATTATTAAGTTTTTCTGATGTTTATTTTGTTTCTTTGTGTTTGATTATTTTACACATAAATAGAACTGAAAGGCTGCTTCCAAATGGGAGTTTTGTTCTAAACTGTAGTAGGTTTTTTGGCGCATCCACATCATACTAGCCCCTAAGTGTCCATTTTCCAGTATTCCCCCTAGATTGCTGTCATGATTGTTTGGGGAAAATTGTAGTCAGAGCAACTTTGCATACTACGTGGAAGGGAAAAGATGCGCATTTTTGCTGTTCCTGCTTGCATCGGTACCGTTTTCCTTGGCTCAGGCTCTCATGCCCACCAGAGGGCCTTTTTAAAATAACTGGTAATCAACATATTGCTATAGCAATATACAAATCTGGTTTTTTAAGCCTGCTAGTGACGGGGGTGGATGGGTGGGGTAGTTGTAAGGAAAGTGCAGGGAATATTCCCATGTGGGCAGTCTGTCGCCAAAGTGAATGCTTCAGCATTTTCAACAGCAACTGAACGAACATGGGTAATCGCCCACGTCTGATGTGCGGCTTTAATTCTAAGCAACTTTCATTAACAAAAACATTTTGAAGAAATAGTATAGGAGACTGGGTATAAATTATACTGTGTGTACAGGTGTGACATAGCAGCCAAGCCTCCATCAGGCCCTGTTGGCATAATTTGGACAGTTCTTAAATTAACTTCCATTGTATTCAGTTTGTGTTCTGATTTTTTTAAAAAAAAACATATAAAGCTTTTTGATGCTTGATTATGAAATTCTCAAGAAAAATTCTCTCTTTTTATTTTAGGACAGGATTTCTGGGACCAAAAGGGAAACGAGTTTTTCTTTTCTTCCGTGGATTGCTTGGCTCTAGTGCAATGATTCTTCTCTATTATGCTTTCCAAGTAATGCCTCTTGCTGATGCCACGGTCATTACTTTCAGCAGTCCAGTTTTCACATCGCTGTTGGCTTGGATATTTCTGAAGGAGAAATACAGTCCTTGGGATCTTCTGTTCACCCTGTTCACAGTCACTGGAGTGGTGCTAATTGCAAGGCCACCTTTTTTGTTTGGATCCAAAGTAGCAGGAACTGAAGGAATCTACACAGATCATCTTAAAGGGACGATAGCTGCTGTAACAAGCGCAATATTTGCGGCTTCAACTTTAGTTATACTAAGAAAGGTGGGGAAATCTGTGCACTACTTTTTAACCATTTGGTATTATGCTATAATTGGATTAATAATATGCATAATAACCCTTTTTGCACTAGATTCATGGAGTATACCTTATTGTGGTAAAGATAGATTTCTCTTAATTTTAATTGGAGTGTTTGGGTTGGCTGGCCAAACATTTCTTACAAAAGCATTGCAAATAGAGAAAGCAGGACCTGTTGCTATAATGAAAACAATGGCTGTTGTGTTTGCTTTTATTTTTCAAATTATTTTCCTTAATCATTTGCCTACTTGGTGGACAGTAGGGGGTGCTCTTTGTGTAGTAGCTAGTAGCTCTGGAACTGTTATTCGGAAATGGAAACAAAGCTAAAAAAAAAAACCCAGTGAAATCTGACCAGGCGGCTATTGTTCCATTGCTGAAATAGAGCAAATGTTACTTATTTTAAATAATTCATCTACTTATCTGTGTCATTTGAGCCTTTCCAAAAGCAGCTTTCCATTTCCCCAGAATGTCTAGTTCTTCTGTATATCAGCCTGGATCCAAAGAACTGTGAGACTTGTTTTGTGCCCAAGGAAGCTTTGAACTTTCTATTACTTTATTTTTATTCCTTTAATAGGTCCCCATGCCGTATAGCTCTCTGAAATTAATGGAGTTTCATATGCTGTTTGTGATTATGGAATAGGGATCTTCTCTTCAAAGAAAGGGAAGTTTTAAAAAACAATTCAACAGGCATTTCTGTGGCAATGGATGTGCCTAAAGTAACTCTTTGGGTTCAAGCTATATTTCCTGTGTTCTACACTTTTGTCATTTATGTCAGTTCATTCATTACGTGGAAACTGGAAAACAGGAAATCCAAGAAACCTGCAAATCTTTCTCCAATTCTCTTGTAAATTGAAATAGAGGTCTTTGAGCTGTGGAATCATTGGGGGTTCTTATATCTCAATTGGCGCAGGATCCAGAAATCTCACATCAAACTGTAAGTAGGAAAGGAAGCACTAATGGCTTAAAATTTCTGCTGAATCATGGCCTTCTATCAGTTCAGTCCACCTCTGGCCCTCCTCTGAAGACAAGAATGTCCCCAGTGCTGCGCCTGGGAGACAGAGGACCCCCAAGAACAGCATAAGAAGGAGCCACCATTCTACTGCAGGAGGGGAGAATTAATGAAAATCCCCCCCTTCCAGCCATGGAAATCTTCCTCTGGATCCAATCCAGTGACTTGCATTTTCTTTTCCATTTCTATATGATGGCACCCTCACTCATTGACTGCTTTAGGCTACTAATAATACTCTAGTAGCGCACAAGGCACCTCCCTTACAAACCATTATTACCTCTACTTGCATGTACAGGGCTGAATCATGCTCAGTTTATCTTTTAATCAAGCACTATTTCCAGTTCTAAGTGTGCTCAGACTACCCAAGATGAAGTGTGACAGGATCATACCAAGTAGCACTATTGTAAAATTCCATTGTAATACAGCTGCACAAGTTTTTAAGATGTAAAGCAAGGTGTCATTTTATGTTGTAGAATCAAACATTGTAAAACAAAGGTTCACTTCAACAAAACAATGAAACTCCAATCCTCAATATTTTACATTTGCTATTCCAGAAATGTCATGTTGAGGTTTTTTTGGGGAAATGAGACACTAAAGAATTATTTATTTTTAAACTTAATGTTTGCTAATTGTTCTAATGACATAATTCATTTTTATATTTTGATAAAGCAATTTTTATAATGTATTTGTAGTAACATAAGTGTTTCTTATGAAGAGTTCTACTTATTTTGCTGTTGTGCCTGCTTAAAGGCAGGAAAAGCCATACTGGACTTGCAGATTGTAACATTCAAATGAATTGATGGGGCATTGTTTGTTTTTATATGCCTTGTTCTTTTCAACAGATCATATTGTAGATGCACCCTTGCTCAGTGCTGTGCAAAATGTTTTAAATGGTTCATTATTTAGCTGTGCAATTAAAACAATCACTCACTTCTTGGTTGTGGCAGAAATTTGGATTTAAGAACAAGATTAGTCTTAAGCTTGAAAGTGCTAAGGACAGGATGCACCAGAAATGTCTCCATTCTAATGTTACAAAACATTGATAGAACAATTTTGCCACCATTGTATATAAATATAGCAAGGTACACTAGAATAACTAGTGTATTTATTACTTTAAATCCAAGGTTTGTGGCATAATTGGCGAAGCATAATTTTGTAGCCCTACTTTTTGTTGTTAATTCCAGAAGAGTAGTTGTTAGGCTAGAGCAAAAAAAGTAGAGAATGGCTTAAACTAGTGAGCCGGAGCTCTGAATTAGCATAAACTCACTCATTCACAGTAATGCTGAGATCAGTTTTGCATGAGTAAAGTTACAGTTGTGAGTGGGAAAGTCTGAATCCTGTGCAGATGTTATGCGGATGTTCATAATTTTGAATATGTATGTAATGCAATATAAGAATGTGTGCTACACATGTTTGATCTCAAAATATACATGTGGACTAGATTGGATAAATCGAGGGGGTTATAATGGAGATTGCTCTATGAGCATTTGATTGTACTTGCATTTATTCCCATGTGGTGTTTTATTCATAACTAGCAACAAAGCCTGTTGTGAAAAGAAATACAACAAGCTCTAGTAGCTGGGCTTTGGGAGGGCTGAGCCAGCGCAGCCCTTCCAAGGCCCTGCAGCGGCTGCAGGGAGCCTCCCCTCCCGGCACGGCCTTCCCGTCGCTTCCGCAGGCCCTGAGAGGCCTGCCGCAGGTGGCACGGAGGCCCACAGTGGGCCTGCCAGCACGCCGACGACTCACCTTTCATCCAGGAACACCCACAAGCCCCTCAATGTGCCTGTGCGGGGATGTCATAGTATATCTGGAGCTTGACGATTCCTCAGAGGAGGAGCAGCTGGAACAGCCGAGGCTTGCTGACAGCCTTGCTCCTCCTGAGGAGGAGCAGCCTGTCTCCCATCAGCCGACCACAGCTGAACTGTCAGATGCTGAATCCCAGCCAGAAGCTCCCCTTCCCCACCCAGAGCCATCAGCCCAGATGCAGCCAGCTTCCTTATCCCCTCCAACATCTCCAGACCCCCGAGAGCAACGGCGCAGCAGGCACAGAAGAGACTTACAGACCCGACGTCAATCAGCACACCTCCAGGCTCTGAACAGGCCAGCCTTCTCAGAGGAAGGAGGGGCTTCAGAAGAGGAGACTTGAAGCAGCTGTGCTAGCTGACATAACGCTCCCAGAGTATAAGAGCCTGAGGGAGGGGCCCTTTCAGCGTGGCTTCAACGAGTTCTCTGAGCTGCTACTGTGTTGCCTGCACTTGCTCCTTGGAACTATTTCTCTGACCTCCGACCCGGCCTGTGTTTGACTACTCCCTTGATTTACACTTTGTTCATTCCTAGCCTTGCCAGCTGGTTCTCGTTACCTGTCAGCAGTACTCTGCAGACCTGGCTGCTGCCTGAAGCAGGACAAGGGATAAAAAGTGTTGTCACCAATACGGCTCAGCTTTTACATAGTAGGATAACACCATATCTGTCTACAGTTTGATTCAAATCCAGTAGCACCTTGACAACCAACAAGATTTCTGGGGTATAAGCTCCTGAAAGTGGAATAAGTGAAGTACTCTCAGGTTACAGAGAGGACATAGTGTAGAGAGAGAGTGGTCAGGACATGTGCAATCCCACCTTTCTGCTCTAGTGATGCTATCCGTTTGATCCGTAGATTGCTATTTTTATAGAACCTTTCTTCTGCCTTCTCCCCTGCTTGCACACATACGTTCTCTCCCTCTTGCCATCATGGGGGACTCAGAACTTGTTTCCTGCACCCACCAGCATCATAGTTTAGACAGATTAGACTAGATTCTGTCTTTTCTCTTTCCTAACCTGAATGGAGTTCCTGAATAAAAAGGGCTCTTATTTTCTTTACAGGTTCTGTGTAAGTTCGTTGTTAGCTGCTCTGTTTCTAAGCTGCAGTGCTTACAGAAGGGAGCTTTGAATCTTGGAAACATATACCCTGAAAATCTTCTTGGTTTCAAGGTATTACTAGACTTGAATCTTGCTGTTCTACTGCAGACCAACACAGCTGCCCACCTGAAACTGCCTACAATCTGATCAACTAAACTCCAGTTCAATTGGCATTTTTATCCTGTTGTTCCTCACTGTCTGTTCAGTGCAAACATTTCCTAGGTCACATGTGAGAGCCAGTGTGTTGTAATGATTGGTAGTGAGAAACCCAAATGTAAATTTACTGTTGTTCTGAAGTTTGCGACTGTTGTTCTGAAGTTTGGACTAGTTGCACTCAGCCTAACCTACCATACAGGATGGTTGTGAAGATAAAATGAGGAATGGTGATCCATGTATGGTGCTCTGACCTCCTTGAAAGAAGGGTGTAAAAATGTATGAGACCGCGTAACTTCAGTCATGTGTTCATTGTAGGATTTTCCTCGTTTAGTATCTTTATTGCCAATTTATTGTAGAGACCGATCACAGCTTCTCTGAGCTGCCTCTCTTGGAGCCTGTTATTCATTAACTTCTATCTCCCCAACCAATCTTTTGCACTAAAACCAGGATGCTACTTTTGTGTTTACTTTGATTTAGGTATCACTGCTTGGGTATAAAGTGATAATGTCACTATGGGAATATCAGTTAATAAAAATAGATGAGAGTTCTTTCTTTTGGGGAATAGCATATGGATAAACAGCTCTTCAAAACACCCAGGCATAGTTGGATAACGTACAGAAACTTGATACTGGCATACTTTAGCAGATGGAACTATCATGAAGTTTCCACAATCTACTATGATGAACACATGTACAATGGAGCATGAACCAGTAGGTGTTGAAATATTTTTTAAATTGTGTGTCTTGTATACAAATTAAACACCACTATGCTATCATGATTGACAGGGTTCTATTTTGTCAATACAGTATTCATAGTTTGCAGTAAGCCACAAGAACACGTGTAATTTTTCCTGATTCATAACTGATAGGGACCAGGCATTGTATATATGACCTTTGTTTCTGATTATCTGATGCTAAGAGTCGCTCATACAATTATCCTGGTAGAACTTGTGCACAGCCTGCCATTGGGTTTGAATCCAGATGCCATTCATGAAGAGGCATTCATGAAGAGGAGAATTGCTGCCTCCATAAGTGGCTGCCGTTACCTATATGGTTGCAATCACTTTTAATGTATGTATACCACCATGAGGGAGGTACCAGTTCACCATCACGATCTCTGCACCAAATGGAAATTGCACACTTGCAGCTGTGGAAGGTTTCAAAGTTCTTCAGAATGCAAGAAGCTCTCCTCCCTCACCAGTTTTTCCTGCCTTTAGGTCACATAATTATAATTATATACTACTCTTCAGGACAACTTAACGCCCACTCAGAGTAGTTTATAAAGTGTGTTGTTATTATCTTCACAACAATCACCCTGTGAGGTGGGTGGGGCTGAGAGAGCTGTGACTGACCCAAGGTCACTCAGCTGGCTTCAAGCGGAGGAGAGGGGAATCAAACCCAGCTCTCCAGATTAGAGTCCTGCGCTCTTTCCCCCCCCACCCAGAACAAAGAGGGGTACAGAAAGAATAGAGGATGATAACGGGATCAAAGGAACAGTAAGATTTTGCACTACAGGAGTTATTAAAATACAGAGTACACAAAACATATCTTAATCAGAGTTCTTCAGCTTCTGTGCATTTTCACGTTTACCTTCACAAACTAAATACATTCTTTTTCCTACTCAGTGTTCAATTTTGGATCAACTAAAGGTCTCCATGTACATTCTTAGTGCTATATCTTAATATGGACTGGTGCTTCTATACAGATCATTTCTATTTATCTGAACTTTATGCCAAAGTTTCCATATCAAATATCATTAATATTTAACTGCCTTCCATCTTATCATATCCTAATCTTACATGCAAACTATAACAATATATCAATATACAATCTTATTCAAATTACTAAAACTAAAACATTTTATGCATTTTATCCTTTGTAAGTAAAATAATTCCCCCGTTTCTCTTCAAATTCTCTCATTGGTCTTCTGTTTAAGTAGCTTGTCAGTTTTGCCATTGCTGCATATTCTGCCATCTTTCCAGATTTCCCTAGTTGGGCATTCTTCCTTCCATCTGGTTGCAGATACCACCCTTGCCGCTGTCAATAAATATCTAAATAGTTTGTGTAATTTTCTGTCTAGGTTTTCTGGTAGTATTCCCAACAGCATAGTTTGTGGTTTCATGGCGAAATCAAAATTTTAAATCTTTTGCATCTCGGCGTGTATTTCTTTCCAGAAATGTTTGCTTTTGCAGCATGTCCACCACATGTGATAGAAGGAATTGTCTGCTTCTTTACATTTCCAACATAACCCCACATATTTCTTGTCCATTTTCTCGATGTCTTTTGGTGTAATGTACCATCTGAAGAACATCTTGTACCAGTTCTCCCTTAGTATTTGACTTGCCGTAAATTTTATATCCTTTGTCCAAAGATTCTCCCACTGTTGAAATGTTATTTCTTCTCTGAAATTTTGCATCCGTTTTACCATCCACACTTTAACTTGTTCTGTTTCAGTATCATATTGGAGTAAAAGTTTATATATAAAACCCAAGATGTGTTCCTTTTTCTGCGTGATTATTTTCTCAAAATCTGTAAGATTCCTTAACTGTCCTCTGAGTTCCTTCAGGGCTACTTGTATTCTGGAAACTGCCTGAAAATATGTCAGCCATTGTATTTTTTCCCCTTCATCTTGCCATAATTTTATCTTTCCTTGAAGGTTTATCATGTCTTGGTATGTTATAAAATCATTATCTTTTCTCTGATTCTTGTCACAAAAAGCATCAATTGGTGAAAATAGTGGTGATATCAGCAGGCTTCCTCTTCTTCTGACCGAGTCCCAAATTTGAATGAGGCTGTCTCTTATGACATGGCTTTCTTGTTTCTTTCTTGATCTTTTTGCCACCCAAAGAGATTGTGTGGTCCATCTGTCAAATCCGCCACTTCTAGTCGTATTAGTCTATCTTTGGGGTTTCTTATCCAGTCTATAATCCAAACTAGACCAGCTGCTTTGTAATATAATTTGGTATTTGGGACTGCCAGCCCAACTCTAGAAGTTTCATCTTGTAATACCTTGAATGTTACTCTTGGTTTTTTGCTGTTCCAGATGAATTGATTTATTTGTCTTTGCCAATCCTTCAGTGTCTTTTATGCTAATTGGTAACATTTGAAACAAAAAATTGATTTTCAGTAAAGCGTTCATTTTAATCACCGAAATTCTTCCAATCCAAGACAACTTGGACCATCTTTCCAAATCTTCTTGAATTCTCCTCCACGATGTCTCATAATTATCTCTGAACAAAGTGTCTTTATATCTTGTTAGATAAATGCCCAAATATTTGCTGCTTTTTAAATAGAACAACTGTAGTAAAAGGGAAACTAATGAAGACAGGAATTTCTAAGCTTTGCCAACTTCTGTTATGATTCAGAACAAGGAGACACCGCAAAATGTTTTTCTAAGGAGGATTCTGGCTCTGCCTCAGGGTACTCCAATGGCCTTGCTGCAGGCAGAAATTGGTTCCTTCTCAGGAAGGGCTCACATGCAAGTTGCTTTGATAAACTATTTGCATAAGCAGACCAACTGACCAACACTCAAGGCAGTGTGTGTCACTTACTGCAGACCAATCTCACCCGGGTCGCTGTATATAGCCAAATTCTTCATTGTTATTATTTACCAGCTATTTACTAGAATATTCCCCTTTACTGTCCCAGACTTCATGACTGGACCTTTAGTCCTGATGCTGCATTCTATGAGCAGAACTACAAGTGACAAAAGGCACAGGTTGGACACTTGTCAGCTTCCCACAAGTTTTGATGGGAAATGTAGGCAGCTTGGTGGAATGTTGGACAAGTGACAGTTGAAAAGTCCATTGGACAGCAGTCAGAGAGCCAAGCTGCAAGACTAGGATGCCTACATTTCCCATCAAAACTTGAGGGAAGCTGACAAGTGTCCAACCTGTGCCTTTTGTCACTTGTAGTTCCGCTCTATATCCAGCTCCAGATTTGCTTGATCAAATCTGGTTTGGATTGATCAAAAAGGAATTATAACAGAGCCTCTTTCTTACCCAGTATCACCTCCCATAAACTTAGAATAGCTTCACAGCTTTCAAACTGCCAACAACCATGCTAATAGGTTGTTATGCCTGTAAACCTGTTGCCTGGCATCTGTGTTCCTCTGGAGCCCAAGAATTAGAGGACCTTCCTTACTATCTAGATCACCTTTGGAATTCTAATATAGCATGGTGGGTGCAGGCACAAAATGGCTGCCAAAAAAGGCTGTTACTGGAGGCAGAGCCAGCCTCAGAATGGCTGCCACTGCTTAAACAATGTAGAACATTGTGCAATGTTGGCTGCTGGTGCCAAAGCAATGTTTTGTTTTTTAAAAAATCTGCACAGCCAATCCAGGGACCAATTAGAAGAGTTGCTGAGCAAGAGCCCCACCTGGCCGTGCCCACTTTCTAAAACCACTTTGTAAGCGCCATGGTGCCCATGAGCACTATGTTGGGTACTGCTGATCTAGTACCTAGTTCCAAATTTCTTGAAGTAATTTCAGTCAGCCTTGATCCAGATTCAGCAGCAGAGAAAGTTACTTTTCTTCTAACTGATGAAGAGCCACATGTCAGCCACATAGTCTCATTGTTTACATTGCTTGAAAATCTGAGCCAAAGCCACACTCGGGGCCTAATTTGTTGCAACCTGGTTTGTGGATTTAGGCCAGGATATCTTCATTTTGCTGTCTGTTAATTGGTATCCTCTGTTTTTATTGCTGTGTTTTGCCTCCTTTTTTTGTTAAACTTCTTTATTCCATGTATTCTTAATTTAAAATTGTAATGTCCTTTGGCCATATGCAATAAAATGTTATGTCTAGATGGACAGTGGCTGAAACTGGCTATTCCCCCTGCCAAGGTGAGGACCATAGTGTTGTTAAGTGCCCACTTTGCAAATATTTTACACCCAAGGAGGTGGATGCAGACCTTTCGGAAAAGATTTGGCAGCTAGCAATGTTGGACTCCTGAGTAAGCTTAACAGATATGGGATAAGAGGACAAATCCTTTTATGAATTAAAAATTGGTTAAACAGGAAGCAGAAAGAAGGAATAAATGGACAGTTCTCTCAATGGAAGAAAGTAAGCAATGGGGTCCCATGAGACTGGAACTGGCACTATTTAATTTGTTCATGATCTGGAACGGGAGAGCAGTATAGTGGTCAAGTTTGCAGGTGACAAGTTAAAAATTTAAAACAATTTATTTATATTTCACCCTCCCCACACCTGCGGGCTCAGGGCGGATTACAACCACATACAGTATAAAATGCATTAAACAGTTAATACCAGTTAAAACCATAAATAATAGAAGATAACCCATTTAATAACAGCACAAAACAAAACCAAGGAATTTTTTTTAAAAAGAACCATAAAACGCTTCCCCAGGCAAAAACCAGGAAAAGTTGAAATAATATTTTTAAACTGCCAGAAATTAAACTGATAAGAACAAATGGCCCTATCTCCATGGAAAATAATCTCCGGAGATCAGTTGTGGTTCTGGGAGAACTCCAGGCCCCACTCTGAGGCTGGCAGCCCAGCCACAATCCCAGGTTCATTGCAATATGTTGCATCACGAACTGCAGGACACGCTGGCTTTATATCAATTTAACAGGTTTTTATTTAGTGTTCTTTCTTGCACGACCTACCATTTTAGTCCTTTTGCACACACAAGCGGCCGCAACGATCTACAGGAGCTCTGCAGGGCAAAACTGAATGACACGCGCAGTAGAAAGCTCTCTCCTAGATGCTGCTTGAATACTTTATAAGTAGGATAGAGATGAAGGCTGAACTGAAGCAGGATAGGTAAGCTTACCTGTACCCACCACACCTCATAAGATACTAAAGCCTGTCTGGCAGCAATGGATTTAAAATAGTGTGTAGCTTATACCCAAACACTTCAGGTCAGTACTTTGACTTATTGGTTGAACTAGACTAGGCATCCAGTTTAAAAACTGCTGTTAACGCTAAGTAAGGATTTTGACAAATGGTGTTAGTGGGAAGGGTATTGTTTAACTGAAAATGGAAGTCTGTTCAGGCCAGACTTGTTTTATCCAGTAGATGGCACTCCAACATGAAGAAATGCGTAGTGGCTTTGACAGCAGCAGTTACTTGCTGGTGAGCCACATCCTCTGAGCTGTGATCCCAAATGTGTGGGATTGGTTGTATTTACTGAGAGATGAGGCAAATGCATTCTTGTTATTGCTCTACTCTAGAGCTCTGAAAAGTGCTTGTCAGAATTGGTCCTGGCTCAAGTCATGCATTGTTTGATAAAATTTAAAAGGCCACCCCAAGATCCCTGTGGAGGATCTTGGAATTCTGGAGAGGAATTCTGAGTTGCATTTTGATCTACTTTAAAAAGAGATTGCCCTGACCTGGATTGTCCAAGCAGCTCAGTCTCGTCAGATCTCCGAAGCTAAGCAGAGATTAGACAAATTCTTGGAATACAGATCCGTCAGTGACTTTAAGCAATGATGGCTTAAGGGAAGTCCATGCTCAGAGGCAGTATGACAAGGAATATGCCAGTTCCTGGGGACTCTGGCAGGGAAGAGCAATGGCCTTCTCGCTTTTCTTGTGAGCCTTCTGGGGCACGTGGTCAGCTACAGACCAGGCACTCCTGGTCTAATGCAGCAGGTTTTTTCTTAAGTTCTTATTAAAATGTGCTTTAAATCAGGCACATAATATCTAACTAGTTTTGTTATCACAACTAAGTGACAAGAACAACTAAATCTTCCAGGCAAGGTACTACTAAACCACTTCAGCCGTAGCCATGTTCTGATCTAGGTACTAGATAATACACCTTTTGCTTTCTAACCGTGAAGGCAGTTGTGTCAGTTTTGTGTGATCATTTTAGCCTGTGATGTTAATTCTAGAAATGTTAGATACTGTTATTTATAATCTTGATTGGAATTAATACTATGGTCTCTCGGCATTCCCTTAAAAAGAGAATCGTTGGAATGAAGACTTGGGTTAACACTCAGTCTGATTCACATCATGTTCCTATGGATGATGCAATTGTTTTTCAGCGTCTTGTTAATAAGTAATTCTACTGAACAATTACATTGAAACACTTTAAATACTGAACATAATACCAGCCATTTGATAGAAAACTGCTTTATCTAGTACACAAATAAAGCAAATAATTTTCATAACTGAGAGAACATGATTGTAGTCCTTGTAGTCTAGTTAACTTTCAAGGCTGTGTTCTTCATTGTTTGCTGGAGTCATAGTTTTTATTCGTTTTTATTAGCTCTTACTCAGCTTGAAGAAATGTAGTTATTCTTTTCTGGATCAAGTCCAGCCTGAACCACAAGTTAAGTGAGCTACCACATTCAATTCAAAGATCACGTTCTTCTGGAAGTGCTGGGGCCAACTCTCCTTAGCTTCTGAGATGGAATGAGACCGGGCTAATTGGACTATCCTGTCAATCGGAACAGAATTCATTTCATGGAGAGTCCCGGAATCAATTTTTGTGAGATGGAAAATTACATCAAAATGCAGATAAATGGCAAGGTTCAAACCTTGCAAATTTCAGCTCTGTGTGAATAATATTATTTTCAGACTGCTGCAGAATGAGTTTTCTGTCGACAAACAAAGCCTAACCAAGGATCTCACATACCTAGCATTTTATTTATTTGCTTCACATAAAGACATAGGAAGCGAAGCATGAAAAAGGAGGCAACTCAAGAGCACAATCAAAAACGTACGCCTGCATTGCTTCAGCTGCAGTAACTGGCAGGAAACTAAGTTATAGAAATCTTAACCAATATACATATGCTTTTCTCTTTGGAAGAGGAGGGACTGGTCTTTTTCAGAAGTCTGCTGTGACCCGAGGCTGTCTGTTCTGCAGTCTTATTTTATTTGCATGTTCTCAGTCTCATTCCTATCAGATTTATCTAGCTGTATGGGACAGTTATAAAAGTTACTCTATAATCTTTATTAACTTTCCCTTAGGCTAGGTGTGTACTACTATGATTTATTATTATAATATATTTTCCAGTTCATCTACATAGAATGCAGCATAAGAGGCTTACATGTATTTAGGTTTGAAGGAACAAAGCTGCCTGCCTTCAAACAAACCAAACTGACTATCTGTCGCTAGCCTATGGTTTTGTGAAATAGTAATGACTTGCTGATACTACTGTTTGTTTATTTATTTATTTACGTGTGTATTTGTTTATACCCTGATTTTATCCCCAACAGGGACTCAAAACAGCTTAGGGCATCGTTTCCCCTTCCTCCATTGTATCTTCACAGCAGCCCTGAGTCAGGTTGAGAGAGACTGGCCTAAGGTCACCCAGTGATCTTCCGTGACAGAACCGCAATTCAAACTTGGGTTTCCCAGATCCCAATCCAAAATTTTAATTGTTATATCATACTGGCTGTCATTTATCTGTGATTTAAATCTCATTTCATCCACAAGCTCACTAGATGGTATTAGGCAAACCACACTCAGCTTGTGATACGGGTATGATATTTTCCTTACAGGTCTGTTGTTTTTTTTTAAATGTGTATTTTCTAATTGTTTAGAAAATTTTAAATTTTTTTTTAAAATGTGATAATACATTTGAAGTACTTTGAACATTTCTTGTGCAATGCAGTGCTAAACAGAATTACACCAGAAGTCCATTGACTTCTGGAAACTTGGAGGGTGTAACTCTGCTTAGGACTGTACTGTGTTAAGTGCTGTGCAAATGATAGATATTGCTATTATAATCAATGTACCTTTCACTTGTTAGAGTTACAAATGCTATTGTATCTTGTATTTTGTATTTTTTAAAATATGGACTGTTTCTGAATGGTAGAAATAGCTGCTATAAAGAACAGTTGCATAAATGAGAAATTGAATGAGTTAAGAGTGACCATTGGACTAACTTTGCAATGCTCCGCTCTTTGGCTGCAATCCTAAGGATATTTTCTCAGGAGTAAGCCCTATTGAATGACATGAGACCTAGACCTGCTCAGACTTGCTCCCTCTGCCAGGCAAACTGCCCTCTTCCTCATTTCCTACTTCCCCCCATTCCCTTTTCACCATTCACCTTCCACCCAATGGAGTGAGATTTTTGCTTCACTAGACTTTGACCTTCTTTATTGGTTTATAGGGATTGTCTTCTGTCTTAAAGAAACTAAACGACAAATAAATTATAGCATGAAAGTAATAGCAAATGGTGTGATATATCCTTTTCCTAATATAAAGGATTGGTGCCACCACCACCACCAACCTACAAATTCTATTTAACTGTTCCATTTGCAGGTTTTTTCCATGCTTGCAATTACTTGATGCAAATATTACAAGGTACTTGTTTAGCAAAAAGTCAAATCTTGTAAATGAATAAATCCATAGTTCAAGTAGGCAATTATGTTGATCCTTCGAAACATTCCAGAAACTGAAGCGATGTGATACCTTGTTTTAGAGCCTACAAAAATATCACAATAGGGTTTTGCTTTGGAGTTCTCCTGAATGCTTCACTAGGCTGGATTTAGTTTTGTACTAAGCATCCCACCTGATGAACAGTTAAGGAGAACTCCAAAGCTTACTCATGTGATATTTCATTGACCCTTTTATTGCACAACATGGTTTTGGAATAGTTCAAATAGAGCCACTAATAAGCAAAAGGAAATGCATGTGAGGAGTTTGCAGCATATTTTATTGAGAAATTACTTATTTAAATATTTAAACCTCACTTTTCTTCTCAATTTGGGGGAAAAAATGCTTTGAACTTGCGCGCGTGCGCGCTCCCCACACTGTGTGATGACATCACTTCGGTGACATCATCACGCAGGGCAGAATGGTGGAGGCAGCGTGCGGGGCTGGGAAGCCGCCCACGCCATTTGCCTCCTCGCAGCCCCGCATGCTGCCTTTCGCCTGCCCCGCAGGACAGGGGGAAGCCGGCTTGCTGCGCACCCCCTGCCCTGCAGGGCAGGCAAAAGGCAGTGCAGCCACCCACACCATTCGCCTGCCCCGCAGGACAAGGGGCAGCCGGCTGCCCCCTGTCCTGCGGGGCAGGCAGCAGCCCCCTGCACCTCACAGCCCCCCCGCACTGCCTTTTGCCTGCCCTGCAGGACAGGGGGTGCACGGCAAGCTGGCCGCCCCCTGTCCTGCAGGGCAGGCAAAAGGCAGTGCAGCCACCCACACCATTCGCCTGCCCCGCAGGACAAGGGGCAGCCGGCTGCCCCCTGTCCTGCGGGGCAGGCAGCAGCCCCCTGCACCTCACAGCCCCCCCGCGCTGCCTTTTGCCTGCCCTGCAGGACAGGGGGTGCACGGCAAGCTGGCCGCCCCCTGTCCTGCAGGGCAGGCAAAAGGCAGTGCAGCCACCCACACCATTCGCCTGCCCCGCAGGACAAGGGGCAGCCGGCTGCCCCCTGTCCTGCGGGGCAGGCAGCAGCCCCCTGCACCTCACAGCCCCCCCGCGCTGCCTTTTGCCTGCCCTGCAGGACAGGGGGTGCACGGCAAGCTGGCCGCCCCCTGTCCTGCAGGGCAGGCAAAAGGCAGCGCGGGGGGCTGCGAGGCCCGGGGGCTGCTGCCTGCACCCTCTGGCAGCTGGCAGCTGCTCCCGGCACCCCCTCCCTGGTGGCGCCGGGGGCAGACTACCCCCTTGCCCCCCCTCAATCCAGCCCTGGAACTTCTCCCCTCCTTCATTCAGTCTATACAACAGTAGGCCTGTGAGGTAGGTTAAGTGTCTGGAACTGGACCAAGGAAACACCCTGAGCTTCTGTGGTAGAATGGGAATTCAAACTTGGGTATCCCAGATCCTAGCCCAGTATTCTAACCATTGCATCCTGCTGCATCAGCAGTTCACCTTGGAATATAGCTTATTAGCTTTATTTATGGCTTGGCTTTACTCACGACTAAGCCATTAGCTTATTGTACTACTTTGTTTCCCAGCTTAATTTATGGTTCAACCCTACTAATGACTCAGTCTCTTATGTGAGGTTGGAGGCTATTGTTTCAGCCCCAACCAGTGGAGTTTTTTGTATTGTCATTGTATTATGTATTATTGTGAAGTGTGTGCTTTTCTACAGATGTCTGTATTGTTTTCATTGAGTTCACTTCGTTGTACAGAATTGTAATATCACTAGTGTGCATTTCTGTTAGTGTATAATAAAGACTTAATGGACTCATTCACAGATATAAATACATGATTTGATATACAATTGTTCTATTCATTATTCTTGATTCCATCTTAGTGCAGTGTTACTTTTGTTTCTGCTATTTTTTACACTGCCTTTCCCCCATTTTTCCTTGTTCCAGTGAGTTCAAGGCAGCATGCATGGGCTTAACTGACTTTATCCTTGTAACAGCTCTGAGATACATAATGCTATAATAGTCCAAGATCATCTTGTGAGCTTCATGGCCAAGCAAGGAATTCAACTAAGATGTCTCGGGTCCAAAACCAAAACCCTTACCATAATAAGCTAAACACATTACTGTGTCTTCCTGCCAGTATATATCTAATTCTGAACCAGACCTTACAGTGTGGATCAAAAAAAACCCACAATGAATGGACAGGTGGGGACATGTTCCTACAAGTTTGGGGGAAGTCCCAGGTTTGCAGAAAAAATATGAAATGAAAAAGCCTTAGAAGCATAGAAGCAATATTTGCTTCTTTAAGCAAAGTATGCTACTAAAATCTCCTGGGACTACATTATGAGATCTCGGGCTACTTTGAGGGTTGCTAGACAACCCAAACCAACACTGCTAAGGCTTCTAAGCCTCAGTGTCAATGTGTGGAAGAGGGAGATAGACTAACAAAGGTAAAAGATAGAAGGGAGGGGAGGTAAAGTTGGGGGGAGAGAGCAAAAAAGTGAAAACTGAAAGTGGGGAAAAGGAATTGAAACATGGTGGGAGAGACTATGCCAGGAGAGAAACAGAACAAGGTAGGTAGGGGGATGAGGGAGAGAGAAGGGAAAGGGAAGGAAAGCTGAAGATACAGGAGAAGATTGCAATTGTTGCCAGGGGAGCAAAGGTGGAAAAGCAAGACAGAGTGTATCCATACAGATTTCCCACTTATATATAGCTAATCTGCTTCCAAGTAAACATCTCACTGCTGTGCTCTCACCTGATTGTATTGTTGCCATCGCTGAGCAAAAAGTTCCATAGTTAAGAGTGGTGCAAAACATTTTAGGTCTACCAAAGGAACATTATAAATCCTGGTGAAAGACACTTTGGAATTTATTAAAAATGTATAAAGCATCTAGTGAAGAAAAGTTTCTGTCTTTCCCTTTGTTGTTAAGGTTCAAGACAGGCTTCTTCAAGATGCTGGAAAAAGCCAGCCTGATTAAAGGCACCTGCTGCCTCCCTGGCACCCTTGATTACCAAGGGCTAAGTCCAGAGGTGTGGCCCTTCAGAGCCTTCTCACAATGGCTCTTCCTTCAAGGCTGCAGCTTGATTAAAGGCACCTGCCCCCTCGTTTCTGAGGGGAGAAGCCTGGAAATGTGGTCTGACAGAGTCCTCATTCCAAGACTCTTTCCCAAAGGCTTTGCCTGAATGCCTGCCCATCTCATAACAGATCTCTTGGTTTGGAGGCTGAGAGGCTTTTTTCGTAAAGGCTTTGGCTGCCTCTCAGCCTGAATAGGCCCTGTCCACTCCCTTGGCAGTGTTGGCACTGAGGGGAAACACCTGGAGGTGTAATTCAACAGAGGCTGGGATCCAAGGCTGTGCAGCTTTCCCCCAAGGCCTTTGGAAATGGGCCTGCCTGAATCAATAAATCCCTTCTCCTCCTCCTCTTCCCAGGCTGTCCTTGGTTCTGAGGTGCAACCAACATGTTTTTATAAGAACAGATAACATGAGAGAGAGTTCCGGTGAGGAGGGCAAGGAAGGTGGATGCCCAGCAAGTGAGCTGAGGGACAGCACTGCTAATTTGCCATGTGGGAGTTTTTCTACTCGAATATCTGCTTGGATCAAAAGACAGATTGTGAGTTTATCCCATCTGCATTCCTAAGACTGCTTGCCGGGGTGGGAGTTGGGGGCTTTTTTTGCTGAGATGGAGGTTTTGGCATTGGTCCCTGCCATAGCATTTGGAATCCGGGAAAGTTATCCTCGTAGCAGTGCTGGAGCCAATAATCGACACCAAGCTTTCCGCTCCTCATTTCTTGATGTTAGAAGAGACTAATTTAATGAAGAGAGATTTTCTCCAAGACAATGAGATAACATCCTTTGGGGAGAGAGCCTTTTTAAAAAAGATATAAAGGACGTTTGAATAAATCTTTCTTATAATAAATAAATCAGCTTTTCGGAGGATTTATAGACCTGGGAAGTGAAAAGTCTAAAGGCTGAATGTTTTTTAAAGATTTGTTAATGTAGATTTGGACATTTTTAGGGGAAAAGTACTTTTGTGATTAAAAGCATTGCTTAGTGAAGGAACAGTTAAGCTGGGAAAATGAAACTGGGAAAACAACTGTTTGTTGTTTTCTCCCTATCCAAGATAAGGAACACCTGGATTGTGTTATTGTTTTCTTTCTGTTGTTATGGCAATGGGACTTGGAAGAGATACAGTTACTATAGTGAAGGAGAGACACTACTAAGAGAATTTTAGACATCTACTGCCACCCTGTGGCGCCTTCTGGCAACTACAGAAGTATCTACAAAGTATGACAACTACAAAAAAGACTTGCCGTGGATCTCTAGATCTTCCAGAAATGGAACAATTTCAGAAATGTTTTCAACAAATGGCTGATAAGATGGATGAGTTGGGGAAGAATTTGGGGGCCAAAATGGACTCCCTTGAGAAACAAATAGACAAAAGGATTGTTGCTTTGAGAGATCAAATGACAGAGCACGTTCAAAAATTGGACCAATCTATGAAACAAGTTTCTGTAGAAGTGAATCAAATTAAGGAGAAAGTTGAGACAATAAAAAACAAAGTAGATGCTCATGATACTTTGATTGAAAAACAATTAGACAGCTTGGCACTGTTAGAAATGCAAGAAAAAGAATTTGCCCTGAGGTTTAGATCAATCCCAGAAGAAAATGGTGAGGATATTGTAGACAAAATGATTGTGGCTTAGGCAGAGTTTTTGGACTGGGGTCAGGATGCAATGCAAATGGAAATTGATCAAATATACAGAATGAACTCTAAATTTGCTAAAATGAGAAAGCTCCCAAGGGATGTGCTGATCTACTTTGTAAAAAGAAGAGTGAAGGAGCAAATTCTACAACAGCACTATATCACAAAATTAATAATTGGTGGTGCCCAGATTATAGTTTTGAAAGAAATTCCCATCCGATTTCTGCGTAAACGCAAGGATTATAGCTTTCTGGTGGAAAAGCTAAAACAGAAAAATATTGCTTTTTGATGGGATACTCCAGAAGGTGTGATTTTTACATTTAAAGGGCAAAGATTTAGACTGAACTCAGTACATAAAGCCAGACACTTTCTTGAAAAATATAAGTATCAATTGGAGCAGAGCAAAGAGGAGGAGGAAGTGGATGCCCATACTTAACTCTGCTCTTTACTTTTACATATATTGGGATCCCCCCCCCCCATTTTATTAAATTTTAAAATCTCATGGCTCTATGGATTACAAAAGTTTACGGAAGAGCTCGGACAGGGGTCCAAGGGTGAATGCTGGATCCAAGAGCATGCACACAACTATGGTGGAGTAGTCCAATTATACTGTGGAACATACCCTGGTGCAAGATTGCATCTTCTGCCCCAAAACAATGACTTAACAGTTGTCCCCAGGGTGGGACAAAGGACTGGGAAGCTTTCCCTGGGGCGAGACAATGAACTGGGATGGTTTGATAAAGACTTCCAGGGTGGAACTAAAGTTATCAATGATGATTGATGACTTGCAATGTATGGCTATCAGAGCCCTGAGTTGCTTGAAAATAGGAGAGTGGATAAGGGAAGGTTGGTATGGTGCATTGCGGTGATTGATTCAGGAACTCCAAGAAGACCCTATTGTCTTAGGATCTTTGCACATCTCCAGGGTGAGGGGCTGAAAGGTGGCCTCACCTGACATCTCACATGCTAGCAACATCCTGTCTCCCAGCCAGGATCTGGCTTCCATATTTCTGCCTATTTGGGAAGTATTTTGTGTTTGAATATAGCATAGCCATATTCATAAGCCTTCTTAATATTGTGAGTGCAAGTCTGACTACTAACACCCTATGTCTCCAGACATGCTTCAACAGGCTCCAATTCCAAGTGGCTACAAGTGACTACGTAGAAATTGAAAGGAATAAATTTCTCGGATTAGGATACACTACTGAAGTCACTGAAACACTCCTAGCTTCCAGGAGGCATTCAACCATCAGGATCTACACCACTACTTGGAAAGCTTTCTTTAGATGGTGTAGGAGAAAGGGAGTGGATCCCTTGAAGCCTCGAATTAAGTTTATGTTCGATTTCTACAAGATGGAATCCCCACTGGTCTAAGGCATCCACTCTCAGATAACAAGTTGCAGCACAATCAACAGTTATCTTAATCTAACAGTTTTAATATCTGTAAACACCCACATATACAATGTTTCCTCAGGGATGCCGCCCTTAAGGAACAAGTTTCCCATGTGGAAGTTACATGTAGTTCTGTCTCTGCGCTCACTGTTAGGGAAATCTCTCTGA
Organism: Eublepharis macularius; assembly: GCF_028583425.1. Classification (NCBI taxonomy): domain Eukaryota; kingdom Metazoa; phylum Chordata; class Lepidosauria; order Squamata; family Eublepharidae; genus Eublepharis; species Eublepharis macularius. The sequence continues at coordinate 101,900,682 of NC_072795.1, forward strand.
AAATCCCTCCCACCCACCCCTGCCTCCAAGCTCTCCTGAGCGGATCCAGTCTGCTCGGCTTTTCTTTTGAGAACTTGGAGGCGGGGTGGGGGAGGGCATGTCAGAACAGCGAGAGGATGGGAAGGAAAAGTCAGCAAAGAGAACCTGAAGAGAAAAAAACCCAAAGCAGATCTACTCTGCTTGACTTTTCTTCCAGCAGTGGCAGAAAGCAGGAGGCCAGGAAGACGGGAGGGAAAAGTCAGCAGAGAGCCTGAAGAGAGCTACTTGGAGGGTGGCTGGAGGAGAGCCTGCTCAAATCTTCCTGCGAGTTTGGCATCTCTAGCTATGAAGGAGGCAGTTGAAGTGCCCCGGGTTCTGACGAATCACAAAACTAACGAATCGTTTCGTGAAACCGAACAATTTCCTGGAAGTTCGTGTTCCGTGATTCGTGGAATGCGACAAAACGTGAAACTCTTATTTAATTTTTTCCCCATTTCGTGCCCATCTCTAGTTGGTAGAGGCTATCACACTCTCCCTTGAGTGCATGACTGTTCAATGCCTTTTACCTAGCATGGCTCTCCCCACCAGAGTGCAGTTTTTTCCTTGCTGTATTCCTGCTTGTACTTTGGCAAGGACACTTTTAGAGAGTTCCCAGTTTCTTTAGAAGCACCTCTGGGTTAATGTCAATGAGACATGAAGCATCTGTTGGGAAGGTGGTCCTCCATAGTCTATTACTTTGAGACTTTCACACCCACCTCCTTTAGTAAGTGAGCTGCTACTGTCCCAATGTGGGGCTGCACAGAAGCCACGAAGATGAAAACAGGGTCGCACTTACCTGTAACTGTTGTTCATTGAGTGGTCTTCTGTGCAGGCACACAATCCCTCCCTTTTGCACCACTGTGGACTCTCTGGAACCTTAGTTTCTGGGGGGGTCTCTGGTGGTGGCATGGTGAGAACTGAGGGAATAGTGCCCCTCCTTCTAGTCATGTGATGTTTTTGGTGGGGATGTGCCAAAGAGAGGAGGGGTGCTCCTAGTCTTCTAGAAAGCTCTGGAAATAATCTTCGTGGCTGGCCTGCACATGTGCAGTCCCAGTTTGTGCCTGCACAGAAGACCACTCGATGAACAACAGTTACAGGTAAGTGCAACCCTGTTAAACCAATGCTAAGGAAAAATGTTTGCTGAGTAATGCACTATAGAAAACATATCTTGGTGGTAAGTAGTTTCAAATTTTTCTGTGCAACCCATTAACTGCCCCCCCCCCATAAAATCAGGGTGTGATTCATAATTCCAACCAATGTCCTAAGCACCTAGAAAACTACATTGACTGAGCTTTTGACAGCCAGTAGCATATATTAGAAAACTTTATCAGAACATTATGAGACCATTAGAACATTTCCTCTCCTTCGTCAACATATCATCAGGTTCTAGCACTGGTCCATTGTCCCATAGAAATGGAGCCACATACATCCAATATATCTTTGATCCATGCCTCACTGGTTTGCATCATGATTCAGGCATGTGCAAGAACTCTTCAAGCTATTTTAATTTCTATGTTACGCTATAATTACAAACTGATAAAAGATTCTTCAGGAAACATCTGGTAGATCTCTGCCTGCCTACTTCTGCTCTCATCTTATTTCTGAACATTTTTTTTTCTGTTTGTGATGTCACAAGGTTAGTCTTCATAAGACTTCATGTAGAGCACATTCTCAGAACCCAGCATAGATCTTTCATGCTCATGGGTGTTGCAAGCTTTCCTGGAGAAATTTCAGTAACTGCTGTATTAGCCTGTATTTCCTATCTCTCTATGAATCATTCTGATTCTGGCTTTCTCCTAATGTTTACCAGTCTATGAAACAGCCACACTGATGGAAAATAATGATAATTTCCCCAGTGTAGTGTTTCAGTAAATTTTAAAAAGCATTTTGGGATTTGGCTTAAATTACACCATTGTCCATGGCCAGATATCCCTATGCAGAAGCTTTCTCCATGGCTAACCACTAGGCTTCATCCTATATGAGGTATGACCCTATTGGTGGCTGGAACCTATAGAACAGAGTATTGAGGAATCCTTGGGAATGGCAGGAGGGGCTGCAGCCACAAAGGAAATTGACACATATTACACACATCTCTTGCATAAGTTCTTTCAATATATATTAGATGTGGGAGGATGTGAGAGCTCCCATTGTGCATCCCACATTGCTTCTTGTTCCTGAGGGTTCCCCGACGTTCAGGAGCAACTTTTCATTAAATCTGTGGAGCTGATGGAAAAAATCCCTTCCATGACCTTTCTCCATTCATAACCCATTTTATTATCATGGTCCCTTCTGATTTGTCACTTTACCTACAGGTAATGGCACAGAGGTTCTTCACTTGTAAAGTCCTGCAAGGTTCCCTGGGTAGTGTAGTCTTACAAAGAACAGCCAAGGGGTGGATTTTCTCTCTGTCTCTTGCAATAGGCCTCCACTCAGGTTGTCCTTCAGGACTTTGGGTGTGGATGTAATAGGAGGCAGGAAATCCAGCTTTTTACAGAAGAGAGCGGGAGAGAGAGAATCCCCACCACCACTCTTCTCCTCAGCAGAGAATCACATTGCAGATTCTCTTTCTCTCTTGCAAAAAGCCACCCTGGATTTCCTGCTTCCTGTTACATCCACCACCTTCCATCCCTGAACTCCCACAGGAAAACCCAAGCAGAAGCTTTTTGCAAGAGACACAGAGAGAATCTCCCCACTGCTCTTCCCCAGCAGAGAATGACACGGAGTGGCTGTTCTTTGTAAGACTATACTACCCAGGGAACCTTGCAGGACCTGACGCGCGCCTGGGCATCTCTGTAGTTACTTTTCAATTTCCTCCTGAATCTAAAACTTCAAGGAAGCGCCATTTTACTTTGCTCATATACAATTTAAAAAACAACTATTATAATTCCTCAAATAGTGCAGTGAGTGGTTCACACTGATCAGTACAGCAGCAGAACTGGGACATCCACCAAAAGAAGGAAGTTTAAGTGTACTCAACAGAATCTCCAGTTATGAATAAAAATTACTTTTCCTTCTCATCCCAAACCAAAGGAAACACCCTACACAAAACAGCCAGAATGAGGATGTGGCATGCATGCTGCCCTTGTTTAATAACTGAACTCTGGCAGCATGAATGTGGAACCAAGTTGACCATTGCTATTTACATTCTGCTCAGTGAGAGGCTGAATGGAGCTGTTTGCTTTCAACCAACCTACAGTCTTAAGAGAAGAGGGAAACTGCCCTGTAGCACTGAGTTTGGGAGGTAGTTAAGATGCAAATTCCTTAGCCCTCTTCAACTTAAGCACTATAATAGGACAATTTCTCTGTAGGGCTGAACTTCTGAACTTTGAGGTTGTTGGTAAGATTATTGTTTCCTGGATCAAGAAACGGTGCCTGCCTTTTCAGGCTCAGAAATGCAGACCAATAAGGAAACTGCTCTAGAGGGCTGAGTTAAGGTTGTCAACTCTGGTTTGAAAAATTCCTGGAGATTTGGGGGGTGGAGTCTGGGGAGGGTCCGGTTTGGGGAAGGGGGGACCTCTGCAGGATATACTGCCATAGACTGCACCCTCCAAAGCAGCCATTTTCTCCAGGGGAACTGAACTTTTCAGTTTGGAAATCAGTTGTAATTCTGGGAGATCTCCAGGCCCCACATGGAGGGTGGCAACTCTATTGGTAGTAGATGAGGAGAAAGTTCTTTTCCTGTTTTCCTCCCCAGTTCCAGCATTAGGGTTTAATTTTGGAGCTTTGAAGTTAAACGGGGCAGATTACTGTTTCCCAACCTGAAAAACACCAGTAGCTTACAACATAAAGATGCTGGGATGTTCAGATCCTCCCAGCATTTTTAAAAATAAAAATTACAAACATACACAGCCTGAACACTTTTACTCCTGCAGTTTTGCAAATCAAAGCTGGGCTTCTATTACAGCCCTTGAAAGAAAAAGTGTTGGGCAAAAGAAGACAGCATGTAAAATGCTAGTTATAGAGAGGAAGAATTGGCTTAAATCAGTGAAAACAGTGCAGGGGTAGAAGGTCCTAACCCAGAATGATCCAATCCATGCAAGACCTCTCTTTCTTTCTTTCTTTCTTTCTTTCTTTCTTTCTTTCTTTCTTTCTTTCTTTCTTTCTTTCTTTCTTTCTTTCTTTCTTTCTTTCTTTCTTTCTTTCTTTCTTTCTTCATAGTGATCGGTTGGAAAGTTTTATGGAAAACCAAGGGTTCTGACATTCAAAACACCTAATCAGGAGGCCTAAATGTGAGAAGAGTAATAATATATTGGAATCTGAATTTGCCTAACGGAAAACATCCCTCTATGCTATTGCATGGCTCATTATATAAATATTTTAACATTCATCAGCTTTCCTACAGGAACTTTACAAATACAAAATGGGGTATGAGTTACATATCAGGATAGAATTCTCTGACCAAGTTGACCATTGCTATTTACATGCAAAGTTTTGAACATATAAGGTCCGGGCCGTCGTCACACGGGCCCTTATTTTGTCAGTTTTGCACTAGAAATCGTTTCTTCTGTTACCGTTATTAGAACGGATTCTCCCATCTTTTGACGACTGCTTGTGCTTCCAGTCAGTCACATTAAAAGGGAAAAGCGCAATTCGACAGTCAGTCAAAGTGCCTCCAGAAATGGGGCACTAAAAATCCCGCCCCCTTTAAAAAAAATTTTTTCCCGCATATTTGCGTTATATCACTCTTCTATTATAACGTTGTGCTGGGCCAACCCAAAAGCCAACCGTGATAGGTAGCAGAGGTTTCCCACCCATGGCAGAATAGCGCTATAGCGCTATAAGGCTGACGTTTTTTTAAAAAAATTACTTTGAGGCTTAATTGCGGGTCGCACTGGGGCTTGTGGGATTGTAGGGCAGGAGAATCAGTATTAGGTGAGACAGATGATCAGGGAGAGTGAGCGTTTTGGTGTTGCAAAGCGTTCATAGTCGATCCAGGGCATTCACATGGCAGTGGATAAAGACGACATAAAGAGTCACAAAGCGTGAATTGGGGAGAATGGCGAAATCGCAAGAGAGCCGGAATAAGGTGAGAATTCAGCGGGAGATGGCGCTAGTTTGGCGCTAAATTTATGGCCGTGTGATGACGGCCCCAGTGTCTTGAATTCTGTGGTATCAGTGCATGGGGGGGGGGGCCTTTAGGGATGTGTTTTGGCCTGTTTAATGGTATTTTTTGTATTTTATATACGATATTATGAGTTTTGTGGTTTTAAGTTTGATGTAAGCCATTTTGTGGAACAAGTGAATCAAAACGTGATGTAGAAGCAGTTTAACAAGCAGTTTAACACCACTCTAAACTCATTGACTTCAATAGACTGTTTGTAATTCAGTTTAGGGTTATACTGCAAACAATGCATATATACACACATATATGGCAGATTGCCTCCACACCTATATTCCATCATAAGCACTAAGATTAACTGACAGTGTTTCTTAAGTTGACTTCATGCCAAAACAAGGCTTATAAATTGGACAGAGGGGTAATCACAGTGGCAGCCCCTTAATATCCTTATACTGGAGACTCATCGAAGTTCAAGTCTCACAGAAATTGAGTAACATTTTGAAAATTCCAGGAAGTTTTTGAAGCCATGAAAAAGGTAGTAGGAACTGAGTACTGAACTTTATCTGATGTTTGCTTTGATAGGTTTATTGGGTATTTTTATTTTACTGTGTGTTATATACTGAGAAGTTAAAAATATGCTGCTTGAAGTATGCTACTGAAAAACAGGGATTTTTTTAAAAAAGAGACTATATGTTTTAAACATTGCTTTTTGCTCCTCGCTTTTGGGATAGGTTGAATTACAAACTTCTTACTGAAGTTGGAAAACTTTCCAGAGGTATTCAGTAGCTGTCAGCATTTAGCATTTGATAGTTTACACCCAATATTTGATAATTAATCAGTGTTCGATAGTGCGGGATGTGTGTCTTTTTTTTTCTTTTTAATTTTCACTGCCAATACTTCCAAAGCAATAATAAGCAATAATGGGGATATTGAGTGCGTTCAATAGTGTTTAATATTTGACTTACACTATGTGACTTGACTTTTGAAATCTGACTGTCAGTACTATTCTATAAAATATGATTCACTTACTACTATTTGATCATTTCTCTACTGCATACTATATCTGTAATATTAATTTATTATTTGTTTAAAACCTTTCTATGCTGCCTTTCCTCCCAAATAGGGTCCCCAAGGTGATCAATCTAAAACCTTAAAACACTTCAGCATTTAAAATAAAGTATATACACAATAATTCAAAAACATATAAACAGGCATGGGAGGTATGCTGAACAAAACAAAAAGTATTCACCCACTGGCAGAAGACAATAGAGGGGAGACAGATGAATCTCCCTGAGGAAAGAGTTCCAAAGTTTTGGCAGCATAATCAAAAAGGCCTTTTCTCAGGTTGCTACCCATTTAGCTTCAGTTGGTGGGAACACTCAAAGCAGGGACACTGAAGATGACAGGAGTGGACAGGTAGGTTCATATATTGTTGCCAATACTGAAATAATACTTTTCTGCTTGGAAAACGCACCATATGAAGAAGCCCTGTTTCAAGATCTATTGTGAGAACTGACTCTGTTTGTTCGGTGTGCCAAAAATGCTTTCTGCTCATGATATTCTTTTCTTTATCATTTAAAACTAAAATTGAAATTGATTGTCCAGAAAACCCCTGGTTAAAAAAAAAGTAAGAAGATCGACTAAGGCCAAACTACAAGTGACACCTGACACTAGTTGGATACTTGTCAGCTTCCCTCAAGTTTTGATGGGAAATGTAGGTGTCCTGGTCTTGCAGCTTGGCTCTCCAACTGCTGTCCAATGAACTTTTCAACTGTCACTTGTCCAACATTCCGCCAAGCTGCCTACATTTCCGATCAAAACTTGAGGGAAGCTGACAAGTGTCAAACTAGTGTCAGGCGTCACCTGTAGTTTGGCCCTAAATGGATTCATTAATCTAACTGATGCTTGTGTCTCTGGGTAGACTCTCAAGAGTGCTCTTTCTTCACAGCACTTGAGAAATATGATATGATTTGGAAAGAATATCTCATGGCTGCTTTGAACTTCCACAGTTTCTCTGTTTAAAAACCACACACACAACTGCTGAACTTATTTCAAAAAAGTTGTTACTGCTGGAATAGGCAACTCAGTAAGCCTTGGACATTGGGGGGTGCTGCATGTGTTTCTCTGTGTATGTGCTATTTTCCTAATGAGCAAGTTGGTTCTCTTTATCTAAAGTGAGTATGCCTCTCTGACCACTCCCCCTCTTCCTGTGTCCTAGCAGGAAAGATCTCTCTCTCTCTCTCACACGCCCTCACCCCCCCCCCCCCCAAGGTCTCCTAAGGTACAGGACACATCTACATCTTCTTACACATATGCAGCGATGACGCTGAACAGGTTGGCCATGGTGATGGGGAAGTAGGGTGTCTCAAAGGTCAAGAAACACCTGAGCCACTTCCATTTTTTGATACCTCTCCCCATCATTGTTGCTGGGCCCTGCACATCTCCCAGTCTCCACTGCACACAGAGTGGCACCCAGTTTCTACCACTAAGAAAAGGAGGTAGGTACATTGGTTGTGCAAGTGCAGACAACTCTCTTATGGGGGGGGGGTGTTAACCCCGCCAAAGTTTATAAAAACGGTTTTCAGATTTTTCTGCAAACCTAGGGGAGGGGGGTGGTCCCTGAAATTTGCAAAACTGTTTTCTATCTCCAGTCCATGGATTTAAGTATCCAGAGATGGGGTCACACTTGTCTCCTAGAGTAGATAATTATTATCATAATGATAATGATATTACTTCATAGTGCACTACAGGCAGTGTGCCTCAGTAATGGGGAACAAGTTTAAAGTTGTATAATGTTGTGCAAAGTTGTTCAATCCTATCAGTGTATCTCTGTGACTGTATGCATAACCTCATCTCAAGTCTAAATTTGAATATGAGGCACAGGCCAAATGGCCTTCCTGCCCCCGCCCCCATGATAGGCCCCGTAGGGAAAGAACAACTTCAGACTAGGATTCTTTCTCCTTTCTTCTCTACAAGAAGTGTTGTGAGTTGGAATCTACCTTAATAAATTGTAAGTTATATCTTTTTCTACAATATGCCTAAGAGACTAATTGCTGCATGCTGGTAACTCTGCTAGCAAATGAAATACAAATATCCCAGTATTACTTAGGCTCCATTGTGTGCATTTGCACTATGAATAGTGTTTACTTAAAGAGGAGTAAGTTTATGTTGACCACAGTTGGTTTTAGCAGGTCCCTTTGGGTTTTATCTGGGGTATGATAGCATTCATACATTTTCCTAATAAAGGCAGCCTGCATTTTTGTTATTGCTATGTTGTAAAAAAGCCTTGAGTTTTAATAATTCTTGGAAGCTATATCCATTCAGCAATTTAATGAGAAAAACAAAGTTCTTCTCACTCAGCAATGACAGAAGTGGTCTCACGTACTTCTATCATTATATTGTCTAATTAAAAATACCTGAAAAAAATCCTGCCTAGAAAGAACAGTATTTTAGCAGTCACACAAATGGTATCTTGTGTGAGTAGTTTAATAAGTTCTGGAGAATATATTTTCCCAGTTCTATGTAAGCTCATCAGATGCCAGGGTTGGACCCAGACAGTATGAGTTTGTTCTGTTTTTTCCAACTGGGATTGTCAAGGCATCTGCTAACCCTAAGCCAGGGGTAGACTCTGCTTTAGTTATCATTTTGAAATCTTCCCTCTTTTCGTATTATTCTTACCTCAGTTTAAATAACACCTCCATCCTGGGCTGGAGAAAACACTTTTTGTTTACTCTGAATGCTGGCCTCTAATGCTCAACACTGAAACTCAGATGCATTCCCATCATATGGGGTATAACCCCACATTTCTGGATCACTTTCTTACCTACTAGCTCAAAGATTTGTCTTGTGTTCAAGCCAAGCTTTCTATCAATTTCACCTTGGATACAAGATAAGTATTCAGGTCAATGCCACCTCTGTATTGTCTTGTCAGTTTCTTGCTCTGCAAAATTAAATTATTGCTACTGACTTTAGAGATGGCGTGCGAACATGACCTTTTAAACAAACAAAAAGTGCTTGCGGAATGGGGACAAGGAGGAAGGTGGAAGGGAGAAGAACACAGGCAACTAATTTATAGCTTTCCAGATTGCAGGCCTGAAAAAGGTGGTGCCCATCTTTTTTTATTTCATATACATGAAAGACAAAGCCTGTGCCAGAGGAATGTGGCTGCTTCTTTTATTCTGGTAGACCTTTTCAGTCGTTACAATGCAGGCACTCAAAGAATTAATCATTTATGTTGCTACCCACAGTCCTCCCGATATGCAGTCACCATTTCATGATAATAGGGCAACATGTGTGTTTTACCAGCTTTGATATGTGCAAACATGTACCCTCAATAAATCTGGGGTTTCTATCATGCATATCCAACTGGAAAATAATTGTGCTGCCCTATTCACAGAAAATAGCAGCAATGACTATCAGGAGGATTGAAAGTAGCACAACCTCTTTTTTATGTATGGTATGAACCACCAAAATTGTAATGACTGGGAAGGCCCTTTTTCTATGCTTAATTTGCAGTAGCACCTCTCCCTCCAATTTGATATTAGCAGATCAATGTATTTGAGCCCAGACACAATTGTTAGGGAGGGTTGAGAATCAGAAGCGGTATATTGTTGAGTGCACAGCCACCACCACCACCACCTATTTACTTTCCTGCAGGGCTCTATCAGCAAGCACTTTTATTCCAAGTAGGCCCATTTCTTGTATAGGATCTTTGGCTCCTTACTTATATACCCCTTTAGTTTTTAAAATTATATCTTTCAACGCCACATTTTCATTTTCTATGAAGTTAGTTTCAGGTGGATGGTTCTGACGAAGGGAGCTTTAACTCTTGAAAGCTTGTACCCTGGAAATGTTGTTGAGTTTTAAAGTGCTACAGGACTTGAATATTGCTGTTCTACATTTTCTATGTGATTTAACCCACTCCAGATCTATACACATGGTTCTGCTGTTGGCATGTTTAGTTTGCCTCCCTCCCCCAACCTTTATAAAATTATTTTCTCATGTTAAAATAGGATTGTGTTGTGATGTTTTCAGAAAATCAAGCAAAAAGTCAAATGTTTTCTAGACTTGAAACAAGGTTTGAAATGCAGTATGTGTGGAGAGTAGAGATATCAACTCTTACTCTAGTAATTCATAGGATCAGGGCTTTTTTTCAGCTGGAACACGGTGGAACAGAGTTCTGGAACCTCTTGAAAATGTTCACATGGCTGGTGGCCCCACCCCCTGATCTCCAGACAGAGGGGAGTTTAGATTGCCCTCCGCGCCAAACTCCCCTTTGTCTGGAGATCAGGGGGCGGGGCCACCAGCCATGTGAACATTTTCTCCTAGGGCAACCCACTGAGTTCCACCACCTCTTTTCCCAGAAAAAAAGCCCTGCATAGGATCATCCTGTATTAATTACATATACAATATACTTGCTTCGGCTACAGGTGATATAATAGTGTGTGTGTCGGGGGGGGGGGAGACCTCTTAGCCAATTATGATGCTTGTAAAAGAAATCTTGGATGGTGCGTTCATGAGCAATATTAAGATTAAGACACAGAACTGGAATCACGGCTTTGGAGCTTCTTATTGATCAAACACAAATACAAAATTACTCTATTGGACTAAGGATGTGAGTAAATGGGTGTATTGGTTTTCAAGGTCAATGGTGCAGTTAGATGATTTTAGACTCTGGACTTAATGGTCTTATGTGCCCCCTCCCCATATTAATGTGTACTTCAAATGCAAAGCACAGAATGAACCTAAAAACACATGTTGTAAGTGATTCCTTGCAATTTTACTCAGAAGTAACTCCCACTATGCTCAGTAGGGCTTGCTAGCTTCAGCCTACCCCTATTAAACCCATGAGCTGGGGCCCTGAACTTCCCTGCAAAGTTTGACCCTCACAAATTCATTGTAGTTAATGCAGATTGATTGAGTTGGAGCAAAGCCAACTCATCCACTAGACAAAAGGGGCATTTGTGCTGGACGAAAGAAACACATTTGCTGTATGCTGAGACATCAAGGCACTGAATAATTCTCCTGCTCAATGTTTATCAAAGGTTTACTAGACAGAAATTGGAACAGGTCTTGAAATTCTTTGAATACGATTGGAAAATGGAGATATCATCATCTCCTTTTATTAGACCGATGCAAGCTTTCAGGTAGCACAGATTTCTCTCTTTGGGCAAAATGGGGAGGTTGTTAATTCTCAGCTATACAGAGACTGATGTAAATAGTTTTAGTATCCAAGGGCAGAGGCATGTCCCCCACAAACCTCCAGTGATGAACACAGAGGATTATTCTTGTCATACAAACTAGTTATTCTGTCTGATATGTAGCCATTGGGTTCTCCTGAACTTGGAGACTGACAGTGTGGAAAAAAGACAGAGATTAGCATTGCCAAGTTGCAACCTGAAGAACATGCCTTTCTCAGCTCCATAGCCATGAAATATTCAGTTGAAATGTATCCCTTTCCATTCCCCCACTTGCCCATCCTCCCCTCCTGCCTGCTATAGCAAGAAAGACTCTGGTGCTACCAGGAATGAAGTTGTGATGTTTATCTTTGACATTTGATCATCTTGGTTTATAGAATGCACTTTACACTGTGCTTAGTTTGCTTGCTTTGTAAGCTGCCCTGAGCCTCTATTGTTGGGGCGTGGGGAATATCAATTTCTTTTGCTTTTCATTGCCTTCTGATGATGATTGCTTTACAGTGTGAGAGCAGCAGGCATATTTGTCAGTTTTATCATGCCCAGTACCTGGTTGAGAAACTGGGCATAGATAATTTGGGTTGACTAGTTGACTTGAGTGCTTTTATATATCCTAGTTGGGGGTCAAGCATCAATTTTCTGAACTTGGTGTAAATTTGTAACACAGCTCCTCCTCCCGGTCCCACCCCAGGAATGCAACCTTATGAATAATGAAAGGAAATGTTTATTTCTAAAATAGGCTTGTAGCATGGCCTGAACATCCCTGGATAACTTAGCCCTGTTAAAGTCTACCCACCATCTTCCCTAGGTTTGATACTAGTTACAGTATTCCTGAGTGACTCTGAAAACCCTGTAGTACCTGGACGGTACAGTACAATGGATCTGTTTCACTGTGTATTTGAGAGAGACTGCAACATGTTAAGCAAGTGTCCGTAAATTAGTCTGAATAACTTGTTCTATTGGTTTCAATGGAATGTAGTGATACTAATTTAAGATCTGTTAGGTATATCCATTGTTTTCAAATTTGGGGCTTATTTTTGATCCCAACCTGCATCATAGAAGCCCCTTAAGTTTTTACTGTGTGTCTTTCTGTTTTCCTTCTACTTTCACATTCTCCACTTTCATTCTAACAAGAACAAAATGGTTTGGGTGCCACAAGTGCACTCAATTTTAGATCACTTTGTGGCCCACTGGTAGTACTTGACCTATCTGTAAATGTAAATTAGTTGTTTCCGCTGGAGAGCAACATAACAATTTCTTGGTGGGCCATTATTAAGGGGATTTACCTAAAATAATTACCCACTGGTATCTGACCCCAATTAAATATATGTTCAAATAAAGCTCTTGATTTTGTTAAAGAGGTTATTCACAGGAGGGCAAATTTCCCAACTGCCTATGATGGCATTGCCCTATTATTAAAGAATTTCAAAAGACAGCATTGAATAATATTGAACAGGTTACTTAATACTGTGAGATACAAAACTGACCCTACTAAGCTGTTTGGAGGGGAGCTAGCAAATATACTTATAGCAGGAGAGCTATCCTTTTGCAAACAGCTGCCAAATTGACCATTGTACAGAAATGGAAAGCAGCAGCCCTACTAGAAATAGCACAGTGGTATGCAAAAATTTGGAGAGTCCAGATCCTGGACCTGTCAAACTATAACATCCTATCAAAAAACAAAACAAAACAAAGCCCTGCACCAAATAATAATCAAATTAGTAATCCAGTTAATGTAAAAGCACAAGATGTCAACAACATTAAAGGCAGGAACAGTGTTCTTCGGTTGCTTTATACAATCTGGACATGAATTCCCAGAGAAGAGATAAGAGGTTTGCTCATGTTATGGGTGATGGGCCTAATATCAGATATCCATATGGAAATTGTCTCTGGTTGCCATAGGACAGTTATGATTACATTTCTCTTTTTAAGTCAATGAGACATAAAACTACTTAACTTTGACTGAATTGTGCTTTATATTTTTTCCACAGAAATGTGATATTACTTTGTAAATGTTCTCGCCATAGCACTAAGAGAATACTACTAATCTTTGATTTGTATCCCATCTGTACAACCTATGAGAGTTACACCATAAATGACCTGGCTCCAAAGGCAGAAAATAATGTTCTTCTAATGACAGTATAGAGACATGCAATATGGTTTCTATATAGAGTGTAATGTATATATTTCTTTATAGGGAAACTGCGTGAAAGTAAATTTGATCTTCATATGTTCAGATTTTTCCCCTTTCTGGTGATGATGTGTTCCTGAAGTTGGAAGGGAATACAGTAGATTAACTGTGAAATTTTACAACCAAAGACTGGGACATGGTCTCCACATACCATAATTATGAGAATTGCTGTGTTTTATATATAAAAGGCCAGCATAAAATTGCTTGTTGCCTTCAGCCAACTTCTGCTTCTCTTTGGCTGGATAAATTCATGTTCCAGAAGAGATTTACAAGACTGTTTTTCCCCTCTCCTTGTTTTGACTTTGCTCCGAAAATCTTTTGCATGCAAAGATGCCCAGTCCGGTCAAATTGTAGTTTCCTGTAAAGTAGATGGAAACTTCCCAATATTACCCCCTCCCCCTTTCCCAAGGCTCTTTAGCGCACAGCCTTTCTTCCCATAGATAATGGTTGGCAGCAATGCACAGTGCAGAGGTTGTGCGCTGCGCTTCTGAACAAAGTCCTGAATTGAGCCATTGTTTCCACTGCGACCGCCTGCATTTTTTTCACTGGACAGAGAAAGCAGGGTGCAAAAAAGGCACCTTGTGTGAAACTATTGGCAAGGCTTGGAAGTGAATTAAAAGCTCCACAAGGTCTGAGCACTGCAGCTCGGTGATTGAGCCCTGGAAGCACAGTTAGCTCAGACATTCCAATGTAGTGAGGCAGCAGCAGCAGCAGGGACACCAGCTTGCCTCTCGGCTCTGCAAGTCGGATGAGAGAAAGGAGTAGCACAGCCTCTGCCCAGCTTTCATTCAGAAGTGAGCGGCAATGGCTGTGGACCAAAGAGTGCTCTGCTAAGACCTGAAGTCGCCTTCGTTCACCCGGCAGGGGCTAATAATGGGGACGACTGCTTAACAGGAAGCGGTTCTGTACCTCGGAGGTAAGAGATTTTAGAGGGAAATCCGCGGTCGTGTCTGTTTGGTCTTTTAACCAATCCTTTGCGTTCTCAAGGTATTGGGTATAAATAACAGTGCAGTCCTAGGCAGAGCTATTCCAGTCTATGATCACTCACTGAAATCTGTGGATCTAACTCTGGAGTAACTTTCTGCCGAGGTTTGCTCTGTTAAACTAACAGAACACGTCTCGGTCTCTTCAGGGGGGATCGCGTGCTTGTTTTCGTGAGTCTGGGAGCTTTGGATGTCCCCGTGTGTAGCCTCCCTGTCCTGCCCGTTAATCTCGTTCACGCAGGTCTGCAGGGAAGTCCTAAGCGGAGCCCTTTAGGAAGTATTTGTCTTGCGTTGCTCTTTGCCAGCAAGAGAGAGAGAGCATTGCAGTTAAGGGACGTGAATGGACCAGAAGAGAGGCTGCTGTTCGAGTCAGGACCCCCAAGGATCAGATAGCAGCCAGATAGCATTCTTACTCGGAAGTCAGTCCCAACGTGGCCATTCAAGAGGGGTCACCGCACTAGACGATTGCAAGTGAAAATCAACAGCCTGGTAGGACTCACACTTGCCGCGGCGCTTACGCTTTCGCGGGCGTTGTGTCCAGCCGGGCTCACTCCCAAATAAATACTTGCATAATCAGGTTGCGGGCGGACCAACAGAGGAGAAAAACCACGTGTGCTTGCGCGGGACCACGACTTGACAGAGGCGAAAGACGGGCGCTTTGGGGGAAATGCCGTATCTCTTAGCCTTGCGGAAGCGAACGGCATGCAGTGCCCCCACCCAGCTGTGCAGGTGCTCCAGCTCTTGAGCCTTTCCCGTCTTTCGGGTACAAGCGATAGCAGGTGAGAAAGAGCGGAGGAGCACTTTGCCTAGACTTAGCACGGGGCACGTGAAGGAGGGCTGCTGGGTCGAAGGTAGGTCGTGTTGCGGGCTCCAGGATTCATAAATTAGCGCCCCCCCCCCATTCAAATCGGTTTCAAGAAAAAAGCAAATCCAGATGCTTCTTCAGACCACGATCACTTATTATGCGTGATGCCCAGGTTATGAAGAAGGCTACAAATTTTTCCCTAGACAGAAGAGGGAACCTCAGTCTTCCCTATTGAGATTGTGGCTTGAGAGAATCCCTCTGTCCTTTCATTCCACCTGATAAATTGTTTTGTAGAACTCAAAAGCTTGCACACTTTGGTTGCTGGATTTTCTTATAGACAAGCATAACTGCCTATCTCCCCCCCCCAACCCACACCATGTGATGGTTTCTGAGGATTTTGCTTATTCGTTTACTTCTAGAAAACAATACGCTCTTCTTAGAGCTATAGGTAGTAAAGTGGAAGGGAAGAGTTCCTTTGGCATTACAAGTCCTGAAACATCTCTCCCCCTTCCTTTTTATTTTTACTGAACGATTAGCCTGAAAAAGAGTTCTGGAGAACAGGAAAGCTTGCTCACCCTATCTGCCCAGTTACACTCTGTGGAAAGGAAGCAGCAGCAAGAGGGCAGAGAGTTCTTGCATTGGTGGCTTTAAAAGCGCCTTCTGCAGAATCAGTTTCTTGCACAATATGTTAGTGTTCCTCATGTGTGCATAGTTTTCCTCACAGTTGCACTTGTGTCACTGGAACACCCAGAAATGTAATTTTTCTCTAGGAACATGTGACTTTTCCTTCAGATAGTACAATCATTTGGGAACTGATTCTGATAGAGTAACAGAGATCTACATGCAATTGGAGTGGTGGTGTGGGGGGGGGGGAGGTGAAAGATGCAGAACTTTATGCTTTCTGTTCTCTCATGTCCATACCATTACATTTTTTTTATCAAAATCCATGTAGCCATGTTGGTTCACTATAACAAAATTAATATGTTCACTAATATACATTCTTTGCCTCTGTGTATGCCTCCTCTACTACTGTAACTTCAGCACAGAATTACTTAGAAAAAACTGTTTAAAACAAAATAGGCTAATCTCCATATGTCAATAGCTGATGTATTGTATGGAGGGAAATTATAAATGACTGTGGCTACAGTCTCACCCTGAGTTCATTGATGACTATGCACAGGATCGAAAGGATGCAGATAAATCACATAATTGATGCACTGTATGAAATATAATAAATAGATCACACAATTCATGTATTTGACGGCCAGGCTGGAATAGCTGTTAGAGAATCACACTGGGGTTACCAAGGTTCAAACCCACATTTGCCATAGCACTCACTGGATGACCTTGGCCCATCAATCTCTCTTTGCATGCACTACCTCACAGGGTTGTTTTGAAGGTAAAATGGAAGAGGTGAGAACAGTGTATATAGCCCGAACTCCTTAGATGAAAGGTGGGATAAAAATGTAATAAATCACTAAACACATTGAATCTCAGTGTAGATATGCTTCTACACTGAGCCTTTATGCTCCTAATATTTTTGCAGCAAGAAAGGGCCTGATTGTCTAACGATATGATCAGTGCTTCGTTTATACAGTGAAAGATATTCTACCTTGAACCTACCTGGAAGTCTGAACCTCAATCCTAGAAGCCCTTATCGTTAGTCCTGTCTTTGTGGAACAGACTTCTCCTCTCGGTGATAAGGGAAAGGCCCGCTGTACTTACTCAAGAAGACTCTCCTTTATTATTATTTTATTATGGTTTATGCATAAATATAGAAAAACAAGATTCAAGTCCAGTTGCACCTATATTTCCAGGATATGAGCTTTTGAGAGTCAAATCTACCTTAGATTATTTATCTATTTGAACTGCCTTTCAAAAAAATTCTTGAGGTGATTTACAAAATACCCATTAAAATACATTAAACCAATACACTGACAATAATAAAAACAATGTGTATTGAAACTAACACAAAGAACTGACCCCCGAAGCATAGCAGCAGTAACTATAGCTATGGCGACCATGACAAGAGCAGAAACCAGTGCAACTATTACTTGTGAAAGACAATAAAAGGCAAATGGGGAATAAAACCATCTACATCTGGTGCAAAGTGAACAAGTCTAGCTACTGGGTGTACTGGATTTCCACCAGTCTCACACAGAAGCAGGGGGCGAGAGCACTATAAATATCTCAACAGCTGGGCAGGTACATATGGAAGCAGGTGATCTGTAAAATTCCTTAATCCCAGACTGTTTTGGGATTTAATCCTAAACATAGTTATTCCATTCTTAACCCACTGAAATCTTAGGAGTAATTTAGACTGCACAGGATTGCGCTGTAAAAGTAAGAATTAAAAAGAATGAACAGCCTGTGAAAATGCCTTTAAAACTTGTGAGAAACGCTCCCAGGCAACAGTCTTGCAGCTATGTTATGAACAAAGTGGCCTTTTGGGAAAGTCACGGAGAGCCTAATGCAATAATCTAATTTCGATGTGATCAAAGTATAGATAACTGTAGCCAGGTCTTGCTTTTCTAGAATGCAGCACACAGCCAGAATGAACCAAAGTTGGTTAAAGGTGCTACATGCCTCAGATGAAACCTGAGCATTTATCTGCAGGCAGGTTTAAATCAGGCCTAACACGTCTGACCTCTGGAATTTCTCTTCAGATGCAGAAGCCAGTAAGAGCACTCAGGAAGCAATCTTATGCAGTCCAGTAACTCAGTATAGGATTGTATTGATCATATGGGAACCAATAAAACGTTTAGTTTAAGAGAAATATTTGCTTCCTGCTCCGCCGATCAAGATTTATCTCGGAGGGGAGTTTCTCTCAGTTTAAAAAGTTCGCCCCATCCTTCTCACGACGATTTCCTATGATACACCCAGACGCGTAGCCTCCCTGGCCCTTTTCCCGCCCAAATGGGCGTTGCGAGACTGGCCAGCCGCCTCTTCCTCAGCCAGCCCTGGAGGGCGAGCGCGGCTGTGTTCCCTCCCCTCCATCAGAGCTCGGGGAACCCGAATGAGCGTGGGGGAGGGAGAGGAGGCGCTGCGGCTCACTCCGTTAGCGACGGCGGGAAGCCTATCAGATAGCCGTCCGAGGCGGCGGCAGCGAGTTGAGGGAAAGGAAGAAGGGGGACGTGGCTCGGGAAGCGGGGCAAGTGTGAGCTGCAGCAGCCCAATACCTGTCGCCAGCTACAGAAAGAGGAGCAGCCGGCAAGAGAGTGCGGAGAAGACGGCAAAGCGTTGGGCTCCTTCCACAGCGGGTGGGTGAGAGGCTTTGGCCGCGCTTGAGGTGTTTGCCTTAATCTCTCGGTGGTTACATGTCAGCTCCAGGGTGGCCGTGGTGGTGGGTTTCATCTAAGCTTCACGGGTCTGTCCCTTGAAACTCAAAAGGTTGGGAATCTTAACTTTTAATTCTCTGTTGCCCCCCCCTCCCATTACACAACCTTATTATCGAATATCCTCCCCGCGCCTCAAGTAATACGCACTCTCTCTTCGGAGAAGGCGACTTTGTATATGTATGTTTATGAGTAGATCTCAGGCATACCTTTAAAACAGAATGTTGTGCTTGATGGCAGCAGCCAGTTGGGTTGGTTTCCTATTTGCTTGATGTTAGGTTTGATTTGTTTGCTGTGTGTTCTTTTTGAAAGGTATAAGAGAGAAATTTAGGGTCTGGAAATGTATTGCTGGGGGTGAGATAAACAATATAAAACACCTCTCTTCTGGCTGTCGAAGAGAAGGGGCTGCCTAAAATCCTAAATGCCTTCCCAAGTTCTAAATGCCTCCCATCTCATTTGTAGACTGCTCCTCTAAAGAAAAATTGCTTTAAGGTATAAAGAACAGAGAAAGTGTAACCTTGTTCTCTTGCTCACTGGACCTACATACTTTTGCCACAGAAGGGAAACATGCCCTGTCCCCATCCCCCCCACCCCGTCCCCCAGCTTTTTGCTTTACATTGCTGTGTGGGAGGCAGAAGTTCAACTTGTGTAGTTCAGTTAGGACTTCCAGTTTATTAGCTGGTGTGTGTCTGCGTGTGTAAAATGTCATGAAGTCACAGTGAACTTATGGCAACACCATAGGGTTTACAATGCAAGAGATGTTCAGGGATGGTTTGCCATTGCCCGCCTCTGCATAACAACTCTGATCTTCCTTGGCAATCTCTCATCCAAGTACTAACCAGGACCAATCTTGCTTAGCTTCCAAGATTTAATGAGATCGGGTTAGCTTGGACCATCCAGGTCAGGGTTATTGTCAGGTGGTAATCCAAAAACAAAAGCCACATATTAAAAACTTTTATGAGGACTAACCAGAATGGCATAGAACAGTGTGCAAGCTTTTGAGTTCTCTAGAACTCTTCATCAGGCTGTGTGAGAAATAGTTGGTAATGTTTCTCTCCGTAAGGCAAAAAGCTTCATCCACTGATTTCTGCAGATAGGATTCTTTGGCCCTCAGGTCAGAAGCAACCTTTCCCAGCATGGAGATGGAAGGATGGAGAAACTGGCATGTATTGATTTTCTGCATGTCACGTCTGTTTAAAAGAACAGGAGTCCTGCCAGAAAAAGTAGCAATAATAGTTTAATTAAAATAATACAATGACATAACAGGCTAGGACAACATAAATCACTTTTAATACCACCGTATAGTTCCACCCTCACATTGAAGCCACTGCAGCTGAAAATTTTGCTACAGCCAGCATTCTACTAAAATTGGTATCAGCTAACAGAAACATTGGAGAAGTGGAAGATGTACCACAAGCTACCACTGGCTGAATCTAGAGATCTCTCCAAGTGGCCATCAACACACAATCAAAGGAGATGTGTGTGACCGGAACATAACTGAGCATAACTCCTTATATTCCATATATAACTTTGTCTGGATTGCACTTTTTGTTTCTCTCATAAGGAAGTGATTTCCAATGCAGTCCTAAACAGTTAGAGCCTTTTAAGCCCACTGAAGCTTTGGATAGAAAGGCAGATTACAAATAAAGCAAATAAATAGATTTGGAAGGGTACAACTGTGCTTAGGACTGTGCTGTAAATGTTTTCAACATGACAGAATTCTACTTGTTTGATAACAGAAACATAAGTAAATATTTTTTCCTCTCTGTTTCTTAGTGGCAATGACTCTTGATTTATGAACATATAGTTATTTAATTTATATGTCATACATGCAGATTGTTAATCTTCCTTTTGTCTGCTGATTTTCTCTCATAACCACCTTCCCTCAGTCATTTTTCTATACATCCAGGATTCTGAAGGTATGCTTGCTGCATCACAAGAGAAACCGATGAGTAGAGGGGACTGTAGTAATAACAGAGGGTAAGGAAAGAGTTAAGCACCCACTGCTTCTCGGCTGCCAATTGCCCTGTTGCTTTGCAGCTGTTTGGCAGAGACCTGGGTTCCTGGCTTTCAGCCCAACACCATGCTTGTAGTTCAAACTCATTCTAGTTTTGGCCATATGTAATTTTCTGATTCTAATGTGTTGGTATAAACCATAAGGGATGCTTTCTTAACTGTGATTAAGAGAACCTTCTTTCCTCTATTTGGACCAAATTCTCCCCTCCTGTGCTAACTGTAGTTGATGGATAGATGAGCATTAATTATGATAAGCCTACAGTCCTATATGCATTTACAATGCATTAAGTTCTGCTGAAAATAATATTTACTTCTGAGTAAACAAACATGTAGGTCTAACAAGCTTTCTTGCTTAATCAGGATTCTTAACCTGATTAAACAAAGATTGGATTTACTGAAGAAAGTAGATGCCTCCATTATGCCAGCAATCCCTAGCTAGTGCTAATGGTGTCAATATATCCCGCAAGGTGCTTTTGTCTGTTCTTTTGGGAAAGTGTGTGATTATGAGTTATTAATGCTGCTTGCCTGCACTTTTCTGTGTCATTATTGCATTACATTACATGAAAGGGCTTACTACCCAAAGTAAGCTGCAGTTGTGTTGTTTGATGAAGTGAGCAAAACCATGCTCAAAAACATTCCTTTTTCCCTTAACAATTTGGTTGGTGTCTTTATCTCTCTTCTCCCTGTGCCCCAAGACATTTCAGGGACAAGTGCACATTCATGGAATCTTGAATGTAAACAATATTTATGCAACAAATTATGCACATATAACACTTAACTGCAAACTTGCATATAGTGGTATTTTACTTATATGCAACTGTGCTTTACACCTGCTGTTGTCAATAGATATTGTCTAACTGGGTTAGTCTTACAATATGAAGTGCAATTAACTGCGTGAGGTTTCATTTTTCATTATTTATTTTTACTTAGTGCATGGACTATTTCTGTTGTTGCTGGGAAAATTCTGCTTTCGTTTGCAGCTCAATTCTGTTCTGTTGTACATGTGTACCTTTAGGGTGTAACTGACTCTGAAAGAAATGAAAGTTGGTGTGGCAAAGTGCTTTGTCACAATTAACCTGTGCAAATGAAAGCAGGAATCCTCATCATGTCAAGTATGTTAAAGTGTTCTTTCTTGAAGAGAACCTCTGTTAACTTGCTAGTGAAAATAACAGAAGTCTGGTCTATGCATGCAGTAGAATGAGGTGGCAGATTTCTGAAGTGGTCAGAGTGGACTATATGATGCCCTCTTAGTTAAAAAAAATGCTGGTAGAAAGCAAGCAATGAAAGGGGAAGGCTACAATCTTTTGTTCAGATGATATGGTAGAGAGTATTTTTTTACTTGGGGGTTGTCATGCCTCAGGTGGAGTGAGCCACCTTACGTTGCCACCACTCTGGGATTTAGGGTCCCTTGGGAAGGCCCAGAGTACCCCCCCAACCCTTCTGACATCCGTAGCTTCACCAATAAACAGATGTGAAGACCCAGCAGAGTAACAAACAAAAGGATTTATTTACAAGGAAGTCAGTTAATATCAAACAAAAAAACAAGCAAGGTGCATTAGCAACAATAGATGGGTAAAAGCAAAATAAACAAAAGGCCCTAGCGTGACTGAACTCACTGTCCCTCTGTCTGCCAGGCCTGTCTTCTCACCGTACCTGGATGAGGGCCTCTCTCCCTAGCGGAAACCTCCTCTGGCCTGCTCCCTGGGAGAAAGAACACATGCTTTTTCCTCCCAGACTTATATAGCACTAGCCCCCCGTGTTCTGATTGGCCAAAAAGGGTGCCAAAACGCCCCAGGGGCTCATGGGAATCATAGGCAGGCCTACTCTCACTGCTAACAGGCTTCTGAGGCCTTGCTAGGCCTTCCTGGCACAGCCAGGTCATGACACCCCCCCACCAGACCAAATCATGGGGTCCAGCCATTCGGATCCCCATTGCTGCGGTCTGCAACCAGGGATCTGGGCTGTGCTCTTCCAGCTCTGGGATAAGATGGCAAGCAATAACTTCCCGAGAATGATAGGGCTTCAAGGAGTTTGCATGATAAACCTGGGGAAGAAGGTCTGTGTCTGGGGACTGGACTACAAATTTCAGCTTCCCCATGCGTTCCTTGATCTGGCAAGGCCCCTTCCAGGAAGTGTCTATTTTATTGCTCTTTATAGGCTTCAGTACCATAAGTCACCAGCTTGGTAAACCCACTCCCTGGCCTTTTTATCATACCAGGTTTTCTGTTTACCTTGGATTTTGTGCAGCTGATTATGGGCTAGTGTTAAAGCTTCCTTTAGGTAGATCTGAAGCTTGTCCACAAAGTCCAAAACATTAGTCTCTGGGGAAGGTAGGGAACCCTCCCTGTGGTGTTTCACCAATTCCAAAGGTCCACAGACTTCCCTTCCATAGACCAGTTCAAACAGGGAGAATCCCAAGCTGGGGTGTGGAACTGCCCGGCAGGCAAAAAGGAGTTGAGGCAAAGCCAAGTCCCAGTTGTTGGAATGGGCGGTTATAAACTTCTTAATCATCTCCCGGAGGGCCCCATTGGACCTTTCCACCAACCTATTTGATTTGTGATGATAGGGGAGAGTCACCAAGTGCTGAACCCCATGGCTGTGCCACAGCTTTTCCATCATCTCCAAAAAAAAAATTGGTCCCAGCATCTGTGAGAATCAATAGGGGCCAATCCACCCTTGCAAATATATCTGCCAAGGCTTAGCAAATAGCGTTGGCATCGATACAGCTAAGAGCCACAGCTTCTGACCAGTGAGTTGCAAAGTCTACAATAGTCAATATATATTGTTTCCCCCTCGGGGTTTTATTTGGCAAGGGCCCCACTACATCAACAGTCACTCTCTCAAAAGGGGTGCCAATCACAGGTAGAGGCTTTACCCTTATTCAGGGCCCTCCCCACAGTCTGGCATACCTCGCAGGACTGGACAAACCTGGCAATGTCCTTGCCCATCCCCTCCCAATAAAACTGCTGTCTCAGCCAGTCTTTAGTTCTTTTTACTCCTGAATGGCTGCCAGGGTGATCATGGGCAAGGCCCATGAGTCGGAGGCGATGTTGAACCGGTACCACCAACTGACAATGCGGCCTCCAGCCACTTTGGTCACCTGGTCGAAGGGACTCATGGTACAGCAGGCCTCTGTCCACAAACTGGGATTGGGTGACTGCACTGAGGGGAAGATCCTTCCTTGCCTGTTCACGGGCTTCCTCGAGACTTGTGTCTTCCTCTTGCTCCTTCTGGAAAGCAGCTGAGGTCACTGGAGGAGACTCTACCTCTTTAGGGGTTGCCACAACATCTGGAGGAGTCACTGGTGCAGATTCAGCTGGTTGCAGCTTCTTAGTCTGGCTGCGGGTTAACATCCCTACGTAGTCTCCAGCACATCTGCCAAGTTCCTCTGGAACGTCTGCAAAGTCTTTCAGAAACTGCGTGTACACATCTCCCTCTTGGTCAGCCTTAAGTTCCACAGCCTGTAGCTCGTGTTCTTTTGGTTCCTGGAGCACATGCTCTGCTAAGTCTTCTCCTACAAACATGGCCACTGGGGTATAATCGTGCACAGCAACTTTCCAAAGTCCATTCCAACCTTCATAGGTAATCGGTACCATGGGCGACTTCCCACCAGTACTTGGGAAAACAGGTTGCTGTTGCTGGGACAGCTGTCCTTTTTCTTTTGGGTGCTTTCTGGACTGGGGTGGGGACTTAGGAGACTCCCTCTTATGCCAGTCCTGATGAATGCTGTACCTCTGCCCTGTACCAGTCGCTCCACCCACTGGCCTGCTTCTTGAAGGGTAGGAAGACTCTTGTCCACAAGAGGGCACCAAATGTGCTCAGGAAGAAGATTCAGGAACCGGTCAATGTACATCAGGGCCTTGACATCAGCCAGGGTTTTGGCTTCTGCAACTTCCACCCACAAGTCATAGGCTTTTCCCAGTATGTGTATTAACTGTGGGTAGGACTGTGGGTAGGACCTTCAAGCCTGATTTCTCTGAAGCACGTCTGGGCCCCTTCCTGGGTGAATCCCACTCTCTCTCTCTCTCTCTCTCTCTCTCACTCTTTGCTTGAACAGCTTGTAATCTGTTCTCCCTTCGCCTTCCATCTGGACGGACACTGAAGCCAGGACACCACTCAAGTGAGGTCTCAGCTTTTCTATGTACTGCTCTGGGGGGACCTTGTAGCCAATGCAGACTTGTTCAAAATTCTGCAGGAAGGCCTCAAGGCCTTGCTAGACCTTCCTGGCACAGCCAGATCCTGACAGGGGTGTATTAAAAAATAGCATTCTTTACCTTCACTCTGAAGTGGTACAGTTCATTTTACCACTTAATTCTGTTGCATGTATAGACTAGGCCTTGGGAGCATGTCACTATATTAACAGTAGGTCTTTGTGATTTTATTTATTTAATTAATTCATTTGTTTCATTTATACCCTGCTTTTCCTCCAAAGCAGCTTACGTTGTTCTCCTCCATTTTATCCTCACAACAACTGTGAGATAGGTTAGGCTGAGAGTATCTGACTGTCTCAAGGTCACTCAGCCAGCTTTCATGGTAGAGTGATTCAAATCTGGGTTTCCCAGATCCTAGTACATTACGCTAACCACTGCATCATGCTGGAACTTTTTAAAAAAATATGCATTTGTGTCTGAATTCTAGCAGTAGTGGCTTATACTGCAACTTACTGGTAGATTACCAGCATCTACCTCTGTGTGCTGTTGTAATGGAGGGGACCTATGGTCCTTAGCAGAGGGTTTCATGCAATGACAGAAATACTTGGGCTACTACTTCAGGGATATACAAATTCAGTTGCTGTGTGCAGGTAGTGGCACCCAGGACAGCCTGCTGCTGATACGGTTTGCATGTGTTACCTACTCATTATCTGTGCACCTGCGTGGTGCTGAAATAACAGATCCCGAGCTTCTTCCACCTTACAACATCCTTTGGTGAGGTGTTGTGGACTCTTGTTCTGGCATGATGTGGCCCTTGGCACCAGCACTATTTGTTCGCTAGTGAGCATCTGCATGAGAGAACTGTAAGCTTCAGAGAGGTTCTTTTCTTTCTTGTAAAGTATAACCTCCAAATTTCAGTGACTGGCATCTTATGGTGAAGTGATTTCAAGTGTCTCAACTGAATTTTATCCTTGGCAAGTAGTTCTCCCAAGTTCCACTTGATTAACAAATACTGCAAAATCCAGTACAGATACAGTGGCCTGTATCCTGCCATGCACTTAAGTTTTCTTGTGAAAGGGTGGTGATCTCTGCTGATTCCCCCCTCCTGTTACAGACCTCTGAATTTTATCCTACTGGAGAGCAGACCCCGAGGAACAGCAAGAGGGCTAAAATGTCAGTCTGAAGTCAGTGATATGGGGCAGAAAATTTTCCATGCCACATATATAAATGTAGTCCATTTATCTACAGTTGTCAGGGAAATTCCCCCCACTAAAGAATTGGTAGAAATCACTGTTCCCTTATAAGAAAACTTCAGTGCTTGTAAGACTTCAGAATGTGTGGTTGGATACAGGCCATTAAGTTGGAGAAGGATAATATGTTTGCTTTAAGGCGATTCCTTTGCCCCTGAAAAATATTAAAAGAACAATCTGAGCAGGTGTCATGAAACTGAGGAAGGAGTTGTGCTGGTTTTTGCCACTTCAAAAAAAAAGTCTAGTTCAACTTCCAACATTATCAATAATAGTGCTGCTGAGGGTAGAGAGTTGAAAAGAGACCTGGCACTGCTTGCATCCTTTGCTGGTCACATCACAGGTAGTATTCACTGGATGCCCGTGATATTTGTTCCATCACAATAACAATGGACCCACTGGTTGAATTTCATTTCCTCAGTTATTTAAGTCTGGAACACTTTGAAAAAATCTTATATTCCCCGCAACTCGTACATTGTTTTGAGGAAAGATGTGTGAATCTTGCATATCAAGGAATTGCAAGGTCTGTGACAGCAGTTTGATTTGACTGTCATCGTACAGAAGTTATCCAGTTATGTGCTTAATCCAGTTATGTGCTTAACTGGATTGCTGGTATACAATTATGTATATTGATATAAAAAAAACCAAACTATTTCAGTAGCAACATAGTGTAATAGGTGAATAGTATTTTAAAGCACTTGTTTTTGTAGAATGCTTTAATTCTAGTGTGTAGCACAAGTGCTGCATAACTTGTGTCTAATAATAGGCTTTTTTTAAACAGCTGATTCTCTAATTGCATGTGACCCTGCTTACGTTGTAGGACTGGGTTGTTGTTTCAGATAGTAATGTGCTCTGATTTAGGAAGGACCTTTGCTCCCAAAGTGTTTCTTCTCATCTATGCTACTGTGAATAGCAAGAATGTGACTGAAGTGAATTCTAGTAATTTTTAGGATTGTCCAACAAGGCAGCATTTAGTTGGCTTAGTTGATAGACTCCTCTTCCATACTGGTAAAGGGCATCAATAGATGGCATTTAAATAAGTTTATGCTTATTTAAACCTTACAGAGTAGGGAAACCATCTATGTAGAGTAAAAGGCTTTTTCAAAAAAATCCTAAGCAGAATTACTCCAGTCTAAGTCCATTGATTTCAGTGGGCTTAGACTGGAGTAACTCTGCTTAGGATTTCACTGTTTATGACTCCTGACTTTACATTCCAATGGGTCTAGGTGTTCTATTGGATGAATTTTTGGTGATAAACATTCTAATTCTTGTCTTTGTTCCCACCTTCTTGTAAACTGGGAAGAAAAAAGCTATAGATCTGCTTGTTATTATAATTAAATAAATTCTGTTCTTTTGGGTTTCATTGCCACATGTTTGAAAAAGATGACAATATTTTCCCCAAGGGGGTAGGGGACTCTTCTAATAGGAAATATACCATATTCCTAAATGCGATGAAAAGCAAAATTTTAAAGATATTGATCTCTTTAGAACAGAGAGTGGTATCACTTATTTGTTCCATTATAAGTTATTTCTTTTAACAACCAGGCTAAAATGTTATATCAGTTGACAATCTACTAAGTTTTGATTCAGTGTCTATAAAATGATAGACAGCTGTAAGAAAGCTGACATGAGACTAAAAGGCTGTTTTAGCTTTAAACATTTAAGTGGCTCTCAAACTGGTAATCATCTGAGGTCCAGCTTTGGTTTCCAGGCGGCCATTTGTCTACTACTGATATGACTGAAGTGCTTGCGCATGGCAAAAAATAGCATGGAAGAAGTAAGATTACCATTAGTACTGTGTAACAAAGTAAGTTAAATTGTAGTCATTTGTACTGTACTTGAACTGATCTTTTACTGTGATGAGAAAAGGTTGATTAGTGACATTATATAAATTATTGTGAAATAGTTTAGGAGAAAGTAATGAGCTCAGAGTTACGTGACTAAAGTTTACATTTTCGCTCTTTTATTGGCATGCAATGTGAACTTAGTTCAACTAATAAAGCTTGGATTTAAAAGCAGTTTTATGGATATGCAGCTCAAAGGTACTTATGCTGTTTTCTGGAATTAAGTTTTAATTCTGGAATTCTGTTTTTTTTCTTTATCTGCTATGAAAGGTTTTAATTCATTAAAATTTGACATGCTGTAGATTTTCTGCGGGTACTTACTCTTGACAAGAAATGGAACTACGTTTTAGCCATGCAGTGCTTAATTTTGATGCAATGAAATTTCAGCTTTGCTTCAGCATAGTTAATATTACAAAGAAGAAACAGTAAAAGAGAACATTGGGTTAGAAGTTAGGTGACATTGATTGTCTAAGTACAGAGCAATAAAATGTATTATCTTGTTTGGGAATCCAAAGTCCTTTAGAAGACTAATGCCTGCCTGTTTATCTCCTCATCTGGGTTAATGTATTTGTTTTTGTTGCAGACATTCCTGTTCCTCACACACACTTCCACTCAGATGATTTCCTAGTATATGAAGAAGAATATTTCAGCAAATATGAGCAATTGCTTATTGTTCTTCTAGAGGCATGTTGGTCTGTGCAAGTTGTGGAATGCTGAGCTTGCACAAAGTGTCTTAAAAGATAAGGATTTCGATCTCAAATTCAGTAGTCTCACAGGCATACTTTTTGTTCCTTTCATTAATGCTGCTCTGACACATTCTAATTAAAATCAGTTATTTTGCATTTCCTGCATTGTCAATGGAATACTCTTACATTGTTTAGCATAATCTTTCAGTTTAGACGTGAGGTTTTTTAATATTGTGTTTTCACAATATGCAGAAGTGATAGCATTGATTCTTAGTTAATCATTTGTGAAAAAATCATAAGAATTAAGTGGAAGTGTGAATAGGATGGTCAGTGGAATTATGAAAATACAGTTCCAGTGATGATAAGCTCATTTCTTTTTAAAGAATTTAGTACCGCATAATTAAAGATTTGTAGATGTTTAAAAATAAGTTGTTGAAATTTTTATCTATTACTAACTTTTTCTTTTTAAAAACTAATACAATTCATTTAAATAAAATGCAAAACATGAATCTAAAATAGCGTTCATCCCTCTATCTTGAGCTACAAGCTCAAAACTTTTTCAAATGCTGGTCTAGCATAAAACATAATGGATGCTGAAAGAAATTGTCTCATTTAGTCATCTAGTCTGCAGTAGGAAAACACTCTTTTGTTTTTAGTGGTTTGCATATCAAAACTTGGGCTGCATCTACAACATCAATAATTCTCCATCTTGCTTTCATTGGTGCTGCAAATGCAGAGGCATTCACAGTGGCAGTGGAGTTTCCACATGATTGGTAGAGCTTTGAATCCCTGCCCTGCTTTGCAACTTCCCCTTTCCAAGTGATCTGGACAAAAACTGCCTGCACCTTTCTCACAGCCAAGCCACAAGTGACGAATTACACTTCCTGGGCAAGTGAACAGACTCATATGTATTCCTCCCTGTTCACTTGCCATTCACTTGCGCTCCACTTGAGTCTGTTCACTTGCCAGGCAAGTATAATTCGTCAATTGTAGCTTGACTCTCATATTCCTGCAATAAAAAGGGTTAGAGATGCTCTTCTTTAAATGAAAGCTGGGAATTCAAATAGACTAGTAGATCATGACAACAGATTATTCTAACATTATTGTGATAGAGTGCAATAGCCATTTCCATTTTTCAAAAAGCCCTTTGCTAGCATAGCCAGGGAAATGGAAGCTGTAGGGAATGATTAAAGGATAGTAGCCCTGGCGTAGGCAGAATCTTCAAAAACACGCCCCTTCCCGTCCAGATAGCAAGCAAATGCACTTGAATTGGGTTTTTTTTTTCAAAAAAGGATCATAGCAAAGCAGGAGAAAACCTGTAAAGTGGATGATTAGAGGATGGCATTGTGTGGGTGCTAAAAAATATGCTGCAGTTTGGAAGCAAAGGAGGAACAGGTTGCTGTCCCCCCATTGGGATGGGGGATTCCCCGCTTCCACTATCCAGGCAAGGGAACAGGCTTTCCAGGCGTGCTGCTGGGGTGGTGCAATGATGTCATTTTCCAGAAGTGATGTCATCACAGAGGCCCAGGAGCAAGTGCATGCATGTGTGCAAGAAATGTGTGCACAAAGAAGAGGGAACAGGTGAATGCTGGATTCCCCCTTCCACCTGGATGGTAAGAGGACCTGGCAACCCTATTGTCTGCCTCTGCTGCACCCGCCTCGACTGAGTGGCGCTCCACAGTGGCACCCCACAGTGTTTCCACCAGAGTTAAGGCCATCTCCTTCTGCCTCAGAGGTCGGGGAGGGGGTTGCCCCACCTTCCTCCTCCTCCTCCTACCCAGTTGCATGTGCCTCTCCTCCGATCAGGCCACACCAACACTACTCATCCCCGGCTTCACAGGGAGGTTTGCCTTTATGCTCCTCCATGTTACTTCCCCCCATTCCCTCCACCAACCGTCACCTCTGAGAGTAACCTCTCTCTCCTTCACCAATTGCCCCTGCCCTCATGTTGGCTCCTGATTCCCTTCCTTGGCTTGGTAGGTTCCCCTCAAGCCTGCCATCTGCCACTCAACTGGCCCTGCTTCCATCTCCAAACCCACCCCTGGCTTCAGCATCTCTCCCTCCTGGCCAGTGCCCTTTGCCTGTGCAGCTGTCAACCCACGTCGCCTCAGATGGGCCCGCCCCAGCCTTGCTGCAATGGGACCAGCACCCTGCAGCCATGCCAGGTCCCGGGCACCTGGCCCTGTTCGCCTGGGACCCACTGCAGCGATTATAGATTTTTTCAGAAGACATTAATGGTGAAGTTGCTTGAGGCAATAATGCAAGTAACACTGTACAGGTACCCTGTGATGCTGAAAGCTTTGGGAGAACATTTGCTAATAGGACACACGGACACTATATATTTGCAGCCGAGAATCCCATTTTAAATCCCTGTGAAAAAATTTCAAGTGGCTGTTCTGACAGGCACTAAGAATGTGGAAGTTTCCACTGATGTACAAGTTCATGAGCTGAGGACAATTAAATCTATAGAGATCCAGTTGTAACAACTTAATCAGATTTTTCACTCAGTTCAAGTCATCTTCCTTAGTATGGTTTCTGTATGTTATCAGGCTATTGCTATTCCCCCTTTTAAAATAATGACATTTAAGACTTCCTGTTTGGGATCCATGGAGGTCTAACGCAGCTCCACTTGCGGAGCTGACCGGACTGCCGTTTTAACCGGCCGGCGGGGTGAAAATAGCCCGCGGCCGACTGCTCTCAGGCGGGGAGCAGGCAAAGAACGCTCAAGACCCTAGGGTGAGCTAGATCTCGGACGAGGGGGGGCTCTACACAGCGAGTCTCCCCCCGATCCTTGAGGTCCCACCTTGCGACGGGTCGGCTATAATCTCTGCGGCAGTTTTGGGGCCAATTCGGCTGGCATAAGACCTACATACCCAAGCATCGATTGGGGGAAGAAGCTGAGAGGAGAACTTAAAATCGAAACAGCGATTACAACCCGAGAAAAGTGAAGAGAAGGTAAAGATCATTATCTTCTGAGACGGGACAGATTGATAAAAACAGAGAGGAAAAAAAGTAGATTTTTAAACTGCAACAGACTAGTGAAAAGGAGGGGAAGACTCGGCAGGAATCGAATTTAAAAAGAGACTAAGTTTAAAGAAGTTATTAAAGAAATGGGACTATTGTTTTGAATACCTGTGGCTTTGGAGCTGTGAGAAAAAGACACCATCGCGAGATCTGCTGTGGGAAGACGGGAGACAGGAAGTGCGTAATAACAATAGAGTGGCTGGAGAGAAGCGGCCCTTGCTGGAGGGCAGGAAGTAGGGAATCGCCATTTTTGAAAGGGGAAGGGTCGCGGCTTCAGCGGAAGAGGAAGTAGGCCATCTTGGATTACAAAATCATAGAGAAACCATAGAGAAAAGACGCCCGACATTTTGGACTCTTTAAAACTTAATTTCTATAAGAAGACCGGGACATTTAAAATAGAAAAACGTTAAATTTTACGCCACGGAGTTAAGGAAGAGAGCGGATTCGTGGGAGCGAGCTAAAGCAAGCCCCACGATGTCAAAAAAAGAGTGGCAATCGGCAATAGAAAACCTGGATAAAAACCTGGACAAAAAACTTTTAGATATGATTAAAGAACTTAAGGACACGAAATTGGAGCTGATAAAAGAGGTTAAAGAGGTTACACAGACAGTAAAATCGGAGCTGTCAGAAGTGAAAAAAGGTATGGAAACAATACGAAGTGAATTACAAGGAACGCAGCAGAGAGTTAAAACAGTAGAAGACGCGATGGAGAATTTAGCAGACACGCAACAAACAGAGATGAGATTGGTGAAGGGGAGAATGTCAGTTGCAGAAACTAAACATATGGAGAAGCAGCTACGTTTTCGTGGCTTGCCAGAAGTGGAAGGAAAGTCAGCGCAAGAACAGATGACTGAGGTGTTGGCTGAGTACCTGGGGAAGGAGGAGGAGGAAGTTGTGGCTATCCTAGATGTGGCATACCGTGTGAATTCGAGAATAGCAACCCAGAGGAAACTACCAAGAGATGTGATTGTGCAGTTTACAACACGAAATATGAAAGAGAGGATTGTGACAAAACAGTTTCAAGATCCATTGGAGATTGATGGCAAGACGATTATTATAATGAAGGAACTGCCCAGATCAGTGTTACTGGACCGGAAAAAATATAAAGTGCTAATTCAGATTTTGAAGGACATGAAAATCAGGTACAGATGGGAGTTACCGGAAGGAGTGTCCTTTGAGTTTGGACAGGCCAAAAAACGCATCAGATCTGAGCGAGAGATGGAGCGATTTATTAAGGACAATGAAAAAGACTTACCAACAAGATCATGAGTATGGAGTGTAAAGTATTATCTTGGAATGTAAATGGACTAAACTCACCGAATAAGAGGAAAAATACTTTTCACTGGCTACTAAAACAAAAATGTGACATTGTTTGTTTGCAAGAGACCCATATCAGAAAGCAGGATGTAAAATATTTAAAATCTGGAAAATTGGGCAAAGAATATGTAGCGGCCTCCAACAAGAAAAAAAGAGGAGTGGTGTTGTACATAAAAGAGGAGCTACAGCCAAAATTTGTTATGAGAGATGTGGAAGCTAGATTTGTAGCAGTGGAATGTATTTGGAATTTAAAGAGAGTGTTGGTAGTCGGACTTTATGCACCTAACGGTGCAAAAGAAAGCTTCTTTGAGGATTTAAGGAAGCATTTAGACGATCTTGCATACGACCAGATAATTCTTGCTGGAGACTTCAATGGAGTGACAGACTTGGAACTAGACAAAAAGACTACAACGGCACAAAAGAAAAGAGGACTATTACCAAAGCTTTTTTTTGAGTTGATTCAACAAGAGACTCTTGAAGATGTATGGAGGAGAGAATATCCTAAAAGCAGACAGTTTACTTTTTATTCTGCAAGGCATTCTACATTATCAAGAATTGATATGATCTGGGCCTCAAAAGACTTAGCATTATGGACTAAGGAGGTAGAAATAATGCCTATGGTAGGCTCAGATCACAACCCAATTATGTGGAAATTTGGAAAAAAGAGAAAAAGGAAAGCATGGAGAATAAATGAGGACTTGTTACAGGAAAGAGAGAATATGGAAATACTGAGAAGAGAGACAAAGTTTTTTATACAATACAACGTGAATAAAGAAGTACCAACCAATAAAGTTTGGGATGCTTACAAGGCGGTTGTAAGGGGCATACTAATGGACTTAAATGGTAGAGCAAGAAAGAAGAAAGAGGAGAAAAGACAAGAGATTGAGGAGAAAATAAAAGCCAAAGAAACACAGCTAAAAAAGAGACCAGGGAAAAAGAAGGTATACCAGGAAATTAAAATACTTCAAGAACAGCTAATAGCAATGAGCAATAAAGAATTGGAGTGGAATCTCAAAAGACTGAATCAAAAAGCGTTTGAGGGTGCTAATAAACCTGGGAAGTACCTGGCATGGCAATTGAAGAAGAAAAGGGAAAAGAAGATAATAAATAAAATTTGCGAAGATAACAAAACGTATTTGGAGCAGGCTACCATTAGTAGAGCCTTTTATAAATTTTACGCTAAGCTGTATAATAAAAAAGAAGTAAACAAAGAATCAATAGCGTCATATTTGGAGAAAACCAAACTTCCAGAAATCTCGGAAGCTTGGAGAAATAAGTTGAATAGTGAAGTAACTGACGAGGAAATAAGTAAGGCAATACAATCTGCAAATCTAGGAAAGGCGCCAGGGCCAGATGGGCTTACGGCTAAATTCTATAAGACAATGGCTAATGAACTGGCACCATTCCTAAAAGAGGTGATGAATGGGGTTTTAAGGGATCAAAGGATTCCAGAAACTTGGAGTGAAGCGAATATATCATTGATCCCAAAAGAGGGCCAAGACCTGACTAATGTGAAAAATTATAGACCTATATCGCTACTCAACAATGACTACAAAATTTTTGCGAAGATATTGGCGGAGAGATTGAAGGGGTGGCTCTCGGAAGTCATAGAGGAGGAACAAGCAGGCTTTTTGCCAGACAGACAAATAAGAGACAACTTAAGGACAGTGATCAATGCTATTGAATATTATGACAAGCGTTGTGACAAAGAGGTTGGTTTCTTCTTTGTTGACGCTGAAAAAGCGTTTGACAATTTAAACTGGGACTTTATGTTTGCCACTATGGAAAAGCTACAATTGGGAGAAAGATTCATCAGAGCAATTAAGGAAATTTATAGAGACCAGACTGCAGCAATTGTGGTGAATGATGAATTGACCAAGAAATTGACGATAAGTAAAGGAACAAGACAAGGTTGCCCGTTATCTCCATTGTTGTTCATTTTAGTATTGGAGATTCTGATGATACAAATACGTCAAGATGATGAAATTCGTGGAATAAAAATAAAGGACTATTCATACAAGGTCAGAGCATTTGCGGATGACATAATGTTAATTGTAGAGGACCCATTGGAGAACATGCCAAGAGTGATAGATAAGATCAAGGAGTTTGGAGACTTGGCAGGTTTCTTCATTAACAAAAAGAAGTCAAAGATATTATGCAAAAATATGACTAAGCAGAAACAACAATTGTTAATGGAAACAACGGATTGTGAAGTAACAAGTAAAGTGAAATATTTGGGAGTCGAATTAACTGCAAAGAACATAGATCTATTCAAAAACAATTATGAAAAACTATGGACTCAGATAGAGAGAGACTTGATTAAATGGAATAGATTGAATTTGTCATGGTTGGGTAGGATTGCAGCAGTTAAGATGAATGTGTTACCAAGAGTAATGTTTTTGCTACAGACAATACCAATCATCAGAGACTCCAAACAATTTGAAAAATGGCAGAGGAAAATATCAGATTTTGTTTGGGCAGGCAAGAAGCCTCGAGTGAAAGTGAAAGTTTTACAAGATGCAAAGGAAAGAGGCGGAATGCAACTGCCCAATCTGAGACTTTATCATGATGCAATCTGCCTAGTTTGGTTGAAAGAATGGATGACATTAAAGAACAAGAAACTATTAGCCCTAGAGGGATATAAAAAAATATTTGGATGGCACGCATATTTATGGCATGACAAAGTAAAGGTCAACTCGATGTTCCTGCATCACTTTGTTCGGAGAAGTCTATACATAATCTGGAAGAAGTACAGAATTTATCTACAAGAAGGAACCCCTTTGTGGGTGGTTCCATATGAGGTGATAGACCCGAGAGCTGTTGATAATGAACAACAATGTTTAACGTATAAAGAAATAACTAAAATTGAAGCATCCAAACTTAGAATAAAGACACAAGAGGAACTATCACCTAACTACGATTGGTTCCAGTATAGACAGATCAGAGACTTATATAATTCGGACTCTGTAAAGGGAGGTATACGAATAGAGAATTCGGAACTAGAGCAGACCCTTCTTAAAGAAGATAAGAAAAGAATATCCAAGGTATACCAAGTACTGTTGAAGTGGTATACCGAGGATGAGATAGTTAAAACACAAATGGTGAAATGGGCTATAAACTTTAATAAAGAAATAACAATGGAGGCATGGGAATACTTGTGGAAAACTACAATGAAGACAACGACATGTATTAATATCAAAGAGAACATTCATAAAATGATCTATCGTTGGTACATGACACCAAAGAAGATTGCGCTAGGGAATTTGAATACTTCTAATAAATGCTGGAAATGTAAGAAGCATGAGGGCTCCCTCTATCATATGTGGTGGTCGTGTGAGGTAGCCAGGCAGTACTGGGGGGAAATAATAAGAGAAATGAGTGAAATTTTACAATTTCAAATTAATAAGAACCCAGAACTCCTGCTACTGAACTTGGGAATGGAGGGAATTCCAGCCCAACACAGGACGTTGATATTTTATATGACAGCAGCAGCTAGACTTTTGTATGCGCAAAAATGGAAAGTACAAGAAGTGCCAACTATTGAAGATTGGACTTACAAATTGCTGTATATGGCTGAAATGGACAAGATGACAAGAAAATTGAGAGATCTGGACTCAGGGCAGTTCAACACAGACTGGGAGAAGCTGAAACAATACCTGGAGAAGAAATGGGAGGTGGGAGGAAAACTGTGGCAGTTTGAGAACTACTGAAGTATTGAAGTAGAGGGGGGAGACTTTACCGGGGGGAGAAGAGATAAATGTGAATTAATAAGCAGTCAGATTAATAGATTGACATATATATAGATATATATAGGTTAACAAACAGAACATAGAGAAAATAATTAATTATAAGGACTAAATATAAGGAGCGATTAACTAACAATATTTTCTTTTTTTTTCTGACAAGTTTTGTACCAAACTGAATGTCTGAAGATATAGATGGGTCAAATTGATTGACTACGTGAGGAGAGATATATAGAACTATTATAAAAAGATAGAATGAGTAATATATATAGAGAATAAGTCAAATTGTTTGATATAAACGAATGTATGATCTATATGGTTTATGATATATAGAAATACCTGAAATTGAAAAATTGGGATAAATTGTTTATCTAAGATAGAAACAAAGGTTTACAGTTTGGGCATATAATGTTAAAAATAGTTAAGGATGTACTGCTTAGAATAATGGAGAATATATATTTGTTTTAGATAGAGGAAGCTAATAAAAGTAAGGGAAAGGGGACAAAGGGTTGGAAAGCTGTTGGAAGTCAACAAAAAGGGGGGGGAAAGGGAGGGGGTTAGAGATGAAAAAATTGGGGAAAATTGAATGTAAATGTGGAAATAATGGATTCTAACCCAATAAAAATTTTTCAAAAAAAATAAAAAAAAAATAATGACATTTAAAACATAAAGATAATTATAGTCATAATGTAGCAGTTATTGCAAACTTTGAATTAAGTCTAAGGGTATTATGCTACAAGGGAATTAAGCTTCTTAACTAAGGCAGAAACTGGGGCAATTTGCATGGCAGCATTGGCAGTTCGGAACAGGTGATTCCCTCCTTGCCAGAGGATAGCCATTGCTGTGGTGATCCAGCTTTATATACACAGAGAGAGCTGAAAGGCAGACTGAATTTGCTGTTCAAGCATGATCTAGAATAATCTGTAATATAGAAACTTGATTTAAAGTGCAGAGGAGTTAGCCGAGTTAGTCTGTGGTAGCAAAATCAAAAAGAGTCCAGTAGCACCTTTAAGACTAACCAATTTTATTGTAGCATAAGCTTTCGAGAATCAAGTTCTCTTCGTCAGATGCATGTTACAGAAACTGGTCAAATATAGAAGAGGGGGGAGGAGAGAGAAGAGGCAATTAGGGCGTGAGAGGGAGGGTGCAACCAAAACATTCCTTTGCTAGTAAATGTAAACATCTCCTTTTGGTGTTGGGGTCAGTTGGAGTTTGCCCTGTTAGTTTGTAGCAGCAAAACCAATTCCAATGCAGTATAAGCCTTCGATAACCACAGTTCTCTTTGTCAGATGCATCTGACGGGGAGAGCTGTGGTTATCGAAGGCTTATACTGCATTGGAATTGGTTTTGCTGCTACAAACTAACAGGGCAAACTCCAACTGACCCCAACACCAAAAGGAGATGTTTACATTTACTAGCAAAGGAATGTTTTGGTTGCACCCTCCCTCTCACGCCCTAATTGCCTCTTCTCTCTCCTCCCCTCCTCCTCCCTCCTCTTCTATATTTGACCAGTTTCTGTAACATGCATCTGACGAAGAGAACTTGATTCTCGAAAGCTTATGCTACAATAAAATTGGTTAGTCTTAAAGGTGCTACTGGACTCTTTTTGATTTTGATTTAAAGTGTTCAGCATCTATACCAAGTGAAAGTCTGAATATGGTTATATTATACTTTTGGGGATCTTTTTGTTTGCCACAGATTGCCTTTCTATTAATTCTCTTTTAAACTTTCAAGACTTCCTTATATCTCAGCCTTTATTGAGGAAAACCAAGTTCCTCACCCAACCTCCCAATAACCTTCCGTCTGTGATTCAGCAATTTTAGTCCTCTATAGACCCCCACATGGTCGTCATGGTGTCCAGTAATGTGTTTCCTGGTGCCCACTTCCTTCTTTCAGATGGCAGTTCATCCTCACAGCAAAAACCCAGTGCTGACTTTCTCCTACTTCAGTGGATTAGAAAATGCTTCAGCAGAGTCCAGGATGGAGATTTGAAGGCCCTCCCAAAAACCCAGGAAAAAATAGGAAAGAGGACTTGTCAAGTTTTCTGATGGAAAAATGGAGAACTTTTAGGAAGTCCTGAAAAAAACTCCTATGAAATAAATTGTCCTTTTTTGAATGAGTGAAAAATGCTAAGATAGCAGTTTTCGTAGAATCATAGAGTTGGAAGGGGCCATACAGACCATCTAGTCCAACCCCCTGCCCAGTGCAGGATCAGCCTAAAGCATCTCTGACAAATATTCATCCAGCCTCTTCTTGAAAACTGTCAGTGAAGGGGAGCTCAACACTTCCCTGGGCAGCTGATTCCACTTCTGAACTACTCTGACCATGAAAAAGTTCTTCCTAATATCCAGCCGGTACCTTTGTGCATGTAATTTAAGCCCATTGTTTCGGGTCCTACCCTCTGCTGCCAACTGGAACAGCTCCCTACCCTCCTCCAAATGACAGCCTTTCAAATACTTAAAGAGAGCAATCATGTCCCCCCTCAATCTCCTCCAAACTAAACATTCCCAAGGCCCTCAGCCTGTCCTCGTAGGGCTCAGTCTCCAGACCCTTGATCATCCTCGTCGCTCTCCTCTGCACCCTCTCAATTTTGTCCACATCCTTTTTGAAGTGAGGCCTCCAGAACTGCACACAATACTCCAGGTGCGGCCTGACCAAGGCAGTATAGAGAGGGGTTATGACCTGCGATTTCGACGCTATGGCCCCTTTGATACAACCCAGGATTGAATTGGCTTTTTTTACCACCACATCACACTGACTGCTCATATTTAGTTTACAGTCCACTCTTACCCCAAGATCTCTTTCACATATACTACTGCCCAGAAGTGTATCCCCCATCCAGTATTTGTGCTTCCCATTTTTGTGGCCCAGATGTAATACAGTACACTTGTCTTTGTTGAATTGCATCCTATTCACAGCTGCCCACTTCTCCAGAGTATTCAGGTCTTGTTGAATTTTAATTCTATCTTCTTGGGTGTTTGCTACCGCTCCCAATTTGGTATCATCAGCAAATTTAATGAGCAGCCCTTCCACTCCTTCATCCAGATCATTGATAAAAATATTGAAAAGTACCGGGCCCAAAACCGAGCCCTGCGGCACCCCACTGGGCACCTCCCTCCAATCTGATGAAACTCTGTTGACCACCACTCTTTGGGTGCGGTCCTCTAACCAGTTCCCTATCCACCGAACTGTCTTATAGTCCAGTCCGCAGTCTTCCAGTTTCCCCATCAGAATGTCATGGGGGACCTTATCAAAAGCTTTACTGTAATCCAGACAAATCACGTCAACAGAATTCCCCCGATCCAGTAAGCTGGTCACTTGATCAAAGAAGGAAACCATGTTGGTCTGGCAAGATCTGTTAGGGACAAAACCATGCTGACTTCCCTGGATCACTGAGCGACCCTTCAGATGCTTACAGATTGATCCCTTTAAAATCTGTTCTAATATCTTCCCAGCAACAGAAGTCAGACTGACCTCCTGTAGTTTCCCAGGTCATCCTTCTTCCCTTTCTTAAAGATTGGGATAACATTTGCTCTTCTCCAATCTTGTGGCACATCCCCAGTCCTCCAGGAGGCCTTGAAGATGATGGACAGGGGTTTTTACAAGTTTTGCTTGTAAATGACTGAGGTGTTGTCTCGGCCCCACTACTCCCATAATTACAGAGGTAAAGATTAGAGAGCCAGCTGGAGCAACCTACCTGCCTGCAATGGCCTGCATACCTCAGGATTTGCCCCTTCCCTGCTGGTCAGCATGGCACAGGGCAATCCACCCTCCATATGGTAGACTCATTGAAGCTGGGGCTGCCCAAGAGGTTAGACCTAGCAGGGCTGGGGAGGGAGGAATAGCTGCTGCATGGAAGAGCCTTGAGTCTTAATGTGCTGGCATCCGCTGGCTGGTGGGAGGAGAGAGAAGGAACGTGGAGTTGGAGACCAGCCTGGCCCAGCCTTACCTGATCGTTGGTAGCTCCTGCAACCCTCAGTGAGGCAGGAAGAGGAAGGGATGGTCGTACTCTGGGGAGCCTCCCTCATAAGGGTCAAGGACTCAGGCCTAAGAGGACACATTAATCCTTCTGTAAGCTAACTGGCTATAGGGAGGGCATTAGGAAATGAGGAGGAAGGGCTAATGTGCTAACCCTTTTTCCTCTCTGGTCAGATGCCTGTTGAAGCCTGCACAAGAGGCTCTGGAGGGTGTATCTGACCTACCCAAGCCTGTCAGCATGGCAGACTCTCACAAGTGTTTATATTTTTAAACTCCATAAATATGCCAATTAATACAGTTTTGTATGCTAAGTTATAAAGTATTCATCTTCATTCTTCTGTGCAGCTCCACATTGGGACTGCGTCTGCGCAAGCCTGCTTCGGAAAGAGATTTCTAGCTCTGAAAGTCAAAAAGGGGGGCGCTCCTGGCCACAGCGCTCCTGCGTGACGTTTCCCTCTTGAACTCTGCACTGTAGTCCAGAGTGCCCCCCCTTGTCTCTCAGTTCTCTTTTTGCCATCGATGAGAGAGGTCTTCCTGCTCTGTCTCTTCACTCTTTTCCCTACTCTTCATAGTTGTTAATTGATAGTTTGATCGTTCTAATAGTTGATAGTTTGTAGTTATGTAGTTCACAGTTATATAGTTGATAGTTGATAATTAGGTAGCCTTTAATAGCTATGATCCTTAGAACCTTCAGGACTTATGTTGCAGAAGGCTGTATTCAAGAAATGCTCCAAATGCAACACCACGATGCCGTGCACTGATGAGCACGCCTTATGCTTTCTGTGCCTGGGTGAGTTCCATAATGTTACCGCTTGCATAATGTGAACCCTTGGCAGTGGCTGCTTTCTGCCACTGCCAGAGGTTCACTCCTAAGGGCATGCAGAGATCGGGCTTCTTGCCTTAAAGTAGTCCTGTGGAAAATGGTCTTGGTGGGCTCCTCTAAGCCAGCAATAAAATCATCCGCTGAGCCGGACCCATCCACCCATTCTGAACCCCCAGTTCCAAGAACCAAGCGATCTGACCATCCACACCACCAACCGATTCCATCAACTCCATCGGAATCGATGGCCATCGGAACTGACATACAACCAAAGAGAAAGGCCAGCTCTTCGAGGTGTCACTCAACGGAGTCGGTCAGATCGGTCATCTGTTTACAAGAAATTCCTTGCCTCTCTTGTGACCTCAAGGCAATTCTTTTGACATCAAGTGGCTATTTCCTTTTCTGAGATAAAGGCTCAAACTTGGTCACCAGAACCCAGTTCCAGTTGGTAGAACATAGAATGCTTCACAAAGCAGTTTAAACTTGAACCTAGGTGGGTTTCACTATTATGAGAAAGCTCCGCTGTGCATGACTGGAATGTTAAAACCGCTGGGAGGAAACTGAGCCAAATACATCCCCCCCCCATGGTGCTGGCAGAGATACTGGGGTTGCTCAGCACAGGTCATGGCAATGATGGCAATGCTCCTGGCCACAAGTGGACCTCCAGGGCAGCAGTCCATCAGGAACATTCATAATAATTTAAAGGGTGAGTCTGTCCCTGATGCCACACAATTGATTCTCAGTAGGTGTGTCACTGAATGTGTTACATTGATGTGTGTATACATGTGTTACATTTTATAATTTTATTATCATACAGATATTCTTGGTGGGGAGCTGTGGTTGTCACAGCACCCTGATGAGACCATCGTGTGCAAATCTAGGTTTGCTTCTGTCTCAAGATTCATATTTGTTGTGCAAAGAGATGCCTTTATGAGATCTTCTGTGCTGTTTAGGTTTGTTGTTTCTGCCAGCTGGGTGTGTAGAATTGAAAATAAATATATAAATTTTAAAAAGGGACATTCTTCTTGAGCTGGATAATAAAACTTTCCCTGGCAAATAAATTCTATATAAAAAAATTGAGGCTGCTGCAGTTATTTTCTACTGATTTTTTTCATTTCATATATATGGGACATATATGTGTTTTGATGTTAAAGTAGCTACAAATGACTTTTTTGAATTTTTTCACTATTTTAAAGTTGTTTTTATTGACAGTGGATTAGGTTACAAAATTTTATAAACAGTCTACATATGTGATTTGTGGTATGTACACAATAACAATTTTGAAAGCATTTCAAGACAACCATAAAACACTGAAGCTATAATGTCAAAATATTTTATTTCCAGTTTTAACTCAACTGTTTTTCTGGTAGAATGTAACAGATCTCTCAAATGCTTTCACAGCCTGAATGAGTCACATGTTGGGGTGGGCTTTGTCCCAGAGACTGATGTAACTTGTGAAGCCAAAGCAAGCCCAGTTCTTGTTTTACCAAATATTATTTGTGTCATCTCAGACAGCTTTTACCATTAATACTACAATATTTGAAACTGTTTTTAATCTTGACCACACTAAAGCATATGGAGTCATTTTCTTTACTTTTGGGGGGAATTAGAAATTCATCTTACTTTCAGTTTAAATACCAAATACCATAAACATTATGCAAGTTTTGTGAGTTCTCTGGAACTCTTCATCAAGTGGCTGATTCAGTAATAAAAAGGGAAAAGAGAATAAATCCAAGATGCAGTTGAATTGCTACAAATATATAGCTTGTAATCTTAAAATGAAATAATTGCATTGAATGGTGCTGGGTACAAAACTGGTCTTCAGATGGCATCAAAGACCGCTGGGTAGCCAACAACTTGGAGACAAAAAGACCTGTACTCTTAGTGGGCTGTTATTTACTAGATGATGTATTTTACCTCCATGCCATGAAAAGTTTTAACTGCCTGTTTCCTGATGTTAAGCCTCTGTTAAAGCGGCAGGACATTTTTTCTCTCCCTCCAGGCTGCTGGCAGCCCTACTGCTGGGATAAGGAAGGAGAGAAAGACAAATTGACACTTTGAGAATATGAGAAGGCAGGAATTAATCAAATTCTGTTTGGTACCAACAGTCCTTATTGTGGTACAGTGTTGGACTAGGATCTAGGAGACCCAGGTTCAAATCTCCATTCTCCCATGGAGTTGTGATAGAGTGATTGCACTATGCAATTGTTAACGGACCCCAATTGGCTAATATTATCTAGTGGTTGGAGGGCAAACAACCTCCATAAAGCAAAGTCCTATTTAAAGATCAGTCTTCTTTCAGTTGCAGTGTCCCTCTGTTTGGCTGTTAAATTGTTTCCCTAAATAGGCAAAGATTAATAACTTCATTAATATTGAGGACGATGATGTTTTCCTCTCACACTTTGCCTTGTGAGGGGTGTGTGTGTTTCTTTTAATGCTGGAGAAACACTTCATTAAGTGCTTTTTTAAAAAAAAAAAATTAAAAGAAGGCTAATGTTAGGTTTCTCTGTCTCCCTCCCCTTCATTGTCTCACCAGTATTTATACAGTTTAAGACACATTTCGCACCCATCACCATCTAGTCCAATTAAGGCTACAATCCTGGGCATAGATGCAGAGAAGTTAGCCGTGTTAGTCTGTGGTAGCAAAATCAAAAAGAGTCCAGTGCTTCTCTAGGAGTAAACCTCACTGGACCTAGTGCCACTTACTTCTGCGTAGACA
The DNA here is from genome assembly GCF_028583425.1 of Eublepharis macularius. Lineage (NCBI taxonomy): Eukaryota > Metazoa > Chordata > Lepidosauria > Squamata > Eublepharidae > Eublepharis > Eublepharis macularius. Next base: position 101,944,812 of record NC_072795.1, read on the forward strand.
TATATAGGATTGTTCTGGATGTCTACAATATACTCTGTATTCCATTTCAAGACTACCAGCTTGAGGCCCTTCCACCATTGCCTGAAACAATTTTGATAGAACATCCAGCCTGTTGAAGACTTCCAGTGAATTCCTTGCACACCGTTTTCTGAGGGATCTTACATATTTCTTTGCAATAGTCTGAAATCACCCCATCCAGCAACAAATATTTAGGCTGAGGGGAAAGTCAGAACATCAAAGGACACATTCAGATGGGCTAGGGAGGATAATTAGGATTGTTTTCTGAGATTCCATCATACCATGTACTGCTCCGGGCAGGAGTCTTGCTGTGTTATTAATGAGGCTGCTGAAACCTCTGCTAGATCATATGTTCCCTGGCTTGACTGAGGACACAGCCACAGGTGCAAAACACAGGCTCCTGCATGTATTTTTCTCAGATGTCTACATCAGGATCTATGGATCTGGCTCAGTTTGGATCCCTGGTATGAGCTACAGGGCTGTTATCCTGCCAGGCTGAGATACCAGATGGCCATGTGCTGTGACCAGATGCAGAGGGCATATTGTTGCTAGGTCAGTGTCTTCCTCTGCATTCTTCAGTGGTGCTCCGGCCAGTGGCTCAGCAGGGTCAAGGAGCTACTGATGCAGTGCCTGACATGGACTGAAAATTGCTAGATCTTACTGAAAAATCATGTCTGCCCATCCATCTGAATACATGAGTTGGGCCAGCCACCTTATAGCAGTCTGTTCATGGTTTCTTAAAAACTATGTGAGCTAGGATGAAGGCTCTCCTGGCTTGCCATGCTAGGAAGTGCTGGTATTCAGCCTCTCTGAGCAAGAGCAGTTTTTGTTTTTCAGTTCATTTTGGCTTTTGCTATTTGCAAGTTCAGTCCAAGGTTTCCTCCTAGTGAACTTCTGTGGTTACAATAAAGTTACATGTTGATTTTATACATTCTGTGTTGCCTCCGTGATACTTAACAAAACCATTGAAAGTTCTGTATTATGTTGCCCAAAATATCAGCAATTTCCCTTTATTATTTAGATTCTTCCTAAATAAAAGTGCTTACTAACTGGCTGCTATATCTATAAAACATACTGATTTAGAACTGAATATATTTTTTCTAAAACTTCAGAGGGTATGCTATATGTTTCTTAAATATTTAATTAAATGGCTTCTGTGGATCTATTCTCCCTGTAATGATGCAAGGAACCTTCTTCAAATGTAAAGAGCCTTCCTTGCTCTGGAGGAAAGTGCCAACAGCAGTAGACTGTATCTGCTGATCCAGCCCATATATATATATTTTTAGAGAGATGATACAATACATTGCTTGTGTTTAGATAGTGGGTACATGTAACACACATCAGAGGGTGCTTCTTGTCCAGAATTCCTTAGTCTGTCCTTCTCCTGCCCTGTCCTGTATCCATCCCACAGGAAAGTAAATTGTCTCAACCAGAAGCAACTGATAGGATTTGCTGGGCAGATCAGGAGTAAGAGGGTCGCCCAGGTGGATCGGTGGACAATACCTGTGGTGAGACATCCAAGTTCCTGCCCTCTGTATACTATATACTATGTGAACAATTGTGCTATATGATGACTGCCTTTCATATATTCACAAGAGGGTCATAAATTCAGTTTTAAGAGACTATGCTTGTATTAAATTCAGATTTAATTTTAAACCTGGTTATTTTATTAAGAAAAACTATGTATAGGTGATTTTTAAAAATGTGTTGTTATCTATCTTGCTGAAAATTTTTAAGATGATGGACCTATGAGTTGTCTCTAGTTTTGCTTTCTCAGTCCATTCTTGCATTAAGAAATAATAATACTAGTTCATTTGTGTACTGCTCTTTTGGGCAAATTAGTGCCCTCTAACTCAGAGCAGTGAACAAAATCAGTGCCATTACTCCCACAATGCAGTTGGGGGGCTGGGGCTCAAGCCCACCTGGCAGTTGTGAGGTTCAAACCGGTGAAGTGCTGTGTCACCTGCATCACAGTCCAGCTACTTAACCGCTATGCTACGCTAGCCCTCAACACTCATAACGCTTGTGTTGCATTTTTTTGCTGCATACTAGTTCTTGTATAGCTGATTGATCAGAGACAGTTTTAAATTAGTAAATGCAAATATTATTTGGTGGGGCTGTAAGTGTATGGCATGCTTATTTTTTAGGCTATTTTGGTTTTGATATGACAGAATTATAGGGAATGAAAAAGGCAATACTCCCTACTTTCCTGAGGGATGACAAACTCAGGTCTGTTTTATGAGATTGGTTTGGTGATGAGAGTCCTGGAGATATGTGATATTTTTCTGTGAAGATGCATTTTAGGAAAGTGGAAGAAAGCATATAGCAGACATTACCAAATTCATTGCAATGTTTGTCCCAAAACAGCACTGCCGAGCACCATTTTGTTCATGCAAACTAGTTGAGCATCCTACGCAGGATGCTTACTGTTCAGAATGAATTTGTAAGCTACCTTGAGCTATGGGAAAGGCAGGAGGGCATATAAATATTTTAATAAAATAAAATATTAAGGTAATGGTTTGAACCCCTAACCCCTTAATATTTAGCTTGATGTAGAGTTCTGAAAATCTAGAACGCTGAAAGATGTTACATTGCTTTCGTTTTTGGATTTTTCTTTGGCCCAGCATAGTTATTGGCAACCAAAGTAATAGCAGTACTATTACTGCTAGTAATAGTAGACTAGTTCTAAAGGCCAATGTTCACAGCTCTTTTTCTTTTTGATGAAATTCATACTGTCTCTGTTATAATTTGACTCAAGATTAGGCAAACTAGTTTAGCAGTTTACTACTCTGTTTACTACTCTGCAGGTAGGTAGGTATACTAATCCCTAATAAGATATTTCTTGCCCAGATCTATAGAATTTAATGCTATCTGCCTTTTAGAATAATTTTCACCTCTTGGAATCTTCTTGGGTGCAGCTTTTCAGAGAGTTATATACCTTCTCTTCAGATTCTCGAGTCGGTAAATCATCTGGCAACTCCAACCTCTGTTGTATTCCCAGATCAGAGCATTCTGTTCTGCTGTGGTTTGGGAGATAATCTTCACTTATGCTTTTCTGTATCTCCAGCTACAGTCTTGTTTGCTTTGTTCAAAATAACATTGCTGTGCTAACATTAATAATACTTACTTAAAGTGCAGTTTATGCTGTTGCTTACAGTCAGCAAACATACCATCCATGTCCTGTTAAGTTATACAGTTGACAGCACATTAGTGAAAATTGCCCTTCAGTCTAGCTGGTCTTTATATTGTTTGTGAACATTTAGTGTTCCCCTCCCTCCGACTGAATGTACAGTAATCAAATCGGTTTGTCTTTAAATAATTTAATGTAACATTTAAATGTTATGTTTCTATATTTCCCTGACTACTTCTGGGGTGTGTGTGTTTCAGCTACAGCCAAGTAAGAACAGCTACTCAGCCCTGCTTTTCCATGTGCACTGTATAGGCACTATAAGACTTTCTGTATAGAACTCTGCAGTTGTTGCTTCTAGGGCACAATATGTATTCTAGCCTAAGGAAAAGGACTAAGACTTGTTGTATGTTACAAATTTTTTATTAATGTTTTATTTTAGAGTCATACGTGATGGGTGTGACTTATTGTTAACTTGGCAGGAAGAAGGTGGGATAAAAAATTTAAAAATAAACAATTAAAATGAATGGTGATGTGCCGCTTTGACCATTAATTTGTATTTGTTGTTAGGGGAGGTCTTCAGTAGCAAGGTAGCATGGCCTTAAAATACTAAACTTCACTAAAGTTAAGGAGTTTTCCTGCTCATTCACAGCTCTTGTTAAGACTAAGCGCTTCACACTTTGAATGATCTGCCGTGCAAGTAATCCTTCAGCTCTATCAATAGACTTCTGACATTCAATACCTAGACACTCTCTTACCACACACTGGTCTAGAGTTTATAGTGTATCATTCCACCACAATATGAGCCAGCTGCAAGTTTTTTCTCTGATTCTATTTTAGGGATCTGAGTTCTCTTCCATTATTCTTTACATTGTCTGTACTGTAAAAGCTGGCAAATGATGCTGATATTAACATCTTAAAGCAAGGCTTCCTTTAACTTGCTTAGGAGTAAAAGTATTTTAATAAACGTATTAAAATGCAAAAAAGTATCAATTTTTGGTTAACTAAATTTAATCTATTGTTCAACTTTTTAACTACTTATATTTAAATATACCCTACCTCTCAAACAAAAAGGTGGTTTCTAAGGTGGCTAACAATATAATTAAAAATAAAAGCATGATATAAAAACTTTTCATTAAAAATACTGAGCAGATGAGAATAAAAATTCATACAGCAATAAACCTTTAAAACCAACAAAATAGCAGACAAAAATCAGAAACCAAAAGCTCGGGAGAGCAAATGAATCTTCTCCTGGTACTTGAAGGAAAACAATTCCAGCGTCAAATAAGCATCTTGGGGGAGGGCATTCCAAAGCTGAACTGAAAAGGCTTATTACTTGTTTCACCTCCCAAAAAGGGAGGGAGACAGAGGAAGGCAGTAACATATGGGGAAAGAATCTTCTAGATATCCTGATCCCAAATCATTTATGGCTTGAAAGGTAATAACCAAGCAGTTTGAATTGGGCCTGGAAGTAAATAGGAAGCCAGTGAAGCTGTACTAATGGTATTCTGTATGAACTGTGGTTTCTCAGGCATTCCCACAAACAGCACATGACAGTAATGTAGCCTGGATGTGATAAGCACATTGATAAACATGGCCAAATCCTCCTTCCTCAGGAAGAGCTACAGATGCTGAAATGGGGTGAAAGTGTTACATGCAACAGCAGAAATCTGTGTTTCTAATCTAGAGCATTTTAAGCTGCAAACATGCTCCTTCAGAGGAAGAGGAGGCCCCATCCAGAACAAGTCAAAATCTCAATCCTGGATTGGTACTGTTATTGACCAAGAGTATCTCTGTCTCATCTGGATTAAGTTTATTTGATTTAAAGAGCTAGCCAACAAATAATGGAGTGAGAGCACATTTTCTTAAGCCCCTTCTAAACTTTGTCATGGTTCCATGGTTGAAAACTGTGCATGTCATCGCTTGGGCCATAGCAGAAGTGCGGAATACTTCCTTTGGCTGTTTTTTCCCTCTGAACTGGTTTCTGAACCGGGGGTGGGGAGGGGTGGCAGGAGAAGGGGACAAAGAGCAGGCATAGGAAAATTTCTCTACTTCTTCCCACCTACTACTTTTCTTTTTGCAATTGCTCCCACGTTTATGTTGTTGATCATAAACCACCATCTAGTTCCACCCATAAGATCTGTAAGATGTTTAATACATGAGGCATTGTGGAGGACTTTTGTCAAATCCAAGGTCAGCTACAACATGTATTTTTTTCTTTGTGTACATGCACTGGGAGTCTAATTGTAATAATTTCATTTGTATGTTCACAAGGTAAAGAGCATACATTTGAGATAGTCCCAAATTATGATCTACATATGAATACGTACTTTTTCCTATACAAGTTCTTTCTGTAAAGGAAAAACAATCTTCCTTCACTGTTTTGATAGTATGCCTAAAGTAAGCAGTGCTGATTCAGCACAGAGGATTTTTCTTGTTTCAGCCACCCAACTCGCGCACTATTTTCTGTTTCCACATGATGCCATCCTTCATTCTTGCACAAATCATGCATGGCCTGTTCTTTTCACAAAAAAGCCCTGATGTTTTCCAGCATGACATTGTCAGGACAACCTTTTTCTTGTTCAAAAAAGAAGATATACCTTGTGTTTGAATGGAAGGAAATAATTTTTACAGTTAATTACATTATTGCCTGCTTGAGGTTTTTTTTTTTAATCTGTTGGGATCAGAGCAGCACTGTAGTGTACTTGCTAGAATATGGCAATACAAAACCAGGGAGAGGTCGGGGTAGGGGTAGGGGAGGACAATTAGCACTACTGTCTTGTTCAGTCCAGTGCTGAAATGGAGCCCAAATATAGGGAGATTAGTGGGAATTGGCACCAAATGTCTTGTTCAGTCTGCAACTGAGAGAATGCATAAGTTTTTATTTTTTAAAAAAGGGGGGCTTAGAATTGTACTATTCTCAAGCATTTCTTTGAATACACCAACTTTTTTTAAAGGGTGCAGGTGCAGAATCTGGACTAGACATGGGCGCGAACCAAAAAAATTTAACGAACCAGCGGTTCACGGTTTGGTGCTGCTGACCATCCCGAGATCGCAAACCGCAACGAACATTTTCCGTTGCTGAACCGGTTCGTTGGACGCGGAATGGCCCCCATGGCACTTACAGAGCCCATATTCCCAGGGAGTCTTTTGCAGGCTGTCCCCTACAGCCATCACCCAAGTTTGGACAAGATTGCAAGAGGGATCTTGGAGTTATACCCTCTCCAATCCAAGGCCCCCAGGAAACTCCCACTCGGCACAATTAGAGCCACCGGTTGATGTTGGCCCAGTGTACAGAAGGTGGGTGTTGACAGTGAGCGCTGGGCCAGGCGGCCATGGGGAAACATCAACAAGCCACCTCCCCTTTAGGGGGTGAGGGGTCTGGCCGCTTGCCAGCTGTACCCCCCATGTGCTTGCCCTCCAGGCCAAAGAGGACTGCGCTGGTATTCCTGGCGTGGGTGGGAGAGAACATGTTATTCAGATGGGGGCCTGATCCCCCAGCAAGCGAGGGTCCTCACCCCAGGGTCCCACTGAGGAACAGTGCGGCAGCAGCCTTGCCGGAAAGGACGGGAGGGAGAGGAGATGTCATTTGGAGGGGAAGTGGGAAGATCCACCAACAGCCACGAGGCCTCCTCCGAAGCTCCCACTGAGCTACTCTGTGGCGGCAGCCGGCAGTACCCACCTTCCTGCCTTGCCAGAAAGGATGGGAGGGAGAGGAGATGTTATTGGAGGGGTTGGAGTGCTCCAGAGAGGGATAGGTCAAAAGAGGGTCTGTGAAGTCGGAAGATCCCAACAGCCACGAGGCCTCCTCCGAGGATCCCACTGAGGAACTCTGTGACAGCAGCCAGCATCAACCACCTTCTTGCCTTTGCAGAAAGGATGGACTAGGACAGGACCGGAGAGGTCGTTGGGAGGTGACTGAGTGTTCCGGAGAGGGCGAGGTGAGAAGAGGGACCGTGTACTTGTGTGGGAGAGGAGGGCTGAGCCCGAGCCTTCTGGCCGCATTGAGCAGCAGGACCGGGACTGAGGGATCCAACATCTACCCCGAAGGAGTGTGCAGACTGCTGTGGCAGAGGCTTGTCCGCTCCCCCTGTGTCACAGTGGAGGCTGTTGCCAGCATCACTCACCTTCCTGCTTTCACGGAAAAGATGTGACTGGTCGTGGCGGCATTACCCATTCACCCCTGCCCAGAGGGGACCATCACTGCTGTTGGCAGGGACCACCGTGACGTGCAATTTTATGCGCAACAGCAGTTGATCTGTCCCTCGTGGCCCAAAGCCGAAGCATCATACAGCACCCACCGTCCAGCCTTCATGGAAAGGGTGTGAGGACAAGGGACCCATTCCCCCCTGCTCAGAGGGGGCAGCAGGTGCCCATGAAAAGGGGGGGTACCGTGCGGCACCACACTAACACCAGCAACAGCTCCTGAGCTGCCCCTCGTGCCCAAAAGCAGCAGCGGCAGACCTCAAAAACCTTCTTGCCTTCGCGGAAAGGACATGTGATTGGTTGTGGGTCCCATTCCCCCCATGCACAGAGAGGACAGCAGGAACACATAGATAGGTACTGTACATAGGTACTGTACGGTGCCACTCTCACATCGGCAACAGCAGCAGAGCTGTTCCTCATGCCCAAAAGCGGCATCAGCTGGCAGTACCACACCTTCCTGCCTTCACGGAAAGGACAGGATGGGAAAGACAGGAGAGGTTGGGAGGCATCTGAGCAGATCCAGAGAGGGAGAGGTGTGAAGAGGGAACGGGAACTTGTCAGGGAGAGGAGGGCAAAGAGTCACCATCCATGGAAGCAGCCCTGAGAACTGAGGGAGGTTTGAGCCCTCTGTGGACGAGCTGGGCCGGCTACAACCCCAGGGTGGCTCAGAGCTCGGGTGGTTCCAGGTCCACGGGAGGGTGCCCCAGTAGGTTGAGGTTCTCCTTGATGAACGTCAACATGTCCACCAGGTCCAGGTGCAGATGTGTGCGGCGGGGATGGAAGAGGTCTCCTGGGTGGGAGAACACCCGCTCGCTCTGCACGCTGGTGGGAGGGCAGAACAGGATGTTGGTGGTGATGATGGACAGGTCTGGCCATTGGTCAGATTTCCTCGCCCAGTACTGCAACGGGTTGGCATGGGGGGGGGCTCAGTGGGCTCAGAAAGGTACTCGCACACCATGGCCACCACCGAGTCCTCCACTGAGAGGGACACGCCCGCCGTGCAGCGGCCAACCACGCAGCCCACCGATGAAGCCCAGAGATCGAATGTGTCCGTTGGGGTGGCTCTTCCCTGGCGTGGCTCTCTTCCCACCTCCTCCCCCTCCCCCTCCTCCCCCTCCACTGCCTGCCCCTCGCCACTGCCCAGTTCCTTCTCTCCTGCCCTCTGTCTCTGGGAATGGAGCACCGCTTTGCGGAGCTCCTTTTTCCAGTGCTGCATCTGACCTGCCTGCGTGGCAATGCTGCCCTTGATGCGGGGGTCACAGAGGGAGGCCAGTTGGTACGGCGCCTTGCAGCGTAGAGGATGCAGGCGTTTGGTGACGCAGGCCTGGATCCTCCGGACAAAGTTCTGGACCCTGGGGAGCAGCTCTTGCCCTTGCTGGAGCTCCTGGGCCAGAAACTGGTCGAGGCCATGGATCAGAGGGAGGACCTGACCCAGGGTGGCCTGGTAGGAGCACAAGAGCTCAGTGGCATCCTTGAAGGGTTTCAGGATCTGGGACATCGGGGCAAGGACTCTCCAGTCCATGGAGCTGAGGCTCAGCTCCTCTCCCCTCCTCAGCACATCCAAAGAGGACAGGATGTCTTGCAACACGCCCTTCTGCTCCACCAGACAACATATCATGTTGTAGGTGGAGGTCCAGCGGGTGGGCAGGTCCTGGAAGAGTTGGTGCTCAGGGTCCCCTGCCTCCCCCTGCCTCCGGAACAGCTCCTGGGAAGAGTTTATGCTGTGGGAGAAGTGGGAAGTGATGCGATGGCAGCTGTCCAGCAGATTGCGCATCTGCAAGATTCCCTCGTCCCAGCTGTCCCTCGGCTTGTTCCCCAGTCTGAGCACGTCCCGCATCACGAGGTGCAGCTTGTGCGCCATGCACTCCAGGCCCGGGAGGGATACCTCTTTCAGGGCTACCAACATGTTGACTCCCGCGTCCGTGACCATGAAGCCACGGACAAACCCTTCCACCTCGGACGTCCACTCCCTCAGAGCCGCCTTGACAGTGGCGACAATGTTTTTCCCAGTGTGGACCTCGTCCATCCCCTGGGCCTGAAGAAGAACCACCTTGTAGCCCGGTGTCAAGCTGGGCATCTTTTTACGGCTGCCAGACCTTGGCCTGGGGAGGCGGAGGTCCTCTGGTTGCCACCAGTGGGCGGTGATGGCAAGGTACCCGTGATGGCAGCCGCTCCACAGGTCGACCGTGAAGTGCACTGTTCTGCCTTTGGCGGCAGACAGGTCTCTGTGCACCATGTCTCGCACTGCCTCGTACAGGGCGGGCATGACTCGACGCCCAGTGGTGCGCCGTGATGGCACGGAGAACCATGGGGCAAAGTGCTGGAACAGCAATTGGAGCAGCAGTTCCCCCTCCACGACCAATAGGGGGAAGCCTTGCAGGGCAATTGTCTGTGCCACCACAGGAACGCCTGCCTCCTGTGCCCTTGACCTCACCCTTTTCAGCGGAGCCACTCTGACCCCGATGGTATAACTTCCCCCAGGGTGGCCTGCCTGAGCCTTCCGCTTCCACCATCCACAACCTCGGGGCAAGGCTTCTTGCTCGGGGTGCATTCCCTCCCATTGATCCCAGATTAGACGAGCTGGTGGCCCTCGGTCTCCCCACGACGGATGTTACACTGGCCGAGGACGAACACCACAGGCTTGGGTGGTGCCTCTTCAGGTGGCTCTTCAGGGCCGTTGATGACAGGTGCTTCGGGTCATTGCCCTTGCGCACCAGGCCCTCACGCACACAGCACCACACCACGCGGGGGTCAGTAGGTAGGGACTGAAAGTGCCTCCAAACATTAAGGTTCAACCGTGGCCCACTAACGGTTCCAGGGGAGGGAGGACGAAGGGTTGCTGCTGGATGTGCCACAGAGCTGGCAATGGAAGACAGAGTGATGGGTGGACTGCAGGTAGGGACAGCACCACTGGTAGTTTGGGATGGGGACGGGCTGGATGTTTCCTCGAACCCCAACTATTCCTGGGCCTCCTCCTCCCCCAAAATTTTCAGGAGTTCCTCTTCCGCCGCTGGCAAGACCTCTTTGGCCTCCTCCACAGGCGCAACTGGTGATTTTGGGGGAGCAGGAGTCTCTGCTGCTCCAGAGTCCTGCACAGCACTGCTTCCCGTGCTGCAACCGGGACAATCTCTGTAGTTCTTCCCACGACCACTCTTGTCCCCCACCCGAAGCCTCATCATGCCAGCAAACAACAATTGAGAAGAAGAACGAAGATGACACTGGGAACCCTCAGCCGAGATACCCACCAAGCTTGGCACCAGGGCCTGGCAGCAGCCCTGGCACCAGAGGGAGGGAGAGACTAGAGCCCTAGCCCACCACTCCCACAGACCTGAACAGATCAGGCACTAATGTGAGCCCTCGGCCGAGGTACCCACCGAGCTTGGCCCCAGAGCCTGGCAGCAGCCCTGGCACCAGAGGGAAGGAGGGACTAGAGCTCTAGCCCACCACTCCCACAGACCTGACCCGATCAGGCACTGATCAATAATCAATGTGAGCCCTCAGCGGAGGTGCCCACTGAGCTTGGCCCCAGAGCCAGGCAGCAGCCCTGGAACCAGAGGAGATAGATCCCTAGCCTGAAAATCCAAGCTCAATTATACTCTCAGTCTCTCTCCTCAAAGGCTAGCAAGTGGCAAGCAAGAGCTCTGTCCCACTCCACTGCTCACTGAAAGTGAACCCCAGCCTGGGAGCCCACGGCTATTTATAAGCACAGGTCCCATTGAGCAACGCAGGAGGTCTGTGTTTGGCTTTCAGAGCTGCCTGTCAGGGTTTGCAAGGATGAGATTGGAGTGCCCGTGGCTACAGGACACCCCCTTCCCCCTCCCTCCCAACTTGTAACCGCTTTGCAGCTCCGTGGTTGGAAGGAAGACCTGCCGATCAAGGTAAGCTGGGCTTCCAGGGCGACCGAAGGAGCGCAGACAGAGTTCAGGCATTTCCCCGGCTCCGTTGCCAGGGAATTGATTGCTGGCGCCTGAGTGTCTGGCTTCCTGAACCACGGCCGAACGCACCAAACCAGGCCTCTTCTGAACGCTGGTTCGTTGGCCGTGGACAATCACGAACTGCCAGATTGCGATCGCGCGATCGCCATTTTCGTGGGTTTTTGAAGTTCGTAATGCGGTTTGTGCCCATCTCTAATCTGGACAGTAGCATGATGACAGTGGGGTGTGTGTGTGTGCATGTGTGTGTAATGCTCATCTGGTGTGAAAGAAAACTACAGCTGTGATAAAAAAATAGTTACCGAGTGTCATCTGGAACCTGTGTACCATGTGCAAATCGACCAACACTTGCAGTAGCAATATGACTACAATGGGAAAAATCCCCTCATGTAGAATCAGTCCAGGCTTCAGTTGGCAGTTGTAGTCCTGTTTACTTTCAGCAAATAGTCCATGCATATTGTGGGGCACGATTGTTTCATACACTGATACATGGGGAACTTCTTGTAAATTCAGTCTGTTGGGCAACAAGCTCTAGCTAGTCCAGTCTGTTTTTCCTGAGATTCCTCTTGCATAAAGCAATACAGGGTATTATTGCATCATATGCCAACATCAGCCATAACTGTTCTACTCTAGTACTGGCTGTAGTTTTGCTCCAGATCTCTTCCTGTTTTTCCACATGGCAGTTGCAATGCATTTCTGCCAAAATACTTTTGTTCCTAGATAAAAGTTGATTTTTTCCCTAGTCATACTTATCTGCAAATTTCTTAATGACATTTTATTTTAGTAATAGTATGCTGGAATATTTTAGTTTTCTTCTCTTTATTGGTAAATGTTACTTACCATTCAACTACTACAAATATTGCTGAAAATACTTTTATTGTAAATGGTAACATTTTGTGATCTTGAACACAAGTTGTTTCACTTTTAGATTGTCTCTGTTGTCTGTCATTTGACCTCCGGTCTAACTTGATTTATTAGTGCTGAATCTGTTTCCTCTTGGTTTTGCTGTGCTACTTTGTAGAATATATTACATTTCACATGTGTAGAAACAAACTATTTAATTATCCATCCACTGGAGTAGTGATGGATTTAGACTTGAATAACTCTGTATAGGATTGCACTATAAAACATGTATTGATACATATGAAGTGAGATTGATGTGCAGATCTGAAGTTACGATGTTGGGATTTAAAATTTCTATTCATATTTTAAGAAAAATGGGGTTTGGGCAGTTTAAAGGGCCCTGCGGCTTGCAAGCGCCAGGTCCCTTTAAACTATCAGCTGGCAGGTAGCAAGGGAGGGATCCCCCCCTGCCACCTGCCAGCTGATAGTTTAAAGGGACCTGTCACTTGCAAGCTGCAGGGAAAAGTTTATATGGCCATTTCCCTGTGGAAATGGCCATTTAAACTGCCCCTTTACAACCCAAACGAACCGAGGAAAATGTTGCTAAGATCACACTTGGTTTTCCATCTAGGTATTTTTTAGGCGATTCAAACTATGTAGAAGCTCTAACTGAAGTATTTCAGGGCATCCTTCTAAATTGCTCTGATAAGTCTGTAATGAGGTTTGCATTGTTTTGTTTTTAATATACATCTTGAGTGTTAAATATGGTTTTGTCTTTTGTCTCCAGGGAGCCAGATAACTGGATGCAACATGACTCTTAAGAAAATGCTCTCCTAACACAGAGAGGAAGAGAGACAGCAAGATATAATCTGTGATGCAAGTATTTACCTGTGGGAAAAATAGCTTCTGATTGCAATTCTAAGCAAATGCTGTAACAGTGTTTGTTTTTATGCCAGTATAAAGCTGAGAAAGTATTGGAGACAGTTAATAACAGCTGTGTATCTGCATTGATAATATCGTTAGTGTGTTTCCCCCCATGAATGCCATGGTATAAATTGCTGAAGAAAAAAATGCAGTATCTGAAGCCTATGTGTCAAGATGATTTCTGAAGCAACATTGTTATCTGCAATTGGTCTCTGGCATTGGTACCTGGCATCCTGCAATGACAGAGCAAGAAAGCACCCTAGTTGCTCATTGTGAAAAGACTATGAAACCAGATTGTACACAGTTCTCTCATACAATATGAAGAAAACAGCTGTAGGGAATAGTGTTCAGTATTTTCGTTTTGACACATGAAGAAGAAATGACTGATAGCAAAAATCCTTGGAATAAAGGTACATGTATCCCTGCTTCTGTGGAGCTTGTAAACATAAATTACGATATTATACAGAAACACTACACGGGCAGTGCTATACAGAACCACTTATATAAATCATGTCATTCTTTAGCGAAGAAAGATAAATGGTTAGAAACTGGAATTCCTTCCCTGGAAAGAGCCATGTATGCTGAAATTCAGTTAAAAATGGATGGATCTCAAGTAGAACTGAAGTCACTAAGAAGCCAGTCCTCAGTAGATCAAAGTGAACTTGAAGGTACTGATTTAAATTATGTCAAAGACAAAACGGATATTTCAAAAACGTTGTGTGCATTTCATAACACCTTCATTTGGAATGGCTGCATACAGTCAGTAAAGGTTTGTAATGATTGCAGCAATGACTCCCCAGCCTGCACTTGTAAATTAATGGAATTACCATCTACCTGTGGGAATAAAACTGGACAACAGTCATGCCATACTTGTGACACCTCAAGGGATAACTATTCGTGTTTGGAAAGAACAACCCAAAAGCTTAATGTGGCATGCTCAGGTCGTACTTTCTCAAATACTAACTTTACTGGAAGAATGCTTTCCAAGCCATTTCTGAGCCATTGTGAAAACTTCAGCGAAAGCTATGAAGAGGAGACAGAGGAGGATTTCTGTCCAAGTAAGAAGGAGCGCTCCACCTTATTAGTCAGAAGATTTTGCAAAAATGATAAGGAGGTTAAGAAATCAGTATATCCTGGAACAAGAGCAATTGTTAGGATTTTACCATCAGGGCACATAGGAGCTGTTGCTTGGAATTGGGTTGACCAGAGGAGAGCCCACAATGATTTAAGACACTGCAGGATTATGTCAGAACATCTAACAACATTTCAAGTTTTGATAAGCCAGGGGTTAAGCTGCTACCTTCTACAGTCAATGTGGCATGGGGTAAGTTTTTAAAAAAATAAAACACTAGATTTAAAAATGCAGCAGATTCATAAGAACTTTGTCAATCCAGAGCTGAAGCTTGATTTTTATTTTTTGTTTAAAATGTGTGTGTGTGTGGATTTATATACAGTACATTTATAATAAGAACATACTGTCTACATTTACCAGAACTTGAAAACAAAAATGAGTCCCTAATGTTTACATTTTGGTTTGCTCACATTCACTGTTACTTGTAAAGTAAAACATGTCCTAAGTCAAAGGCTGAGCAGCTGCTTTGTGCAACAGTTATGTCAGTGTACTATGTAGCATTTCATATGTGATTGTATGAGGGCGTTTTTTTGCATGGAGATTTTCAGTCAAAAGACTAGACTAATTGCCACACAGAGGTTGCATCTTGGATTGGCTGTTCCATCTCTAAATAATGTAGGGCTGGCCATGAAAGCTTTCCCTGCAAAACTGCTTGGTTCCCCATTTCACAGAATCCCCACGGTTTCTGCACCGTTGCTGCTTTTAGGGTTGCTTCAGAATGGCGTTTTTTACATTAACACAGTCATAGTGCAGGGGAAGATTATGCTGTTGTTCATGAATTGTGGCTTGAACACTTACTTTGCTGTAGAACAGCAGGATTTGAGTCCATTGGCACCTTAGAGACCAACAATATTTTCAGGGTGTAAGTTTTCGAAAGTCAAAGCTCCCTTCTTCAAACTCTTGAAAGCTTATATCCTGAAAATTTTGCCTGTCTCTAAGGCGTCACTGGACTCTCATCCTGCTTTTCTGCTGCAGACCAACACGGCTACCTACCTGAAACTTACTTTGCTGTGAACACATGGATTGGAAAGCTGCTGTTGTGTACTAGTGGCAAAGTAAGCAGTGGCAAAAAAGCAGTCACCATGAATACCAACAAGAGCAATGTATCTCTAACCAATGCAGAGGCTGTGTGAAGCAGCACTTTGTGAAGCAGCTCCTGCTTGCCTGCTCAGTTTCTCCTGTGATTATGTTCCCTGACCCCCACCCCAACCCCGATCCCTGCTCAGCCTCCCCATTTCTAGTTGATTCCTCAAACTTTTTGCCTAGACTGTCTGTTATCTTGTACTATCAGCTTTTCACTTGGGTTTGGTACTTGAAAGAATAGTTCTTTGGCACATGTTTTTTAACATGGGATTTTGGCTTTGGAATGAGAGCTGATCCTATTGTAGTTCATTTTTGTCAGTTTGTAAAGGCTTCTTGTCCAGTTGTACCAACATAGCAGGCAACCAGGTGGAGTCTTTGATAAGTAGGCAGGTAGATTCAGGTTTAAAAAGAGATAACATTTTAAAGACGCCAATGTTCACCAGCCTGCCAGGGTTCTCTTTTTGTTTTCTCTTGCAAGGTCAGCTAAAGGTTACTTGCATGATAATACACATTGGATCCCATTAGTTATGTTCAGTCCCAATGCAAAAAGGAGGTGTCCTGACTCCTGAGGAATAAAAGCTGAAAATTGAGTATTTTCTATTTGATCATCATTCCTCCTGTTCCATTCTTGATCCAAACTTTGTACCTTTGAAAAGTTACAATTTAAGGTGGCCATATAGTTTGACATTTCTAATATCCTTTTTCCATGAGCAGCAGAATACCTGTTTTCTCCATGGCCTGCATGTAAATCAACATAGGCAAGTGGTTTTTAGGAACAGAGCATAAATTACTAAGTTCATCTTCAGGCTGGAGACAGTAGCCCTCCTGCAAGGAGGCCCTCTATAAAATAGTCTAGCCAAAGAAACCATTGAGGGAGTTAACTAAAGGATTCATAGAGGAAAGTATTTGAGATATTTCCCTATTCTGAAGAAAGACCGCAGGCTGCCTCACGTTTCAGCTCTTGAACAGCATTTCTACATCCTATGGCTATGTCCTTCCAAGCCTCTCAGTGTTTCACAGCAATATGCAGAATGTTTTAAAAACTGGTTTGCCAGGCTGTGTGTGTGTGCGTGTGCGCGCCATCAAGTCGCAGCCAACATGATGGGTAAATTTGCTTCTAATTATTTCATCATTTGACTACAAATTGTATGTGGCATACCTACTCAGACACTTGAAAAAACATTTTATGTAGTTCTCCGATTTGGATAGTAAATACTTTGCAAACATGTGGGTTTGACAGTAGTGATTTGTGTGTGGGAAGGCATTGTTCTGCTTAGGCAACTATATGGTAATTTATAAATGTTTGGTGAAGTTTTAAATTGTTCTGTGGATTTGTTCAGGAGAGTAGCTGCATTTTGCAAAGTTTTCTTGAGAAGAGAGATACTTTTTGCCCTGGCCCCAAATACGACACAAGGCAACAAAGACAAAGACAACTGAGTGTGGGTTCAACTAGTTTTGCTGATTTATTTAAATTCATTTAAATATCTAATCTATATCACTGCTTATTTAAATAAGCTGACCATTTAGAGGGTGGGCTGCTCTAGGCAACTGCTCTAGGCACCCACCTGGCAGGCTCACCCTGACTCCAAACTCAGCCAGCAGTTATCGTCAGCCTTGTTTATCTCGGCCTGCATAGCCATTCTGTGCTGAGAGATGCCCAGCTTCATCTGGCTCCCCATGTGGGCTGCAAGGCACCTACCGGGTTCAAGAGATGCTGCTCTGCACCCGGGGCACTCCTTCATAGTGCCCCCAAGCCGCATAGTATTGGCCTCTTCCAAACACCCCCCCCCCATCACTGTGATGCCTCAGGGTGTTTGCCAATTAACCCTAGCTATCCTGAGCAACCTGTCCTGTTCCTGCCTCACAAGGGGGTTAGCCTAGTTTAACACCCCTTGTCCCACCTGCTGACTTTAATGTCATGTAGGCCTTGATGAAGATCAATCAGTTAAACATTACACCCCTCCCGACAGTTGGACCCTATCATTCCTATTCATGTGTGGCATTTTGCTTCGAATCAAAGGATGAGGGATGTAAGCTCCCCACGCATAAAGCCTCCAGCCATACTACCACACTGGCCTTCCGTCTGGCCTTTTTGATTCTGAAAAGTGTGAAGGCTCCCCTCCAGCTTTTCCCTTTGAAGGAATCTCATTGCCACAGCCCACATGCTCAGGCACATTTCCTAATCTTTGCTACATCCCTTAATGTTCTAGTTGAAAGTGCAGTAACTTTGTTCTGCACCAAATTGTTCTTTTCTAAAGGAATCTCTAGTACCTCAGGATGACTGTCCTGGTGAAGAGAGGGCAGGCACTGACCCCACAACATCCCACACTTGCCACACCCCTGGATGCTTGCAAGAGGGAAAGGGTCCAGCTGATCCTTCTGGTTCTGACTTCTGCCCTTCTCTTTGTCCAAAACGTAATGGGGTGGTCCAAGATGAAGACTCAAACTGAGCTGCATGATATGCCTGCACCTGAAAGAAAAAAATAATTCTTAATGTGTTACTCAAACAACTGCTCTATTATTAACCCCTGGCCAGACAGGCCTTTAATATAGCTTCAAAATGCCTGCTGGGGAGAAGCCTCAGGTAAGCAAATAGCTTCCTGTTGCCTAATTGGCCGAGACCCTTTAACCCCCATCAGTAGTGTTTCATGTCTGATTTGCCTTGGTGTGGGACTGGAACAGACTGAATCCACAGCGTTAATGCCATAAATCTCCCTCATCCTAACAGTTCATGTACATCTGTTTTTGTAAGAGTACGTATTTAAATGATATGTACTTTGCTCCTAATCTTGGTGCACATGTGACTTTGTTAACAATTCAGTATATTCTGAGCATGGACCAACAGTGTCTACCTACTGGTGGCCTAATATGATAAATGCAGCTGACTGCATTGATGCAAAACCAGCATATAAACAGGAAATGCTACATATTTAATATTATAAAGAGTCCAGTAGCACCTTTAAGACTAACCAGCTTTATTGGAGCATAAGCATTCGAGAGGCACAGCTCTCTTTGTCAGATGCATGGACGAAGAGAGCTGTGGTTCTCGAAAGCTTGCGCTACAATAAAGTTGGTTAGTCTTAAAGGTGCTACTGGACTCTTTACAATTTTGCTACTACAGACTAACATGGCTAACTTCTCTGGATTTAAAATTGTGAACGTCTTAAAAATTCAAGAGTATGGGGGATTGACTGGAAAGAAAAATATATATTGAAAAAAAGGTAAACTTGACTGTAAAATACGTTGTTTGTGAAGGTTTCTGCATCACTAGTAAGTGTGTTTTACAGTGCTATCCTAAATTGAGCTACCCTCTTCTAAATCCCTTGACTTCAGTGGCCTTAGAAGTAACTTAGGATGGCACTGTCAGTCTCCTTTCAGCTCATCACATTTTTCTTCCTTTCATGCTACCAACTCTAGCCATCAGCATTATCACATTACATTGCTGTCCTTTTCTCTCCATCACACATATCTGTGTGCATGCATGAAATGGACAATGGGTTAGATCCAGACTAAATTTTCAGCTACCAGTAGGGGTGGAGTAATTTCTACCAGTGCCCTCCAGGAGTAGCATTTTGTGGAGATTAGTTTGCTGCAGAGGGGCAAGAATGTTTTATTCCACTGACAAAAGTGCCTTGTGTGAGTGCCAGAGAGAGCCTGCATCCAGTGCAATTGCTTATCGCATGGTCACAGTTTAAAGTCTTCCCACAAGATGACTAATTTCATGTAAAGTTTATAGGTTTTGAATATGTGGTATTCAAAGTGCTATGACTCCCTTTTGCAATCATAAAGAAGTGAAGGGAGGGAAAATGGTAAGTCTTGTTTTAATGTGGTGGCCAGCAAAGAATGGCGGGTTGCCCCGCTCGGGACAGAAATAAATAATAGTGCAGCAGATAGTCACACCGGTAGAGTTCACAAAATTTAAAGTCGTACATAAGCCTAAATTAATACAACAACAGTATCATAACCACTTATTAAGGCAGTGTACATCTTAACACACTAATAATCTTATAAAGACTGTTGCAAACAGTGAATTCCAAACAGTGAATCACAAAACATGAGTCCCACACAGGTGACCCCAGGAGTGTACAGGTAAAGAGCAGCAATTACAGTCACTAAGGTAAGTATGTGCTCATGTTTTTCTTTTCATGAATCTTTATCTGGAAAAAGGTTGAAATCCAAAGGGATGCCCAGAGCTGGGGCTGGCAGATTTTCACTCAGCTTTTCGTCATTGAAGACTTCATCAGGGGCATTCAACCTATATTTCCATGGCTGTTCTCTCTGAAGCGCATAAACCTAGTACCACACCCGAGGGCAACGTGGATTTACTCCACAGTGTTTTGTGATTCACTGTTTGGAATTCACTGTTTGCAATAGTCTTTATAAGATTATTATTGTGTTAAGATGTACACTGCCTTAATAAGTGGTTATGATACTGTTGTATTAATTTAGGCTTATGTACGACTTTAAATTTTGTGAACTCTACCGGTGTGACTATCTGCTGCACTATTATTTATTTCCGTCCCGCGCGGGGCATCCCGCCATTCTTTGCTAATGAATTCGGGAGGAGCCATCCTTTTTTGTCAATGTGGTGGCCAGCATCACCTGGCAGGCAACCTGCTCTTCACACTGTAATGGTCCTCATGGAGGATGTGCTCTGGAGGTGGCCATTTCCCCCACTTTTACTGGAAGAAATCTGAATATATTAAGTCAGAAAACTCAAAGCCTCTCTCAACTGGTCCACCCAGAGCATTTATTTATTTCAATTTCTTTCACAGTCTGTCTCAAGGAATCTAGGCATGTTACAATAGAAGCATATCTCATTACACATCAGTTCAGGTTAGTCTGAGAAAAAAGACTTGCCACCTGCGTACAGTGAGTGTCACCTCCCACCCCTTCACTGTACTTAGTATTCCTCAAAAGTAAGAAACTATCTCTCCCCATTATAAGGCAATTTTAGTGGCTGTCCGACACTCCTCCATAAAATAATCCGCTTAACTGTCTCATTAAGTCCTGATCTGTTGTGACAGTTTGATCAAGTCCCAAACATTCCAAAACCGATCAAGATCATGTGAGCATTCTTGATTTTTTCATTGCTGTTTTGTGACAAAAGTGAGCAACTGTCAATGAATTCTGAATTAATTTTTTTGAAAAAATGATGTACCCCCATCTTTTATTATTTAATTTTATTTAAAGCATTTCCATACCGCTTTCTTGTCATAGAGTTGCAGGTCCCTTCCTTTGATACTGCAAACAAAATGGTGATGGCACCGCCAGAGTAGGGGGTACTGATACTGAATGATCTCCTCTCTTATCTTCTGCTGTTGTACATGTATGCTACCCAATGTTTCATTCTTCCATTCTCCTTGGTCTAGCCATCAGGGAAAATTCCCACAACCGCAGCAGAATTAAGAGTAGGAGAGAGAGAAATCACAGAGCTTTGTACTTCAGTCGCTGAATTGCACCATGGCTTTGGAAAGAGCCCGTAAGAATTTTTCTAATTTAAAAAACCCTTCAAAATTAATAAAAAATTGCAACTTGTTTGTGCACGTTTTGGCACTCCTACTTATCTTGTTTAAATTTCTGTTGTGACAAAGATACAGTAGCAAATCTTGTTGTTCTTTGAAAAAGCTAGCTGTTCTTGTTTTAAATTCTGGTTGTGCCAGGTGTATAGTAGTAAACCTTGATTTTTTGGGTTTTGCAAATAGAAGGATAGCAGTATTACTTCATGTGAAGTGACTGTAGGTGGGTGCTGGAAAATAACTGTGTGAAGAAACTACCTTTAGTTTCTTAGTTTAGTCTACTTTAGTTTAGTCTACTTGTGGTGATCTGCAGTGGGATTTTACAATATTGACTCTGGAGATTTGCACTAAATTGATGCCTTCCAAGCTTGGTCGACAGAATAAGTAATACGGATTGCAGCTTGGGCTGGTTTTCCAAGTGGGTTTTTATCTTACCTATCACCTCACTTTATTGACTTAGAGAGCAGGGAAAGGGGATACATATGGAAACTAAGGGCGGAACACTTTTAGCACATTCCTTCTCTATGCTCCTTCCAGTCAAAAGATGTAGTTGAGAGGGGGAACCCCTTAAAAATTTTGCCTAAATCTGCAGAGTAGTTTAAGCCATTTCTTGGTGGAATAATTAAAATAATTAAAAAATCTCTCTCATTTGTTCTATAGCTTCTTGGCTAGCAGAATGCTATATTCTGTTTAAAAGATTTCTCTAGATATCATCTTATGCTAGGGAGCCATCTTTCAGGAAATCTCAACATTGTAGTCATTTGTAGGATATCAGTCAGGTTCTTTCCTGCTGTAATCTGTAATGAAGTGTCTATGCTGGGAGGTGAGATCTCTTATTTTATTTGTTTTGTTTAATACATTTTTATCTTACCAACCCCCCAAAGGAGCTCAGAGTGGTGTTCATTACACTATTTATAGTCCGCCTTTCGCACTGAGACTCATGGTGGGATTACATAGTGTGAGTCAGTACAGTCAATTTCAAAGGCCTTTCAATAAAGATGTAATAGGGTTTATATGCAAATTTGCAAAGACTTGAAACCAACTGATATTCAATACAGAGCTGAAGAAATGCTGAACCAGAGCATAAGCAATCCTGACCTATTAAATAACATATGGATTACCTAGTAGGCTCATACTTATAACAGTAGTAGTAGAGTCTATAGTCTATCATACTTACAGCAATAGTAGTAAAGTCTATGGCCCTTCCCAATCCCTATACTGATGGATCTCTTTAAGACCACTTCCTTACAGTACAGCCCTTCTATCTGAGTAAAAAGCCATCTTGAATAATTCAGTTTGCATAGTTTGCAGAAAGCCAGGAGAGTGGGAGCTTTCCTAACCTTTTCAGATAGGTCATTCCATAAAGTGTGGGCCACAACAAAGGATGCACATGTATGAGCAGCTACTGATTTTGTCCATGTGTAAAGTGGTACCTGCAGAAGCCCTGTTTAGATGAGTGAAGTTGCCGTGGACGTGATGGACCAAGGCTGTGAAGAGCTTTGCATGTGATAGCCAATACCTTGAATTGAGCCCCATAACTGGTAGGTAGCAAAAGGAATGTCTGCAGAATGGGAGTAATATTATTCTTCTAGCTCTTGACTAGAGATGGGCGCAAAACGAACTATGGAACAAAATTCTGTACGGAACGGCCGGTTCGTAGTCAAAGAACCACGCGTTCCGTGGGACCGCGTTTTCCCGAACCAAATGAACTCGTCTTACCGTTCCGTTGCTGGTTCGAACACTTTTTGTGCCAAATACTCCCTCACCCAGGCAACGGTGGCAGTTTTTAGCTTGCTCCCAATCTGAGGCCTCCAGGCTTGATTGGCAGCTGTCCCTGCCAACTAGAGAGCTCCCACTCTGGCCTATCCAGTCAGGAAAAGGGGGGGAGGGTTAGAATCTCCAAGGCAACTGAGGAGATGGGCCTTTAGCAGCCATGGTAACACCAATCTCTTCCTTCCAAAACAATGTTAGGCAGGTTTTTCTGCCAACCAGAGTGCTCCTGTGTTGTTCAATCTCTTGGCTTTTTCCATAAATAGGGGAAGCTGTGTGATTCCTGGTTTCAGTTTCTCTAGAGTGGGAGAGGGAGGAGAACTTGGTGGCTGGCTGTGGTGTTGAGATTGGAATTGGAACTTGGATCTTTGGCCTGCACTTCTGGCTGCTGGAAAAGGGGCTGAAAAGCCTCGTCTTTTCTCTTGCTTTCTTGTTTTTCTTACTGACTGGGGACTGGGGAGGTGTTTGGGAAAAGGGTGCTTTTTTCTCTGAGCATGAAGGGGGCTGTCCTGCCCCCCCGACCCTCGAACTGGTTTGGAAATTGGGTGAGTTCATTAAGTTCATGTTCCATGTTCCATGGAAATTAACGAACCACAAACCAAGCGGTTTGGGTTTTTTTCATTCCGTGCCGATCTCTACTGACCCTTCTCCTGATGCTTCTCCTATCTCCTGATAATAGCCAAGCTGCAGCATTCTGCAGCAACTGAAGTCTCTAACTTAGAGAAGAGACCTATGTACAGTGCATTACAATAGTAACATTACCATTACGTGGGTCCAGATGGCCAGATTGGCTGTGCAGAGGTAGGGGGCTATCTTCCAGGCTAGACTTTGTGGGGAAAGCATTTTTTGCAGCTGGCTTACTTTGCTTTTCTAGCAGTAGTGCTGGATTCAGTATAACCCCATGGCTCTTTACTGAATCTGCAAGGGTTAGATGAACTCCATCCTAAGTGGACATATGATGTTCTTCACAATCTCTGCCTTCCCAACCAGCATCACTTTTATCTTGTTTGGGTTCAGTTTCAGTTTGTTTCCTTTCAGCCATTTGATCACAGCTGTCAGGTAGCAACCTAAGTTCTATATTGCATCCTGCAGTGATTTGGATAGTGAGATATAGAGATGGGTGTCATATGCCTATTGATGGCATCCAATTTCATAGCTACAAATGAGTTCTCCTAAAGGCTCTACATGAATAACATGGAATATAAGATTGTGCCCTGTGGAACCCTGCAAGATAGTTCCCATTCTGGAGATAGCTGGTCTCTGACAGCAACTCTTTGTCAATTCCATGAGAAACAATTTAAATGAATCCAAGGCACATCCCTTGATACCCGCTTCTGCCTCCAGATGCCTCAACAAGATGGGATGGTCTGCTGAATTGAAGGCTGCAGATAGATTCAGGAGGAACAACAAAGAAGCATGGCCTTTGTCTACATTCAGGCAAAGGTCATCAAATAACGCTACCAGGGGACAGAGGGAAGACTCATTGGGGTCAGGCCCAGAAGCAACCACCAGACTACTTGATACCACATGATTAGCATGACTCTCCCAGATCTGACTGCTTGCTTCTGTTCAACAGTAGCCCCCTTCCAAAGGCAGTGTAGTGTGGTGGTTAGAATTTCAGAGTAGGATGTGGGAGACCCAGGTTTGAATTGCTACTCTGCTTTGTTAGCTCACAGGGTAACTTTGATTTAGTCACATACACTCAACTTAAACTGCCTCTCAGGGTTGTTGTGAGGATGCCATTAAGCAGCTTTGTGTCCCTACTGGGTAAAAAGGCTGTATATAAATGAAGAAAATTAAGATATATAGGACAGATGAAAGGTGAGTTGTTTACTGGGTTTGAAGGAGACAGGGATGTAGGGAAAGGTGAGCATAAGGCTGCCAGCAGGAGGGAAAGCAGAAATGATGTGAAGAAGGGGATAGAAGAAAAAGTGATGGACTCTGCAGTTCCTAGGAGGTTCCTCATCATGCAACTGGGCCCAGTTCAGCCAGCACCATGCAACTTGGAGAGACTGCCAAGAGGGAGGAGGAAAGCTGAAAACAGACAAAGGTAAGTGGGAAGGAGAAAAGGAAATAGGAAAAGTAGGAGAGGCTATAGGGGAAGGGAAAGAGAACATAGTGGAGGAGGGGAAATGAGATGCCCACTGCAAGTCCTTGCAGGTTCCACTTGTTATACTCTGTTATCCACCTGAGAGGTCCATCCCCTGGTTCCACCTTCAGATCTCTAAGAATTTCCCAACCCAGAGTTTACAAGTTCTACAGATCAAAGTCCAGTGAAAAACCAGCTCACATCAGTTTTTGTCACATTTCAAAAAACAATTTTTTAAGCACAAGATTGTTAGCTCTAGACAGTGTAAAAACAAGTCAGGGAAGCTAGTTGTGTTTGTTGGTGATTATATGAAGAATATTGTTGTAGGACCCAACCCCCACACCCAGAATTCCTATAGGCCCACTGAAAGATTTGCATGGGCCCAGTGATCTTTGACTCTTTTTCTTTGAACTGTTGCCCATCATATTACAATAGGCCTCCAAATATGTGTGGCATTGACATGATGAATTACTGGTTTAAAAAGGCATAATCCTGTGTCTGGGCATGTGGAATTAATCATGCAGTTCTCTGGACTGTGGTCATGATGTCCTGTCCATGTGAGTTCTTAGACTCTTGTAAACACTTTACATTATGTTCTCTAAATGATAAAAAACCCTTATTCATTCAACCTTCCCACAGACTTTTGTGTATCTGATTGGACAATTTGATGGCCGTAGTAAGAAACTTTGATAAACTTTCTTCAGCTTTATTTTATGTCAAATGTACTAGAGATCAGCAACTGGAAGCTCCAAAGCCAAATCTCTCCACCAGGGCAATCCCAAGAGCCAACCTGCAGGCAAAAGGGGTACATAGAAAGACTCGTGTTTGTGACAATAAAACTCACTGGTGAGATTGGAAGGGAAAGGGCTGCTCCACCAGTTTTCATTTGTCCTCAGAGTTGCATAACCTGCTTACCAGGACATATGCTGTTGATTATTATCTGCCAAGATTCATGAGGTTAGATTCCATTAATGAACTAGTAACTCAGAAAGTTAGCTGAGTATGCAGAAAATGGTAGAACACCATTATCTGTAAGGGGTCCCGTATTTATGTTTCTTTTGCACTGCTTGAGTTATCTTTGTTCTAGTGAAAAAAAGTCACTTGTCTACTGTTCACTTTAAGCTTAGTGAGAAGAGCAGAAGTGGGCCTCACACTTGAAAGTTCTCCCCATGTATGTGAACGTGAGATTTTTCTGATCTTGTAATAGAGAACCTACTAGAAAGGGTATGCCGCAAGCTGAGTGGTATATCATGTTCAGTTGTGATCTATGAGTGTTCTTGTGATGGAGCTATAAAGCGTAAGATCTGTTCCCAGAGTAATGATTAAGTTGAATCTAGTCAAGTAGCAGGGCTGAGAGAGATGCATTTAATGATCTGGAATTTCACAAGTTACTGATGACTATCAGACAACTCAGACTGTAAGGATGATATGCCAGGTAAAGCATACAGTGTACCTAATGATGTACAAGATGTCTCAGAGTAACTATGTAGGTGATTTAAGTATCTCTTAAAAACTTGAATGGGCTGTTGCTGAGAAAAATGAACAAACACAAGAACAGCTTATAACCTGTGGGTGAGCATTTATGTTGTTGCAACCTTTCCTTTTTGTATAACTACTTAAAGAAAAATTCAGGGGATTACATGCTGCAACAGACACTCTTATGCTGTACTGAAGACTAAAAGATATATTGAAGCACACACTTTCATAGGCTAGAGTTCATAAGACGTGAAGTGAAATGTCAGTGGGAACATATACACAACAAGGGAGGATATAGTTCATGATGTAACCTACTATATAAAAGGCACTTGTATGCCCCTCCACGGGGATAAAAAGTGAATCATCACCAACATGGCTTGCCTTGGATCCCCCGATCCCACCCTCCACCCCCGCCCCCGTTTACCTGGCCAGCAGGAGAGAAGGCAGGAGAACATGCCTCCTGATTTGGGCTACTTTGGAACGCAGGAGCGCTCCAGGGCCTATTATACCACCCGAGCAGCACTCCTGGGCTCTGCAGCAGCCCAATGTGGCCTGTTTGGGGCAGAATTGGGCCACTGTGGAGTGCAGGAGCATTGCCTGGGCATCATGTAGCCTGCACAATGACGTCCCTTCCCAGAAGTGACATCTTTGCATAGCCCAGGAGTGCACACATTTTGCACGTGTGAGGATGACCCTAAGGTGAATGCCTGGTCTTCCACCCGAAGGGTAAGGGGACCGGACAACCCCTACTCCTGTGCCAGGCCTCTGAGAGGCTGCAGAGATGTCAGGGAGGCCTGGCGTGGTGGCACTGCTCTCTCAAGGTCCTGTAGCGGCTACGGAGGTGGCGGAGAGGCCTAGCACAGTGGTGCAGCTTTCCCAAGGCCCCACAATGGGGGCCTGCCCAATCAGTTTTCTAGACCCCATTATATTTTTCCGCAAAACAGACTCTGTTGTTAGTCTGTGATAAAGCATAATAATACAGAGTGCTCAAAAACACCTATAGTCAGAGATAATGGAAACAACTTAGTTGTTAAATTGCTTAAGGCTAAGAAACGTATTGGATCTGTTCAGGCTGTGGTTAATGCAGTTAAAACGGTTGATACATAGTGTAGTGTATAAAGTGTCAGACTAGGAAAATAGATTTTTTATTTTTTACAAACCTTTCTACATACAAAACATTATTTACAGTTAAAAATTGAAAGAATGGATGGCTAACTGTGCTAACTCTGGTTACAGAGTTAGCACAGTTATTAACATCAAAAACCTTAATTATACTTGCAAAACACTTTAGAAACCTTTTGGAACTTTAACATTAACATCGTAAGGACCTTAGAAGAAATTTACAAAAGCGTTAGAAGAACCCTATACATCTCAATGGACAGGGGGATTCACCTCCCTATACCACTGCCACCTACTCAGACTAGGGTCTAAACTAGACAGTGTCAGACTAGGGTCTGGGAGACCCAGGTTTGAATCCCCGCTCTGTCATGGAACATTGCTGGGTGACCTTGGGCTAGTCACTGTCTCTTAGACCAAACTGTGATTTTTGCCTGGATAAATGGAGGAGAAGTGAACGTTGCAAGCACTTTGGATCTCCATTGGGGAGAAAAATGGAGTGTAAAAGAAATAAATAAATTAATAATTTCAGCAGTTTCTTGTTGGAGTCTCCTTTTGAAATTTCTGAAGAATCTACAGAAGAGCATCCTGGTAGACTAAGCATCCTGGTAGAAATGTTTCTGTATGTTGCTCTTTTTAATGTCAGTCTTGTGTATGGTTATCTTTTTGCATAGAGATTGACCTATTTGTTCTATTTGGAAAGAAGAAAGGTGATGTTGGCAGATGATTATGCATATAACACTGGTGGATGTCTGAGCCCCAAAGGTCCTGGAATTAGTGTTGCCCAAGCAGCTATTTATTTTATAGACTGCTTTCCACAT
The DNA here is from genome assembly GCF_028583425.1 of Eublepharis macularius. Classification (NCBI taxonomy): domain Eukaryota; kingdom Metazoa; phylum Chordata; class Lepidosauria; order Squamata; family Eublepharidae; genus Eublepharis; species Eublepharis macularius. The sequence continues at coordinate 101,972,868 of NC_072795.1, forward strand.
TGCTCGGGGGGGGGGGCAGAGTTGTTAACTGTCTTTGTTGTACGATCTGGTCTCTATTATGTAGTACCTAGCGCTCAAATTCTGAGAGAGAAATATTGTCTGGAATGGGCTGTAAATCACTGATGTGCTGGAGAAATTTTAGGTGGATGCTGTAGGTGAGAAGAAGTAGTTTGAAGAATGCTTGGTATAAATCGTCTAGGTGTGAATCACTCTAAGCTGTAACAAACACAGCTGTATTGTAGGCATTGACAGTAGACAGTGGATTCATGAGGCATGCTCTGGATTGTAGTGTTTATTAGGTTTCTGCTGTAAGGCGGTGTATATTCCCATCACTCCTGAGGAAATCTCTTAAGCATTTCCTTCCTTTGGGTCCAGATGATAAAAATCACCTAAATGTGTCCTAATTATACAAGAGGCATTTAGGAAAAGAGATGAAGTGTTGTCAATGAATATATTGGCATATTATGGATCATTTTTATGTCCCACTTGAATTCCACCTTTTGTGTGTGTGTGTGTTTTCTCTCTTGGGAAGGGTGTGATTTACATTGGGGAAGATGAAGTTGGTCACAGATCTCTGACCTCATCTACTCTGGCCTACTCTTTGGAAAATGACTGTCATGTTATGACTATCAAGTTTCTGTATTTCTATTCCAGTTTCTTCTTAAAAGAAGTTTTCTTAGAGAGTATATAATCAAATTATTTTCTATGACAGCCTAATAGTTTAGGTATCTGAAAATGTCGATATAGTTCTGTAATGATGATTAGGTGGCTCTAAACTTATATTCTGCATTTCACTGTAGTTGCTGTACATAAAAATTCATGTCAGAAGTTAAAAGCAGTGCTCATTTGACATGTTCTTGGCTCTATCATGGTGCCAAAAACTATAGAAGAGTGCCAACATGAGCATAACTTCAGAGGAAATGTCCACATGATTGTTGTGACTCAGTGAATCCAAGAAAAGGGAAGAAAACCACCCTTTTTCCAATGAGCAAACTACAATGAATTGCATTTAGTAATGCAGAGTGGATTTTGATAGTAATACATAAAAGAAGGTTAACAGAAAGAAACGTTCTTTTAAAAAAATGTTCCAAAAACTAAGTAAACTGGCTGGCTTACAGACTCTCTTTTAATTGACTTTTTTACATGCAACAATAATCAAGGAGAATGTGGAGAGGAATTAGAAAACCATTCCTGCCAATCACAGTCTGAAAAGGAAATTGCAGATGTGGGGAAGTACTAAAATGCCCTTATTGGCGACTAGATTTTCTGAGCCTCCAGAGTTTGTTCATTTATTTTTGCCGTTACTCAGCAAACTATTGCCTATGAGTAGTGCAACCTGTGGTAACTGGAATAACATTTCAACATGGAACAAACTGATAGTATGTCTACCATTTTGGATTAGCCAGTTAACTATTCTTCATTGTAAGAGTTCAACTAGCTGCATACTAATATAAAAGTAGTTTTTATAGAAGAGGAGCAGCCGTACCATGGTAGAGCACATATTTGATGAGTAGAGTCCCTGTTACAATCCTTTCCATTATAAACAAAAGGCTGAACCCACATATCACTGGCTTTTGTTGTATTGTTATGCTGTTGTTGTATTGGATCTTGCTTAAATTCAGTGCATGGAAGCATGACGTCCTTGCCTCCTTTTCCCCACTGTAGCCTGAAATGACCCCCAAATGCTGCTCCTGAAGCATAGGACCTCAGCATCATGAAGGTTGGAAAGCTGCTGTGGCAGGGGAAGAATTTGCGGAAATAACCCACCCACCTCTGCCATGCACACAGAGCTTTTTGATGGGATTGATAATTCATTTCCTAGTCGTATTGTCTATACAAGAAAATTTAGGAGTTAAATGGTTATAATGATAGTGCAACAGTATTCAGCTCATCAAGCTCAAGCGTCAGGAAAAACACTTTTCTGCATGAAACTGTGAAGAGGTGAAGTAGACAATACTAACTAGATGGAGCAGTGGTCTCACTCTATAGAAGGCAGCTTTGTATGTATGTTCATGTATGTGTGATGTAGTGGTTAGAATGTCAAATTAGGATCTGGGAGACCCAAGTATGAATCCCTCACTCCACCATGGAAACTTGCTGGGTGACCTTGGACTAGTCATAAAACTTTCAACCTACCTCATAGAGTTGATGTGAGGATGAAATGGAGGAGAGTAGAACTATATAAGCTACTTTGAGCCTTCACTGGGGAGAAAGGTGGAGTATAGATGAAGAATATAAATAAAATAAATATTTTTACACCAAAGATTTTTAGCAGAGTTTTAGGGATGCAATATGAAAGTGAACAAGAGCTTGCTTGAGTCAAGGTGTAAAAATGTTTGGTTTTATCTACTACTAAACAAAAGATGAAATCATTTTGGCGTAAATCCATGCTGGTTTGTTACATCTCCTTAAATGTAGTCTGTAGTAAGTATGAAAACTATGTTTGACAATCCAATAGTGAGGAAAATAAAACAAGGACATTGAATTTCAGTTTCTTTTGCTTAGAGATTAGCCCCTTTTAAATAAATCATAGTATTCTCATTGCCTCAATTACAAGAAGCTATTTATTTTAAAGCTATCATTAAGAGACAGTATTTCATCTTGTCAGTTAGCTTTTAGCACCTATAATTGATGCATCTAAAATTTGTGGGATTTGAGCGTTTAAAGGACCCTGCCGCTTGCAAGCGGCAGGTGTCTTTAAACTATCAGTTGACAGGTGGCCAGGGGGGATCCTAGCCACCTGCCGCTTGCAAGCGGCAGAAAAAGTTTAAATGGCCATTTCCCAGGGGAAATGGCCATTTAAACTGGCCTTTAATATGAACCAAACGAACCAGTAGACCAGTTTGTGGAAGTTCGTGGAAACGAGCTTCCATGAACCACTGGTTTGCGAACCACAAACCGGGCTGGTTCATGGGGTTTTTTGGTTCGTATTCAGGTTCGTGCCTATCTCTATATTGGACAGGTTGACAGAAAAGTATGGGTTTCTGGTATCTAATATTTGTGGCCGATGCTATGATAATGATGCCAAAGGAGGTTTGGATGATGTGGATTGGCATCCTCATTTCCGATGAAGAGAATGGAGAAACTTTTCTACTCACCTTGAGACTGAGCTCTTCCAGAACAATATTTGTATTGCTTTTACACAGATGATACCAATTATATTGAATAGCACCCCAAATAAAGCCATGGAAGGCATGTTTTCTTCTCTCCAGTTTTACATGAAGTAATAAAAGGAAACCAACAGAGCAAAATTTTGTATGATTTTTCTTTACCAGAGTAAGCAAGTTGAAATGGAAAAGGACGTGATTACAGAAGAAAAGAGATGGGCCAAAGGGAAGGAGTGTGGTTAGAGGAAAAAACAGCAGTACCAAAGGGCCCCCCAATTATACTCTGTTACCATGGCTAGAATTCCCAGGTGCCTGCCAGTGGCAGGCAAACTCCTGAGGGTTTGCCCCTTTGCCTGCTAATCTGCCAGCAATCGGTGGGAGGTGGGATCCCGGGGTGTGTGTGACGGCATCACTTCTTGAAGTGACATCACCGTGCTGGCCGTGGGCATGCTCCTACACTTAACTGGGGCAATTTTTGTCCCCAAATGGGCCAGAATTAGCCCAGCACAAAGTGTGGAAGCGCACCCGTGGCTGATGTGATGAGATCACTTCCCAGAAGTGACCTTACTACGCAACTGCCAGGAGTGTGCGATTGGAAAGAGAGACACGTGGAAGACAGAAGTTAAATGCCAGGTCTGTGCTCCTCCCACCAGCAGAGCTGGTATCACCGATGAGGCGGGGGCCGCGGGCACCACAGGGTCGGAGAGGGTGCCAGAGGGGGTGCCAGGGGTGGAGGTGCGCGTCCCGTGCCACCACCAGCCAGCCCCGCGCCACCACCGGCCAACCCCGTGCCGCCGCCGCCGCCCACACCCAGGCAGGTGCAGCAGCCATGAGCCAGGGACCACAAGCGGCCGGAGCGGGGCGCGGCGCGCAGGTGGCCTCCTCGCTCCGCCCCAGCCACCCGGCGGCGGCACTGCATGATGACATCATCACATGATGATGTCATCACACAGTCCGGGGTGCGCGCACGAGGCTGGCCTCCAGCGCCAGAAACCCTGGCGTCGGGGCTGCCCGCCAGGATGGTAAGGGGACCTGGCAACCCTACTCAGGGGCCACAGAAATCTCCAACTGTTCCCTCCCTATTCCTTTTTCCAGTTGAAAATGCCTCTCTGCTCTAAACTCTAAGAAAGGGAAAAAGACACAATAACTGGATTATGCTTGTTTTCCACTCACAACCCAAGTGCTAAACAGGCAGTACAAATAATATGCATGTCTTTTTTCCTGTAAGGGATTAAAGTTTCTGGTGTGTATGGCATTTTCAGTTGTGAAGAGTGAAATGTTCTCCTTTTACACGGCTGTGGTCCCTTTCATTTTGGACCCTCCCACAGACAGCTTAGTTACATGCTTGTCTTTGGATCTGAACATGTATCTCCAGTGTCATGTGTGATTTGAGGCGCAGCATACACCTATAAGGGGGAGGGGTGATGGAAGAAAAATTGTACTTCCTTCAAATTTATAAAAAATTTCTAGAGTGTTTTCTTGGAGGTGTGTAGTGCATGCCACAGGTAACCTCATCAAGAAGTTTTTTTTAACAAGTGTCTGTATATTTCTTTTAAGAGTGAAGGAATAGACATGAATTCTTTGCTTTAACACACAAATATAGTTGCTGCATAGCTGATTCCTATAAATTACTTAATATGTAAAACGAATCAAACAACAGCACTTTCTGCATTCAGTGCTTTCATTTTAAACTGAGATAAATGCACCCTCTAGTGGAGAAAATTATTCTGTTTTGTTGGTTGTTGGTAATGATGGCTTATTTGCACTGACATTTTTTTGCTATGCTCTTGAGGCTTTTCTGCATGGCACACTTTAAGCTGGTGCTTCTGAGTACTCATGTCGATCAGCGCTGAATAAGCTTGGGCTTCTGACATTCTGCACTTCATGACCTCGAAGCCATTTATTGTCTGTTTTCTTATTCCAGATGAGATGTGTCTGTATGAAGCTATTATTTGTAGGGACAGGAGCTGATGTCAATTTTTTTTTAAAAAAAATTCAATGCATGCATCATGACGTTGCAATGTTGGAGGGCCCCCCCCCCCACCATCTCCCTGTCCCTGTATTTTCTTTGGACAGTTCAGTTCCCACCATTTTAAAAAAAAATTCTAGAGAGACAATTGGTGGTGGAATTCTGGGCGGAAAGCTCCAAAATACTTTTCGTGTTTGTTCCACTAGCTTCTAGCAGATTGCTCTGGTGAGGTTTGAATGGTCTGCATGACGCAAAACAGTGCCTCTCTGTCAGAGCAAAATGAGTTGTTCTGTCAGACATATATGGTTAAGGCCAGTCCTGTGTCCATCTGGCAGCCTCCCTACCAGTGTCTTATCGGGGGGAGGGGTCCCTTCATATGAGTTGTAGTGGGGGAAGAAATGACAGCTCCCCACCCAAGATAGTGGAGAGCTGGGGAGGGAGCAGTTTTCCCAGCTGCTTGAGAGACAAGGACACAGCCTTATGATTCTTCTCTTGCTTAAAAACATAGAGTGGCTTCCATTGCCCTTCAAGAAACGAAGCCGCAGCGTTCTGACCCTTTTGTTTACATTAAAAAAACGACAGAAAGGAGTTCAGAGAGCTGAGGAGCTGAGGAGTAGTTATTGGTGAGTGGCCAACCAATCAGCGCCCAAGGAAAGGAAAGGGGGGGAGGCAGTTAGAGACTAAGGATTCCACACACACAAGTTGCGCCAGCGGTGCCTCAGCAGTGGCTTCAAAAGAAAATCGCGGTATGTCTGCAGGGGAAAAACACGGGGAAAAGACAGAGAAAATTCAATTCTGCAACCCGTGACTCCCTTGCACATGTGGAACTCTGGAGATCATGAGAAGCGGAATGGAATCTGAGCCGCTGTAATTTGACTGTGTGGAAAAGCCATTGGTAGAGTTAATTAGATATTTGTTATTCAGAAGTGTATGCCCTAATCTTGTTTCCCAGTCTACAAAGTTTTTGTTCATACATGCAGCATGAGAGAAAGTAGTCTTAATGATCTCTTTTAATGCTCTGCTTTTATAAACACTGGTGTATTAGGTTTCTGTTCAATAAACATTGAGTACTGAGAGCTTCAGATCCATTAAATTTTAATAGGGTGATTTATTTACTCCATTTGTTCTGAAATTTGTATTATCTGAAAACAAAATCATGTTAATATTGTTGCTCAACTGTACACTTGTTTATAACGTAGTTTCTGGCTAATGGAAAGGTAAACCCACTAGGCAACAGTGTCAGTTATAAGCAGCAAAAGCATCTTTGGGGAGGTGGCCCACTGAGGGAATCTTGCCAAACCCTGCCCTTCCAAATTTGGAGCTAGCACTAGAGATATCATCCTAGACTTCAGAGAAACAAGGAATGCCACAGAGAAGATTTCTATAAGAATTTAATGTAGGCCATGTGAAAGAGAAAGGGTGGCTCTAACTATGAGCCAAAGTACAAGTGACGCCTGACTCACGTTGGACACTTGTCAGCTTCCCTCAAGTTTTGATGGGAAATGTAGGTGTCCTGGTCTTGCAGCTTGGCTCTTCAACTGCTGTCCAATGGGCTTTTCAACTGTCACTTGTCCAAGCTGCCTACATTTCCCATCAAAACTTGAGGGAAGCTGCCAAGTGTCCAACTAGTGTCAGGCGTCACTTGTAGTTTGGCTCTATGATTTCTATATATTTTAAATACATAAGTAGCTGTTTAGGTAAAACATTGAATCTTAATGGATAAAATGAAGTTTAGACAATTGATATGTAAAGCACTTAGGTAAACATGAAAACTGTTGAGTTATTTAGGTATAATTTATATAAAAACAATATTTTCCTCTCTCTAGGTTTCTGAAACATTTTTACAATTTCATCATCTAACACAATTGCCTACTGCTAATTGGCCGCTGGAAAGTAGTTTCACTGACAATGCAGGCTATAAGCATCTTAAAATAACAATTGATCTCACTTGTGCATATATGTAGCTGTTCTTTCATTAATACTAAATTATTATACTTAAATCATTGTTGTTAGTAGTACAGTAGAAAAATCTGTAATTTACTGTTCAGTTTCCTTGCTTTCTACCAGCTGTACAGGTTTTGGTTATTTTATTTTTGGTCCTGTACCTTGAATTGTTGAAATTTGGATTTCTGACCAGCAGGTGGAGACTGAATAAAACTTTCAAGTGCTTACTTTGCAGCTGAATAGTCAGCAGTGTAAGCAATCCCAGAATAATCCATAATGTACAGTTTATAATAACAGAAATAAGATAGTGTTAACTTAGTTACTGCAAATTATGAGCACGTTATAAGATAGCAAATCTTTTTTATACAATTTAGATCTTTTGTCAATGTTTTGTTGTTACGGGATAAAGTATCTGTGATTAAGATGCTCTTCATAAACAGAAGACACACTGTGACACACAATTTCAATATTTTCTGAATGTTTTATCTTTTATAAATTCTGCTTGAGTGAAAGAAATATCTTTAGTCTTTTAGAACTCCTGCTGCTTTAAAGATTCCTACCCACCTCAAAATAAGTGAAAATTAAAATGACAGTGGCTGCAGATGTTGCTCTACAAGTTCCAAAACCTAACCTCCAAAGACCTAAGAGATAAGAGAACATTTTTAAACATTTTAGAAATTGCAGCTTCATTTTGTTCTAAATATTAAGGATTAATACTGCTGTTTGATACTAGTAATTCCAAGGTGTCAAAATAGGAAGTGGGCCTCAAGGTAAAACATTGTTTGCAGAATGTTGTTCCTTGGACCTACATGGTTCTGCCTCCCTGTTGTGAGGAAGGATGGGGCAGAATATGGCTCCCCAACCAAGAAAAAATTGTATTGCATCCATGTTGCTGTTCTAGTTGTTATAACTTGTTTATGTATGCATTTATTTATACCCCACCTATCTCCCCAGTGGGGACCTGAGCTGGCTAACATAATTCTCCTTTCCTCCATTGTAGGGTAGACTGGCCCAAGGTCACTCAGCAAGCTTCCATGGCAGAGTGATGAGTCAAACTCAGTTCTCCCAGCTCCTACTCCAACCACTACACATACTGCCAAATGGCCCATGAGCAAGTGAAATGCAGTCTGGCTTACGGGCTGGAATAGAAGTCATTCCTTTGCTTCCCAACCCTCATTAAGTGGAATTTGGAGCTTACTCTTGGGTAGCATGCTACCACCTCTTGCTTGTCTCTCGCCCCTTTTCCCCTTGGTTGCTGTCAAGAGATACTGTGGCTGTGGGGTTTGTTTTCATAGCATAAACATGTGGCCAACGTCATGGGTAGGAATCATGGTAATGTGTCTTAACTAAAATAACTTTATTACTACAATACCAAAGAACGGTACACTCCTTCTATCTGGGATGATCGTCCTCTTCCACCGAACGCGCAGCTTCGGGAGAGACGCACATGGAGCGGTGAGGGAGGAAGGGGACACCCGCCTAGCCAGCCAGATCAGCCGAATCAACCCTGGCGATCAATGGGGTGACAGATGTCGCAGCCAGATAGCCGTCACATCCCATTACTACAATACACATCTCTCGAGGAAATACAGTTCTAGGACTAGAATGCAGACTAAGAACAGGAAAGAAAATAAAATGGTTGCTAAGAAATATGAGCCTTACATATCCTGAGCATCTACCCTCCCATCCTTGCTGGGAGTTATAAATGAGTGTATTTGTAGTGTATGTGTAGAGTAGATGCTGGTTCTTCTGCATGGTCTTGCATACAGTTCCACACATGGTCATGCACACCAAAGGGAAGCTCCTTTTCAGGTCTTTCCCTATGTGTGTCATATAAGGCCTTAACTGATCTGGGCCTTGGTTTCTGGAGCCCCAAAACCTCTATAGGGAGGTGTTAACATAGCAAACAGATGCCATGTTTTCCTCCTGGCTGTAAAATCAAGCCTATGTGGGCAGAATAGGGCTTTTCCCAGGCTAGGTAACTCCTCAGAGCTGGTAAATCATCATAAGGGGCCAGCTTGCACATGGGCAAAATCAGAAGCTGCATGTACACTGCATTCTCTGTGGTGGCCCCACCTTATGGAATGGCCTACCTGAAGCATTCAGACAAGCTCCCACTTTCTTGGCTTTCTGTAAATGATGCAAAACTGAATTATTCAAGATGGCTTTTTACTTAGATAGGAGTGTAAGAGTCTCAAACTGGTCTCAAAGAGATGGATAAGTAAAGGGTTAGGGACTATTCGTGTGTATTGTCTGTTGCTGAAAGTATGATCCTACTGGAGAGTTTATATGTTGTTTAATAAGTCAGTCTTAGAATTGCTTATGCTCTGCTTTAGCATTTCTTAAACACTACACTTATATATATGTTTCATTGTTTATTGAAATGTCTTTGAAATCGACTGTATTAACTCATACCGTGTAATCCCCCTTGAGTCTCAGTGAGAAAGGTGAACAATAAGTAAACAAACAAACAAATATTGTCGTGCCCCGTTTATCCCTCATTCAGCACACCCCCGCCACAAGAATGAGCATAGGGGAAAGAGAGGCTCTGGCTTCACACAAGGCACATCACATTTCACACACACTGGTGAGAGTAGGAAGACAACCGCAAATGTTTCGAAACACATAGTAAATATTCCCCATACAAAGATTTTGTAAGTTGCATACAATGTTACTAATCACAGCCTCTGGGCACAGTGTACATTTACATCATTGCAAAACAAGCTCCTGCAAGGCAAAGACAAAAAGACTGCGGTAACAGGGTTAATTTACAATCCAAGCTGACCTCCTGGTTTTCAGCATCTTCAAGATGCTTTAATTTAGAATATTTAGAATAGAATAAGGAATCTTGTGTAGTGTAGTGTAGCAGGTAAAAGAATGATATACAGGCCAGAAAGTTCTGGGTCTGAATCTTACCTTTGCTGAGAACTAACCAGTTGGGTGTAAGCAAGTGACTGTCTGCCATTTGCAGTTAAGAGCTACAACAACATGTATGATGCTCATTGAACACTGAAATGATGACATCAGTACTTATATTATCTCTTAATACTTAAATACTGCTTAATATTAAAGCATTATGTCTTGACAGCCCTGCATTAAATGCCAAAGATTAAATGGCAAACTGAAGGGCAATTGTCCAAGTATATGAAGGCTTTTCTAAAGTGGATTTGGGGAGGAGATGAGGGTGAACTAGCTCCACTAGCTGGAGTGAAATAGGGAATATCCCCCTCTCCCAATTTGTATCTGGAGACTAACTAGTAATGCAATGGAGGTTGTGTTTTTGCGCTTACAAAATGGGTATTCATCAGATCAGATGGAGGAGGCTAGCAGTTGCTGTTGATGCATGTTGAGAATTTGCAACCCTTTTAATCTTCTGGGTGAACCACTGTCAGTCCTTCCTTCCTGATAGCTGCAAGTGACTAAGCTTGTTGGTTCATTTTTAAAACTGGCATTGTAATTTAAAAGACAAATGCCTAGCTCAAACTGCTGTCTAATACAACAATTTAATTTATAATCTAGCCCAACTAACTAATCAGGAATCCCAGTCAAGTCTCAAATGGGACCAGAGTGAGCCAAGGCGAGCCAAATATTCCAAGGACCAGGGTACTTGTGACCTTTAGAAGAATCAGTGCATCACAGTTAGAAGGGAGAATGCACCACCATTAACCTTCTGAACAAACTATTAGTCTAAAAATTGTTAAACACCTCTGAAGAAGGGGGCTGTAGTCCATGAAAGTTTAAACTGGACTAAAATATTGCTAGGTTTTTAAAATGGGAATTTTGACTCATTGCCAAGGTAAAAATTAGATGCCCTTACATTAAGGAGCAGAGTATTGTATTGTGTAACATAAATGATGGAAGACAAAAAGTGTGTTTAGGTAATCTGCTGCTTCTTGCCCTTCCCTGCAGTGCAATACCCAAGTGGCTTTTTGAGAACCTGCGTGCTCCGAACTATTGAGAAGTTATCCCATTATAGAAGTTATCCCAAAATGTTTCTTTCTTTAAGAAAAAAAGATCATTCAGGGAGGAAACTTATAATCCACATATGAAATAAAATTAAAATTGAGGAGAGGTTGTCCACCACTATTTATATCTTTTTGTTAATTTCCATATGTGAATAGGGAAACCATAAGTGTAGATGAGATTTCAGTTCTTTCTTTGTCTTTCCACTCTGCAAAAATAGGCTCTGAACCACAGATCTTATGCCATAATCAATTTGTTAGTTTTTAAGATGCTGGAGGAATCATTGTTGCCTTTTTTAAAAACAAGAGTCTACTACTCGTCTGGAACTCTCTCCTAGATCCTTTTTATTCTGGAAATTAATGTACATTCCGTTGCTGACTTTTCCAGATTTTTTGAGGGACCAATACATTGATGGCATGAATATTCAAAACCAGATTCCATATTAAGTTTGTGAGATTCTGGGACAGGTTTCCTTATTTTCCAAATAAAACACACAAGGCAGTAGTTGTCATTAATGGGTTCCCTGGTTGCTACTGGCAATTAAAAATTGCCCTCAGGTAATCAGTGGTGATTCAGAACACTTGTATTCTCTGGCATGGCTTTAGCTTTTTTAAAAGTTTCCAAAAAAGTATCTGCCCATTTCAATGCTGATTGAACTCTTGTCAATTATTGAGCCAGTATTTTATGCCAGCCGCTTTGTTTTGCAAAGAGCTCTGCTGTTTGCACTGTAAATTATGACTCAAGCCGTGAATTGTCTGTGCTCTGATTATGTTCTTTTGATGAGCTTGTGCATTCTCTAGAATCCAGTGGTATGTCCTTTTTCTGAACATTACTACTTCTGGATGTGCGAGAAGAGTTGCATGTTTGAATGCTCCTCCGTTTAAAAAAAAGATGTGCCCAGATGAGACAGAGGCTGATTCCGCACACGTTGGATAATGCACTTTCAATGCACTTTATCAATCGTTTGAGGTGGATTATTTGTTCCGCGCACAAAAAAATCCATTCCAAATGATCTATAAAGAGGATTGGAAGTGCATTATCCAACATGTGCGGAATCACTCAGAATGTCTTTTGAAAAGATTTGCCCTAGCACTGCCCTTTACACGTTTTTTGTGTACTGTCATTTCCTTATGGGAGCACACAAATGCTCCCATATAATGTTTCAAAGTGGTATGGTCTGGGAAACGTTTACTAATTAATTCAATAAATACAATGGTCCTTTTGAAAGATATTCCTATATTCTTCTATCCCTTGCCTTGAAGGTGCCTCTTAAAAAGGTTGAAACAAACTTTTACCTAGCTGTTCACATCTGTTCCATTTGCTGTACCTGCTTTAGCAGAAAATAGCCTGGAAACTATTTTATACAGAGTTTGAGGGTATGCAAGACTGCTTATGGGTTGCTTATTGAGTAGAAAAGGCATTTTACAAGCACTCGGAGACTGTTTTCATATGTTTTCATTCCAACCTTGGAAGCAAGTTCTGGTCTGAGTTCTAGCAATCATGCCATGCGGGACAGGGGCTGTAGCTGGAAGGGGAACTTGGCAAGAGTAATCTTTTGTAGTTGTCTGGATGGAACTTAATCTATTTGTGCAAGACTGAGGAGGACAATTCATGCTGAATCTCTTATTTTATTGTAGCCCTCATGTTATTTGGCATGTTGTTTTCAAGGGTGGCCTGACATACAACAGCAGCTTTGGGGGGGTCAGCATAAGGAACTCTTGGGGAGGATGGTGAAAACTATAAAAATTGCCTCTGACAACTTGCTCCATTCATGGAAGCACTGGATCCAGGCCAACAGCTCTTTGCGGTTGGGAAGAGAAGGAGGATGTACTATAAGAGAATATTTTCATATTTTATAATGCATCAGTAATATATTCCTCTTGAATATATTCCTGTTGTGTTAATGATTTATGTGTTTATATTTAGCTTCACAAATTCATACATGGGGTGAAATTTGATACTTCTCAAATAAATGAAAAACATACTGTGTAAATTAAGAACCTCAGTTGTTTTACTGCTGATCTGTCACTCAATTTATGTTTGACAGCGTTATTGGCTTCAATTGAAAGTAGGGTCGCCAACTTTCAGGTGGGGCTTGGAGGTTTCTCACAATTACAACTGATCTCCAGACTACAGAGATCAGTTCCACTGGAGAAAATGTCAGCTTTGAAGGGTGGGCTATATGACATTACATCATTGCTGAACTCCTTCTTATCCCCCCAAACTTTGCCCTCCCAACTCCAAATCTCCAGGACTTTTCCAATCCAGAGTTGGCAGCCGTAGTTGGAAGAGTTTTAGGTGGGTAGCCAAGTTGGTCTGCAGTAGAAAAGTAGGATTAGAGACCAACAAGATTATCAGGGTATACACTTTTTAGAGTCAGAGCGACCTTCTTCAGGTGTCTGAAAAGAGAGCTCTGATTCTTGAAAGCTTACACCCTAAAAATCTTGCTGGTCTCTAAGGTGCCACCGGACTCAATTCTACTAGTTGGAAGAGATTAAGAGCTCTGTCCTAAGTAGAGTCCATATGGGCTAAGAAGGATTTATCTCTGCTTAGGATGGTACTTTGAATGTGTATGGATAATTATAAATTTAGATTTCATTTTCCCCCCAGGTTATATTCAATGTATGTTTAATATAACTGGCATTTTAAAAAGGCAAACGAATTTTTATCTACTCCAGAACAGCAGACCACTTGATTTCAAACTCATTATACAACAGTATGGAGGGGACTGCTTTTGAAGACACACAATCTTAATGTCCTCTTAGGAACTTAGAATCAGGGGAACAAGTCTTTGGATCCTGGCCCCTGCATTCAAATTAGAATGACAGGCAGGTTTATTGAAATTATAGTGTGTTCAGAACCATATGTTTAGGACTGGATGATCTTGAGTACAAGTCATGAAGTCGCTCCTGGAGCAAAGATAGAATTTCGTAGTATCTAAATAGTCTGTTACCCTACTACTGCCCAAGCTACAAGTTCACAAAGAAGAAAGGGAATGCCATTGTTTATATGCCAGAAAAGCACTTAAAGTGTGTTTGAACAAACCTGATATACTTTTGGTTTTGCTGGGGCTGCCAAGAACAGATTGGCTGTATTGTAAGGTGGATCATAGCATATTATAGAAGCTTATACTACTAAAGCAGTTTTTGTGCTAGATGGTATCAGGGTTCCCAGTACTCGGACAAATGGGGTCAAAGGCATTCCAAAATGAAATTTCTATTAGCAGTCTCTAAAGATTGCAAGCAGTAGTAGGTGGACCATGTCTAAATTATAATGTGATAATATTTTTTGTGCAGGAGGAAAGTTCTTAATGTCTTTTTACTGTGTAGTAGAGTAGACACTGAAGAACTATTTGAACAAATTAAACCTGAATTTTGAATTAAAACAATAATAGAATCTTCATGTTTAATGCATGTTGCGTATTTTCTTCTTCAAACCTGCAATGTGCAGGTTTTATATTTTCAACATATTATTAGATACGTAGGAAAGCTAAAGCCCCCCCCCCCCAGCAATGAGCGCAGAATTTTACTTGTAAGGTCTTCAGAAGAACAAAGCTGGGCTGCAGCCTTTGACAGAAGTATCTATTACTGCTGACTGTAGCACTTAGAAAATTGAACATTTTCTGTTACAAACTGGGGGGAAATCTTAAATATCAATTTTCCTTACTGTAAAGTTCGCAGACATAGATTCAAGAAGATAGGCAGGCAGTGATATTCTCTGCACATGCAGTTGCAAGGGCCCCAAGGGCCATTTTGACTTAGAAAAAATTGCACGGAGGATATGCAGGAGTCCTTCCTCTTCTCTTTCTCCTTTTCGTCTTCCTCTCCTCCTCTTCTGCCACAGTCCCAAGCTGACTCAAGCCTCTGCAGTCCTTTAAAAAGCAGTTCTCTGCAGCTGTTGTGTCTCTGTGGGAAAAGCAAGCTGACCTAATGTTAAAAAAAGTAACCTATAGTTTGGTTCGGTACAAGTTTGTGCCTGAGTTTGAATTGCTTAGATTGAAAATCCAGGCCAGAATTAAGAACTTCACAATACTAGATGGAAACTCTTGTGTGGCTTGGCTCCTTCTAAGCTGGTATATGTGCAGTGCCACATTATAAGTGTGACTTGTCTGTTTTAGACACTCAGCTTCTTTATATCTTATGCTCCACTGCCGCCATTTACCCTTTAAAGGAAAAACATACTTTATTATTCCCTAGTACCTTAGTGTTTGTTAAGCATAGGGCAGATAGACACCAAGACTCAAGATAACAAGAACCAAATATAATAATGTTTAAGGAATTATTTATTAAAGGTATAAGGATAATATGGTTGTTTAATTGGACATTCATTTATTTCCTTAATGTTACTGTAATGAAGAGATGTGGCAATACTCACTCAGTGGCTCAGGAGCCTCTTATGACCCTTGGGCATGTCACCCATGGCTCTTTTGGACACCTGTTCCCCATATGACACTTTCCATGTTCCTGGAGAGTAGGTAAGGCAATTGCCCAGCAGAGGTTACAGTTGACAGCTGCTGCTGGAAGGGCTGAAGGATGGACAAGCTGTGAGCCTCCCTGAGCTGTGACTATCATGCTGGGGTGGTAGAGAGCCTGTACTTTCCAGCAATATCCCACTCCACCCTGCAGCCTCTATGCTGTCATCTCAGTACCTGGGCAGCTGCTAAGAGAGTTAGCCGAATAGACCACCACTATGGCAGCTACTTGGGGAGAAAGTAAGATGGCTACAGTGGGTGGTAGTGATTTTGCTCCTCTTTTTCCTCCGCTAACTTACTATCCTCCAGATGACTTGGCAATTCAATCTCTGTCTTGAGCTGCTAGGCCTCATGCGAAGAGAGAGAAGGCAGAGAGGGCAGCCCTCCTCACTCCAGATACACAAGGGCTGGCAAAGGTTCAATAGCAGTAAGGAAAGCCATATTAATATTCTTGTTATATAACTATTAATTGTTTAACCTAACTATTAATTGTTATATAATTGTATGTGCGGGGAGTATGCAGAATAATCATCAGGTTCTTTTGGTTGATGGTAGATGCGAATGGGGCTCTTTGCAAACCATGAGGTGAGTGCCCTTGGTCTGAAGTCTTCTTTTGGATCAAGCTCTACCTTGGTGGTTCTGAATCCTGAAGACTAAGGCACCACTTTTCCCTGGTTAGGAATGGACAATGGAATTAGGACTCCCACAGGGGTAGAAAATGGTCAGTAAAATCAATAAAAGTCAATTTTTTCATCTTGATCATTAATTTGTCAGTAAAATCAGTATTTCTTTGTTTTCGTGAATTTGGTAAAATCTTCCACAAAGTATAGAAACATAATTAACTTTTTAAAACATGAGACAGTGAAACAGAAGTGATGTTTTGTTGCATGAGTGCCTGCTTATTTACAAAATTCACTGGAGTGTTCCAGAAAGAAGAGCCTTTGGTGCACGTGATCCACAGTGAAGTAAAAACACTCACAAGAACCATAATGAATCGTGTTTGTAAGAGTTCTCCACTATTGTCTCTTGAAGTCTTCAGTGATGAGCACTACATACCTGTGAGAGAAGTAATCAGAGAAAGTAGAATCTGTGATGAAAAGGAACTTTTCAAAAAGGAACAGCTAGTCTTTCTAATGGGAGCAAAAAAAAGTTTCATAGCAGCCTGCAAACACCTTTTACTTCAGTCATCTTTGGACAAGCCCATCCTCAGAAATATTCAGTGTTTAGCTCCAGCACAGCGAGTCAAGGAAAGGAACCCACAAGAATATAATGAAAGTAACAGCAGCACTCCCAATGGGTATTCCACTGGACATGATTGTGGATGAATGGAAACTTCTTAGACTCGAAGATGAAACTGCGCCTGAAACTTGCTGTGTAGATAAGTACTGAAATCAGTTCTTTGAAAAGACAAAACCATCTGGAGATCCAAAATACCCACTGGTTACCAATAGATCCAGAAGAGTTAGCCATGTTAGTCTGTAGTCGCAAAATAGTAAAGAGTCCCATAGCATCTTTAAGACTAACCAATTTCATTGTAGCATAAGCTTTCGAGAACCATAGTTCTCTTTATCAGATGCATGGAGGATATGAAGAAACTGGCCAGAGATATATATAGGTGGTGAGGGGAGGGGGGAGTAGATGCAAATCAGTTGCAAAGGTAATGAAAGAGGTGGGGTGCACAACACAGGTTGGGTGTGATCCCTCCACTCCATAGCTGAATCTGAATGGAATGTCTGAAAGGCAGTTACTTCTGATAATGAGATAACAATCCAGAGTCTCTATTCAGGCGAAGTCTAATTCAGTCAAATTTACATATGAATTCCAATTCAGCAGCTTCCCATTGGATTCTGCTTTTGAAATGTTTCTATTGAAGTATGGTGACCTTTAAGTCCTTGGTTACAAAGGTGGTCAAAGCAGCATTATGGTTATCACATGGTAGTGTGGACATAGAAAGAGGATTTTCAAAATCTGGATGGATTTTGACCAATGAAAGGGCCAGCATGTCAGAGAGAACTTTGAATACCCACCTGATGGTTAAAGAAACTTTATATCATACATACGAAAACAAAGTATACCATGTTAATATCATACAGGAGCTTTTATAGATTGCAAGAGCAGCTCATGTTCATTACAAGCGATATTGTGATGAACAACATGCTATTAAAGAGAAGGGGCAAAAAGGAAAAGAAAGGGAAAAGGCAGAGACATTTGAAAGATTTAAGAAGATAATGAAAGGATAGTATACAAGAGAAGGAAGCAAAACTGAAAAAGCTGAGACAAGAATGAGAAGAAGATTGCTCAAACGTTGCTAAGTGATGCAACCAAACTTGTAAAGGAGGCTGTTGTGAGAGAAGATATGATGGGATTCAACATGGTACAGCTCATGCTAAAAAGTATGGAGAAAGCAATGGAAGAAGAGAATAAGAAAAAATGCTTGTGGATGCAGTGCAGAAAACTGTTGAGAAACAAAATAGTTCATTTATAATGTCTTTTTCCAGCAAAAAACAAAAATAAAGTAAAAGCAAAGTTAAGTCTTACCTTACAGTAATTAGATCAAGATGGGTAGCCATGTTAATCTGTCTAGAGCCCAGTAGCACCTATAAGACTAACAAAATTAGTGGTAGGGTATGAACTTTTGTGAGTCACAGCTCACTTCTTCAGATACAGCTAGAATATGAGTCCATCTGTCCTTATATCTTGGTGAGTGGAGTGATTTCAGATGCCAAATAACAATAGCAGGTTAATGACAAAAGACAGAGAATGACAATAATATTGTCTGAACCCAGAAGTGATGCCACTGGGTAACATTCTAGGAATCCCAGAATATCTGTGGTAAAGACTAGGGATTTTTGGGGTCTGTTGGCCAATGCTATTCAATTCTGGATTTTGATTTCCTCATCCCACTTTCTTCTGTTACATAGGTGGAGAAGTGAGTTTTGAACCACTGGTCAGCCTGCTAGCTGTCCAGGACAGTGGTGTTGGGACTGGGAGTGCACCTGTCTAGGGCTGCCTAATGGGCAACCTGCTCCTCCAGGAACACACACACACACACACATGTGCGTGCACAGGCACTTTCCAACTCTATTGTAATTTTGCTACCACTCATGAATTCAAATGCCAGCCCCCTCCAATGTTTGTATATTTGAAGATGATGATTGCAAGTTACTCACCCAGTTACAATATGAGCCAAGGGAAGTTGGACCTTCTCTTTCCATATAAGGAACAGTACCATAATCACCATTGCCTGAAGAGGAAGATGAGAGGGGGGGAGATTTCACCCACTTCCTACTATACAAGTAGTGCTGTCATGGACCAGCCAAGGCCAGCAGAGCAAAGAGACACAGAGGACTCTTCTGAGAAAGAGGCAGCTGGCGAACCGAACCCAGATCCGTGGCTAGTGGCAGAGGCACTGCAGGAGGAGGCGGTCTCTGAGGGATCAGACAAAGACCCACAGTCAGGTCTCAGCACATCAGCCCCTCAGCTTCCAGCCCTTGGTTGGCAACAGAGAGCCAGGCACCAGCCAGCTCTCCCCCCTGGTCACCAGAGCCTTGGGAACGCCATCAGAGATGGGCAAGGAGAGACCCTCAAGCCAGAAGGCGCAGTGTCTGGCTAGCAGCTCAGCACCGGCCCAGCATCAACACAGTGATGATGATTACTTGCATGAGCAGGGCTGAGACAGCTGGCATGTGCAAGATACAGCAGAGGTGGCTGAGCAGTGTGGGGCTTAAAAGCAGTAGAGAAGGGAGTAGCTGTGAAGAAGCAACATGTCCGCTTACTTCTGACCTTGCTGTTTGTGTTTGGAACTGATTTCCTTGTCTCTGACCTTAGCCTGTTACTGAGAATCTGATTCTGGAATACTCCTTGGACTCAAAGCCATGAGTGTTATTTAAGAGTCTCTACACGAGACGCCTTACATGAGAATGCTCAAGTGTCGGGAGATGCAATGTTAGCTGGGAAGCATAGTTTAAAAAGACAGAGCCAAAGGCGCTGCCAATTCCATCTTTTCACCCTTTGGGGAGGTGAAAATGAAATTAACAAACCTGAGGAGTGATCTTCCCAGGCTCTGTGTAGAGAGGTGAAATTGAAAGAGCTTTGGCTCTGTCTTTTAAAACAATGCTGGGAAGCCAAAGGCTCTGTCAATTTCATCTTCACCGTCCGTCTTCTGTGCAGCCCCACATGGGACTGTGCCTGCACAGGCCTGCCGACCGGATTTTTCTTTCTAGCAAACGTCCACTAGGGGGCGCACGTCCGACCCAATGCGCATGCGCGGCCGTTTCCCGCCCGAGCGACATTGGGCGACGTCGCCCCCTTTCCCCTCAGTTTCTTCTTTGCCGCCGACCGGTAAAGATCTAGCTGTCCGCTTGTGAGGAAATTTTTTCCTGTGAGGATCCTGCGAAGATGTCTGAGAAGTCGCTGTTCAAGCGCTGCTCCAACTGCTCCACTAAGATGACGAGGACGGACGGTCACGCCGTTTGCCTCGAGTGTCTCGGCGAGGGACACATCGTCGGGAAGTGTGAGCACTGCCAACGGTTCACCCCGAAGGCCAGGGCTGAGAGGGCTAATAGGCTGAACGCCTTACTGTGGAGACGGGCGATGCGGGTTTCGGGGGCTCCCATTACCCCGGAGGGACCGCCACCGGCTGGTGGGACGGGTAACACCCCCCCTGAGAAGGGGTCCCAGAAGGCCGCGTCCGCTTCGCGTTCCCGCTCCCCGGATCGTCGCCAAGCCCGGCAGTTAACCCCGGATCCGAAGGGGACTGCGAGTTCCGCGTCGGGTCGCAAGCCCTTGGCACCAACGTCGGATCCGACTCGGAAACGTCACCGTTCCACCGCTGACAAGGGCGGCAAAAAGTCCAAGAAGAAGTCGAAGCACAGTCAATCGGCTTCGGTCCAAACAGATGAGGTCCTCTGGGAGAGGCCTTTGACTCCGTCGCCGCACCTGTCGCCTCCGCTGCACCACTTGTCTGATGATGATGGTGATCTGCCCGACGCGCCACCTTCGGCCCAGCAGTGGCATGCGGGTGATTATGCGGACCGTGTGGACCGGCGTTACCACCTGCCGCGGGCTACATTTGACAGAGAGGGTTCCCTGTATGCCAGCTCTCCATCATTTGGCAGGGAGTGTTGGGGTGACACTCGAAGTGAGTTCTCCCACTATGGTTCTCCCAGACACGGTTCACCTTACTATCCTGCTGAACCCTACCAGGGCCCGAGTCCCAGCCCTCCGTCGGACCCATCTCCAGATGACGTCATCATTGGGTCCGGTCGTGTGTCGCCATCTGAGGACTACTGACTCTACTCTGAGCAGATGGTCAGGATGGCCCGTTCTCTCGACATCGAAATATCGGCCGTAGATCCTAAACCAAAGGACAAAATTCTTCAATATGTCCAGTCCGGGAACTCTCCAACTATTGCCTTCCCATTCACTGAAGGCTTGGTGGAGATCATCCACGACATTTGTGAGAAGCCGGCCTCTGTGTACGCGACGTCCCGCAAACTGGAGGCCCTGTACAAGACACGGGATGATGTTTGTGCATACCTCTTTGCACATCCGCCTCCTTCTTCCCTCATTACGGAGGAAATGCAGACCCGCCAACGCCAGGGGTCCTATGCGGTGCCCATTGACAAGGAGAGCAGGAAGTTGGATTCCTTGGGCAAGAAGCTATACTCTTCTGCTGCCCTCACGCTGAAAATCTCCAACTATTCAGCCATCATGGGGGCGTATCAGATATTCCTTTGGAACCGCATGGCGGCCTTCCTGGAAAAACTCCCAGCAGACCAGAGAGTATTGGCGAAGGTGATCCTCGATGAGGCCCTGAGGCTTTCCCGGCAACAAATAAATGCGGGCCGTGACACAGCTGACACCTCTGCGAGGGCATTGGCTTCTTCCATCGTCCTGCGTCGGCACTCGTGGCTCCGCACAACTGCGTTGCCAGTGGAGACACGCAATAAGGTGGAGAACCTGCCATTTGAGGGGCAATCCCTGTTTTCTACCAAAACAGATGACTACCTGTCGCAGAAGCGCAAGGATCGTATTACAGCCCGATCCTATGGCATTCTCCCAGCCAGACCACCCACCGAGAATCGTGGCCAGTATCGCCCTGCCCAGGGTTATCGTGGACGACAGCACCGGTACCAGCCGTATCCACGCTATGGTTCCTACCGGCCATTCCAACCACCAAGCTCTTACCAGCGCCGGAAGCCTACCTACCGCCCTCGTCGCGGCCCTCATCCCACCGATACTAAAGAGTCAGCTACGCAACCAAAGCAGTTCTGACTAGGGCTCGAACAGTCTGTCGTGTTTGGAAACAGATTGGCTCAGTTTGCCTCTGCCTGGGCGGAGATTACGTCCGATAGTTGGGTTCTTAAAATCGTTACAGTTGGATATAAAATTCAGTTTGATGTTTACCCAGTGTTGTCTCTTCCTGACCACTCATTACAATCCTCTTCTGATAGCTTACAGGCTGAGGTTATAGCGCTATTGGAGAAAGGGGCTGTGAAGGAGGTACTCCCTCAGGACCCCCTCTTAGGTTTTTACTCCAGGATGTTCCTGGTAGACAAAAAGGATGGAGGTGTGCGACCCATCTTAGACCTCCGGGAACTGAATAAATTCGTTCTCGTCAAGCGGTTCAGGATGCTTACCTTGAACACAGTCCTCCAGTTAATGCCCGAGGACATGTGGTTCGCGGTCCTGGATCTCAAGGACGCGTATTTCCATATTGCCATCCATCCTAACCATAGGAAATACCTTAGGTTCCTGTGTAACAATAGGGCCTACCATTACCAGGTACTTCCCTTTGGCCTCTCAACAGCCCCACGAGTTTTTTCTAAATGTATGGCTGTGGTTGTGGCTTATTTAAGACAACGGGGTTGTACCATCTACCCCTATCTTGACGATTGGCTCCTTGCAGCACCCTCTGCTGATGCACTCCTGGCCCAGATTCATACCGTGATGCTCACCTGCTCCAGATTGGGACTTTTGGTTAACTTACAAAAGTCTAACCTTACCCCGTCCAGACGGATACTGTTTATCGGTATGGAACTGGACGGTGACGTAAACAGGGGTTTTCTGCCCAGGGAGCGTGCTTTAAGGATTGGCAGGATGGTGAACCTTCTTTCTAAGTGCAGGTTCCAATCCGTAACGGCTATCCAAAGGCTACTGGGCCTCATGGCCTCTTCTACGGCTGTCACCCCTATGGCCCGGTTGCACATGCGACCTCTCCAGCTGTGGTTCCTATCGGTTCATGATTTTGAGCACGATTCCCAGAATAAACGGTATTCCATCCCCAGAGGGATTATCCGGGCCTTACGATGGTGGCTTGATGAGGCTAACCTCCTTGGGGGTGTTGCTTTTGGGTCCATCCAGACCGAGATCACGATCTCGACTGATGCCTCCATGGTAGGATGGGGAGCCCAGTGTGGTGCCCTGAGGGCACATGGGGTTTGGTCAGAGCAGGAAAGGGAAGATCACATTAACCTGCTAGAATTGAGAGCTGTCCGTTATGCCCTTATCGCTTTCGCAGACACACTGCAGCAGAAGGCGGTTCAGGTGCTCACAGACAATTGCACCACGATGTTCTACCTGAACAAGCAAGGGGGCACTACATCCAAGGCCCTCTGTGACGAGGCTGTTCGGATCTGGAACTGGGCCATGGACAGAGGCGTGTTCATTCAGGCGGTCCATATTCCCGGCACCACCAATGTGATCGCAGACAAACTGAGTTGGATGCGATTCGACAGCTACGAATGGACCGTAGCAGACAATTACCTGAATTCCATCTTTTTGGACTGGGGGTTTCCAGACGTAGACCTCTTTGCGTCAGAAACCAACAAGAAGGCCCCACGGTTCTGCTCCAGGGGAGGGCTAGGTCACCGCTCCCTGGGGGACGCGTTCCAGATACGCTGGACAGGGCACCTGTTTTATGCCTTCCCTCCGTTCCCACTGCTGTCTCGGGTCGTCAGCAAAATCCAGAGGGATGGGCCACATTTAATTCTGGTGGCCCCCTTCTGGCCCAGACAAGCTTGGTTCCAACATGTCATGCAGCTTTCGCAGGGGTCATATTATCGGTTCGCTCTGAACCCGGACCTTCTGTCCGACGAAGGGGTTTGGTATCACGACCTACCCAAACTCAACCTCACTGCTTGGCACATTCGGGGACGGAGGGGATGTCTGACAGGGTAGCTGAAATTTTGCTGAATGCCCGTAGGGACACCACTCGCAGGTCATACGCAGCTAAATGGAAGCGTTTTGAGGCCTGGGCTGCTGACACCGCAGTTAATGTTTGGGATTGCCAGTTGTCTTCTGTGTTTGAGTTCCTCCTGTCCCTAAAGGATGGGGGACTCTCTAATTCCTCTATTAAAGTCTATTTGGCTGCCATTTCAGCCTTCCACCCTAAAATAGATGGGAAGACAGTGTTCTCTCACAGTTTGTCGAAGTCTTTTTTGAAGGGGTTGTATAATATGTTTCCACAAGTCAAGGAAATTGTTCCCCAATGGTCACTGCAGGTAGTACTGACAGGACTTATGAAATCACCCTTCGAACCACTGGCTACCTGTGATTTAAAATGGTTATCCTGTAAGGTGGCCTTCCTGATTGCCATTACATCTGCCCGCAGGGTTAGCGAACTTGCTGCCCTGAGGTGGGATTCTCCCTTTTTGAAGGTCCATCAAAATAAGGTAGTTCTCAGGCCGGACCTTAGTTTTAGGCTCAAGGTATCTACTCAATTTCACACCTCGCAGGACATTGTCCTACCTATCTTTTTTCCTGACCCTTCTGATAACTCTGAAAGGGCTTTACATTCCTTGGATGTGAGAAGGGCTATTTTATTTTACCTCCAACGTACATCACAGTTTAGGAGTGCCATACAACTGTTTGTGTGCTATTTTGGGCCCAGGAAGGGAAAGGCTGCTACAGCCCAGTCGATTTCTCGCTGGGTTACTCAGACTGTTAGGGCCTGCTACTCGCATGCTCAGTTACCTTGCCCCTTGGAACTAAAAGCTCATTCCACCAGGGCACAGGCTGCTTCGGCGGCCTTCCTTAGAGGCGTGCCCTTGCAGGACATCTGCAGGGCTGCAACGTGGTCATCTTCTGACATGTTCGCTAAACATTACGCACTAGATGTGTGGGAAAGGAAAGAGGCTGCTGTTGGTAATGCTGTGCTTCAGTCTCTTTTTCGGTGAGAACACATGCCCGCCTCCTGGGTAAGTGGCTTGTGAGTCTCCCATGTGGGGCTGCACAGAAGACGGACAGTGAAAACAGAGTTGCGCTTACCGTAACTACTGTTCATTGACGTCTTCTGTGCAGACACACAACCCTCCCTCCTACCCCGCTGTGTTCTTCCAGATGATGTGAAGGCATTCGGCGGCAAAGGAGAAACTGAGGGGAAAGGGGGCGACGTCGCCCAATGTCGCTCGGGCAGGAAACGGCCGCGCATGCGCATTGGGTCGGACGTGCGCCCCCTAGTGGACGTTTGCTAGAAAGAAAAATCCGGTCGGCAGGCCTGCGCAGGCGCAGTCCCATGTGTGTCTGCACAGAAGACGTCAATGAACAGTAGTTACGGTAAGCGCAACTCTGTTTTTTCACCCTTTGGGAGGTGAAAATGAAATTAACAAACCTGAGGCGTGATCTTCCCAGGCTCTGTGTAGAGAGGTGAAATTGACAGAGCTTTCTGCTCTGTCTTTTAAAACTATGCTTCCCAGCTAACATTGCATCTCCCTACGCTTGAACGGTCTCATGTAAGATGTCTTGTGTAGAGAGACTCTGGCCGTTTTCTGACGTCATTGGGTCATTAAAGGGGATCATGCTGGGAGATCATGCTAGGAAGATGCTTCATGACATGAGTTTGTGCGATCTCCCAGGGCGCGTGTGAAAACGACCTCTTAACTAGTGCCTGAACCTTGGAACTGTGTTTCATTCTGCTCTGACAACCAGGAAGCAACCCCTGCCTGCTGGCTGTGAGTCAGTAATCGGGACAAGTGCCCTAGGCTGCATGTTTTTTTTTGTCCATGTGGGTCTGGCAACCTGCAGCATCAGCTTTTCACAGATTACATGGGCCTTCTGAGGGAAGGTGGAGGGTGGAAAAGATCTGTGTCTGTGAGAGCCATTGCACTTGTACTTCATACACTCCAACCATTTATCTTTTAAAAAGAAAATACTAAAATTTTCTGGACATCTCCATCCTTCTCAGTGGTATTTTATATATTTTCCATATTCTAGTTCTGCAACACTCATGTGCCACTCCATCTTGGAGAACACAAACTGGAATACTACAGATTAGTCACCAGAAAAGTTTTATTATCCTACTTCTCCATGTGCTTATGTTGGTTGTGTCTGTGTATCACAAAGAAACAAGTTTTGTACAATTTCCCTGATGAAATTGCCTGGAGGTTATTCTTAACTTGCAGAGATGACCAACTTAATGACTATTTACAATCCTTATGGAAGGTACTAATCCTATCACTGGATTTATTTTACAGATAGCATTTAATGGATTACTGTCTTTTCCCCATGTTAAATTCCTTCTATTGAAGAAAATTTGAGACTCTTATTGCAGAATTGGAATAGGAGATTTTCAGAGCCTTTTCTGGGCATGATGGGAGATTTTGTTTGTGGCAGCATGGCACTTTCCATTCTTACAGTGTTGCCACCCAACTCCATCCCTGTGTCAGGGCTGTCTCATATAGAGAGTGACTCCTATGTATGAAAGCCCAAAAACATGGGATAAGATGCAAGGTGGGACCATTTGATTCAGGTGTATACACAGGTCCAAATTTGCACAACAACTCTCTTGGAGAGTAGAGACAAAAAAGGAGATGAATACTTAAACATCAAGTAACTTTATTGCCCTATCCAAATTAAAGAACTCAAGTGGAGGCATGAATCAGCAAATAGTGAGAAGAATATCACAGAAATGGTTGTTGTGGGTTTTCCGGGCTGTATTGCCGTGGTCTTGGCATTGTAGTTCCTGACGTTTCGCCAGCAGCTGCGGCTGGCATCTTCAGAGGTGTAGCACCAAAAGACAGAGATCGTTCTCCGGCCGTGAAAGCCTTCGACAATACATCGAACACCTCTACAGGGAGGAAACATTTCAACAGACCCGGAGATTGGAAACACTTCGGAACAAGAAAGCACATCTGCTCTGTTCTTTAACCTTTCTCCGACGCTGCAGGGACACAAGAACCATTCCATCTTTTCTCACAACAAAAAGAATCTTCAAAACCACACAGGCGAACCGCATTTATGACCACACTGTGACACTGAGAGATCTCTGTCTTTTGGTGCTACACCTCTGAAGATGCCAGCCACAGCTGCTGGCGAAACGTCAGGAACTACAATGCCAAGACCACGGCAATACAGCCCGGAAAACCCACAACAACCATCGTTCTCCGGCCGTGAAAGCCTTCGACAATATATCACAGAAATGTTTATGGCAATCCAATAATACTAATATTTGAAAAATCCAGATGTATAGTAGTGATTCTGCTAGCTAAATTCCCAATTAAAGTTGATGTCATCCTAGAGTGTGTCCTTTCCCTTGGCTAGCCCAGAATGAACCAACCTGGAGGAATGAGGTAGGTGGGAGGCTGTCCTGAGAAACCAGAATGTGTGGAAGGAGAAATGGGGAGGGAGGAAAGTCTTGCACATGTGGTGAAGATTCGTAAGTCAAGTACGGGGTGTTATGTGAGAGCTGCTTGGCAGGAGCATAGGCCAGCCACAACAAAGAGAGCTAAGATATGGGAGAGGTAAACTGCACAGGTAGGGTCAGATTTGGGAAGGGAAGCAAAACAAGAGAGGAAAAAGCATATTCTGCCTGTCTTGAAGAGGAGGGACTGGTGCAAAGTGACTGTGATGCTGGAAGAAGGTCCAGGTGTAGAACCAACTGCAGAAATCGTGGGGTTGGGATGCCTTCTTTGAGCACCTTGAGTTGCCCAGTTTCAGTCGGGAGCCTTGCTATTAGCTGAAATAAGTGCATAGTTGGGCCAACAGCACCACACAGAGATGCCCATTGGTAGAATTAGATGGAGAATGACCTGATATGGTCTTACAGAAGGAGAGGGGGATGCTGGGTCCTAAGTGAGGTCATAGGAATTTGCAGAAATGCCCAGAAGATTATGTTACCTGCAAGGCATAACCATAACTACTGTGATACAAAGATGGAGATATGGCTTAAGAACTCTTCCTGGGTTTATGATTGGTTCATTGGAGACCTTTGTACAGTGAGAGTTATCCTGGGGATTCTGATTATTGGCCTGTAATCTCAAGTCATTGCCTGAGGGCCGTGAGTGTGATGAACTGTGGAATGTTGCACAAAAGGCTGCTGATGGCTGTTATATGGGGTCCTTAGGCAGTCAGGCTGCTCTTACTGGTGCCCTTGGGGAATTTCTGCTTTTTTGCAATGAAGCTGAGGAAATCTTTCCTTGCATCCAAGAGGCCAAGGGATTCTGGGATGTCCACTGTATGAGTCTCAGAGGGTGTGTGTGTGTGTGGGGTCCATTAGGTAACAGTGTGTATCAACACAATTATATCATTTTCCTTTTTGTCTGCATTCCACGCCTGTACAATTCAGTTTGTTTGTACTAAATAATAGGAGTGCCTGGATACAGTTATAGGGTTGGATCCAGTTATCTGCTTGTGGAAAGAACTGCAGATCTTCTTGACTTCTTCTTCTCCCCTGCCCGAGTAGTCCCTTCTGACCTTGGGAAAGTTGATTCGTGGTTCGTACATAGAAAGGCCACATGGGTCAGTGGGCTTCACTAGTATCCTGAGAGTCAAGTAGCCTCTTTGGGAACTTGCACTAATAAATAAAGACTTAATAAGTCGCACTTCAACTTTTAATGAATCTTGGTTTAAACCATATATGGTATCTTCATTTTAGATGTGTGAGAATAAGTCATTTTAAGATACTTTTCAGTTTGTATCCTAGATTAGTAAAACTTCCCTATGACTTCAGGTTTATGAAACTGACAAAGGGTTGTTGGACCACTCCAAAGTGCCTTTTCTTTCTCAGGGTCCTAAATCTATATGAGAAATCACATTTAAGCGACATGGTGGTCATTCTACTGAATTCAGCCAAAGTCTGCAAGGTCAGTTTTAATGAACTAATTTCATATTCCTGAATATTTTGCAACAGGATTGCATTCCAGATTTTAGTAATGGAATAAAAGTAATGTTGGGTAAAGAAGCGAAGGAACAGAACACCATTGCATATAACTTTAGTATTACATAAATCATGGGCTAGTGAAGGGTTTGTTCCTATGCTGCCTGAAAGAGAAGATCTTGAACTTGCACCTTTGTGTGTTAGGCACAGTTGTGTACCTTCCTGGTGTCCAAATTCATTTTGTTCATGAGGCTATGGGGCTGCTGCTGCTGCTTCTGAAAATCCCCTGTGCTGGGATTTTTTCCCTCAGAAAGCAACAGAAAAAAACCCGTATTTCCCCCCTCTATGTAGGATTCGGGGGGGGGGATCCTTTGTTTATTTGTAAGCTGTGATTATCTTGAAGAAGCTTAATAATTTGGACTTCTTATCAAGGCTGGTAAACAATTACTCACTAAAACAGGTTGACCATGTTTATTAAATCTCTTCAGAAGCTTGTGCTTTCCAGAATTCATGTAGAAATGTAGGAATCAGCAAACATGCAAAGTCTAGAAACATTTCAATAAGTGATATGGTCCAGATTCTCCCCCCCCCCCAAATTTTTTAGATTGTATTATGTTCCTGTTTTGTTTTAATAAAAATAGGATTGTAGGAGAAACAGTGTTTTTGCAGGCACTGAAGAGGTGAGGCAGCACCATGTGAAATTCAGCAAAGGGATTAAGATTTGGCACTACGCATTGTTTCTCTACAAGCTCTTAGACATAGCCTCTTGAGACGAGAACAGACTTTCATCCTGTATAGCTGACTGCTGTTGGCGTGTTTGGGCTGCTTGGTATGTTTTCCCCCCGCATTCCATATCATAATGTAGTTTTTGCTGCGAGTTGATGTGATCTGGATAAGCAGGCTGTGGACTTTACACTGAAAAGGTATGTCTCATCCATTGTGAAAGAATAAACAAGGTTTATTTTTATGTATTAATGACAGAGCTCTTCTTCAGCCAGCACAATTTTGAAAGTATGTTATCGAGAGACCTTTTGCAGCTCTAAACAAACGAACATTCTCACTGAAACATGTTTTGAATGTGATACAGTCTTTTGCACATTTACCTAAGAGCAAGTCCAACAGAACATAGTAGGATTTACTTCTGAGTATACATGTATAGAACTGGGCTGAAAGCCAGGATTTGGTAATGCATGCAAAAATGAAAAATGGTCTTCCTTGGGTAATAGTTTTGCTTTGTAACTAATTATTAAAACATATTCACAGAATGTTTCTGAGTTTGATAGTGTATTACTGAGTTTAAAATCCATTCTGTTGCTCTGGTTATAGCAACTTTAATGGTACTTTTGCCAATTTTGAAGGCATTTGCTGTAAATTACTGGTTATTCTGACTCATAGTATAATCCTGGAGTTCACTTTCTTTTACAGAATACATTTAAAGAGGCATGGTCTATAATGCTGGCTTTCAAAAGCCAACGATCTACTTATTAAAATGCAATATTAAACAAACTAATGCTCTGTGTGCCTCTGAAAATAATATATACTATTTGAGATCTTTTCCTGCATTTATACTGAAACATTTCTATAAAATCAGAATGAGAAGCTTTTGAGAGTGTTTATGTTTACATTTTATGACATTTGTGGATTTCATATAAAATGAAACTACATTCTAGAAATCATAATAATGATATTTTTGTTGTTGTAGTTACACTAGTGCAATTGATTTTTAAATTATGCCTGCGTACTCAAAGCATTTTGCAAAACATGCAATATTTAAGGAATTTAAGCAACCAAAACAGCTTGGTTTAGTTTAATCGAACTGCTTACTTTCTTAAGCAATATTTTGACAGCCTTTAAAAGACAGCATCTGTGTCAATTTGTCTTATTCTGACTTGATATTTGTTCCATATACTTTCAATAGTGCATTGATTTTGAATGACGGTTGTATTGAATTTGCTTGTTTCAGATTCATTAGAATATTATATATGTTAGTATATAACTGAAAGATTCTCAATTTCTTCATTAGTGGGTGATTATATAACAGGAAGAATATCATAGGGACCACTTAATTTTTTTGGCAATATAATATTTTTAACTACTGTACTATCAAAGACAGTCAAAACTGAGAACTTGTATTATGATGATGTTTTCAGCAACAGATCTGCTTCTAAGGTCTTAAAGATCAACATCTAAGTGAAGCATATGTAGAATTAAAGATTGATGATATGCGTGGGTTAAAAACACTTCAATGCCACATTGCTAGTGCATTACTGGCACCTAAGTGGATGCAAAGGAGGAAGAAAGAAACTCAAAGAAGTTGATTAAGGGATTACATTTGTCTTAATTGTGTGTTGTTCCTGAATTTGTATGGTTTCTACAGTAGCAGGTTGCAGTAGCAGGTCTTCGCATTAAGAGCTGAGGGTTTCTTGGGGATTGTGGACCTCTGCCAGCTCTCCCAGCCTTGGGGAGCTTAATTGTTCCTGTGTTAAGAGGGAAATGCAGAGATTAACTGTAGTGTTTGAGTGCTGGAAATAATGTACTCAGTGCTAAATGTCCAACCCTCCCATGTTTTCTTTGCATGTTACCATTGTACTTAAGAACATTTGCCCCAACAGTCCTGTTCAACTGTCATCTTAAAGGCCTAGTTTTGTCTGAGGTGGCTGAGATTGCTTCAGACTACAGGTTGAGGCTCACATAATTGAATGATTAAAAAATCCTCCTATTTTTCTAGGTATTGGAAACTGTTGCGGGGGTGGGGGGAGACACATTCTATCGTTTGAACCCTGAGCCAAACTATGAAGTAGGCTAGTCATATGCATTTACCACTTCAGAACTAAGCCTTAGCTTTAGATCAGTTGCAGGCTAAGGTGGCAAGCTATATATGGGTGGAATCAGGCAATTAAAAAAAATCCAGAACACAGTTTTTGCTTTGACAATATCCTGAGATAAACAGTAGATGCTTAAAGTATGGAGCTTTCTCAGTATTTTCTAGATTGAAATGAGGGAAATAAAATGATTGCCTTAGATTTTTAAAAGTTTAAAATATAAATAAATTTTGACTTTTTGAAAACTGTTTATCTACTATCTAACTCCAGAAATTGTCTGAACATAGGAAGCTACCTTACATTGACTATCTGTCTTGGTATTGATTGACTGCTCTGATTGTCATTAGCTCTTCTGGGTTTCAGGCAGAGAAAGACCTTTCCCATCATCTAGTATTTGAGATCTTTTGAACTGAAGATACCATAGATGGAATCTGGGGACTTTTACATTTCCCATAGGACCTATATTTTGAAGGTATAGGGCCCTTCACACACACCCCTCCCCAGGAATGTCCACTTTCTTAAGGTCAAAACAGACAAGCTGATGTGAAATCTGTAATTTAACACTTCCTTGTGATTTTTAAGGCTAGCATGATCTTGTCAGATTTCAATAGCTAAGCAAGGTCAGCCCTGGTTAGTACTTGGATGGGAGACCACCACCAAGGAAGTCTAGGGTTGCTACATGGAGGAAGGCAATGGCAAACCACTTCTGAATGTCTTACCTTGAAAACCCTATGGAGTTCTCATAAGTCGGCTGCAACTTCGGGGAGGGGGGAATATTTTTTAAAGAGCAGTTGGAGTCGTGTGAGACTCTGAATTAGATTGCTCTATGGTGCAATGGAAGAAGAGGTTAGCTCCCTCCATTCCTGCACCATTTTGGTAACTGAAAACACTATCCATCTGACTCTTATGTTAGGCCTTTCAGATGCAACTGACGGGCAGTGACTGCACTAATTTCTTTTGCTTTAAAGGGTTAATGGCCATTGTGGTTGGGGGAAAAGATTGGTTTAAATGAGTAAAACCACATAGGACTGGACACATAGGACACACATAGGACATAAAGAGTCCAGTAGCACCTTTAAGACTAACCAACTTTATTGTAGCATAAGCTTTCGAGATGCATCTGACGAAGAGAACTGTGGTTGTTGTGGGTTTTCCGGGCTGTATTGCCGTGGTCTTGGCATTGTAGTTCCTGACGTTTCGCCAGCAGCTGTGGCTGGCATCTTCAGAGGTGTAGCACCAAAAGACAGAGATCTCTCAGTGTCACAGTGACACCGAGAGATCTCTGTCTTTTGGTGCTACACCTCTGAAGATGCCAGCCACAGCTGCTGGCGAAACGTCAGGAACTACAATGCCAAGACCACGGCAATACAGCCCGGAAAACCCACAACAACCATCATTCTCCGGCCGTGAAAGCCTTCGACAATACATCGAAGAGAACTGTGATTCTCGAAAGCTTATGCTACAATAAAGTTGGTTAGTCTTAAAGGTGCTACTGGACTCTTTTTGATTTTGCTACTACAGACTAACACAGCTAACTCCTCTGGATCGATGGACATCGGACATAGACATAGGACAGCCCCAATCTGCAGTAGGATGCCATGTGACTGCAATTGCCCTTAAAATTGATGGGAAGATGTGATCATGGATCTCCCAAACATATTTGGTCAAAGGGTCACCAAGTAGAGATAAGAAGTACATTAGTATTTTGGGATAGGACTGTGGCAAAGGAGAAGGGCAGAAGATTTCCACCGTTTCAGAGGGAGTGTATGATCAAGTACAGTTACTTGAGTACCCCTTAGTTTAGGAAAGGTAAAGTCATCAGCAGGTATCCAGAGGATGTACACCTTTAATTTCCCTTCAAGAGTCGCTGGTTATGATGGGAGAGATGACCATTAGTAGGCCAAGTCTTCAACCATTGCCATCCTGCCAAAATCACTTTTGTAGCACTACATCTGGCCCCACTTACCAGTTCCTTGCTTGCAGCGCTCATCTCCACTACCCAAGATCCCTTGCCATGTGCAACAGTTCGCCCTTGAAAATCCTGTCAGATGGCTGTCCTGCTATTTTAAATGACGTTAGACAGGCTGATGTTGAGGCATTTGGTGGCACCCCATTGTTCTGCTAAAGGCATTCACTTTCTGACCAGTGAAGATACTTTAGTCATTTATGTGAAGTGTGGTAAGGATGCTACATTGTGGAGCCAAGGAGAAGCTGAGTAGGTCTCTCCTCCCAACCATTATATTTGAAAGCACAGATATACAGCATACATGAAGATAGCCAATCACTTTTTAATGAGACATTACTTCTTAAAAAGGCTGTTTAACCATCTGTTTTTCTCTCATGTTTCTCTCAAGATTACTTTATGTTTTGGGGGGAGTTGTCATAGTAGTGGCTGGCACATACCACTCTTAATATCTTTTACACTTTTAATAAATGCAATTTAAAGGAGTACAAGTGTCTATGAATTTTTTTCAAGCAAGTTGTAATATATACAGAATTTCAGTTGAAGCTAACAACGTACAAGGCAAAATAAATCTCATGGATGCCTCAGCTGCAGCTCCTGGCTCTGTAACAGTCTCCAGAGGATGCGAGAAGTTAATATAAAGTATTTTTGTTCTCCTGATCCTTAGCCAAATGTTTTAAATTCAGGGAGTGATGCCTCATATGACATTGAACTCCAGTGGGAAAGTGCAGAAAAGCCATATTCTAGACCTTTAATATCTTGCTGTCTTTAGCAGAATTTAATGTATTTTAATTCAATTTTTTTGTTAGGCTTTTGGACAGTTTAAGTATATTTTTATTTGCTGAATAAGATGAAAGATCTCAGAAGTCTGTGCTGATTATTTTTAGATGTGAGACACCACAATCAAACATGCTTAATAATTCCCTTTGATTTTGATCAAGGTTTGGATTTTGATGTTACTTAAACAAGTGTAATTGGGTTAGATTTGACTATATGTTGGTTATTAGCTATAAGTAACAACTGTGACAACATTGTTACCCTGAGCATTCATTAACATCAAGAAGCTTAGAATATAACTGTTTAGTAGGCTTTGTAAATCATGCTTTTTCCCTCAAAGACACTCTTGCTTCTCATTCTGACAATTAATAAGTCTTTATGTCAGCCAGTTGGAGGTAAACAAATTGAATTAGCAGGTAGGGAAAGGGTTTCTCAACTTGTCTCATGTTCTAAAATATCATTCAGGAGAAAACAAAATCTCATTCATGATCCAGGAAAAATGGTAACTCTAAGTGAAGGCTGCCACCTTTTGAGCTGTATAACTTCTATATGAGGAGTATGGAGAGCAGCTACACTTTACTTTATTAAACATTTTATAGTACTGACCCCATGCTTGGTGTTTCAGTTGCATAGGGCTAAAAGAGGAAGGGAAAGTATAACTGCATACAATCCACATTGTAAGGAAATGTGAAGTGACAGACTGCACAAAGTCACTTTGAGAACAGGTCTACTTGGTCTTTTTTTACTATTATTTGGGATTACTCCCAGGAAATGTTCTTAACTATCTATTCAGTTGTTATCCTGCCTTAAAATCCAGAATGGTCAGAGAAAAGTAATTAATCTGGGGAAGCCACCACCTCTTCTGCCATATGGATGGGGTGCCAGCTCACCACAAACTTTAGTTCTTAACTAAGCTTTGGTGGTTGTTTGCATCTCTTTCGATACAGGCTCATTCCCCTGAATGCAGACAATTAAATGGTCAGTCCCTAAGCACTATGCTCTATACTCCTGTCTACCAGGACCTGCTGTTCCAAGACAAATAGGGAAGAGCCAAATGTCATTATGTCATTAGGATTTGAAACAGAGAATCAATCTGTCTGTCTGTCTATTTTTCTCACTGAGACTCAGAGTGAAAATCAGTACAACCAATGGTTGTGACATTTAATAAGCAATACAATAGGCTATAGATAGCAGAAATGTGAAAACAAGCATAATTCTGAATACAGAGATGAAACATTGCTGAATCAAAACATAAGTAATTTGACAAGACATATTAAATGAGACAGAGACTGCCTAATAGGAGCATATCTCCTTCAGTAGACAATACGCAGTAGTACAGCCTACAGTTCCTGTCCTTTTAACAAAGTATCTCTCTGAGATTTGAATTCTCTGTGTCGCCGGTGGTGGAAGCAAAATTTTTCTTGTCTTTTCCACAAAAATATGACTCAATAGCACTGCCATATAACATAAAAACAAGATTCAGAAGTAGCCCCATTTTGACATTTGATGAAGAAAACAAACACAAATTAAGATTTATATAGATATATAATGCATTATACTTTTATGAATTAACCCCTATAAATAATGCAACTAGCTATTTATATATTTAAACAAGTAAACAAACATTTTTGTTTACTTTCCCCTTATATTGCCGTTCAATTAATTAAATAAAATGGGAATTTGAAGCATCATTATGTAACAGATTTTCACCAAAGCTGTTGGAGCAATCCCCTGGAATGTTTATAAATGTTAAAAGAATCTAACATTAATGTATATTTTGGCAGAACCAAAAACTGATTGGAAATGTGAACTTTGAAGGGCAAAGCAAATATTTTAAAGTTCTGTAAGTCAGCCAGTTGACTTTTTTTTTTTTGGCAGTTGGCCACATTACACTGATCTCCTAGTGGATTCTCTCTACGAAACTTCAGATTGATAGAAAAAATTGCCCTGATTTTATGATTATTATCATTTTAAAGCATTATGATGGCTGATGTTGTGGGGAGGAACATAAATACTGTAGCTATAGTGGTTCCCACAATGGTACTATTGAGTTTGCTGTAGTTTAGAGGATCAGTTTTCTCAGGGAAATGTCTATCAGAATATCTTTGTAGGTATTTTCTTCCGTATAACGGATTGCTCTAATTGTACATTTTAGGCTGTTTTGGAAGAGATTTTGGTAGTAGCCTCAGTTTAAGGGTCTTCAAAGCAGTGTAAATTACTATCCCACAATTTTTTAAATTATTCTGCTGCATATGCATCCCTATTTTAGTCATTTATGTCATTTCCCCCCAAGTGTATAAAGACTTATGTGATGGCAAAATAATATCCTTGAAGCTTATTTTCATATATTCTTAGTTCTTAATAGTGAGAGCTGTTTTATTTAGAAATTTTGTTACAGTAACGTTTCTTCAGGAAGTTCTCTATGACAGTTCAGATTTTCTGGTTAGTCACTTTCTTTGTGCACCTAACTTGCTCTTTTTTTTAAAACTAGAGGATATTTCTGTCTCCGGAGTAGTTTGAAACTGTTTTTCCCTTCACAACAGACCTGGGGTCCTCCTTAGAGCCAAACCCTCTTCGAAACTGGGCAGGAATTAATCTTCTCCTCAGAAGATATAACCCCTTAGACTTTGAATTCTTAGATAGAATTCTTCCTCATGACAGTAATACTATAGTTAAGGCAAAGGAGTCTTCTCCCTTCTCTGGTGAGCCCATCTGACCTTTTTTGTCAGACTCCTTGACTCCAAATCTTGTCAGAAACCAACTGACTTCCTTCAGACTGGATCTAACTGACCAATCAGAGAAGAGGGAGCAGTCTGTCACACAAGCTCTCTGTTCTATAGAATAGTTAACCCTTCCCCTCCCAACTCTCTGATTTTGCAGCACTGCGGAAAGCTGTTGTTCACTATAGTCCATCACAGTTTCTCTGGATCGGCTCTTTATGCCCGTTCTGAAGCATCTAGGAACTGCTTTTGGTAGAGAACAACAAAGGAGTTCATGAGCAAGGCATAAGTATCATGAACTTCAAGTTTCTTCTTGTATGGGTTTAATCTGAACTAGATTACATTGTTTTGGTGGAATCTGGGGATTCATAGGGCACTAAGCAAAATTTATGGGATGGCCATGGAGGGGCAATAATCCTGCACAGGTGTAGGGTTATGTATTTTGCCTAGGAAACTTCCTGTGATACAGGGACACACAAAGAACCAAAGCCTGCGCATGTATCACATGATTATGTGGCTCTAGTCTTCTACTATACATTTTAGGCCTTTCAAAGAAGGTAATAAGCATCTTAGCATTATCACTGAAGAAATACACTGCATGCATTTCTCAGCTATTTCACTGGGCGCTACAGTTATATTACAAAGCTTATTTTCTATGCAAGAGTAGACTATACCGTGCAATTAAACATGGGATGCAGCTTGTTTTGCCACTTTCCTTACTCCTCTCTTCTCTAGGAAGCAAGAGTCTTTTATAAAGGTTTTCAGACACATTTTTTCTGGGTCTACTAATCTGTATGTGCAAGAATAGTGGAGTTGTTTTTTTCATCCCCACCTCCCATTTCAGCTATGTTCAATAAATGCTTTTATGTTTTAAATGTCTCTCCTCTGCACACACAAGTCTTTAAGGACTTGAAAGGAGTATACATTGGGTTTTCACAAATTGTTTTACCACATCTGATTTTCTAATCCTGAAACAAATATGGGGAAAAATCAGATTGTAAGGAAAGCATACTGCTAACATAAAAACATGGTTGCATTTTTTTCACAGCTTCTTGGATAAGACAATTGCTTCATCTTTCCAGACCATATTTGTGCACTGCCAAAGCCCGCAAGCCTTTGTTAGCCATAGAATAGCTTAATACAAAGATTACCTCATTTCCCTACTTCTCTCAGACTTTTAGTACCAGTTCTAGGTTTATGGGGGCTCTGAGTTCCCTTCTGCCCACCACCAGGCTTCCCTGTCAGGCTTCCCTTTCCACCCATCCGCCTGCCTGTCCCCCCCCCCCCACATTACTGGGCATGCTTCCCCTGCTCACAAGCTCTCCGACTGCCTGCATTCACAGCAACCTGCACTACATTCGTTCCCTTTCCTTGGCAGCACTGGCTGGTGCATGCAGTTGGTAAGGATGCTGCTGCAGTCACCAGGAGTGCTGCCACTGTGCTCTACCCACATGCATTTCCCCATCAACACTGGGAGCATGGCTGGTGGATGCTTGCAAGTGAATGATAGGGAAGGGCACACAAACAGGTGGCAGGGGAGGTCCATTGATGGCGGGATCAGCAACAATGGACTTAAGCAGCTGATGCAAGTCCTTGGATCCATGTATTCCATTTGATGTTATAACACTGTATTTTATATTCACAATGAAGGCTGTCATTCTTTTCACCATTATCTTCCTACAAGGGTGCCTGGGGAATAGAGCGTGCAGCTAGAAAATTTTCATTGTGGTTTTGAACTCGAGACTGTTGAATGAAATGTTTAATGTGATTAGGTAGTTTCCTGATGAGTTGGAGTTGAAATTTGTTAGTTTTTCTCCATTCTAATGAGCTTTAATATTTGTATAAAACAAGAATCATCCATAATGTAGCTACAGACTCCAGCTGTAACAGAACATTGCAGCCTGATTTTTGTCAGGAGCTAGGCAGAGTATGCATATTATTCCCATTCTGCAG
Source organism: Eublepharis macularius (assembly GCF_028583425.1). Classification (NCBI taxonomy): domain Eukaryota; kingdom Metazoa; phylum Chordata; class Lepidosauria; order Squamata; family Eublepharidae; genus Eublepharis; species Eublepharis macularius. The sequence goes on from NC_072795.1 coordinate 102,011,653, forward strand.
TCACTCCACTGGCTACCTGTCAGGTACTGAGCTCAGTTCAGGGTATTAGCTCTTGCATACAAAGCCCTTCATGGTCTTAGCCCTTCATATCTTCAGGACCAACTCTCCCCTTATGGTCCAGCATGGCAGTTTCACTCATCTGAACAGGGCCTTCTGCGGATACCTCTCTGAACATGGGCAAAATCAACAGCTGCCTTCTCTGTGGTGGCTCCCACCTTATGGAATGGCCTGCCTGAAGAGATCAGGAAAGCTCCCACTCTCTTGGCAAACTGCAAAACTGAATTATTCAGGAGGGTTGTTTTACACAGGCAATATGACTGTCCTGTAAGGAAATGTTTTGGAGAGAGACTTTGGTAAAGGGATAGGGACTTAGATCCAGAGACGTGAGCCATGTTAGTCTGTAGAAGCAAAATAGTAAAGAGTCCAGTAGCATCTTTAAGACTAACCAACTTTACTGTAGCATAAATTTTCAAGAACCACAGTTCTCTTCATCAGATGCATCATGGGACAGGGACTGTAGACTATTCTACTGCATACTGTGTGTTGGGGAAGATACGTTGTTACTGACATATGTCACATTCAACTTGCTTATGTTTGTTTTCAACATAGCCCTTTCTCAGCTCAAGATTTCCATTATGTTTAATTCTATACCACTCTTCTGACATTTCTCAGAACATTTTATCTGTGGCACAGTTTGTTGCAGATTAGAGAATATAAGAGCGTTAGGAAACTATCCTTTCTGCCTACCATTCTGCAATGTTTGTTGGTCAGACTGCTGTGGTAGGGCAGATGCTGTGGTATACAGATGGGAAAATTCCTGGTCCAGGTTGGAGCTTATGAGAAGCTGTTTTTGGCAATTTGCTGTCATAGCCAGCTGTGCACAATACTTGGTCAGCTATCATAGGTCTGCCTGTGTCGTTTAGATAGCCTTTCTCTTTCTGACCAAACAAATTTAAATCATTTTGGCTGCTTCTACATGGATGTTTTGTTCTACCACTGGTTTGCCTTTTTTTTTTTTGAGCATCCACATGACATCATCTTAGAGCTGTCAGCTCCATGTTGGGAAAATCCTAGAGATTTGGGGGCAGAGCCTGGGGAAGTCAGAGTTTGGGGAGGGGAAGGGAGGGACCTCAGCAGGATATAATGCTGTATAATCCACCTTGCAAAACAGTCCTTTTCTCCAGGGGAACTGATCTCTGTAGTCTGGAGATTAGTTGTAAATTCAGGAGATCTCCATGTTCCACCTGGAGGTTGGCAATCCTATATCATCTTATAATCATCCGCTTTCAGGTTTTTCCTGTGATACGCTCCCAATGTTCTTTGATATTATATTTTTGAAAGAACTGTCCAAATTCATTTACACACCGTCTGGATGGGAGGGGTGCATCCCCATTTTCAAAATCCCTCTCTACATTAGTGCATTTTTCCTCACAGCAGCAGTTTTTCCTACATTCCTGGCTGCAGCAAAGCTTTTTGGGGAGAATTTTTATCAAAAAGATTACTATTGTGCTATAGTGTAATAAAGCTATAACAATATGTTACTCTGACCTCCTAGTTCCTTTAAATTGCCAGTTTTCATTTTTTAAAAAAGATAAATCTTTTTGGTGCAAAGAGATAAAGGGAAAGGTGCAGACAGTTCTTGTCCTGATTGCCTGGAAAGGAAGCTATGAAGTGGCAGAGGAAGGATAGGAACTACCTGCTTAACAGATAGTGTGGGTACTGCCACTGCAAAAACCTCTGCATTTGCAGTGGCCATCAATATGTGGATGCATCCGATAATAATGAGATGTTCAAGCTTGATGAGAAATGGTCGCACCTGCTCCTTTCTTATAAGCTTTGAATCTTTCAGTATTTTTGAAATCTTGTGTGTATATCGGTAGCGAGTAATTTTTTGCAGTATTCTCTTTTTTGCATCTGATACAGTGGATAAAGTGTTACAATTTTGTATTGAAGGTCTTGGGTCGGATTCACTGTGGCTCTTGTCTCTCATCCTAACGTAATTAATGACTGGGGTCACAGGGCAGAGAACAGAGTTAGCCCAAAATTCAATGGTGTCTTTCCCCTTTCTTTCATATAGGTGAAGACTGCCTCTAATTCCATTGTGGAAAAGGAAAATGGTTTACTTTGAAACACTGCTATATTAAGAGCAAAACCCATCAGAGATCCTATCAATAGTGCTGCAACATACAAGGTCTTTCCACACATAACCTTTCACATATCATGATGGACTTTGATCTAATATTTTAGAAATTGGTTCTCAGATACTCCATAGTGAATGTCTTGAAGGCAAAGAAAAAGAAATCAAGATGCTTAAGTAAAGTTTCTCTTGTTCTGAGTCTGGGAGGCCATGTGTGCTTTAAGATCACATGGGGGGGGGAGTTTGCAATCCCCCCTGCCCCTCAAAAGCTGCCCTTTAAACACTTTCTGCAAAATTGTTTAAAGAAATAGACTATATAGTACTCATTGGGAGTAGTTGCATAGGATCTAGGACTCTTGGGTTGGTCAAAATGGCATACAGTGGCAGAGATCTGTGAAAAAAGTGTGCTTCCCTTAGGGTCCTCCTCACACATTACAAAAACTTCAGTATGCATTGAACAAAACCTCAACCCACCCACCTCATGTTTGGCATGCAAGTGTAAGATTACCTTTAAAACTTTGAGGGTGGGTGGGAATGGTGCAAATTATCTTCTGTGCTAGTGTCGAGGTAGGAGAGAGTTTTCACCCCCTCCTTTCACCCCTGCATGCATTAACGAGCTGAGAAAGGCTGTGATGGGAGGGCTATTTGCATGTCTACCAAGTATCTTCCCGCATTGTCTAATCATTCTTGGGCAGATGCGAGGAATAGTCAGTAATGCAAGTAGGCCCCCCTGCATTTCTTGTATAATTAAAACATGGGTGGGGGGGTGAAAGGAGGGAATTTGCATGCCCCCCTTGTTTTAAAGGTAGGACTACAGTTGTAGTAGGTTGGGGTTTTGTCCAAAGCAAACTCAAGTTTGTATAAGATGTGAGGAGACCCTTAGGGCCTATATATATATCCCTAGATTTGCCTTTCTTGCACTGTTATAGATGTCCTAGTTTTTAATTTGCTGTAGTGAAATGGACATCAATTAGATGGATACGTTCAGAGCTTCTTAACACAAGTTTATCTCCTTTATTGATATCACTTCAACAGAGAATGCACATTCGTTTATTTTTTCCCTTGCACGTTTGCTGGGAAGATATTTCCTACATTTAAAGAGATCTTCCAGAATGTACAGATGAGTTCTGTTTTCACAAGCATAATGTTGGAGATAATATTTTAATAATATTATAATAATATTAATAATAATATTTTAATAATAATAATATTTTCCTTCTTGGTAAACCATTAGTTATATGGATTGATATTGGGGCAAATCATGGTTTGCAGAAGTCCTAGTCTGCCCAATTTGAATGCAGTAATAAATGATGGTTTGTTGGGAAGAGGGAAGGAGAGAACATGCAAGCAAATGGCATGGCATGTCTTATGTCCTCCAAATGATGGCTAGGAGGACTGGGAATAATACTTAAGTAAGACAAACTACATGTCTCATGGAAATCTTGTTGGGTTTCTCAATGTTTATCATTGGTCTTCCTCTACAGTCCTACATGGGACTGCATGTGCACAGGCCTGCCAATTTTGGAGATTTTCTAGCTTAAAACCACTAGGGGGCACCCTCACCTCTGAGCGCGCATGCACGCTGCTTTCCCACCTAAAGCAACCCTCTAAGAAGTGGGGCGCCCCTGCTTACCCTCAGTTTCTCTTTTGCCGCTGTTGCAGGAGACTATAGCTTCAATGTTATCTTGGAAAAAGCATTCCTCATTCGCTAGCATGTTGGACAAAGAGTTATTCAAGAGATGCGAAACCTGTAATAGAAAAATGACTCAGTCGGATGGTCACACTAATTGTCTCTTCTGTCTGGGAGAGAGACACAATACCCAGGCATGTAAAAATTGCCGTACCTTTATGCCCAAGGCAAGGGCAGAACAAGCAGGCAGATTGCAGGCCTCCCTCTGGCAGAGAGCCATGGCTGCCACAGACCCCCCAGCAAAGGCAAAGACATTTGCTTTGTCCGGCACCTCCGACCACTCTACAAAGCCTAGTGGGTCAAAAACCCTGTGCAGCAGGTCAAAAACTCCGCGCAGCTGAGCCTCACCTTCACATTCAGAGTCTTGAGCTCCACTGGAATAATCAACCTTGGATCCGAATGCCCAGCTGACCCAGAGTGCATTGGAACTGTTGATTCTGGCCTCCTTGTCGGATCCGATCCCATTGGGATCGAAGACACCTCGGGTTGAATTCCATTGACCTCGGTCAAAGTTACTTCCATTCTGGCTTCGACCCAGCCTCCTCCACGGTCACCTCGGATCCGACCTGAACAGCCTTCAGAACCAAAGGAACAGGAGGTGGCTTTGGAACGGAAACCCCCATCTGGCTCTGACCAGAAGAAGAAAAAGAAGCACCATGGGTCCAAAGTAGACAAGGTGACTACAGGGACCACTTCACCGAGCTGCCCACCTGTCAGTGATCCTGGACAAAGATCCAGTTCTGAACCTCCGAGTAAGAGACGTAAGAGTTCGAGTCACCGTCCTCAGATCGAACCGCCTCTACCTCTTCTAGAGGTTGGATAGAAGAGGATGTAATTATCCTCGATCACCCTCCCACACTGACAGGAGTTTCCAGGTCACCCTCAAACAGGTCCTGGACCTCTCAATCCTTGTGGGAGGAAGGTGAGCTTCCTCGGAGGAGAGTGGAAACCCGTCATGTATGTCATGGAGGACACTACACCACAGAGCGCTGGCATGGAGATTGTATACCTTCCAGTTGCCCAGACCCCGGGAGATATACCCTCCCTAGAGATTGTTCCTTGTCACCTCTGTCAAGGGCTTATTCCGTTACAAGCTCAAGATTGCTTTCTGAGGGAGACAGTGAAGGAGATGCCTACCTTCCTCAATCAAGTCCTAGCCCCCCTCAGAACCTTTACCCGACGAGGCAGTTGGAGCATCAGAAGAGGTGTCGCCCACTGATGATTTTTGGGCTTACACCAATTTACTCCTGTGCATGGCCAAGACGCTTGATGTTGATATTTCATCTGCCAAACCTAGATCCAAGGATAAAATATTACAGCATATTTATTCTGGGTTTGCGACCAATGTTGCCTTCCCTGTCATTGAAGCCTTCGTTGAAATGATGACCAATATGAACCAGAGACCAGCATCTACACCGGGAACGAACAAGAAATTCGTGAATCTTTACAAAACCAGAGATGAACTCTGTCCCAATTTGTCTCTGCACCCTCCGCCTTCCTCCTTGGTGACTGAGGAGATGCAGACAAAAACGAGGCAGGGATCCCACTCTACCCCCTCAAATAAGGAAGGGAAGAGATTGGATTCCATGGGCAGAAAAATCTACACTTTGGCCGCATTCAACATCAAGATCGCTAATTACTCAGCTATGATGGTGGCGTACCAACTACTTGCTCTGGAACAAGGCTGCAACTTTCATCCTCTAGTTACTGAAGGACCAATGGTTTTACCTCAAAGTGATTCAGGAGGAGGAAGTTCGTTTAGCTTGATACTAGATTAATGCCAGTCATAATGTGGCTGACACAACATCTAGAGCGCTACTGTCTGCTATTGTGCTCCGTAGATATGCTTGGCTGCGAGCCATGGCCTTACCCACAGAAACCAGAAACAAAGTGGAAGACCTCCCTTTTGAGGGGAAGACTCTGTTTTCAGAAAAGACAAGATGAATATTTGTTGCAAAAAAGAAAGGATAGGCTCACAGCTCAGTCTTATGGGATATTCCCACAACAACAACAATCGACTGGGAGACCCCAGTACAAATATTTTTCCAGAAGCTGCTCACAGCATTTCCACCCTTATGAAAGGTATGGTTACCAGCCTCAACGTTCTTACCAGAGCCCTCAACCTTTTTTCTCGAAAAGGAAGCAGAATAATAGAAATAAGCATGGTTCACAACAGCATTCAAAAGAGCAGCCCCAGTCTCAGAAGCAATTCTAACTATTGCAGGGTACAGATCCCAAGTTTTGGGATAGGTTAAGGTCTTTTTATACAGAGTGGCTTAAAGTTACCTCTGACAGTTGGGTTCTTGACATTATTCGTTTTGGATATAAAATTGAGTTCCTAAACTTACCCTGTCTGTGACTTCCTAATTTTGCCGACTCAGTGTCTCATTTGGGGGTGCATGCGGAACTAGAAGCCCTTTTAGCTAAAGGTGCAATTGAGGAGGTAACAGATCAGGCCGCAAGATGGGGGGGGGGGTTACTCCAACCTCTTTGTGGTGGAGAAGAAGGATGGGGGTCTTAGGCCCATCCTGGATCTCTGGGATTTGAACAAGTCCGTAGTGATACGTAAATTCCATACGACCACCTTGCAGATGGTTATGACGCTAATCCCCCCACAATCATGGTTTGCAGTCTTGGACCTCAAAGACACATACTTCCATATTTCCATATTCCCACAACATAAAAAGTTTTTCCGCTTCACGTATAATAGACACATCTTCCAGTACTGTGTTCTCCCCTTTGGACTATCGACTGCTCCTAGAGTTTTCACTAAGTGTGTTGCAGTCGTTGTAGCCTACCTTACAACCAGGATTGTTGTATCCATCCCTATTTAGACGATTGGCTAATCACTGGTCATTCTGTGGAAGATGTGACTAAGCAGATCTTAATCATACTGTCCACTTGTTCAGACTTTGGTCTCTTCATGAACCAAAAGAAGTCGAACTTGACGCCTTCTAGAGTAGTATAGTTTATAGGGGCTGTACAAGATGGGACCCCAAACAAGAGTGTCTTACCTGTGGAAAGAATACAAAAAATTAAGTGGTTGACAAACAAGTTTAAACATTGTAGATTCCAATCCGCCAAAGATATCCGGACTCTACTGGACTTTATGGCTTCCACTACTGAAGTGGTGCTACTTGCTAGGTTACACATGTGACCCCTACAACTCTGGTTTAATTCGGTATTCCACACCGAGAGGGATGCACAAGATAAGAAATTTAGCATCCCTAGGGGGATCTTGTGATCCTTCGATTGGTGGCTGAATGAGGCTAATCTTCTTGAGGGTATTTCTTTCAGCCACCCGAATACTGACATTACCATCACTACTGATGCATCCAACCTTGGTTGCGGGCAGTGGGGGGCTGCACTGTAATGGGTCTTATGCACATGAGTTGTGGGGCGTGACTGAAAGGAAGTTCCATATCAATCTATTCAAACTGAGTGCAGTTTTGTATGCCTTAACTTCATTTGTAGATGCAGTAAGAGGCAAGACCATCTTGATACTCTCAGACAACACAACCACCATGTTTTATTTAAACAAACGGGGGCACGGCATCAAAGACTCTGTGCAGTGAAGCTATAAAGATTTGGACTTGGGCCGTGGACCACATGGTGTGGCTTCAAGTGGTGCATATATCAGGTGTAAACAACACTCTAGTGGATCACCTGAGCAGACTGGGGGCGGGGGGCAACCACGAATGGTCCTTAAAAGATTCATATTTAGACGCCATTTTTATCAGGTGGGGTCTTCCAGAAATAGATTTGTTCATTTCAGAGGAAAATTGAAAAGCCACTCGCTTCTGTTCGAGAGGTGGTATAGGCCTCGGATCATTAGGAAACTCCTTCCAATTTCAATGGTCCACCCATTTCTACTACGTGTTTCCACCCATCCCTCTGCTAACCAGAGTAGTCAGCAAAATCCAGGCAGACTTCGCGGGTCATATACGGCCCACGGGCCGGATGTTCCCCACCCCTGATCTAGGTCTTCCGTGCAGGCACACATACCCTCCCTCCTTCCCCATGAATGCTCTTCTGTCTTACCTGAGAGTATGGCGGCGAAAGAGGACTGAGGGTAAGCAGGGGCGACCCGCCTCTTAGAGGGTTGCTTTAGCCAGGAAAGTGGCCATGCATGCGCGATTAGAGGCGAGGGCACCCCCTAGTTGTTTTAAGCTAGAAAATCTTCAAAATCGGCAGGCCTGCGCATGCGCAGTCCCATTGTGCCTGCACAGAAGACCTAGATGAACAACAGTTACAGGTTAGTGCAACACTGTTTTTTTCTTTAATGCTGAGAAACAGCTGCTTGGTGGAAAGGCAGAAATTAGATCAGATTCACACTACTTGAATTTTCTGCATTAGACATTCCATTATCTGTGGTAGGGAAAAGAATAGGTTTGACATGGGCCTTTTTGTACCCTGATTAGGAGAAATCAGCCCCTGGGAAAACAATGTGGGAGGAAAAAGTTAAGCTCTACCACACCACCGTGGCCCAGAACCAGTTGCCCCCCTTTGAATGTTTCTCTATGTTAAAGAAAATGTTGTGAGGTCATAGATCACCCACATAACATGTAGTTTGTTCCTGAGTCACTAGGAAGTTTGTTTTTGAAAGTCTTTTGGGAGACCCTGTATCTTGCACTTTCATAAAGCTATGTTCAAGGAATGCTACTTCATGTTGGAGGAACATTCAGATTCCACCATACCAAAAGCTACTGAAGGAACATTGAAATAGTATCCTTCTTTGTCCAGTTTTCTCAGAGCGCATGCATATTTAAAAATTGAATCGAGAAGGCAGAGAACTTTTTTGAATCAGTAAACTGAAATAAGTTTAGGCTTGTGTTTTAAAATACAATCTGAGAAAATAGTTGTCATTGTAAGAAGGTTTTATTGCACAAAGGTTATCAGTTGTTTGGCCTGTGAATGCCATTGAAATAGGCTGAGTTGAGTTTTTTCCTTTAAAAATTCCTTTACAAGATACCATATTAACAGCTAATCTGTTTTTGGTGTCTATTTAATTGCCAAATATGGATTTGTTGGTGAGGCTATATGTGTGTTGTTTTCCCCTGAATGTTCTTGTTTCATTATGAGTGATTTAGGTTAGTATAATTGGGTTGTTTTCAATGCAGCTTGGAAGTAAAAATGTATAAAACTCTCAAATGAGTTTCTACATGATGCTTTTCTAATGCAAATTGTTGTGTTCATAAAATATTTTAAAGAAGTGTTTTTATCATAATGCTTGGCTTTAGAGGTGCTGAGTATATACCTGGATGAAATATATCTTTTTATCATGGCAAAGCCTGCATTGTGTCAAAATACAAATTTTTCATGAGACTAGTTATGGAGAAAGGGTTGCAGTGCCTTTCATAAAAAATGATCACCCTTGCTATAGCTTGGCTGTGAGGCTGGAGTGCTGCGACCCTTCCAAATGCTTCAGGCATGCTTAGTTTGGGAATGCTGTCCCTAAAGTTCTTACTCATACAGGGGGCTCCACATTTTGTAAGCAATATTGGATCATGCTTGTTCCATCCCACATCTCTTAATTGGAATTTATAACTCTCTCTGCTTTGAAGCTGTTGAAAAACATAATGAACTAATATTTATGGTTTTGAAGTCTGTAACAGATATTCCTTTGCAGTCAATGTAAGATATTTTTAATCACAATTAATTTGGGAGGTGGGGATTCCTTCTTGATACATCCAAATCTAATTACAGATGGCATGATAAAGAAAGTGACATTGTATGTTAATCTATAACACTCTCTTTAGGGCAAAAAATTACATTGTTTACAATATAATCTGCAGTGTAAATTACAATGTAAATTGCAATGTTTATGCTAGACGCACGGGATTAGGTCATAAGAATTGTGAGTAGGAGCTTCACTCACAGAGTGGATCCTCCTGCTTCCTTCCGTTCTCTGCACTTCACAGTGCTTCCCCAAAAGCTGCTCCTGAGGGTTGGGAAACACTTGGGAACATCACTGGTTGCAGGGCACTGGTATGTATGTTGAGAGGGAAGTCCATAGTAATCACAGACCTTCCCCTAGAGTGAGCAGAAGCCTCTCTCACAGGGCACAATTTGATCCAGCCCATTAATATCTGCACTTTAAAAAACAAGGCTTCTTTTGAGAATTTAGGGAAATATATATGTCTGTAAATCTGAAATAGTATGTCTTCATCAATTAGATGTTTAGGACAGTTCTGTTTCCAAGCACCATAGATGAGGCGACAGTGACACCTCTGTAGCACATTTGTTACATAAAGGCTCTTGTGCTGAGCTGTGTGTGTGTGTGTTTTAAAGTGTAATTTGCAACACCTCCTTGAGTTATGTACTGTTTATATTAAGTTACAGACCAGATATATTACCAGTCTTGTTTCTTCCATGGGTTACTGAAGACTGTTTATCTTTACAATAGAGGTAGTTTGCAGAGCCAAGAATGGTTTATTCATAGTATGATAGCCACTTGTTGGGTACAGGTTAGCTATTCTGATTAAATCATTATTTTTCAAGCATAGGGTTTGCATTTTCTAGTATAGAATCTTTGTGCCTTATCTTTGTGCCTATTCCAGTATTCCTGGAATACTTTATTAACTATCAAGTAATTTTATGTGGGTAAGCTGCAGTACTGCAGCCCGTTTCCTGGGGGTAAAGTGTAGATGACTGGGGAAGGCAATGGCAAACCACCCCATAAAAAAGTCTGCCAAGAAAATGTCGTGATGCGACATCCCCACGTGGGTCAGTAATGACTCGATGCTTGCACAGGGGACTACCTTTACCTTTACCTTTAGTGACCTTTTAAGGTACTTTAAATGGAGCACAAATATGTACAACTGAATCCCCCCCAGCTATTTTAGGAAGGGAAATATTGTTGTGGAGTTGCCTATACAATGGGAAGCTGAGGGGTTGTCTTCGGATATCAAATTTCAAACGCTGCATGCTTCATGTACTTTTTTCGAACCTTCATCTCTGTATTTTTTTTTAAAGTTCCAGTTCAGACAGTATTTGAAAACAGTAAAAGAAATGCAAACTCTCTGCAGACAACTAAATGCCCCAGAGTTTACTTTTATACATTTATACAATTAACATCATTATTCTTTAAGTCATGGCTCCAGCAAAACACTGCTGCCTGTTTTTACAAATAAACAGTTGCTTCCTTAACTGCTGCAGTTAAGAAAACTTCAATGCAATCTAAACAACAGCCAAGAATTTCATAGGTTGCAAAATTTTGAAGTGTTTTGAAAAATTTACTATAGTAATTGGGAATTAGTTTCAGTAAATATTTTTAGAACATACTGGAAAGGCCACTTTCTAGTATATGCCCAGAGCTTGAAGTATTCTGGGGTTGATGAAATACAGCTAAAATGTATAGTTCAAGATTTGCTGCATTATATTTAAGTATTGCAGATGTCTGTGTTAGGAACAAGAATTATCATTATTTAATGTTACAGACTGTTATATATAAAAAAATAGTGCATACTTCTTAATACACAGTTATTAGAAAGTGTTTTGAGTGAGTCAAACTTATCCTTAAAAATAATTTTACTGGCTCTAAAAGAGAAAATAGTTCCTAGAAGTCTTGTTTTCAGTGTCCCCCCAATTTTCTAATTTTTTCACTGGAAAATGGAGGGGGGTAGTCTTCAGAGGGGGACAGAAAAATAAGTATCCTCAGTCTTTCTAGTTGTTTTCTGGTCTTTCACTTCTCTGCTTGCAAGAAAGAGCTGGAACCTGCTGTGTGAAGCAGCAGGTTGTATATGAACCAGTTACCCAACCTAGATCATCTGATGAAGAAACTTGTTGGCTCACTTTTGTGGCAGAACAGTTGCTTGATATTGGAAAGCAGCAGGCTCTAGCAACCTAGTTGCCATGCAATCTATTGACTTGAGGCAACATTTCCAAAGATTTATGTTTATGCATTTCAAGGACCATTGCTGTTAAAGTTAAGTTCCTCCTTTTTTTTTTGGCATGGTACGCCAAGTGCTGGCTTATGTATTTATCCAAATGGATACTAAACGATGTACCTTTTTAGAAGTAAATGTGAAAATTTAGCTGTATTATCTCCTGAACTGAAAGATGTAATCTTTCCCCCCTAAAGTTAAGCATGCTGCTCTTTAAAGATGTGTCATGAATGAAGGGTAAAAATTTTAACTAACAATACCAAATAAAGCACTATAAAAATAGAGTAGTTTAAATTTCAGAAAGCTAGTGAGTGTCATGCAGTTGTTCTTCCGCATACTGTTACATAAATGTTTCCAAATAGTGCCTTTACTGTGGCTAATACTCCCATATTAGCTATCAATGTTGAATATGATGAATGGTGTTGATTGACCAAGGATCTCACTTGGTGCACTGCAATACAAAGAAGAAAGGCTCTTTAAAGGTCAGGTTGTCTCAACATGAGTCACAGATGCTGTCTTTCAACTCATTAAATAATAAATAACAGTTCTAGAGGTGACTTTTTCCTAAGGATGTCTGAATGCTGTTCTTTATAGACTGATGTGTGATAATGAAATGTTTTATATAATGCCATCAATTCATATCAACAAACGAAAGAGGCACTCCTCTGCTGTGGTACCCTTTTTTCTGAAGCAAACTTGGATTTCAGAATTTTTTGGTTTTACTTTGGAATTTGTCTGTAAGAAATGCAGGATTCTGGATTCAACACATCCATGATGCCTCCCTCAAGGGACTGGCCCTGTACAAGTCTACAATGCTGTTAACCATTTAGACAATTAAGTTCATTATAGATGACAAAATGAGTAATGTACAATGCAACTGTCCAGAACTCTTTTGCTAAAATCATTCTCTCAGACCATGTAAATACCTTATTAAAATGCCTATACTGGCTTCACATCCATTCCACTATCTAACAAACACTCATTGCACTTAACTTCTTTTGATACTCTGCTGCTGGGGACCTTCAGTTCTTCGGTTGTGTCATCTTCAGGCTCTTGAATTTCTTTCGGTTTCTTAAATGACCATTGTCCTTTCTCTTAAATGACCATGTCTCCACTTATCTACGACCAGTATGAGAGCTGTGAGAGGAGGCAGTGTTGTGGAAGTAAAATTTAAAAATGCAACCTTGTATATTTACTGGGAGTGCTTACTGGAAATGGCAAAGAGTAGCTCTAGGAATTCCTGGAAACTCTGGTAAAACCATAGAGTGGCAATTCCTAGAGCTATCCCAGAATTGACAAAGGTTAGACCTAGGAGTCATTGTGAACTCTATAGTTTAACCCTAGAGTGTCTGGCAATTCCTAAAGCTATCCTTTGTCAGTTCTGGTAAGAACTTTCAGTAAGTACACGTGGCTGCAGTGGGACATGGGGACGGAGGAATCCCCTGCCCCCCACCACTGAGGGCTTGGCAACCCTAGATTACACATGCAGCACAACAAGTTAGCAGAATGCCCTCAAGTCTAGCTCCTTTGGAGAAAACTCAATCTAAGTTCTTAAGAGCTATATTTGGATTTCCATGTAGTGTCCCAAATGCAACTTTACGTTTGGAAACCGGACTGCTGAGAATAGAGGCCAGGGTAATTCTGGCTTCAATCAAAATTTGGCTTAAGCTCAGCCATTGTCCATTGGATATTACTTCCTTAATCCTTAAAGATAGGTACTGTTCTGCCTGGCTTGGGACCACCCATCAGAAATTAACAATGCTGGGCTTCTCATTTGAATCCCTACAGATGATGGCCCTGGACCAGGCAAGGGCTGTGGTCAAACAGCGTATACTGGATGTCGAAAGACAGAGGGATCTTGTGAGGGTCTCCAATTTCCTAGCCCCCCCGCAAACAAGATATGTGGTTTCTCCAGCCTCTTATCTATCAAGCCTGGAGATCCCGTCCCATCGTAGGGCTTTCTCATTAGCCCGATGTAATTCATTCCCATCTGCAGTACTTGAAGGCCGTTATAAAAAGGTCCCGATGGCTGAGCGAGTTTGTCCATGCAAGGCAGGGAAAGTAGAAACAATTGAGCACATCATGCTTGCTTGTAAGTTCTACCACGAAATACATATAAAACATATCCAACCTGCATTGAAGAAGCTTTCGAGCCTCCCTGACACAGAGCAAACTAATAAACTCCTGTTAGGTGCCAATTCCCAGATCACGTTGGCTAGTGCCAGATTTTTAGCCACAGCTTGTAGAATCCGCAGGGAATGTGCAAAGGAGTCACAACTGCTTTTATTTCTAACCCTGAAAGCCCTCACTTTTGTACTTATATTGTCAAGTTTTTATATAATAATATATTTATATAATTATTTTTATAAAGTGGTGTATTTTGTGTATGATACTCACTTATGTTTTTTACAAGTCTGTACCGGTTATTAACTGTAAATAAATCTGACTGACTGAGTTGGCAGAATGGGAGCTTTTGACTGTGTGACACATTTAATGCTCCCCCCATGTAAACATACTAGCAAAAATTAGCTAATTGTAGTGCAAGGTTCTGGCCTTTTATATGCTTTGCTAGTTTTCCACTAACAGGGAATTGTAATGTAGGAGAATTTCAAACAATGTAATCCCTTACCCACTGTCTGAAATACTACAGTCCACCTCATTCTGTTGCATGTATAAACCAGGCCTAACTCACTTATTGATCACCTCTTTCTGTCTCCAAATCCTTCCCTTTGGTGTAATGGCCAATGGGTTCTCAAGTTGTATTCTTCCAAAAGTCTGTTAGGAGTCTTCTAAAATGTTGTTTGAGCTTTGCTTAAATCAGTTTTGGATTCTAAGACTAGTGAAGAATTTGAGGACAGTAGACTGCTTAACAATCTTTAATTTTTTTCCCTCACAGTTTTTCCCCTTTTTGTTTTTGACAGAGCTTCAAGTCAACAAAAGGAGTAGAAGATACCGTGGAATATTTTTCCCACTGTGTGAGCGAACCATTAGCACACCGTGCAAACTGCTGTTGTAGAGGGAATGGCTCTTGCATAAAACCATGTATTCGAAGACCCACTGAGTATCGCGCTACCTTATGCAGGACTTCACTTTCAAATGTTATCAGTGGTGCTCTACTAGAAGCAACTACATCATTGGGAGCAAGAAGTGGTGTACTAAATATCGTAGGAGGGTCAACTGGAAGGACCATGCTAAAAGGTAAATAAGAAAATACTTTTGTTAATTTGGGGAGGGGGGGGAGTTACTAGGTTCCCAAGCTGAATTTGACTGGTTAAACTTAGTGATAATTTATTCCCTCCAAATTCTTAGAATTAAAAAGTAACATTAATGTTTAAAAATTGTATATGTTTACTTTATATAAGGGTACAAGAGAGTTCACAATATCTCTTGTAAAACAACAGCAACAATGAGAGCTATGAATTGCCTGAATTAAGTTTGCCTATGTGAAATTAAGTACCTGGTTGTATTTTGGTAACTTTTAATTAGAGATGGGCATGATCCAAAAAAAATTAACGATCAAGCTGATTGTGGATCGGTGCCAGCGACAATCCCAATTTAACAACCCGCACTGAGCATCTCCCGTTCCCGATCCGTGGATCGTGGATCGTGGAGGCAAAAGTGGAGGGGCGCCCACTGTTCCCAGCGATACAGGAGTGGTGGGTGATGCCGGCGGCATCTGTGTTTGTGTTTGGCTGTCTGTGTTTGGCCATCAGAGCTGCCTATCAGGGTTTGCAGGGATGAGATTGGAGTGCCCATGGCTACAGAAAACCCCCTTCCCCCTCCCTCCCCTGGGTGTCTTCTCCCAACTGGTGACTGCTTTGCTGCTCCGTGGTTGGAAGGAAGCCCTGCTGATCAAGGAAAGCTGGGCTTCCATTCGGGTTTCCAGGGCGACAGAAGGAGGGCAAACAGAGCTCAGGCATTCCCCTGGCTCCGTTGCCAGGGGAATAGATAGCTGGCGCCTGAGTGTCTGGATCCCCGATCCGAGCTTGATCGCCCCGATCCAGGCCCCTCCCGATCACTGGATCGTTGGCCGTGGACGATAATGATCCGCCGGGTCACGATTGCGCGATTGCCATTATTGTGGGGTTTTTTTTAATCGTAATGCGGATCGTGCCCATCTCTACTTTTAATTATATCATCCTGTATCATTGTTTGCAGGGGGTGGGTTTCTTTTTTTGTTTCTCCATTTTCTTTTAATTGTGTTTTGTATTAAATACAAATAATTTTAAAAATTGGACCAGTTAGTAAAGTAAACTTTGTTCATTGTTAGTCTTCTAGTGCAGTCCCAGACTGCATATGCACAGGCCTGCCAAACAGTGAGGTCTTTACAGCTTTAAAAAGTACTAAGGGGGCGTCCATCCTCCAGAGCGCATGCATGGGCGCTTCCCACCGAAAAACAGCCGTCCTCTGCAAAGATGACGCCCCCTTATCCTCAGTTCCTCTTTCGCCGCTGAATGAAGAAGTTCTATCAGCTTGTGTTCCAGCCTTCATCATCTTTTCAGCGGAGAAAATTGAGGATTTGCCTACAAGATGGCAGGTAAAGCTCTTTTTAAAAGCTGCACAAAATGTTCAACCAAAATGACTTGCACTGATGGGCACGATCTGTGCCTTTTTTGCCTAGGGGAAGACCATAACGTCCTGGTCTGTAAATATTGCCAATAATTTACTGCTAAAGCACAAGCTTGAGAGGGCTATGTGACTTAAAGCCTTGTTATGGGAATGAGCACTGTCAGCCTCTAATAGCCTGGCCACTAAGACTGCAAAATCTTCTGCCTTGTCAGAGTTGGCCACACATTCAGATCCAATCCCATCAGAGCCTTCAACTTCAGGGGTGGTGCCCCTTTGGATCCAACACTTGACCAGAGTTGAAAGAACAAGACTCCAATGGCCCTGTTAACGTCAAGAGGAGGAAGTCCCTCGGACCTGATACGTTAGATCTAATGCCCGACTCCAGAGATGTGGATTCTAAGGGAACAGCCTCGGATCTAACATTGTCACTTGACCCTCACATCACCTAACTTGTCGGAGATGGTCACGACAAAACTGAGCAGACGCTGCTCGGAGTTGAGGGACCATCTTGAACCAACTGCCTTGACCAGCACACACCCAGAGCCTATCACCAGAACGGACTTTCGGCTGGAATCGACTGAGCCGCCTAAGAAGAAGGTAAAATCAAAGTCTCATCATAGCCACAAAAAGCGGGCAGAGAAGACCAAACACATTGTGGTTGATGAGTTTGTACCTCCAGAAGTCCAGATTCTTAGGACCCTGAGAACTTCATCCATACACTCGAGGTCCCAATATGCATACTCATCAAAGGAGGAAGGTGAACTTCCTAGGATCTCTTTTGATCGTTTAAGCTGTGATCAATATCACACCCACTCCCTGTCTGCTTACTCTCACCAGGGCACTTCTTGGTTCCATCGGGACATCCCATCTCCATATGGCATTGACCTGAGAGATCCATACAGGACGGAATTGATCTCATCCACTTTTGGTGAGCCTGTCTCACCCAAAAGGCACAAGAACCCTTACTATCTGCCTAAGTCATCTATGACATTTCAACTGCCAGACCCGGACCCAGAGTCCTACCAGGAGGAAGTGAGTCCCAGCGGCCCGTCAGACCTGTCGCTAGATGGAGTGCTGACAACAGACCGATCAGTCTCTCCAGCAGATGATTTCCGGCTGTACACGGAGCAATTACTCTGTATGGCTAAGTCTCTGGACATTGATGTTTCGGCCACTGAACTGAAACCTAAGGACAAAATTCTTCAACACTTATACTCAGGGAATCCTTCCACTGTCGCCTTCCCTATAATCGAGGTTTTTGCTGAAATGCTTATATCAGTCTGTGAAAAACCAGCTTCCTCCAACGTCAAAGATAGTGGAGGTTTATACAAGATGAGAGAGGGTGTTTGCCCTTTCTTGTTTACGCACCCTCTCTGTCATCCTTAGTCATGGAAGAACTGCAATCCAAAATGTAATCCAATCAACTCCTGCTGATAAGAAGGTTAAAACATTGGATGCATTGGGCAGGAAAATTTACACTTCATCAGCCCTTAGTATAAAAACTGTCAACTACGTTGTAATTATGGGGGCGTACCAAATTTTTTAATGGAACAGGTTGAGAGCATTTATCCAAAAGCTACCTGAACACCAGAAGCCGCTCGCCAAGGTCATTCATGAAGAGGCCATAATATTATCTAAACAACAAATTAATACAGGCCATAGTGTCGTGGACTCTTCTACTAGAAGCCTAGTGTCAGCAGTCATCCTTCGAAGGCATGCCTGGATGAGATCCACAATGTTGTCTGTGGAAACCCGTAACAAAGTGGAAGACCTGCCTTTCGAGGGTCAAACTCTTTTCTCACTTAAGACAGACAAGTTTCTATCCGCAAAGAAAAAGGACAGACAAACGGCTAGATCCTACAGGGTCCTACCCCCACGGCAACAGATAATACAATATCAACCCTACAGACATCTGTACAGGCAGCAATCCTACAAGGGTTGTTATTACAGATATGAACCCTACCAGTATCTGCAAAACTGGCAGAGCCCTGCCCTACAGGGCAATTACCAAAGGCGACAGGCTATGCAAAAACAAAGACAAGGACATAATCCTGCCAGTAACAAGGACATGGGTCAACATAGTAAACAATTCTGACTAGGGTTGGAGTACCCTGTCATGTTTGGCAATAGGCTATCTTTCTTTTTGCCAGAGTGGCAACCAGTTACTTCTGATGTTTGGGCTTTGAACATAGTTTCATCTGGTTATAAAGTTGAATTTTAACATTCTTTGCTTCTGAGTCTCCCTTGTTATCTGGCCCAATCGTCAACCCCTGAGTTAGCTCAGGAACTGACGGCGTTATTACGTAAGGGGGCGGTTCAGCTAGTTCCAGAGCATGAATCCCCATGGAGTTTTTATTCCAGATTTTTCTTGGTCCAAAAGAAGGATGGTGGCTTTAGTCCTATCCTAGACCTGAGGAACTTCAATGAATTTATTGGTGCACACAAATTTAGAATGGTCACTGTGACAGACTCAGCTTCAAAAGCTGAGATTGCCAGACAGTAAAGAGAATGATTGACATGTTTCCACCTCCCCTTTTGGGGTTAGCTTGAAATGGCAGTTAAGGATGGAATGTTGAGGGGTTGACAGTTGGAGAAAACAAAGGAGTGAGGGGAGTTAGAGTCTGGCTTCTGACCAGAGATGGTCAGCCGGGGTGTCCTCTATGTGAGGAAGTAATGTTTATGAATGTTTATGAAGCACTTTTAGTCCTTGGACTAAAGGGGGAAAAACCAGCTCTAGCTCCTGTGTAGACTTAAGAGATCTGGGAGTTATAGTGGGCCAAGGAAGTGGGTATAGAGGAGTCTCCCCTTCAGCCACAGGAACAGGGTTATAGCTCATAACTATAACGCCTGTCCAGTATCTAAAAAAAGGGTTTGACTCAGTGCCCTAACATCTGCTGAAGAGGAGAAGTTGTGCTGTGTGTGTATTACAAGTGGAGCACCTAACTTATAGGAGAGCCAGCCGCAGAAAGCATTTACTGTAACACCTGTGTAACACTAACATCTCTAACACAAGCCAGCAACTTAATAACGGCATCAAGCATTTTGTGCCTCATATCAGTGAAGAGTTCTGTTTAAAAAACCTCTATGTTATTTTCAGTTTTAAACATCTGCCTACCTGCCTTCTTGTTTTACCTTCTTGTAAATAAACTTTTTGTTACACTTTGAATCTCCCCAAGCCTTTTGTGCCAGTTTCTATTTAAAGGAAGCGCAACTCCATGATCTTTCCCCTACTTGGACCTAGCTGGGTAATCATACTACTTATATGTTACTGAAGGGTGGGACAAGAAAGAAAGTGAAGCTCAACATCAACCACGTTACCAGAGACTTCCCAGCCCAGTATACAAAGCATAATAAGGGAAAGGCAGCCACGTCTCAGACCATCTCTAGATGGGTGATCCAAACCATCAAACTGTGTTATAAATATGCTAAATCACCTTGTCCCTTGGACATACATGCCCATTCTACTAGGGCACAGGCATCGTCGGCCGCACTTCTAGGAGGAGTATCACTTCAAGAAATTTACAGGGCAGCCACATGAACATCTACAGACAGATTCATCAAGCACTATGCACTGGATATGGCCAACAGGGAGGAGGCAGCAGTGGGCCAGGCAGTGCTCCAGTATCTATTCAAGTGAAGAACCTGCCCACCTCCAGGGTAAGTGGCTTGTTAATCTCTCATGTGAAACTGCACTAGAAGACCAACAATGAAAACAGAGTTGCACTTACCAGGAACTTCTGTTCATTGAGGTCTTCTTTGCAGGCACACATGCCCTCCCTCTTACCCCGCTAGGTTCTTTCCTTCTTGGGGGAGCCAGCATCTCAGGAGGAACTGAGCGTAAGGGGGCGTCGTCTTTGCAGAGGACACACGTTTTTTGGCAGGAAGCGCCCCTCGCATGCACTCTTGGGGACGGACGCCCCCTTAGTACTTCTTAAAGCTGTAAAGACCTCACTATTCAGCAGACCTGCGCATGCGCAGTCCCATGTGTGCTTTCACAGAGTGTGCAAAAACAGGGTTTCTCACCTGTAACTGTTGATCGTCGAGTCTCTTCTGTGCAGACACACATTGGGACTGCGCAGGCGCAGGCCAGCCGCGGAGAAGATTCTTTTAGCTTCTAGAAATGTGACGGGGACGTTCGGGCCCACCGCGCATGCGCGTCGGTGTTCCCGCCAATTTTGAAGTACAAGTACCCGAACGTCCCCGGCATTCCCTCAGTTCACCTGAGCCGCCGGAGAAACAATGGAGTAAACCAAGCACTCACAGCGGGGCAGGCGGGAGGGAATGTGTGTCTGCACAGAAGAGACTCGACGATCAACAGTTACAGGTGAGAAACCCTGTTTATCGTCGTCGTCCTTCTGTGCAGCCCCACATTGGGAGAATAGCTAGCATCTCACCAATGGGGGCGGGTGTGAGTGTCTATGTGAACAAAGAATGCAGAACAGCCGTGCCAACAGCGGATTCACGGCGTGCATTCACGTCTACAGAATAATGTTTAATGAAAGTGTCAGCGGTAGACCACGTTGCAGCTTGGCAGACGTCCTGGAGTGGCACTCCTCGCAGGAAGGCAGCAGAGGCAGCTTGTGCTCGAGTAGAATGAGCAGTAATCAACAACGGGCACCGGACTCCAGCTTGCTGATAACAAAGTTTAATTGCAGACACAATCCAGCGAGAGATGGACTGGGCAGAAGCTGGCGAGCCCTTGCGAGGGCCAGAGTAACACAAGAACAGGGCAGGAGACTTCCTGAAACACTTGGTCCGATGTAAATAAAACAATAAAGCACGTTTCACATCCAATGTGTGTAGAGTACGTTCCTCTGGGGAAGAGGGTGTAGGAAAAAAGGAAGGAAGGACCACCTTTTGACGCAGGTGAAATTTGGAAACCACCTTGGGCAGGAACTGCATACTAGTGTGGAGCATGACCGTACCGGGGAAGAACTGCAGGAAGGGGGGGTCACACCTTAGAGCAGACAACTCCCCTACCCGCCTGGAGGAAGTGACTGCAACCAAAAAGGCCACCTTCTGCGTGAGCAGAGGCAAGGGACAGGTAGACAGGGGCTCAAAAGGGGAGAGCATCAGACGGGAGAGCACCAGGGTCAGGCTCCACTGAGGAATAGGATGGGCCCTAGGAGGAAAGGACTTTAGTAGGCCCTTCAGGAACTGTTTGGACAGCCAATGTGCAAACACAGTCCTCCCATCAATCTGCTCATGGAAGGCAGAGATAGCAGCCATGTGCACCTTAACACTGGAGAACGCCAGGCCTTGGGAGCACAGGTCCAGGAGGTACTCCAGAATGACAGGCAGCGGACAAGTGAAAGGGGAAACCCCCTTGGGGGCTAACCACCTAGAGAAACGTGACCACTTCCTCTGGTAGGACAACCTGGTAGACGGTTTTCGGGCATTCAGAATCACATTAAGCACCCTAGTAGAGAGGCCTAGTCTGGGGCGCAGAGGAGCCAGGCAGTCAGATTTAGCACTGCCACATCGTGATGCCACACTCCGTCCCTGAGTAGCAGGTCCGGGGTGTGTGGCAGCGGGAGACACCGCCCCTGTGACAGGGAAAGTAAAAGGGGGAACCAATCCTGGCGAGGCCACCGAGGGGCAATCAGGATACAATGGGTTCGGAAAGCCCTGATCCTGGAGAGGACCTTGTGAAGGAGCGGGAAGGGCGGGAAGGCGTAAAAGAGCCCCGGAGACCAGGGTATCTGGAAGGCATCCCCCAGTGAACGATGGCCAATCCCGGCCCGGGAGCAGAACAGCGGGGCTTGTCTGTTGCGGGCTGTGGCAAAGAGGTCGACCAAAGGCGTGCCCCATGTGCGGAAAACCTCGTGGAGATAAACCGTGTTGAGGGACCACTCGTGCTGGGGCAAAAACACCCTGCTCAGCGTGTCTGCTGCTGTGTTGTTCTCCCCCGCAATATGAATGGCCCTGGGCAGGACGTTGTTGGCAATGGCCCAAGTCCAGAGTGTAGTCGCCTCCTTGCAGAGCTTGAGCGAGACCGTTCCTCCCTGCTTGTTGAGGTAATAGCAGGCTGTGGTATTGTCCGACAGGACCTGAACCCTCCTGTTCCGAATGACATCTGCAAAAGAAGCAAGGGAGTAACGGATCGCTCTAAGCTCTAACAGGTTAATGTGCATGCCCATTTCAAGGGAGGACCAAACACCTTGAGCAGACAGGTGTCCACAACGCCCTCCCCAGCCTAGATTGGAAGCGTCCGTGAAGACGGTGACCTCCGGCAGGAAGGGACCAAAAGGACAACCCTTGGACAAATTCTCAGGGTCAGTCCACCACACCAATGTCCGCTGTATCACCCTCGGGACGGAAAACCCACGGTGTTGACTCATAGTGAGGGGGTTGAAAACCCGAACAAACCAATTTTGTAGAGGCCTCATGCGCAGGCGTGCAAAACACACCACCCCTGTGGAGGAGGCCATAAGGCCTAACAACGTTTGAATCAGGAGGGCAGTTTGGAACCGGTTATGCACGAAGTGGCGGGCTAGGGAGGACAGCCTGCTCAAGCGGTCCGGGGGTAGATAAGCCCGGCCCAGCAGAGAGTCAAAGTGGACCCCAATGAATCTAATGCTCGTACCAGGGGACAGGACCGACTTCCCTAAATTGACCACTAGCCCCAGACCGTCTAGGACGGACAAGGTGAGGGCGATAGAGGCCTGGAGGGAGTCAGAGGAGGGACCCACCAGGAGCCAATCATCCAAATAGGGATAAACAAAACAGCCACTAGACCGTAGATGTGCCACCACGGTGGCCATACATTTAGTGAACACCCTGGGCGCCGAGGCCAGGCCAAAGGGCAAGGCCGTGTACTCATAGACAGCGCCTCCACAGGTAAAACGGAGATATTTCCTGTGGCCCTCAAAGATGGAAATGTGGAAGTAGGCGTCTTTGAGATCCAAAATGGCCATCCAGACGCCTGACTCTAAGAGTTCCAACACCCGGGACAGGGTAAGCATCCTAAACTTCTCCACCTTCAAGTAGGTATTAAGGGCCCGAAGGTCCAAAATGGGACGAGACCCCCCATCTTTCTTATCCACAAGAAAGTATCTTGAGTAAAACCCCCAAGGGGAAGTAGAGACATTGACCACCCGGACAGCACCTTTGGCAACCAACTCCAAAACATTATTTTGTAACACAACATTACAACAAGAAGCACAACGGGGTGGGTGCGAAAGAGGGGGTGCAGTGGTAAACGACAACTTATAACCACGGGCCACAACAGAGAGGACCCAGGTATCCGTAGTAATGAGTTGCCAACGGGGCAAGAAAGGCCGTAGCCTGTCCAAGAACAGGACATTAACAGCGTCCTTGGAGACCAACTGGGAAGCGTCCTGGTCTAGTCAGAAGACCGTGGGCTTCTGCGCTGAAGTCGAGGGCTTGGGCGAAGGAGGCTGCTGTCGTCCCTTGGACCGGCCGGAGCGTCTCGAAGAGTGGCGCTGCTGGCCAGAGTAGGAACGGTGGCCATAGGATTGACCGGAGGGGAACCTTCCTTGGCGCTGGTGGAACTGCTGGTAGGGGGACTGATAGGACCGGAACCTGCCGTACCGATATCTCGGACCCGTCTGCGGAACCGAAGGCGCAACCCCGAGCGACTTGGCCGTCTGCTGGTTCTTCTTCATAAGAGAAAGGGACTCATCCGTTTTCTCTGAGAAGAGCTGAGGACCTTCAAACGGAAAATCCTCGACCTTGGCCTTCTTCTCGGGGGGCAGGGCAGTAGATCGAAGCCAGGCGTGCCGACGCAGGAGCACTGAGGATGCCATCGCACGCGCCGCGGAGTCGGCAGCGTCCTTGCCAGCCGTCATCTGCTGCTTCGACAAACGGAAAGCCTCAGCCTGGAGAGCCTTGACCAAGTGACGGCGATCGTCGGGGAGGTCAGAGAGGTAGGACGACAGACGCTTCCACAAGAAAAGATTGTAAGAGCCCATTATTACTTGGAAATGGGCGATCCGGAACCCCAGGGAAGCCGAAGAATACACCTTCCGACCAATTCCATCCAGCTTTCTCCCCTCGCGATCCGATGGAGCCGAAGAGGAGCCCCGTCGGAACCGAGCCTGACCCTCCTCGGCCACGATTGAAGAGGGCTTCGGATGGGCAAAGAGGTAAGGGCAATCTTCCTGTTTGAGGCGATAATATTTCTCAACCTTCTTGGCCGTAGGCGGTACAGAAGCAGGGGTCTGCCAGAGTGCCAGGGCATTGTCGACGAGATCCTCGACAGGAGGAAACGCCACCGAGGCAGGAGAGCCCGAATACAACGGCTCCAACAGCTTACTCTTGGGTTTGGAGGTCGTGGAGGCGACGTCGAGCTCCAGTGCTGTGGCCATTCGGACCATCTGCTCTGCAAACACCCTGTAATCGTCATTAGGGGACGATGAGCGGAGCTCCCCCACAGCATCATCAGGGGAAGGGTCAGAGGCCGCGTCCGACGAGTACTCAGATGGAGACGCCAAGCCCTCATCATCCTCGGAGTCGGAGAAAGCCGCTGGGGTCTGCGTCGGAACCGACGGGCGGTCAGCCGGAACCGAGGTAGAAGGCTGGGGTGCCGAAAGATGGCGACGCGGCTGAGTGGCAGGCGGAGCTGGAGGCAGAGTGGAGGGCGCCGGAACCGTGGCCAGGGGCACCGAAGGACCAGGCAGAAAGGGAGCGGACTGCTGAATCCAAGCCACAAAATCCTGCCAGGAGGCCACGTTCCCTAGGCCCGGGACAGGCTGCCAAGGAGGCAGAGCAGCAGGCAACGGAACGGACCGGTGAAACGGAGCTGGAACCGAGAAGACTGGCTGCGATGGAATGGAGACCTCCGCCGGAACCGGAGCACACGGCAGAGAGCGCTCAAACTCCTGGAACGCGTCCGAAAATCCACGGATCGACTCACAGTCGTCGGGAATCACCGGAGGAGGTGTGTGAGGAGGCGACGGGGTATGGAGGAGACTCCGGACGTCCTCAGGAGGAGGGGCCGGTCCAGGAGAGGAACCAGCCAACGAGGCCGGGGCCGGCGACAGAGCACGGCGCTTGGCCTTTGACTTGGCCTTTGCCTTCTTCGGCGGGGGCTCCGAAGAAGCCTCGGTGGCCACAGGTTTCGAAGAAGGCTTCGAAGAAGCACGTTTCTTCGCCTTTCGACTGGACGGAGCACTCACGGAACCGGAGGCGATCGAACCGTCCGGAGCGGACGCCTCCGTCGGAGCCGAGATGAGCGGTTCCGACGGGTGATGAGGAGCCGGCGAGGGGGCGACAGAGCCGGGCTTGCTCCCGGACGACCCAGAGGCTTTGGGCGGTAGAAGGTTGGCGTCCCAAAGAAAGGCCCGGAGCCTGGCCTTGCGGTCGTTCCGCGCTTTCGGAGTGAAGGCCATGCAAAACTTACAGCGCTCCACGACGTGCCCCTCGCCCAAACAGATGAGGCAGAGGTCATGACCGTCAGAGTGGGTCATTTTAGTGCCACACTGTTGGCATTTTTTAAATAAAGCCGAATGGGACATAGTGGAGGCGTTTCCCAGTCAGAAGGAAACAGCAACTCACAGGTAGAAGGAAGTTGGAAGACACAAGCGACAGCTGAAGAACCTTTTCGAACGGCGGCGAAAAAGGAACTGAGGGAATGCCGGGGACGTTCGGGTACTTGTACTTCAAAATTGGCGGGAACACCGACGCGCATGCGCGGTGGGCCCGAACGTCCCCGTCACATTTCTAGAAGCTAAAAGAATCTTCTCCGCGGCTGGCCTGCGCCTGCGCAGTCCCAATGTGGGGCTGCACAGAAGGACGACGACGATCTCTGTTTTCTCTGTCTGAAAATACCAAAACACCAGCAAACGTAGTTGCCTAATCAAGTATTGTCCATTGATTACACTTATTAGTGACATTTTCCTCAAAGTCAGTTGTTTCCTTGCTTCTTATTGAGACATTCTGCAAACTGTTCACTTACGTTACTATGTGTCTCACATATGCACTAAAAATGTGACATTTTTCTATCATTTACTGTAAGCAGTGCCACAGTTCCCTTAAGTATTTAGAAGTGAGTACATAGGTATACTATTTCAGAAAGCATCTTGAATGCCTTACTTTTAGGAATTGTAAAACACTTTAGTTTATAGTGTCAGAAAAAAACTATATAAAGATACTGTGTTTTCATTATGCTTACATTAGGTAAAGTAGTGTGGTAATGTTCTGTGATAAAGTAAGCCTTAATGAGGTAGGAGGTGAAGAGCAGTACAGGTCGTAACTGTTTTGGATACGCTCTCAAAATATATTTCTGTCACTGTATCAAATGACCAAGGTTGTTTACGTTCCTGAAAGTTAACTGGTCTTTTGTCAAAAGATTTATAAAAACAGGATCAAATAAATACATTTTCCATTTTTAGAGCACAGATTGTTAACAGAAAACTATGATGACTAAATAGTGTTGTATTTTGGCGCCTCAGGTGTATATTGCTGCAACTGCAAACAATCAGTAACTTATCTTGTGTATACATGAAAAAGTATGACACACTAATGTGTAAAATACTGTCAACATGCTATTTCTTCTTACTGTGTGTTTTGAACAAATAATATGTAGATGAGCAAGGCTGCATTCACATCTTACACTGCCAAGCTGAATTTCTAAACCTTGACTGCTGCTTCCCTACTGTAGAACAGCAGAGGAGAGGGGAAGGAGTGCTAAATGCTTAAATCTTCTGTTCCAGTGAAAACATATTCCAGCAAATTTGTATACACCAGTAGAACTTTATTATAAAAAATAAATTAGAATTCCAAATGCACACTGTACTTCACTGTGAAAGTTTTTAAAAAGTAGGCATGTATAACTGTTGTATTCTATTGGGTATTAAAGTCTACATTAACTTAAAATGAGCTATTATGTCTCGGATATGAGAAAAGCTTATACTGTATTTTGATTGTGTGTGTTTGTTATGTGCTGTCAAGTCGCCTCTGACCTATGGCGACCCTATGAAGGAAAGACTTCCAAAACGTCCTATCTAACAGACTTGCTTAGATCCTGCAAATGGGAGAACTAGATCCTTTAAAAAAATCTGGTTTTGACGTGTTTAGAGCTGTTGACTACGTGGTAAAGGGTCATTTATGTTTTGATTGCAATGGGCACAATCAAAAGTGTGCTTGTTTCATTGATTTATATGGGACGTAAACGTGCGTAATGTTCTTGTGACAAACTGAACAACACTATCCATGCTTAGTTAAAGAGTACTGAATTTAATATGGCTGACTCCTCAGTAAACATGCTTAGGACTATGCTACATATCAGCTTCTGCTGAAATACTTTGACTCAGATGCCTTGTAGACTGGATTGCTTACTAAGAATTCCTGCCTGCCCTTAAATGTAAAATTCCTCTTGCTTGGAGTCCTAGCGTTTCATCTTTTATCTGGGAAGTGGGTAACCCGACCTTTCTGCATGCTGTCTTTGTGGCTCACACAAAGCATGCTGGTTGTGCATTTTGACAGTTTGTCGTTTCAGACTGAGCAGCTGTTGCCTGACAGCTAGTGCAAACAAGTGCAATGTATAATATTCTTCTGCTTTTGAAATTATCAGTCCCTCTGACACTTTAGAAAGAAACTAAAACTCTGTTTTCTAGTAAGCTTAATGTTCCTGTGGCCTATGCACCTGAAGCCTTTACCTGTGAAGGGGAAAAATGTTTTTTTAAAGCCTGAAGTAATTACAAGTTGTTTTTACTGTCATATGTTGTACAGGGTTCTGTTGTTGTCCATGGGAAAGCAACAGTTTGTGCACACTCAATGTGTAGATATCTGGATCTCTGTTTGTCCATAGCATACTGTGGGGGTGCACATAGCCTCATTGTTTTCTGGTTCATAGTATGAACAGGTTGATAGTGAAGCCCATTAGTGCAATTTATTTTCTTTTTACTGCATGATACAAAGAAGATACCTTTTAACTTTGAGTACCTTTTAACTTTGAATAAAACTATTACTTAGTATTTGCATTCTGGTAACTATATCACATTGATGAAATGGCCTTATTTAATATAGTCTTAAAATAAACATGTTAACTTAATTTTGCAATGATAAACAGCCTGTTGCATAGGCATCTCCCTACTAAAGCTAACAGATCTACCTTGTCACATGTACACATTTTCAACTATAGTGTAAAAATATGAAATGTCCAATGGCTCCTGAATTTCACCAAGTCTAACTTCTTCTGGTCCTAAGATTGCCAGGCCCCCTTACCCTCCTGATGGGAGCAGAAAAGACCTAGCTCTTACCTCTTTCTTCTCCTGGTTTATTGTGTACTTGCTTATGCACAGTGCACGAGACCCTGTGCCAATGTCACTTCTGGTGATGTTACCGCACAGGCACAGGGGGCGTGCCCACTTCACAGCAGGCCAATTTGGGCCTCAAATGGGCCCCCATTTGGGGCCCAAATTGGCCTGCAGTGAAGCACAGGATTGCTCCTGAGGCGAAGTGATGACATCATCATGCTGCCCGAGGAGCATGCCCGGGAGGTCCATTCCCATGCCTTCCTCCCTTGCTGGCCAAGTAAGTGGAGGTAGGGGTGGAGGGTGAAAGTGAGGGATTCTCCACCCCCATTGAGGGAATGGGATCCCTATTTGGCCCTGTATTTGAATCTTTCTGGAACTCTGTGTCTGCTTTCCTGCATTTCTTGATGTTTTGGGTTGATGTGTTCATATGTCCAGTGGGCCTGAATTATTCTTGCCAACAGAAGTCATGGAAGTAGTGGTGAGCTACCTCAGAGGAAAAAAAAGTATACCATTTGTCCCTGTCTTCATGTTTGGCATCTAGTGGGCCAAACCAGAGAATCTCTGTCCAAGCACATATCTCTGGTTCTTATTATCCTTCACCAACTGGGCCTCAGGGTCAATCTGGAGAAGTCATCCCTGGTTCTCCCACAGAAGATAGTCTTTGTGGGGGCAGTCCTAGGTTCCTCCCAAGCCCTTGCCTTCCCCACTCCAGACAGGAAACAAAAAGTCCTTTCATACAAGCATCAAAGTGCAAAACGCGCTTAGGTTTTATGGCCTCTCTGACTCTGAGAGTTCCGTTCACCAGGCTGAGGCTTTGTGCCCTTCAAAAGTGGTTCATCAGAGTCTTCCATCCACACTGCCAGAACCTGTACAAGGAGTTTGCCATCAAAAGACTCATCCACAGGTCCCTAAAGTTTTGGAGCAACAAACAGAGCTTCTTAGTGGGTGCCCCTTTTGGTTCTTCCCCAGTACAAACCTTGATCAACACAGACACCTCTCTGTTGGGCTGGGGGCTTGTTCTGGGATCACCCAGGTAAAGGGAGCATGGTCTCCCCAGGAATCGTCTGTGCATATTGGCGTTCTCGAACTCAGGGCAATAAAGTATGCTCTGAATGCTCTGGTTTGCCTAGTAGAGGGCAAGAATGTACAGATATGTATGGACAATACAACTGCCATGCATTACTTAAACAGACAGGGGGGTACAGCCTCCCTAGCTCTCTCCTGAAAATCCTCATTAATATGGGAATGGGCTATCCAACATCAAATCAGTGTTTTTGCCATCCACATAGCAGACAAGGTCAGTGTTCTGGTAGATGCCCTGTGTTGGTCCAAAATGCAGAACTATGAATGGTCTATCCACAGGGATGTCCTCCGCCCTGTTTTTACAAAGTGGGGCATCTGACCATAAACCTATTTGCCACATACCTCAACAGGAAGTGTGCGTGGTATTGCTCAAGGGCAGAGCCTCTCTCAGAGATACCTTTCAGATTTCTTTGTCAGGCACCTCCTGTATGCATTCCCTCCTCTACCTCTTATGATGCTACCACTCATTAAGATGATGAAGGAAAGTTCTTTAGTAATCGTAGCCCATCGCTGGCTGAGGCAGACCCGGTTTGCCACTCAATTTCAAGTGGCACAGTGCAGAATTCACTATTTTCCCCTAACCCCGACCTGCTGCAGGATGATATGATTCTCCACCACAGCCTGGGTACTCTAAAACTGACAGCCCGGTACGTCTCTCCCCCAAATTAGTTTTTTCCTCCCTGGTTCAAAAGTTCCTGTTAGAGGCTAGGAAACCATCCACCAAGAAATTATATCTAGCCCAATGGAAAAGATTTTCTCTTTGGGCCAAAGATAACAATCTAAACACTCTATTGCACTCCATTTTACACTATTTAGTCCAGTTAAAGGATCAGGGTTTGGCTAATTCCTCCATTACAGTCCATTTAGCAGTCATTTCCGCCCACTATGACAACAAAAGCAGAAAATCTCTCTTTGCCCAGCCAGAATGCAAGTCCTTCCTTAGAGCTCTAGCAAATGTATATCCTCCAACATCCAGGCCTATTCTCCAATGGAGTCTGTTCTTGGTTCTCACTTCAATCATGCATAAACCTTTTGAGCCCCTAGCTACCTGATCCTTCAAGGTACCGTTTGCTAAAACAACCTTTCTTATGGCCATAACCTCAGCTAGGAGGGTGAATGAATTGCAAGCCTTGAGATATGATCCTCCTTTTGTTAAGATGTTCACAGATAAGGTCATTCTCTATCCAAGGCTCCCTTTTCTGCCAATGCTCGTGTCCACTTTTCACTTGAACCTGGACATTGTCTTACCGGTATTCTTTGTATACCTAAGGATGATGTTGAGAAGCTTTTACATAACCTGGATGTTAAACGTCCTTTGGGCTTCTATTTGGACAGGACAGCTCCTTTCTGAAATGACCTTAATCTCTTTGTCTCGTTTAAAAGGACCCCAAAAGGCCAAAAAATCTCCAAATAGACTATTTTGAATTCAATAGTGTGGCTCATTAAGCCTTGTTATAAGTCTACAACCATGCCCATTGCAAATAAGAGCACATTCTACGAGGGCTCAAACTTTGTCAGCCTTCAAATTGAGCATCCCTCTAGTGGACTTGTAGAAGATGGTCATGTGGTCTACATCAGTGATCCCCAACCTTTTTGGCACCAGGGACCAGTTTCATGGAATACAATTTTTGCACGGACCGGGGTGGGGGTGGGGGGATGGTTTCAGAATGATACAATTGTGCACTTTATTTCTATTATTACATTATAATATATAATGAAATAATTATACAGCTCACCACAATGCAGAATCAGTGGGAGCCCTGAGTTTGTTTTCCTGCAACTAGACAATCCCATCTGGGGGTGATAGGTGACCACCTACCTCGCCTGCTCCCTGGAGCTGGCTCTGTACTCACCCGCCACTCACCTCCTGTGTCGCCCGGTTGCTAACAGGCCATAGACCGGGGGTTGGGGACCCTGGTCTACATCATCCACATTCATCAAACATTACGCCATTGACATTGACTTCAGAAGGGCTGCAGCTGTTGGCAAGGCTGTCCTGAAGAATCTCTTCCATTAAAGAACTTCATATCCTCCTCCTGGATAGTTCACTAATGAAAACTTACCTGTAACTGTTGTTTATCAGGTGGCCTCCAGTGCAGGTACACATCTTTCCCTCCTTCCCCACCATGAGCTTTTTTTTCTTCCTTCTGTACTGGCATCTTAGAGAACCGAGAGAGGGAGCTGCTCGCCCCATGTTTTATAGCTATGCCTGGGAGGAAAGTGTGCAAAAAGGCTAGGCAAGTGCCTTGTTCCTATAGGTGTTTTAGAATGTCTGTGGCTGGCCTGCACATATGCAGATCCTATGTGTGCATACACAGAAGACCACTTGATGAACAACAGTTACAGGTAAGTGCAACTCTGTTTTTTTTCTGACCCAACAAGTGACCCAATTAAAAAGAGACATTCTTGATTTCTGCAAAATGTGATTGGATCAAGAATGTGCCATTAGGCTCATGTATTTCCTTCTTACCTTTTACACATAGATTTTATCTTCTATGGTTGGCATAATGAAAATTTGTCATACATCTAGCAAACGATAGTGTTAGCAGTAGTTCTGACCAGGAATTATTTTCAACTGTGGTTTGCAAACCCACTTCAAACCATGAATGCAAACCTGTGGCATATGATTGGTCTCCAAGACTATGGTATTTGCACCAAATTGTTGTATAAGCATGGGTTAACTTTATGAATGTTTTCCTTACAAAGTAGCTGGCAGTTACCTATGTGTTTCCAGAAAGGTTGCTAATAATAGCTGTCTGTTAATAATAGTTGAATGGCATGATATAATACTTACATAATATCAAACAGGTGCCACTAAGACAGGAACTTGATTTCTTACTAGAGCTGTTCTAATTAGTTCACATGAAGTAATCTTAAATGTAAAAGCTAACTTTTTAAAATTATCTTCTGATTAGTGCAGTATAGACAAATAGTAGCCTACTTTCATTAGAAACGCCATACCTTATATATTAACAGTGAAGTGGCCCTGATCAGCGGATACTTAAATCTGGAGTTTGGAGCCATAAGCAGGTAAAACCAATTTTCCTACATACCTGAAAAATGTCCCAGGTCTGCAGAAAAATCTGAAGTCTAAAAAAAAAAATGCATTAGGTGTTAAAAACCCCCAAATGATTAAAGGAGCTCCTGTATCTTTAACCAGAGATGCCCTCAGTTGCTGTTACTAGGCAACCAAGTAACAGCTCAGTATTCCAGGCTTGGTTTCTCTCAGGAAAAGGTAGGGGGGAAGGATCACTTGATAGCACATGACTTGCATGACTCACCCAGGCTTGGCTGCTTGCTACAGTTCAACATCAGCCCCCCACCTAAAACCAGTATAGTATAGAGTCTCTCTACATGAGACCTCTTACACAAGGAGGATCAAGTGAACAGAGACACAATGTTAGCCAGGAAGCCAAGTTTTAAAAGAGATCGGAAAGCTTTGTCAATTTCCTCTCTCTACAGAGTCTGCAAAGATTGCTGCTCAGAGGGTTGGTTAATTTCTTCTCCTCCTCCCAGAAGGCTCTGTCAGTTTCACTTCCCCTTCTGTAGGGGAAGGCAGGATCTGTAGGGAAGGTAATTGACAAAGCCTTCCAATCTGTCTTTTAAAACTTGCCAGTCCTTGCGGATGCCCCAGTTGTCCTCCTCTCATAGTAAAGTAGACGCCCCCTGTGCTGATCAGTAGATCAGCAAAATAGGGCCACTTACAAACCAGAAGGGAGAACACTTCATTATTTCATTATACTACAGAGAGTGGGAAAGAAAATGTTCTCCTTTTTATTTTTACTCCTTCTAAAATGTCCCTTCGCCAAGCCTAAACAAGAAAACTACCAGTCTGATTGACTGGAGCATTCAGGTTTTTGAATTAACTGATGAATGTTCAGCAAGACTGATTTACAGTTGATTTCTACCTCCCTGGGAATTATATTAATGAAATAAGCAAGCCAGTTTTCCAGTTTTTCATGTCAGTTGTAGTATCACTCTAGTTCTGCCCTTACCAGATAAGGCACAAACATCTAGTTACATGCTAAGGCATGTAATGGTATCCCAGCACTACTCCCTCTAGCTCCAAGGGTTCAAGTTCAAAATTAATGGCAGCCCATATTAATCGGTTGTGTCTTCTGTGCAGTCCCACATGGGATCTGCACACGTGAAGGCCAGCTGCAGACGTTCTAAAGCTCCTAGAGGCACACAATCTTTCCCCCCAGGCAAATCTATAAAAGGCAAACACAAAATTAATAAAACTGTGGCAAGGGAGCTTCTGGTTATTCTATAAGCAGTCATTATAACACACTGTGTGCATGAATAGCTATACATTTTGGGAGGTCCAGAAATTAAGAAAAAGGCTAGTGCAGTGAGGGTGACAATCAAAGGGAAACTGATGGCAGCAGTTGCTGGGGGCATCTGAATTTATAAATTTGATCCAAAATTATATCCGAAGATTTTAAAATTCTGGATTAGCATGAGCATCATCCTTGAGTGGCTGTAGGGCCAAATCTTGATCTCTTGGCCTTCGTTGTGAAACGAAGTACCCCCTTTTTTGGGTGGTCATGTTATAAAGACAACAAAAATTTCTTCTGTGGATGAATTTATTGGACAGGGAGAAAGTTGTTGGAGGTCTCCTGCATTCAATAATGTGATAGGAACAATTATAGCTTTTATTGAATGTTGCTATTAATGCAGTAAGTTGTTGCTTCTCCATTAATTATTGGCTATTATTGTAATCACAGCTACTGCTCCTTTGTTCAGATTATTTTAGTTTTGTCATAGTATTTTAAAATTTTATATTTTATGACTTTGTATCTGGTAAGCTATATTATGGACCTACTAGATTAAAAAGGGACACAAATATTATATAACAAATAAATAATAGCAACTCAATACCAAACCAATGTTCAGAGTCATGAACAAACTCCAAATTATGAGGCAAATCAGCCACAGATCTTCAGCTTTTTCTGCTTCCTCCCTTTTCTTGTACATAACTGCAAAGGAAGACTTCTTAGTACGTAAGTATTTTACAGTTATGCTGATATGTGTATCCCTGAATTCTCAACTTTCATTTTTAAAAAATATAAATGTAAATCTCTAGCTTCTTGTGGTGGAGATACAAGGGGGGAAAGGCATATCTCTGCAAGGAAAGGGGCTAGAGACATTTTTTTTAAAAAGGAAAGCTCCTAATTCAGAGAACCTGACACATATATTAAGAACATAAGAATTAGGGATTCCAGGTGCCCACCAATGGCGGGAAATCTCTTGCAGTGCAATCCTGAACAGAGTTACTCCGGTCTAAGCCCATTGATTTCAGTTGGCTTAGACTGGAGTAACTCTGTTTAGGATTGCACTGTTGGTGGTTTACCTGCTTGTGATGGGAGGTTTTTGGCCAGCTGCCACCAGCAGGCACCCTAGGAACATGTGCGGTGCACATGCTCCCAGTGGATGTGACAACATCACTTCTGGAAGTGGGCACACCGAGCGCTCCTTCGGCTTGCGTGATGATGTCACATCTAGAAGTGATGTCATAACGTGTGTGCTGGGAGTGTGCATGCGTGAAAAAGGACACACAGAAGGTATGAGGTAAGTGCCAGGTCCCTGTCCCCCCCCGGCAACCCTATAAATATAAACATATTGATAAATATAAATTGATAAAAAATATAACACTATACAATCTCCATTTAAAACAAGTACGGGGGTAACCTGTAGAAGTTCTCTTGCCACTGCACTGTATTTGTAGCTGCATCAGCACTGGACAAACTACACGAGCCGGTTGCTGTGTAGAAAAAAACCAAAGTGTCCTTCAAAGAAAATTCCAGAATATGTTTTTCCTTTCCTCACATATAACACTTATTGCATCATGACTTCTACAAATTAAGGTCATAAAATACTTTGTCAAAGCAATTTTCCACTCTGCTTGAACAATTTGATTTTATCAATAATTATTTTTAAGAATGCAGAGACAGTTGCCACACTGCTGTGCCTCATTATCTTAGACTGTTGTATTGAATATTTTTCTGATATCCATCTTAAAAATTGTTGAATCTTGATCACAGTTCTACAAAGTATACACTACTTTGGTATATTGTATTCCAGTGGTCTTCGTCCTGTAGGTTGGGACCCTCTGAGGTGTTGAAGAGCCCTACCTGCTGGGTTGTGAGCCCCTATACACCTTTCAGGGTTTGCTACTTTTGGAAGGACCTGCTGTTACCATGCCTGTGTAAGTGTGCCATACCATTCTTCCCTAAACAGCATAATGAGATTTCAGTCACTCTGCAGCTGAGAGGATATCTTTTTAGCTGAAGCAGGTTCAAAGACACCCCTTTCTACATAACTTCATCTTCCTTGTATAACCCTTGCCAGGCCTCTCCCACCTCAGTATTCATTCCTCCAATTCTCCACAGGTGCTTGCAGAGCCAAGCAGCCTCCTCCGGGGTCAGGTTGTTGTAACTCTAACCTCTCTACTTCTTTCCACATGTGACTTGCTTGCAGTTTGGTGAGCCCTATGGTTCACCTTTGGGTGTTAAATATGGGCCGTGGGTCTGGAAAGGTTGAAGAATACTGTTGCATTCTGTCGGTAGTTATTAAGTTATGCAAAGTGAGAATGTCTATATTCAAATTATTATCAGAACAGCCTTAACACTGCTAAAGCTAAAGCTGGGCTAAAGTTTGCTCTCATTGCTTTCTGAAAAATTTATATGATTTCTAGAAATATTGTAATCATATATTCTTTAAAACTCAGCAATGTAATTGAGATTCTTAGTTCTGCCGTAGCAGTCACTTGGGTGCATGATAAAGGGAAAAATCCTTAAAAAGCAATGGAATGTAGGCAAAGATGCTTTTCTGCTTGTGAAAGACTCTGTCTATGAACAGAGGACTTCTGTGATCTGGGAACATCTTCAAATCTAAACATTTAATATCATGACTATAAGAAATATTAGTTCCTTGGTACTGATAGAGGAATAGAATACGCTTATCATTTACAGAGTGCACAAATATGAAGTGGGAATGTAATTACAAACAAATAGGCATCATGGTACCCTGACCTGGATAGCCCAGGTGAGCCTGATCTTGTCAGATCTCAGAAACTAAGCAGGGTTGGCCTTGGGTAGTAATTGGATGGGAGACCTCCAACAAAGACCAGGGTTGCAGAGGCAGGCAATGGCTAACCACCTCTATTACTTTCTTGCTATGAAAACCCCACCAGGGGTCGCCATGAGTCATCTCTGACTTGAGGGCACTCTACACACACAGAGGCATCATGGCAAAACTAGCTATCTTCTGCATTTATGATAATTTTGCATTTTGGTGCATTCTCTCTCCCCCCTTTCATACATTCTCTCTCACACACACGCACACGCACCAGACTTTCATTCTGAGTAAAATCTGTAAAAGTTACATGCACATTCTCCAACCACAAAAATGACTAATAGCTGAAGAAGAGAACGAGGCCAACTAAAGGAAGGATTATTAAATGTCTTGTGTTATTTTTTTACAGTAACTAACAAGTGTAAATATGAGATGCATGGGATTTCTTAGATAACTCTGTAATGCATGAATTGTATATAAACTTTGAAAAGAAGAGGGCATCTACTACTGGTAAGTTTTAAGTATTGCATGGACTAAATACAACTTTGCTTGAAAACTTACCCAGAACAAAGTGGCATATCTGAGGTAATTTTTTTTATTATGCTAACATCATTTAGAACCTTAAAAGAGTACAGCTTGAGGTGAATTTATTTGTTGCAGTCTAAAGGGTGAAAAGAGTTTGATGCAGTACTTGACTGTTTCCAAACTCGAACAAGGAATCTTTCCCCTATTTTTCCTTTTCCTCAGCAACCCAAAACCTCTGATCAGGGACTTCTGTAAACAAAACATAGCTTGCCAGCATGCAGCGGCAGAGAGGAAAGGGAACTAGGCAAAACCTTCTGAACAGCAACTTCTTTATATCATAGTGCATTTTATGTATGAGAACCCCCTAACTCTCAGCAGAAGGATTTCAGTGGGCATAGGTGGTATGGGGGAAGGGGAAAGTGGTGGTCTGCTTGCAGGAATTATTTCTACTTGTTCAAGTCTGGATCCAACCCAAAGTCTGTGCAGAGTTAATTTGATTAGAACGCCTACTTAATATAGAACAACAGGCTTCTCTGAGAGAGATTATTGTTTTGTGCATTTAATTCAGAATTAGACTTTCTCATCATTGTACATACAGAAAAACAGAAGCGGAAATTAATTTAACTTTTTATATAGTAGCTTCTTGTGGTAACTTGGCTTCAAAACTTAAACGCAGATGATGTACCCTCACAGTTAGAATAAGAATTTTAGCAGAAAAGGCTTCCTTTCGGAGCAGACTAATATTACATCTTATGTAATATTAAGGATTGCTTTTTGTAAGAAATATGAAATAAGATAAAATTCCTACTTGGAAAGGTTTAGGTAGCAGATGTAGCACAGGACATTTCAGGCAAGC
Organism: Eublepharis macularius; assembly: GCF_028583425.1. Lineage (NCBI taxonomy): Eukaryota > Metazoa > Chordata > Lepidosauria > Squamata > Eublepharidae > Eublepharis > Eublepharis macularius. The sequence continues at coordinate 102,049,697 of NC_072795.1, forward strand.
ATAGGCTTGAATATATCCATAACTACATTTGTAAGAAGTTATATAGAAAAAATAGTTTTTGACTAGGAAGCAACTTTATCTTATCCATTTTAGCCACAGTAATACAAACTGTACGGCAGATATATTGGAGTGAGAAGGGGAGGAAAGAGGTATGTTTTACTGGGTTTGGCCTGGACTGCAAGTCCATTACCATGATATGGTCTCTGTCATCAGAAATAAAACAGACATTTTTCTTTTACGACTTATGGCTCTGTATATATGTGTTTGTGTGTGCGCATGTGCACCAGGGGAGTCCGTTATTACATTGCATCTGATCTTTTGTACAAGTGGGACAGAGTCAGCTTGTCCCTTGCCCAGTAACAACACTCCTCACCCAAACTTAATGGCTCCAAGATTGCGCTAGGTTTTCCTTGCATCCTAGAAACTTTCTTCCTGCTGCTAGAATACCACTTGAGCCTCTGTTTCGTCCCTGTCCCCTTTATGACCTTGCCTGTGAGGAGTAGAGCTTTTACATAACACTACTGCATTGGAAGTGAGGGGACAGTAATCTGCAAATCAGTACCAATGGTGGTGGCTGTACTAGGGTCAAATATAGCAGCATATTTAGCTTCCTTCTGAGGTTTGGTGATCAGCATAGTAGGTGCAAAGAGAAATGTATGTCACTTCTTCTGGTATTACTGTTGTAATTGTTATCACAGGAATGACTTAAAGGTGCAGTTCTTTGAGGACAAATAGTAGCATTTGGTGATGAAAGTAATTGTTTCTAAAGATCTGTAGGTCTGTTGTTTTGAAGTGGCATAAAATAATTCTATGTGCCTTAAATGCCATCTTTAAGGTTTAATTTAGCAGTGAGATGGATGGAAAACTAGTTATTTTTTTCATTCATTCTTTTTTAGAACGACACTTGAGTTCATCTATGGCTGGATCAAATATCCTTCCTTCCACTGTGGCTGGTATCAGTAAAGAGCTGTTAGAACTTCAGCATCTCATTCAGTTTCCAGAGGAGGTTGCTAGTATTCTGACTGAGCAAGAACAGGACCTCTACAGAAAAGTATTGCCCATTGACTACTTGTGCTTCCTAACCAGAGATCTGAGCAGTGCCGAATGCCAGAGCAACCTTTCAACTATTAAAGCTTCTGTTTCTGCAACTCTTCTTTCTGCTCCAAATGGGGAACACAATGCAATTGAAGACCTGGTGACAAGATTCAATGAGGTAGATGAAAGTTTCTTTTAAAAATTAATTACATGACTTATATCCTTTTATTTGTCTGTTAAAGTTATGAACCAATACTGGTGCTTACACTGTATCAGACCCTTTGTTACCCTAAATGGGGAATCTCCTTGTCAGTTGGGGAAATTAGCATACAAGGAAAAGCAGCGAGAGGGGGTAACTAGCAGGATCTCCAACTACGTATACCAGGATCATTCCCTTTGAGAACTCTCTGAAAGAACCAGATGGTGTTCAACTGGAATGGTTTTTATTAAAGGGGAAGCAAATGCAAACACACAGGAAATCACACACAGCATACATACAGATCTAACTAGAAAACAGGGAAGAGAGGGGAGAGGAGTAAAGAGTTGAGTGATATTTACCAGTCTAGAAGATAGAGGATGTCTATAGAGAGTAGCGGCTGAGTGAGCAGTGCTTCGCAGCAAGAAGGATGCTGAGACATGTCTGAGGGTGTGCATAAGATCCCAAGACTCACACACACGGCACAGCAGTCCAATTATACTGGGGAGTGTCCCCGGGGGCAGGATCACGTCTTCTGCCCCTAAAACAATAGCTTAATGGCTGTCTCTGGAGGTGAGACAATAGAACGGGACAGGTTTGATTCAACCTTCCTGGGTATTACTAAAGGTAAGAAAGGTGATTGATGACCCGCGATTAGCAGAAGGGAAGAGTTGATCAGGTCCCTGATTAAGTCTGATTAGGAAAGAGGGAGGAGGAGTGTGGGTGATTAATTCAGGAATTCCTGGAAGACCTTTTGTTTCTACATCTGTACACATTTCCGGGGTGTGGGGCTGCTAGTCAGTCCTGCCTCGACTCATGTTCCAGTAATTTTCCCTTCCATCCAGATTGGGAACCATTTGTGCCTAGCCAGGCAACATGCCATGTGCTTGAAGCACATGGGGAAAGGCTTATGGTATGTCCATATTAATAAACTTCTTTAATAGCGTGAGGTTATGGCTTGACTGTAACACCTTGATCCATCAAGGTCAGTATTGTCTACTCAGACTGGCAGTGGCTGACCAACACTAATTAAGCACTTTCATATGCCGTGATTGTTTTGAAAGAAGCATCCCCGTTTACTTTTCCACTGAAGTAAATCTTAGTTCAGTTCCTTTTCCTTGATTGTTTTTTAAGTAGGCGTCTGATTGCTTTGTAGAGTGACAGGAAAGTCCTGCTGTGCCATTATATACCTTGCTGGGATGCACAGGCATCCTGAGATGACCCCCGTATGGTGAACTGGTGCAGTAGAGTGGGTTGGTGTTGCTAGGCTAAATATCACTATATTTAGAACTGCCATAATATAGGTGTCTTTTTAGCGGTGCGACTTGGAGCCGTTGTGTAGCATGGAATTAAGTAGGGAGTAGCTTGTAAAAAGGTCTGAAATATAGTTTCCTTGGTTTAGTAAATTGTACACCACTTTGGGAATAAGTGGAAAAGGCTGCTTATCAACTTGGGGGTAGGAGAAGGTTGAACATCTTTGTGTTACCCTGGTTCCTTCAGTAATTTGAGTTATTTGAGCTATCACCAGCTGCAAAACAAGGATAAAACCCAGTTGGCCTTCTTTAATGGCATTGCAGCTCGATATACTATTCCAGATGAATTACTCCAACCTTCAGGAAGCAATGTTGACTTAAGGGAATAGGTATACAAAGAGGATGCCCTAATTGACAATTTTTTAATCAGTAAAACAAAATTTGCTCCATGGTATAAAACCATAAAAAAACCCATACTAGAGCACGTTATCTGACTGATATCACCGTCTATAAACTTAGGGTAGCATTTACGTCATTACGCTTCCAGTCTATGCCAACTGAGATGCTACTCGGGCGATTCCCAGAAAAACCCATCGATCAGCATATATGTATCTGTGGAACCTCTATTGAGGATTTACCACACTATGTTTTAAACTGTCCCTTATACCAGGAACCAAGGGGAAAATTTCTCACAAATATTTTATCTGGTCTCCATGGAAGCATTTTGGTACCACCTCTTTTGGCGCAATACCATGCGCTTGAGATCAGCTTCAGGTATTGTAAGACGTGCCATCATTCAGATCCATGAATCACTTGCAAGTTCAGCTGGCAATATTTTTTAAAATGCCCAGAGGGAGACTTACACTGAGGACACACACAAGCTTCTGTTAAGAAGCTTGGTAAGATTCAAGTCCAGTAGCACCTTAAAGATCAACAAGATTTCCAGATTTAGGTGATAGTATGATTGTCGTTTATGTCTTATGTTTTTTGAGTTTATTAATTGAAATAAAAATTTAAAAAAAGATTTCCAGAGGATAACCTTTCAAGAATCAAAACTCTTTACATCAAATACAAGTAGGAGTGGTGATCCCTGAGCTCATATATATATATAGGGATCCCATCCCCCTGTGGAGGCAAAGGATCACCCATTCCCAGCTGCCACCTCTCACAATGGCCAGTGGGGAAAGGCACGGGAACAGGGCAAGAACCCCCCTGAGTGCAGTCTCTCTCATGATGACATTCCCAGCGTGACGCAGAAGCATTTCAGAGTACACATGTGCTATTTGCGCATACAAGGTAAGAACTTCTATTGTCCTCCAACCCCACCCCGCCCTGTCCCCCGCTTTGAGCCCTGAGGGACTTGGCAGTCCTACTTGTCAGAAGGTGGGAGGCTATTGTGTATCAGACCTATTTAGCTCATCTAATAGCCTTCTCATCTGATACTTACCAGATCATCAAGCAATATTTTAATTTACAGTCCATTCCAGATAGTCATATCCGACCTTTCCCAAGTTATTGTCCTACCTCCAGACTAGCCATTAAGCCACTGTTTTGGAGCACAGACATCACTTGTGCTCCCGGGTATGCTTTGTCCTATAATTGGGCTGCCCAGCCTTGTGCTAAGTGCTTTTTACCTTGGTACCTATCTCTGCACCCCCAATTTGTTTGGGCCTCTTCTCTTCGTGTAACAGTAGTCATTTTGCTGCTCCTCTGTGGACCTTCTCTCTGAGACTAGTAATTATCACCCTTCCGAAACTGCTTTCCCATTTCCTCACTGTCTTCTTAGCTCTGTGTGTATTCTGTGTGTGTTTTCTGTATGCTTGGCCTTTATTTCTCTTTTAATAAAAAAAACCCTTCCTGTTGAACATTGCCTGTTTATTTGAGAGTTGACTAAGAGAACAGTCCTCGTATACATAGGTGGAGAATCCCAGTCACCTCCTTTCACTACATCTCCTTTAATGCTAATTCCCACAACCAATTAAAGACACCTCCTATTCCGGTAACAGCGTATTGCAAAGAAGGGAGTCAGAATGCAAAGGCACAATGCAAAATGTGATCAGCTTGATTATACTGGAGGGAAATACTTAAGGGTAGGATATGTTTTAGTACTCTCTTCTTAAAATGCATACGATATTAGATTAATGGTCAGCTGGGTGATTTTACAAAATTCTGATACCTCGAAGTCTTAGTTTGCACACTGATTTTAAGATAATTTCCCTTGAACTCTTTGTGACTTCTGATATGACTAAAATATTACACCATCTAGCCTTTCATTCAAGACGTACTTAAGTTTAATTTCAGAGGCATTTGTAAATTATAAATAAAACTTGGGGGAATTCTTTGTATACACTGCATAACGCAATGCATCTTTGCTAAATCTAAGTTACAATGCCTATTTTGGAAGAACTGGGATATTATTTCTTTGCATTGTTTAGAATATTAGCTGCATGGTCAATATATCTGTCATATTCTATAAGTAAGAATGGTTTTCTATCCATCTTTGTTTATACATTTTAAAGAAAATTCCTGCAGAAAGAGTCATGCTTTGGTTGGCAAAAAAACAGTAACTGCTTGCTAACTTTCTGGCATTGCCTGCAAAAATAATTCACTATATTTATATTGTGGGAGCCAGAATGAATTTTTAGATGACAGACTCTTGGTACTTAGTGGGAGACAACAATTTTATACCTTTGTCCTTTTTTCCTCCCACTAGGTAGTTATTGGGTGCAAACAACATAGCATTTAAAAATGCTAGATTTTAATAAATTTTGATTATATATGTGCTAAATTTATGTTCCTCGTTGGTTTCTTTCCTAGTGTTTCACAAGCTGCTGTTTGAGGTGCAACCATGTAAATGTCTTGAAAGTGTGCTCTCATGAAACTCCATCCATCATAGCTAATTACAGACCCCTGTGATCCGATGGGCTTTTAGTTGTAATTTTTATTCCCCTCTTTTTTCCTGTTTAGAGTTGTAGATCAATTTTAGTTGCAACTAAAACAAATGTGACAAAGTGGTACAGAAAGAGCCAACTTTGCCTTATTTGCCCTCATGCTCTTGTATGATTAAGAAACAACAATGCTGCCCATAAAGTTTGGAGTCCATATCAGCAAAGCAAAAATATAAATCTGCTTTATTTGAGCTGTAGCACCCAAAGCCTCAAGAGGGCATGCATCTTGGAAAATGCCTCTCTACCCTTTTCATAGCGCATATGTTCCTAGTCTGACTACTCAACAAAAAGTTTCTGCCATTTGGTCACTAGATGACAACTAACAGGAGCGTATACTACGTAGCCAAACTTGCTCTCAATCGCTGTATCCCTCTTGATTCAGTGCAATGAAGACTGGCTTGTGGGGATTCCTGCATCATTGAGAAGAAAATAGTGCAATGAGTATGTAGTGCCAGGTCCAGTTCTTTAACACTCGCTATGTTTTTGGTGACTGTTAAAGAATTGGCCCCAGCATGATGCTGTCACTTCTGGATCACACCTGAAGTGATGTCATCGCTGGGCAAGACTATCATGCACACTCATCCCCTCCTCCATACACCTCCTTCCCATTGCCATGGGGGATCTGGCAAACCTAACATCAGAGATGTTCACTCTGTAGCTTGTGGATAGCCACATTTGCAATTAGCATAAACCAAAAGAGCCTCATGACTAGCTAGAAGAGCAGCATGACATACCTGTAGAGCTTGCGGTTTGTGGGAGCGCAGAATATTTTCAAGTTGCTTACATAATTCTACCTCAAACAACAGGTTTTGAAATGAATAGGCAACTACATTAAGCTAAAAACTCCATCAGGGAACAAAGACTATTGAGGAATATAAATAGCATTCATCAAAAATTTACTAATACCTAGCATGCTATGTTGCTTGCAGGCCAATAATTGCCTACTAAGTAGAGATGGGCCCAAACAGCAATACAAACAAAAAAAAAGCCACAAACAGCCCAATCTGCTGTTCGCGAACAAGCTGTTTGTGAGGCCCCATTCTAAATGAATAGGTGGTCGTTGCAAGCCTCGTACATTGCTGTTCGTCAAGCCAGACAGTCTGGCACCTGCAATCAATTCCCTTGGCAACTTTGGCAGGGATTGTCTGAACTCTATCTGAACTCCTGCTGTTGCCCTGGAAACCCCAATCTAAGCCCAATTTAGCTTTTTTTATTTAATTTTTTTAATAATATTTTTATTTTTTATTAACTACATTAACTAACAATACAAAGGGAAGAAAGGGAACAAGGGGAGGAAGGAAAAAAAACACAACAACTACAACATGTAACCACTATGCTACACAAAATGTTTTCCCTTCATACTGCCATTATTCAAAAGTTAAAGCTTTATGTTATATTGATGGAGTGGTTGACCTTACTAAATGCAAATTATAATTTAAATTCAAATTAAATTTTCCTTCCCCTCCTGGGTCCCGGACACAATTCTCTCTGAGCAACTGCAGCCGCAGTGCTCGTTTCCCCCCCCCCTCAGACTTCTCCTTTTCGTCTTGCTTGGTGCACTGAAATTCCAGATTTTTATCCTCAAAATCCCTTAGTTGATCTTCTGATAATATCTTGAAAGCTTGATCTTTGTGACTAAACCAGATTCCTTCCAGAAATAACCATTTGTACTTTATTCCACGTTCTCTCAGAAGAGCTGCGAACTTTTTATACTTAAAATGTCTTTTCTGAACTAGAAATGGGACGTCTTTCAATATCTTAACTTTATTACCCAAAAAGTCCAAATCTGCATTGAATGAATTATATAGGATAGTGTCCCGGATCCTCTTAGATGAAAAATCAATGATGATCTCGCGAGGCAGCTGACGCTTCATTGCATATTTTGAAGTAGCCCGACGGACTTCCAAAATGGCGCTTTTTACTTCTTCTTTAGTTGCCCTAGCGGGTGTCGCCAGTAGTTCCGAGACCAGACCCCGTAAATCCTCATTTTCCTCCTCTTTCACATTCTGGAGGCGCAAAATTGTCTGTGTTCGTTCCACTTGTAGCCCGATCAGCTGGTTCTCCACCAGCTTAAGCTCTTTATTCGTAGCCTTCACGAGTGACGCACTTTCCCGAGCAGACTCCTCTGCCCCCCCCCGCTGCTTCCTTAATGGTTTTCACTTCGCTCTCAATTAAGCCCACCCTTTGATCTGTTTCGTTCAGCTTGTCAACAAAGGGTTTTATGGCTTCACCAACCGCCCTCCGCACTACTTCCTCCAACGACTCTCCCTTCAGGGCAGCCGAAACTGACTTGCCCAGAGCGGGACTTTGTTTTTTCGTTGCCATTTTAGGGGGGGGGGAACCGCCAACCAGATTCTGAAACTCAGCGAAGGGGAAGAACGAGCCTTCTTAGCTTCAGATCCCACCACCCCTTCGCGTGCGCTTGTAGTAACAGAAGGGATTCGCTTACTTGCAGGCTTTCGCCTAATTCTGCTCTTTGCTGTTTTCCATGGCCCGGCAGCACTCGAGGCGCTGCGCACGTCTGCCGGCCTCCGTAGGGGCAAACGGGCAATTAACCCCCCGCATTGATTCCGGGGGGCTCTTCCCGCAGCGTCCCGGACCCAGCCTCCCTCACTGGGAGTTTTGGGGGCTAATCTTCGCAGATCAGCCGCCCGGACAGGGTGCTCGGGCGCTTCCTCTCGGACCTGCGAAGAGGAGCGTCCGACATGGCTGAGAAAACGAAACCAAATCCCTAAGCCCAATTTAGCTTGATAGGCAGGTCTTCGTTTCAAGTGTGGAGCTCCAAATTTGTCACAAGGGAGCAAAGACGGGGGGGAGGGGGGATCCCAGCTCTGGCTTTGCAGACAGTGGGGAGGGAGGGAGAGAGACGGATGCTGTTGGCATTTTGATAGAGAGTGCATTGGAGCTTGAATTTTCTTTGTGTGTGGTGGGATAGGGATCTAGCCCTTCAGGTTCCAGGGCTGCTGCCAGGCTCTGGGCCAAGCGATTATTTATTATTGGTACCTTTCCTGCTTCCTGCTCAGGTAGGGTTTCTGGGAGTGGTGCGGTAGGGATCTACCCACCCTCAGGTTCCAGGGCTGCTGCCAGATTATGAGGCCAAGCTATTATTTATTATTGGTGCCTTTCCTGCTGCCTGCTCAGGTCAGGTTTCTGGGAGGGGTGCAGTAGGGATCTTGATGATGGCTGGAGGAGAGCCTGCTGGCCCCCATGAACATCCAACCACGAACATGTTTGTGAACAGGTCATGCTCATAAGTGTTCATTAGTCCCTGTTTGTGGATGGCAACGAACATCATGTTCGGGTTTTTTTCTCTGTTCGTGCCCATCTCCACTACTAAGTACTAAGAGCCTGTCCTATAGGGCAATGGCCTTACTTTCCTGGAAAATGAGGCAGGTGCCACATTGGGAGTAGTATCCAGGTAGCATGGCAAAGAGCCAGATATGACTCCTGAGCCACTGAGTATCACTGTTTTATATATTCTCCTGCAACAATGGCCAGTATCTCAAAAAACTTCCCAGTATTTTTGGTTACTTTGAGGTGCAGGGCTCAGTTAGTCCACAATTAAAGCAAATGGGAGGAGCAATAACATTCTGACAAAAATTCTAGTGAGAGCACGTGGGCTTGAAACTAAATGTTCATTCACCTAACAGTGGTGTTTTCTGCTGGCTTGTGGAGCCTTCTACCAGCAAAACATGCTTGTTCAAACAAAGCAAAAAGATTGCTCTATTGGTAGAAGGTTCCCTGCATCTGCTGAAAATATTAATGGAGTTGATTCTTTGGATCCAAACCTTGTATATTGATGTAGCATGTTACAGATGAACTCAAAAATACTGTTGAGCAAAAAACACTGTATATAGCCTAGACCCTGTATTCGATAAAGTGTGCTTCTTCCAACTAAGATAATTATTTCTTTACATTTTATTGCACTCTTGTAGTGACTAAGCAGTTGTTAACTTGCCTAGTATACTTCAGGGCAGGATATATGTATTTCGGACTTTAAATATTAACCAAGACTACCTTTTGATACACAATTTTATCTGAAAACATGTTTTATGTTTGATTTTAATGGGTTGCGTCCTATATTCTGCCAGTGAAAGGGGTTTGTAGCTGTGGCAGCAGATCTTGCCCACCTTTCCCCAGTCCCCTTCCCCAGTCTTCTGCACGAAATGTCACATGGCACAGATGGCTGCATTAAGGAGGACAGTGGGATAAAATTGCCCCTTCTTGTGAATGGAATTCAACCCATTATTTTTTCTTGTATATATTTTGTATATAGCAAATGCTATTAAGTAGGTAGAAGCCAATATTTCTGTTCTTTAAGTATTCATTGTATAGTTTGATTTTTTTGGGGTTTTCTTGTTATCAAAAAGCCCCAGATTTACCTGGGGTCCCAGTTTGCAGCCTGTGGGTGGTTGAGAGGTGCGGAGCATGGTGTCCACTAGACATGGACACAGACTGGGAAAAAACCCATGGACCATTGGTTGTGTTCCACCGCGTTTCACGGACTATGACCACGAACTTTTCACAGACCTGCCCCTGTTCATGGACCAGTTCATCGGTCTGTGGTCTGTCATTTTTGGGAGCCTTAGGGCTGCCTCCTTTGCACTCAGATATGCCAAACTCGCAGCAATTCTTCAGCAGGCTCTCCTTCAGCTACTTTCCAAATTTGGCCAAGATTGCATTTCAAAGGTCCGAGTTACAGACCCCCAAAGCGACCGCCCCCGGGAAACTTCCAATAGATAGAATAGAAGCCGCAAATGCCAGTTGACTTGTATTGGCTTACAGCAATTGGCATACCCCTAGGCTATCCCAATACTCCACAATCAAATAAGAATTGAAAGGGAAAAAATGAAACAGAAGAGTGAGCCCTCAAGGAGCCTAATAAGCTTGGTCCCAGAGCCTTCCTGCAGCCCTGACACTGGATTGGGGCAGAGCCCTGGGCTAGCCCATCACCCCACAATCAAATAAGAATTGAAAGAAAAAAATAAAACAGAAGAGTGAGCCCTCAAGGAACCCAATAAGCTTGCACCCAAAGCCTTACTGCAGCTCTGAAACTGGGTTGGGGCAGAGCCCTAGGCTAGCCCACCACCCCACAAGCAAGTAAGAATTGAAAAAAAATTAAACAGAAGAGTGAGCCCTCTGCTGAGGAAACCCAATAAGCTTACTCCCAGAGCGTTGCTGCAGCACAAGCCCCCCTCTCGTGCAATGCAAAAAAACTCCCAAAACAAGCAGTTCCTCATAGAGAATAATGGAAGCTCTCTGGTTGGCAGCCAGAGCTGCCTATCAAGGTTATCAGGGCTAAGATTGGTGTGTTCCAAAGGCAGCAGAAGGTCTGCAGTGACTCCCCTACATTGCCTATGAAATTGATTGCTCGGCACCAGGATGTCTGGTTTCATGGACCAACGGACCAGCCCAAAAGTCATCGTGTCCATGAAAAATTTGTGTCCCATGACTCGCCCGTTTGTGAACGCCGAACCGAGCCAGTCCGTGTCAAATTTTGGTCCATTTTTCAGTCTGCCCACCTCTAATGTACACTATTAATCTGGGCTCAGTGGTTCCCAATGGCCCCCAGGTGAGTGGAATTGTACCCTACTGTTCAAATGCCTGCTAGCCAATAGGCAACAAATTGGCTAGGCTTGTGTTGGGAGAGCTTCCTGGCCAGCGGACCTGGAGGGTGCAATCTTCCCTCTGGTCCATCAGCTGGGGGTAAAGGGCAGAGCTGGCTGAGCTTCCAACAGTTGGCTCCTGAACTGGTTTCCCACCCTTCGCACCCTTGGTCTAGGGATTGTTGGCTGTTTGTAATGGCTCTTGGGTTTAAAAAATCTGCTTTATTCTCTTGGCTATTCTGTGTCACAGCCTTTAGAGGGACGATTTTGACATTAGGCATGGATCCTTTTTGGGGGGGTACAAGGATCCTCTTAAGGGATCTTGGAGGTGAGGCACTGAGGGGATAAGCCCAGTTGGGGGCTGTCAGGGCATACTCCCAGGTGGAAGGGGGATCCATGCAGAGGTTTGTGCCCATGAGGAATCCCACAGCCTGTCATCCCATGGTTTACCTCTTCAGCAGGTGGGCTGAAGGGATGAGGGGATCACTGGCCAGTAGGCAGATCAGCCGATGCCTAGATCTGTGCCCTATGTGGCCCCAAGGCTCCATAAGCCGTAAATCAATAAAGCTGTAGCATTTTTAATTCCAAGGAGTTGTCTGAGTTTTCTGTCACCTTGCCCTCATCCCTCAACCCCGCCTTGACACAGGGCCCACAAATTCTTTCCTTTATTTTTTTATTTTAAAAGATCAGGAATTGTTTTTAAGCTGTATTGCATGATCAGTTTCAATCATGATCACAATTAGCTGTCTGTTTAAACAATCATAGCTTCTTTTAGTTCCTTTTAGAAAGAAATTTTAATTTTTTGCATTGTAATTCTTAACACAAATGAAATCTTTAGTCATCAAAACTGAGATATGTCCTAACACTATCATTTTGCTGTAGCCATGGAATGTAAATAAATATTTCTCTCTGCCAGTTCAGAATTTTTAGAACGCCTAAATAGGTTTGCAGAAGCCTTTAAAAAAGATTGTTTGTACAAATATCAAACTGTTTCCAGTCCTTGTTTGGAGCAGTGTATTTGGGGAAGTATATAATCAAATTAAAATGGTGAATGTTCTTTGTCTGGGTATTCCTTTCCTCCCAAGCAAGTCAGCTGGTCCATCTAGTCATAGTAAAGGGATGATTACAATTTTGGAAAATAATGCTTGCACCAAAAGAAAATACTACTGTTATATAGTCTTTTGATTGGACATCATGTCCCAGATAATCTTGGCAAAATTATTTTTATTCTTCTACTGCTTTGCAATATGAAGCAATAGTGTGGAGGTACAGGCTAGGGCTGCATGAGAAAACTACAGGAGAGTCACAATCTGAAACTCTCCTGGATTGATGATCAAGCATATCATACCCAAGGATCAGTTGAGACATTACACACAACCACAGTTTAATCAAACTAATTGGTTAGTGTGATTATTTGAATTTGAATAATCACACCACTAAGTAGTTAGTTAGGGTCTGTGAAATCAGGATTTGGAGTTGGTTTGTTTACCAAGAAGTCTTAACTATTGTTTTATGTGATCTCTCAAGGCAAAAATCCTGTTTGAATCCTGGCTTGTGCCCAAGCAGAGAGAAGGAAATGACATCAAAATTGTTCAAGGCAAACTAGGGTATGAATGATTGGGGGCAAAATCCTGGATTTACATACTAAACATAGACCATGGTTTTTCATTATGCTTGAACAAAGCCACATAATTCACAAGTGTTAAGAATATGCTTCCATGCGCTGGTTTCCCACTGCTGCTGTGGTGGAGCGGGGGGAGTGCCATGGGGGAAATGTTGCTGTGGTGATGCCGAACGGTCACTTTCAGTTGCATAGCTACATAACAAATCAGTAATGCTCTAGCAGTCTATAAAGTCTATGGTTTTACCATAGAGATTTAGGAGAATGCTAGAGTGTCACAGCAACATGTGCCATCCCTACTGGCTCTGCAATTGAAGTACTGTTGCAGCATCACATGATGCCTAGCCCTGCCCTTAAAGCTTCTGGAGTTAGGAACCAGTAGGCAGGATAAACAGTCTGTGCCACTTCAACAATAAGGTAATTGAAGGATGGAAAGAAGAAGAAATCAGGTCAAATTGAGATTGACGATATTATGTAGTTTAGAACTAAAAGCATCACTTTGTGCCTTCACTGTAAGCACGTGAAACATGAAGATGAGGGGTGAGGCCAGATTAACAGCAGGGCTTCCAACGATTCTCAGGCAGCTAACAGTGTAGCTACTTACTTTTTATGGAAGGCTTTTTTCTCCTAGTATTACTATTTATTATTTATCGAGGCGATAGGATGGGAGCTGCTCAGGCAATATTACATTTATCTTAGAGGAAGATGTGGGGAAGTGCCTCCCTCACCCCCATGCTTACTGGCAAGTCCAGGGGATAACCAGCGCCAGGAAGAGCTGCTGGAGTGATCGAAGGACATCTCAACCCAGCTGTCACTTCCACCTGAGACCTCCCCTCACACCAATACCCCTCAGACAATGGGGAGTAGGGGGAGCCATGCTGCCACCACAGCACCAGAAAGAACGCAAACAGTGTGCAGCATCCACGGAGCCTTGGACATGCCCTCTTCAATCCTGGAGGAAACTCAGTGCAGAAACCCAGGAAGGCAAGCAGCATGTGGCATCCAGGGCTGTCTTGGGTATGCCATCCCTGATCTGGGAAGAGATGTGTTCAGGGAATCAGGGCGTGGAAGCCTCGCCACAGCCACAGGAAGGCAAGTAGCATGTAGCACCTAGGGAGACCTTGGGCATGCTTTCCTTGAGACTGGAAGGGACACATTCAGGGGAGGTGGGCCCCTGGGGAGGGTCAAGGCCAGCCACTCAGGAGTGGCTGCAGCCAATCCCCGAGGACGATAAGCCCTGGCAAGACCTAACATTTTTGATGGGAATCTCTAATTCTCCTTCGGAACCAGAGACCTGACATCTTATTACCTGCACTATGGCAGAAGGAGAGGGCAACGGGACCCTTGAGAATCCTAAGGAACTATCAAAAGACCCCGGAAAACTGCGTGGGCTCGGTGCTGAGGCACTGATGGGACTTGGAACAATACTGGAACGAGGGAGCAGTACCCCACTGTGGTTGGCAACTACGCCTCCATGCTGGACCTCATGCAGGGCAGCAGCAAAAAGTGAGCAGGACTTGATGGAGCGCTCTACCAGCTCACCCCTGTGGCAGGCCAGCTCCATAATTTGGTAGGAAGATACCCCGCCTGAAGGAATCCCTCAAGGGGTATCTTCCAACCAGGGACAGAGAGACGAGAAAATGGCAGAGAAGTCGATGGAGGAGTATTTGCAAATAGAGTCTGTTTTTGGACAGAGGATCCCCTGGAGAGGAGGAAGGGAAGCTGGTGCCGGGGGAAAAGGGGTGAGCCCTATGGCAGCACTTAATGAGGAGTTACAGGTGATGAGGTGCAATTTACTTGCGCTGATGGGACTCAAGGCTTGGTGCAGGTGGTAGTCCAAACCACACAACCCTGAGGGCTGCCAGAACCACCTCTCACACCCACAAATGTCCCATGAGGACCGAGAGCACCCGGGCCATTAATGGAGGCGGGACCACGAGGTAGAGGGGGCTTCCCTGCCCTGCTGCTGCCCGAGTGGTGCAAGGTGGAGGCTCGGTTCTACAGCGATCCTGAGGAACTAGGATATTTCGTGGTGCAAGTGGCAGAATTTCTCAGGGAGTGGGGCCACACCTTCCTGGATGAAGCCAGCCGAGTAAGCTACTTAGGATCACGGCTGGGGCCCCCTGCCGCGAAGTAGTATGTAACCCTTTATGCCGCTCGAGCCCTGGAATGAAGAAACATGGAGGCCTTTGTCCGAGCTATCAAGGAGCAATATGAGGACCTCCTTGAGGAGGAGAGGGTGAGATTCAAGTTGAGGAGTCTACGGCAGGGCAGCCATCCGGTGTGAGAATTCAGGGAGTATGCGGCCAAGGTGCGAGACTGGATGGAGGGAGTAAAGATTGAATTCTTCCTTGTGGGGCTGATCCCAAAATTGGTCGCATAAGCTATGGTGCAAGATGATCGGAGAACTTTACTGGGATGGAAAATTGAGAACCAAGACCAAGTAGTCAAGCTACTGTGGATTCAGCATCAAGCGAATCAATGTAAATCCCCCTTGAACAATGGGGCCAGAGAGAGGAGATATTCCCAAAGTCTCCTTCCAGCTGTGGACAGGACCCACTGGCTTAAGCAGGGTCTCTGTCTACAATGCGGAGGAGTGGAACATTTTGCGGCCAATTTCCTGGGCCAACGAGTGGAGGTCAAAAGACTAAAAGAGCGGGGTCGAAAGGCTAAGAGAGGCCTGGCAGAACCACCTAAGCTGGTTCAGAAAATGACCCGCAAGAGAGCTACTGGCTTAAAGTTGGAAGAGGCGTCTGAGCTGTCTAGCAGGAACCCTTCCACGAGTGATGAAGTAAAGGACCTGGAGGCGGGAAACGAAGACAACCTGCTGTGAGGGCCCCCCGCCAGCAGGTGGCAGATGATCCAGCACCACAGGAGATGAGACCGAAAGGGGCCCTGTTCTCTTTGCCAGTTACTTTAGTGAACCCTTGGAGAGGGACTCACACCTGAGTGAGAGCCCTAATTGACCTGGGATGTACTATAGACCTAATAGCCCCGTCTTGGGTGAAGGGACTGGGGCTGGATGTGAGGAAATTATCCCATCCTATTGTATTTGAACAGATGGATGGGTCCATGATGAAAGGAAACCCTTCCAGTTATGAGACTGAACTTACTTGCATGGGGATGGGAACCCATTGGGAGTCCTGAGCGTTCGTACTTAGTGCAGCCACCAAATTGCCCTTGGTGCTGGGAGTACGCTGGCTGTATGATCAAGACCCCTACACATGTTGGAAGGTGGGGAGCTGTGTTTCCCAGGGAGCTGAGTTTCTCATTCCAGACAAACATGTCTGGAATGAGAAATGGGGGAAGCGGCTCCTCCCGCCCTTAAGACTGTCTTGTTGACTAGGGAGGAAATGGATCAAATTCCCCCTGAATACAGAGATTTATGTGTTTGATGAAAAAGAGGCAGATGAGCTCCCTCCTCACTGGGCCACTGACTGTGCCATTGAGCTGATCCCTAGGCAGAAGTTGCGAAAGGGGAAGCTTTACTCCATGAGCCCAGAAGAGTGAGCAGAGCTGTGAAAGTTCATTGATAAGAATTTGGTTTTATCAGACCAGCAAGCTCTCCCCATGCCGCTCCTGTGCTGTTCCGCAAGAAGAAAGATAGAGGATTGAGACTGTGTGCAGATTACAGGGGGATCAATGCAGTATCGATGTCTAATGCTTACCCCCTCCCCCTCATTAGAGACCTGCTGGGAGTAGTGGCCCAAGGGAAGATCTTCTCTAAGTTGGATTTGCGGGATGCCTACTTCTGGGTATGGATAAAAGAGGGGGAAGTTGCATCCCTATGCCTATGTATCTAAAAAAATTTTTGAGGCGGAACGCCACTGGATGGTCTGGGACAAAGAGGCAGCCGCAGTCAAATTAGCTTTGTGCACATGGAGACATTGGCTGGAGGGGGCGAAAATGCCCTTTGAAGTATGGACTGATCACAAAAATTTAGAAGCGTTTCGTGCCCCTCGCAAATTATGTGCCAAGCAATTGCGGTGGGCAGAGTTTTCTCCTGATTCATTTTTGTACTTAAACACATTCCGGGCAAATTGAACTTCTTGACAGACGCCCTCTCGGACATGACAGTCAAAAGGAGGAGGTGGTAGACACTGTTCTCACCAGCCCAGTCGGGAGGGGCTGTGTTCACTAGGCAACAAGCAAAATCCAGACTGATTCAGCCTGGCCTCATTGAGTGGGAGGAAAAGGTGAAAGCCAAAGTGGAAAAGGAGGGGCAGGCGCCCAAAAATGAACTGGAGGAAGGTGAATATGGAGGCTGGTACAAACAAGGGAAATTGTACATCCCTGCCAGCTTAAGAGGTGTTAAAGAATTGTCATGATGCAAAATTGGCTGGACATTTTGGATATCTAAAAAGTTGCATTTAGTGCAGAGACTATTCTGGTGGCCAAAAATGAGGCGAGATGTGTTGCACTACGAGCCAAAACAAACGAGACGAAATACCTAGATTCAACTCGTGTTCTCTTACCTCAAGGTTTGTCAGGAAGTGTAGGCGTCCTTGCAGCTTAAAGTTTAGCATTTACAGAGCATCAGGGAGGGAAGTGCAGGTGTCCTTGCAGCTTAAAGTTTAGCATTTACAGAGCAGCAGGGAGGGAAGTGTGGGCGTCCTTGCAACTTAAAGTCTCCCGGTGCAGCCAGGCGTCGCTCTGCAGGGCCAGGCCAGGTGAGGGGAAGGGAAAATGCTGCGATGCACCTTGAGAGCGGGAGGAAAGGTGCCCCACGCCTGCACTTCCCTCCCTGCTGCTCTGTAAATTCTGTAAATGCACTGTAAATGCCAAACTTTAAGCTGCAAGGACACCTGCACTTCCCTCCCTGCTGCTCTGTAAATGCTAAACTTTAAGCTGCAAGGACGCCTACACTTCCTGACAAACCTTGAGGTAAGAGAACACGAGCTAAACCTAGGTATTTTGTCACGTCTGTTTTGAGTCTACGTTTCCACTTGCCAAGTATACCTGATGGGAAAAAAGGGGGGGAAGCCTCCTGGACTGTTGCGGCCCCTTGAAACGCCGGCTCGGCCATGGGCTACCATATCCATGGATTTTATTACAGACCTCCCTCCCTCCAAGGGGAAAACCGTGATTTTAGTGGTGGTGGATTTGTTTTCAAAACAAAATCAAAAAGAGTCCAGTAGCACCTTTAAGACTAACCAACTTTATTGTAGCATAAGCTTTTGAGAATCACAGTTCTCTTTGTCAGATGTATCTGACGAAGAGAACTGTGATTCTCGAAAGCTTATGCTACAATAAAGTTGGTTAGTCTTAAAGGTGCTACTGGACTCTTTTTGATTTTGCTACTACAGACTAACACAGCTAACTCCTCTGTATCTATTTTCAAAACAAGTACACTTCATACCGTGTTCTAAATTACCGATGGCTAAAAAACTGGCTACCTTGTTCATGCAACATGTGGTGCATTTGCATTCTTTCCCTGACAAGGTAATATCCGACTGAGGATCACAGTTCGTGGCCAAATTCGGGAAAGAACTGATGCAGGTGGCCGGAATTGAACAGGGATTAAGTTCAGTTTATCATCCCGAGACCAATGGACAAACCAAAAGGGTTAATCAGGTGTTGGAACAGTTTCTGAGATGTTACATTAATTATCAGCAAAATGACTGGACCAATTATTTGGTTTTTGCAGAATATTATTACAATAATTGCATCCATATCTCCACAGGAGCATCCCTTTTTAAAATTGCACAAGGGTTTGAAGACAAAGCAATGCCCTTTATAAGCAATACGTCCCCAAGCAAGGGGCGGGGGAATTTAGCCAACTGATGGACTAAGCTAATGAGCCAGTGGGAGGTGATGAAACAAACATTGGACTACAAAAAACAAGCTGATCAAAAATGCTCCCCCCCCCCCGGGAACTGAAAGTAGGGGACAAAGTGTACGTCTACAAAAAATCTATGAGGAGAGCAACTGAGTAAAAAATTAGGGTGGAAATATTTAGAGCCTTTTGAAGTCCTCAGGGTAATCAATGAAGTGGCTGTGGAACTTAAGTTACCAAAGTTACCAATGTTGCCACAAACCCACGTCCAACTTGGGCTTAGGCTGACCTTCCCCTACCCTGAGGTAAAACTTCTCCTCTTTAAGCCTATGAAGCTGTATACTGGGCTGGGAAGCCTCTGGTAGTGTGGTTGATGTTAAGCTTCAACTTTCCTTCTTGTCTCACCCTTAAGAAATATTAAAAATGGTTACCCAGCCAAGTCTTAGTAGGGGACAGATCAGGGGTTTGCGCTTCCCTTTAGCAGAAATTGGCACACAAGGCTTGGGGAGGTTCAAAAGGTAACAGAAGGTTTATTTACAGTAAGTAAAGTCAGAGGGCAGGTAGGAAGATGTTTGAACTGACGTAACAGAAAGGTTTTCATACAGGAACTTCACTGGTGTGAGGCACAAAACAGTTGGTATAACACTAGGTTGCTGGCTTCTTACAGAGGTTGACACTGCTTCACAGATGTTACACTTTATATACTCAAACACAAACACAGCAGGACTTTCCCTCCTCTCCAGACTTAAGGGTGCTCCACTGAGACAAACCCTTCCTAGATACTGGGCAGGCGTTATAGTTATGAGCTATAACCCGGTTCCTGGCACTGAAGGGGAGACTCCTCTCTACCCACTTCCTTGGCCCTCTATAATTCCCAGATCTCTTGAGTCTAAATAGGAGAGTGCTGGTTTTCCCCACTTTAGTCCTAGGACTAACAGTGTTTCACAAACATTATTTCCTCTCACAGAGGATTCTTTGGCTGACCCTCTCTGGTCTAAAGCCAGGCTCCAACTCCCTTTCACTCCCTTGTTTACTCTCCAGCTCCAACTGACTGCCTCCCCAACATTCTATCCCCAACTGCCATTTCAGGCTAGCCACATTGGGGGTGGGGGGGGAGGAAACATGTCAATCATAGCTCACTGACTGGAAATCTCAGCATCTGAAGCTGAGTCCGTCACACATGTTCAGCCTGTATTCCATTTCATCCTCTTGAAGAAAGCACTGCTACCCAATGTGAGGCACCTTCAGCCTGGGATCCCTCCCCCTCTCATCATAAACAGACAACCTCACCATGAAGAGGAAGCTGTATTGGATTCTAAGTGGAAATGTGGAGAGCTGCATTATCTGATCCAATGGACTAATTTTGACAAGAGTAATGTGGAGTGGGTTAAATCTTCTGAAGTTAATGCTCCTAGGCTAGTACATCTGTTCCACAGAAAATAACCGGAGAAACCAAGAGATGGGTATTTCGTTGGGGGCGCAGACTATTAGATAGGCTTTCAGCATATCTGCCATGCATCTTGCACCATATGTATTTTGCTTCAGTGCCTCTGAGTATGTGCAAAGTAGAACCAGAGTTGTGAAGTCTTGTTACTAATTGCTTATCTTCCAGGCAAGGTGTTTTGGTTATGAGTTCCTGCAGAAGCCTGAGAACGTGACCTTGGATTTACTACGGGGACTGAACTGAGCTCCTCTTTCCCCTCTCCCCTTTTCCCAGACGATGCACGCCAAAACTCTTAACTTCCTTTCCTTCCTACTGGTGGGGAGGAAACTCTGACCTATAATTGGTCTTGCTTTACTACCTTTAGGCATTCCAGTCAATTCCCTTGTTACAGCATCTTGATTAAGCAAGTTGATTAATTCTGTTTTACATTTGGGCTTGCATTTACATTTTTGTGCACTACCTTTTACAAATAAATCAGTAAAAGTATTAGCAAAATTGTGGTGCAATTGTGCACCTAAAAACAAAGGGAAAAGGGGGGGGGGAGAATTGTGCACTTAACAGAGTGCACCAATCTTTCCCAAACCTGCTTTACTGTGAAGTTTTGGAAGAGTTTGCAGCAAAGCCTGGGTAGCTGCCATGTGGGTGGGAAAGTTTCGATTTTCCCAGTCCCACCCACATGACAGCCATTTTTGTTGTCCCCGCAGCAGCCATTTCCTCCCCACTGCTGGAGGGGGGTGCTTTTTCAGGAAGTCTCAGGAAAACTTTAACCTATCACATGGAACCCTTGTTGCAGTTGCACTGTAATGGCAGCTCTAACAGCAATTGGGAAATGACCCAAGCCTGTCCCTGTGTGGAAAACCCCTGATTCAGTGATGCAGATTTAATCCTTAACAACAACAACAACATTCGATTTATATACCACCCTTCAGGACAACTTAACATCCACTCAGAGTGGTTTACAAAGTATGTTGTTATTATCCCCACAACAATTACCGTGAGGTGGGTGGGGCTGAGAAAGCTCCAGAGAGCTTTGACTGACCCAAGGTCACCCAGCTGGCTTAAAGTGGAGGAGTGAGGAATCAAACCCACTAAAAACCTTTACTAAAAACAAATCTTTTAAATCAGCATATTTGGCAGTTGAAATTCTTAAAAAGAGCATAGATGTACAGAAGTCGGAAACTATTTATAAAATTATCTGTTGGACGTAAGTTTGCCCTTGACTGTATTTTATTGGGTAACTAGGTTAAACTTTTGGATAGTCTTGGCATTCCTGTGTCTTAACTTTCAGGCCCTTTATATGAGAAAAAAATCCCTTGGAATCTACAAATCACTCCTCAAATTCTCACCCACATACCACCAAACAGAAAGCAGAAATGATCTATGCCTGCAGGTCTTAATCTTTAATCCATTACCATCCACCAAGTACAGAGCATTATCACTGAACATCCCTCAAGCCACATGCAAAAACTAGGATAAAAAAGCACTAGACAAGACAGCTTTATATATATGATATATGCATTTGATATCCAGATCTCAGACATACATTTAATGAGACCTTTGTGCTTGATGGCTGTCAACCAACACCTTAATGTTAAATTTATAACAACAACAACAACAACATTCAATTTATATGCCGCCCTTCAGGACAACTTAGGCCCACTCAGAGCAGTTTACAAAGTGTGTTATTATTATCCTTATGACAATCACCCTGTGAGGTGGGTGGGGCTGAGAGAGCTGCAAGAAGTTGTGACTGACCCAAGGTTACCCAGCTGGCTTCAAGCAGAGGAGTGGGGAATCAAACCGAGTTCTCCAGATTAGAGTCCTGCTGCTCTTAACCACTACACCAAACTGATTCCTATTTGCAGTGTGCTACTGGGTAAGAAATCTGGGATTTTATCCTCCACGTAGGACAAACAGTATGAAACAACTCTCATCCACTGGCTGTCAGAAGTGAGGAGAAGGGATTGCCCAAAATCTTGAATGTCTCCAAAGAATTATAGATGTTCCCTTAGGTGCTACAGCTGTTAAGACTCAGTGATTTATAGTATTAAGACAAATGATCTATAGTATTGTATATGCCAATAGTATGTTTAAAATCACCAACAAGTAAACCCATGCCCAACAACAATTATCAACACTAATAAGAGAATCCATACTTCCCGCTCCCCAGAACCAAAAGGCTCTGCAATTGCCCACCAGACAATATTATGAGGCATACAGGTGGCCTGCAAACAGCTGAGCAGTGTGTTAATTGGCCAGATTATAGAAAAACATAAAGAATTATATCTTCATTCCACAAATGAATGCTTTTTGCAAGCACATTCAAATAGGAACTGAGTTCCTTTTCCCTCGTGTCTTATTTTCTTATTATATTGTCTGTGGTATTATTCT
Organism: Eublepharis macularius; assembly: GCF_028583425.1. Taxonomy (NCBI): domain Eukaryota; kingdom Metazoa; phylum Chordata; class Lepidosauria; order Squamata; family Eublepharidae; genus Eublepharis; species Eublepharis macularius. The sequence continues at coordinate 102,071,967 of NC_072795.1, forward strand.
TCCAAATTTACCTTTTTGTATGTGGGCAAGGTGTATTCAAATGTACTAACAGAGGGACAAAGTGCATTAATTGATATAATATTAGCAATTGGGACCCTCAGACATTATTTCCTGAACCCCAGCTCTGCTCTTATTTGCATTAGTGTCTTTAGCTCAAACCAGTCATTGAGAGTTTGGTGATCCAGCTGTGCATAAGGGAAGATCTTGCTGTCTGCAGTGTTTTTACTATGTGCTGTCACCATTTGAGTGAATAGGGCAACTCACACATTTTCAGAACCTGTTATAGAAACCCAGATTTTTGAGGGTATGTAATTGCATGTACAAAAGCTAGAAAACACACTTTACCGTTTTCACACAAAATGGAGCCCATGTCTATCAAGAAGATCATGGACAGTTTGCTCTTGTAGTACATGAGGTTGGAGCACCAAAATCGTGATGACTGGACAAGGCTGTTCTGTCTGGAACATGTTGTTCTCCAAGACGTTACATACGTTCCAATCAAGATTTGCGTTTTCTGTTTACATTGTAAGAGCTTGGGATGTGCATTTTTTTTTTAGCTGTGTCAGTCTCTGTGGGTCATTGATCTCATTCACTGTTTGGAAGATTTCTCTGTTCATGACTCTGTGAACTTTCCCCCCTCCTACTAATGCCAGATCTTTTCTTAGATAAGGGGTTTCTTTTATTGATCTCTCTACATCCTTCAAGTATTTTACTTAACTTAAGGTATAGTTCTTACTTACTTACATTGTTTATAGTTTGCCCTTTTCACTGAGACTTACAGCAGATTACAGTGTGAGTTAGTACCGTCAATTTCAAGAGCATTTCAATAAACAATGTAATAGGGTCTATAAATGCAAATTTGCAAAGATTTAAAACCAGCAGAAATACAATAGAGTTGAAGATATGCTGAAACATGTCTGGTATTGTTGCAACTGTCTAGGAAACACCTAGAAGCTTCGGGGCAGTGGGGCAATGTGATGTGATTGTGCACAGTGCTGCAACATCACTTCTGGTTATGTACCTGGAAATACCATGGTGTTGTGTAAATACTCTAGGAATTTTTCAAATCTCTATGGTAAAAACATTGTGGCATTGCAGCAATCCTGCTTTTTGCCTCCTCTTGCTCCCACAAACAGTGGTGGGAGCAGAAGACCTGGTTGCCTTAATCCCTAGCATGAGGCTTTAATCCCTAGCATGAGGCCTGCACGTTAGGAAGTCTTACAGTTTACCTATTCTTCTGGCAGCTGTATCAAGGTGGGATCCTCCTGCCATACAGAAACCCCACCAGGCAATAGACTTGCCTCCTTTCCTGAAATATGGGGCAAGTACCACATTGGAGACCGGTGCTCAGAAGAGCTTCAGGTGGTATATCAAAGTGCCACATGTGGCTCCCATGCTACTGAGTGAGTACCACTGGTATACAGCAAACTTCTCCAGACAATACATTGTACTCTCTAAGCCTCACCTAGCTCACAAGGTTACGACAACCAAAGCTCATATTGTCATGCCATGAGCTTCTTATAGAATGGTAGGGTGCAAATATGACCAGTACACTGTTTTTCTGTACATGAAATGAAAAGATTTAAAGGACAAAATCTGATCTACCAAGAGCTTACTTTGCAGAAGCCTAAATAAAAACTAATAGAAACCAGGTTGTTTTCAGAAGCAGGCCGTCACCACCACCAACACCAACACCCCAGCATTTGATGAATCTTCACTTCAGCAATACGCTTACACAACTACTAATCCTAGTAACCCATGTGGCATCAGAGGAAGGAGGCTACAGTAAGGATGGGGCAAAGGTACCCCCCCCCCTTATTGCTCCCAACCCACGAGGCCACCATTGAACACAGTTCTAGGATCAAAATGGACTGTGGTGGGGAGGAGAATGCAGCAAACATTTGTGCTTCTTGCTCTGATACATCATTGGATCCAACCAAAGGCTGTGCCAATACTGCGCACGAAAATATGTAGAATAAAAATCTTACTAGAACTTTTGTATAACCAAAATCCTGTTTATTATGTAGGATAGTAAAAGCAAGCTCTTTTATAGTAATTCCATCTGTGCTGAAAATATTTGGAGAAAGAGGCTCTACATTTTTTTTTCTTGACTTTTCCCAGACAAAGATCCTCACTTGAAAAGCAGCTCAATACAAATTGTTTTGTCCTTTGGATCTGAAAGTATGAAAAACATTCTTTTGCCCTACAGTTCTTTGCCATGCAGTTTACCTATTAAATGGTTGAGTACTGGCACATCTAAAGAAGATCTGACTCCTTTTTTATATTTCCCTATCCTCTTTTGCTCTGTAGGTATTTCTATCTTCTGTTTAGATTACCAGGACAGCTAGCAAAAGCTATGCTATGTGTCTTCTTTTGTTTTTGCTGTGCTTACTGTAGAGTTTAAAAGGAGCTGTGTAGATAATTCCAACAGAGGCTTTGTATTCTGCTGTGGGTGAAATATAACACAAGGCTATCACTTCTTCTCTCTTGAAAATGTTAGTTTTATGTTACACAATTATCAGTCTTCCTTTGTTCCTTCCGTCCTTCCTTCCTTCCTTCCATTAGGCTTGTTTCTAAGTGAACAGTAAGTTTCAGTTCTGAAAGCTTTTAATTTCTGGATGCATGGGCCAAATGATAACCCAGCTTGCCTGGTCTGGTTTTTGTTTAATAGGCTATTCTAAGTACAAGTGTTAGTGGGTATTATGCAAGTGTTAGTGGAATTATGCAAGTTTTAACTGGAGGTGTAAAAAGTCAATTGGGTAAATTGATAGCCTTGTGGAAACAATTCCTTTTTGTTCCTAAAGTACCTCTGCTTGAGAACAGTGTAGCCCCATCTTATTATTAATAGTTTTGTGAAAAAGTGTTCTACCAGAGTTGCCAGGTGTCCTACTGGGCAGTGTCCGGGGTCTGAGCCCCAGCCCCCAGACTTGACAAGAGGGAACAGCAGGGGACAAAAGGGTGGCAGCAACTCCACCCCCCAAGCCGGCAACCAGGGCCAGAACCTACCTACTCCATGGGGAAGGGGCAAAAGGCCAGTACCTCAGAGGGGTGGAGGGGGCAAGGAGAAACCAGCCAGCCCCACCCTCCAGGGGGAAGAGAGGGGGCTAAGCAGGCCGGAGGGAAAGGGACACAGCAGGGAGAAGGTGGGTCCAGCAGCAGCAGCAGCAACCCAAGCAGAGCCCTTACCTGGCAGGGAGAGGACGCCGCCGCTGCAGCCCAGAGCCCCACCATGGCTAGAAGACAGCAGCCTGGCTCAGGAGTTGCTAGAAGCCAAGCCTCTCCAGGGGGGGCTGCCACAGGCATTCTGGGGGAGGAGATGGGTAACCCCGCCCAGCATTGCTGAGCAGGCAGCTCAGAAGCTGGCTAAGGCAGCTCCTCGTGAGCAGGGCCAGGCAAGCCCAATAGCACAGAGGCTGGCTGGGGCAGCTCCTCGTGAGCAAGGCCAGGCAAGCTCAATAGCACAAGGGCTGGCTGGGGCAGCTCCTCGTGAGCAGGGCCAGGCAAGCTCAGTAGCTCAGAGGCTGGCTGGGGCAGCTCCTCGGGAGCAAGGCCAGGCAAGCCCAATAGTACAGAGGCTGGCTGGGGCAGCTCCTCGTGAGCAAGGCCAGGCAAGCTCAATAGCACAAGGGCTGGCTGGGGCAGCTCCTCGTGAGCAAGGCCAAGGAGCCCTCAGCTGGGGATGGCTCGCACTCAACCCCACCCTGCCAGCATGGCAAAAGGGCCCAGGAGGGATTAGTGGTTGGAGGGAAACACCTGGAGGAATGCACAGCTGGGCCCAGTCAGGAGAGGGAACAAGCCTGGAAGGAGGGCGGGGTGGAGAAAGGAAACCCTATAAAGGGTGGCTGGGAAGAGCTCTGCGGTGGTGGGTGTGAGTGAGGAGTGATGATGTGGAGTGAGAGCAGTAGGATGCAAGGGTGGAGGCTTGGAGGAGAGTTCTGGAAGGAGGAGATGGAGGACACAGAGGGTAAGCAGGCCAGGTTGAGCAGGCCAGCGAGTGGACTGAGAGGGAGTCTGGGTGAGGTATACCGCCCCTCCTTCCACAGAGCAGGGTCCTGCAGAGTCCCTGGCCACCCTGTGACGTCAGGAGCAGACCGCCCAGTGCCACGCCCAGCGGCAGCTGCGGCAAGCCCTGACAAGTTGGTGGCCCGTACAGGGAGAGACGTTCCGACGCAGGCGCCAGTCAAGGGGCGGCCTCCCAAGGCCGCCACCCCAGTGGAGCTCGGACTGTGGCTGGAGGAACGCCAGGATAGGATGTGGGGAAGGCTGGAGGCAGCCTACCCAGCTGCTCCAGCGGAACTAACACTGACAGCAGAGCCGCGGATGCAAGCCGGCGCGCTCACAGAGGCCTTGCCAAGGGTTTGCGCCTTCGTTTGGGAAAATAACCCACCGCCTGGCAAGCAGGTGCAGAGTCTATGCGCCACCGTGAGGATAGGCCGGCTGATCCTACAAGCCCTATTGGACTCCGGGAGTGCAGTCTCAGCAATTCAACCCCAGCTTCTCCCAGCTGCCACCCCAGTGCACCTCTGGATCCCGGTGACGGACGTGATGGGCCGCACCCAGCCGTACCCTACGGCCCTAATCACAATAGAGTACCTAGGGGTCTGCCACCAAATGGAAGTTGCCCGGGTAGCCCACCTACCCGTGCCAGTGCTGCTGGGAAGAGACGCCCCAGGGTTCTTCAGGCTCCTCAAGCAGGCAACGGAGAAATTGGGAAGAGACACCCCCGGGAATGCCGGGCTGCTGCTGGAGGCGGCAGGGGAATTGGCAGGCCCTCAAGTTGCCACCGCTCTGCAAGTGGAGGAGGCCAACGACCCGGGCGAGGGTCCCTCTGTCAGACCAGGGGCAGAACCACAGGTTGAAGACCCAGCGGGACCCCCGGCAGACCGCCCATTCCGCGATGCCCAAGGGGCAGATGAGTCCTTGCAGCGCTTGCGAGAGACAGCCGCTCGTGAGGAGGAGCAGGTACGGGATGAACGGAGGTCCCAGCGGCTCCCTCGCATCGAGAAGCAAGGAGGGGTTTGGGTTCGCCTAGCTCGTGCCCCAAGTGGCCAGGGGGAGGTCCGCCAGCTATTGGTGCCGGCGGCCTACCGGGCCGAAGTCCTCCGCACGGCCCATGAGCATGCGTGGGCCGGGCATCTGGGGCACCACAAGACCCTGAAGAAGATCCTTGAACAGTTCTTCTGGCCCTCCGTGAATGCAGATGTGAAGGCCCACTGCCGCTCGTGTCCCACCTGCCAGCGGGTGGCAGCCCGCCGCCCACCGAAGGCCCCCCTCTCCCCGCTACCCGTCATGGAGACACCCTTCCAACGGATCGCGATGGACTTCATTGGACCTCTGCCATGCACACCCCGGGGCCATCGCTTTGCCCTGGTGATTGTGGACTATGCCACGCGGTTCCCCGAGGTCATCCCGCTGAAAACCATGCAGACCCCGGGGGTGGTCCGGGCCCTGTCCAAGTTTTTCGCGATGGTGGGGCTGCCAGATGAAATCCTGATGGATCGAGGGGGCCCGTTCCGTGCCACAGCCATGCGCCAACTCTGCCGGAATTTGGGGATCCGGCAGGTGTTCACCTCGGCTTACCACCCTCAAACAGATGGTTTGGCAGAGCGGCTGAACCAGACTGTCAAGGAGGCCCTGAAGAAGATGACACGGGACAAGCCTCACCAGTGGGACCTGTACATCGACCCGCTCATGTTCGCCCTCAGGGAGACCCCGCAGGCCTCCACTGGCTTCAGCCCATTCGAGCTGCTATATGGGCGCAAGCCACGAGGGATGCTCTCCCGGCTGACAGAACGCTGGGGGCCCCAGGCCAGCAACCCTGCGCCCACCCCACAGGAGTACGTGAGCCAGCTCCGTGATCGGGTGCAACAGTCCCAAGCCGAGGCGAACCGCAGACTGACTCGCACCCAGGCGAAGCAGAAAGCCGCCTACGACCGGGGTGCACGGATGAGGACTTTCCAGGCTGGAGAGAAGGTCCTGGTGCACCACTCGGTATTTCCCAGAGAGGGAGGGGACGCTTGGAGGGGCCCCTACCCGATTCGAAGGGTGCTGGGCCCCACTACCTATGAAGTCCAGTGCGGGGTCGGCCGACGTCGGCGGAAGACCCTGCATGTGAACCTCCTGAAGCAGTGGCACGAGCGCCCCGAAGAGGAGTGTGGCATGGCTGAGGACCCATTGGAGCTTCCTGACAGTGAGCTGCCGTGGACCTCTGAAGCCCTGGAGTTTGAGGCGCCCAAGGTGGACCCCCAGCTTGATCCAGCTCAACGGGCCCAGCTACGAGACCTCTGCGCACGGGTTCCCGGGGTCTTCTCCCGCAGGCCAGGCAGCACCAGCCTGATTCAACATGCCATCCCAACCAGCCCGGGGCAGACAGCCCGGGCTACCTGGCGCCCCATCCCCAGGAAGCGGTGGGAGGCAGTGGAGAAGGAGACAAATGAGATGCTCCGGCTGGGTGTAATCGAACCCTCACGGAGTGCCTGGAGGAGCCCGATAGTCCTGGTTCCCAAGCCAGACGGGACCACCCAGTTTTGCATTGACTATCGCGAACTGAATAAGGTGGCCCAGTTCGACGCCTACCCCATGCCCCGAGCAGACGTGCTGGTGGACCACCTGGGGTCCGCCCGCTACCTGTCGGCCCTGGACTTAACAAAGGGCTACTGGCAGGTGCCCGTACGGCTAGAGGACCGGGAGAAGACGGCCTTTGCCACCCCCCAAGGCCTCTTCCAATTCAAGAAGATGCCGTTTGGCCTGCATGGGGCGGCGGCCACCTTTCAGCGGCTGGTGGACCAGGTGCTGGGAGAGTGCCGGGCGTACGCCATGGCGTACATTGATGATATTATTATCTTCAGCCCCGACTGGCCCACCCACCTCCAACACCTGGAAGCCGTCTTAAGGGCCCTCCAACGAGCTGGGCTAAGGGCGAACCCAAAAAAGAGCCACCTGGGGTTCCAGGAACTCCAATACCTGGGCTTCGTGGTCGGGGGAGGACAAGTCAGGCCACCACCGAACAAGGTGGCCTCAATAGCCGACGCCCCACAGCCCAAGACCAAGAAGCAGGTTCGGAGATTCCTAGGACTGCTGGGGTATTATGGGCAGTTCATCCCCCACTTTGCCTCCCGAGCGGCGCCCCTGACGGACAGCTTAAGGAAGGGGCTGCCCAACCAAGTCCGGTGGACCCCAGAACTAGAGGCAGCTTTCAAAGACCTGCGTTCCGCCCTCTCTAACGCCACTGCCCTGTGGAACCCGGACTTTGACCGGCCCTTCACACTGGCCACAGACGCTTCGGACACCAGCCTCGGGGCTGTGCTGACCCAGGAACGTGACGGAGCAGACGTCCCGATTCTCTTCCTGAGTCGGAAGCTACAGCCCGCCGAGAAGCGCTATGCCACGGTGGAGCGGGAGGCCCTAGCGGTCAAGTGGGCGGTGGGGGCCCTGCAGTACTACCTGGCCAACCACCCCTTTATACTGCTGACGGACCATGCACCCCTGCAGTGGCTCCATCGCATGAAGGCGCACAACCCCAGGGTGCTACGCTGGTGCCTCTCCCTTCTACCCTTCCAATTTACCATCAAATACCGCCGGGGGGCACGGCATGTGGACGCAGACTATATGTCCCGCATGTTTGAGACTGAGCCAGACCCCCACAACTCAAAGCCAAGCGGGGGTGTGTGTCCGGGGTCTGAGCCCCAGCCCCCAGACTTGACAAGAGGGAACAGCAGGGGACAAAAGGGTGGCAGCAACTCCACCCCCCAAGCCGGCAACCAGGGCCAGAACCTACCTACTCCATGGGGAAGGGGCAAAAGGCCAGTACCTCAGAGGGGTGGAGGGGGCAAGGAGAAACCAGCCAGCCCCTCCCTCCAGGGAGAAGAGAGGGGGCTAAGCAGGCCGGAGGGAAAGGGACACAGCAGGGAGAAGGTGGGTCCAGCAGCAGCAGCAGCAACCCAAGCAGAGCCCTTACCTGGCAGGGAGAGGACGCCGCCGCTGCAGCCCAGAGCCACACCATGGCTAGAAGACAGCAGCCTGGCTCAGGAGTTGCTAGAAGCCAAGCCTCTCCAGGGGGGGCTGCCACAGGCATTCTGGGGGAGGAGATGGGTAACCCCGCCCAGCATTGCTGAGCAGGCAGCGCAGAAGCTGGCTAAGGCAGCTCCTCGGGAGCAAGGCCAGGCAAGCCCAATAGCACAGAGGCTGGCCGGGGCAGCTCCTCGTGAGCAAGGCCAGGCAAGCTCAATAGCACAAGGGCTGGCTGGGGCAGCTCCTTGTGAGCAGGGCCAGGCAAGCTCAGTAGCTCAGAGGCTGGCTGGGGCAGCTCCTCGGGAGCAAGGCCAGGCAAGCCCAATAGCACAGAGGCTGGCCGGGGCAGCTCCTCGTGAGCAAGGCCAGGCAAGCTCAATAGCACAAGGGCTGGCTGGGGCAGCTCCTCGTGAGCAAGGCCAAGGAGCCCTCAGCTGGGGATGGCTCGCACTCAACCCCACCCTGCCAGCATGGCAAAAGGGCCCAGGAGGGATTAGTGGTTGGAGGGAAACACCTGGAGGAATGCACAGCTGGGCCCAGTCAGGAGAGGGAACAAGCCTCGAAGGAGGGCGAGGTGGAGAAAGGAAACCCTATAAAGGGTGGCTGGGAAGAGCTCTGCGGTGGTGGGTGTGAGTGAGGAGTGATGATGTGGAGTGAGAGCAGTAGGATGCAAGGGTGGAGGCTTGGAGGAGAGTTCTGGAAGGAGGAGATGGAGGACACAGAGGGTAAGCAGGCCAGGTTGAGCAGGCCAGCGAGTGGACTGAGAGGGAGTCTGGGTGAGGTATACCGCCCCTCCTTCCACAGAGCAGGGTCCTGCAGAGTCCCTGGCCCCCCTGTGATGTCAGGAGCAGACCGCCCAGTGCCACGCCCAGCGGCAGCCGCGGCAAGCCCTGACAGGCAGCATGAGAGAAATTTAAGTAGCAAGCTGGTGTTGCATATAGTGTGATGTCACTTCTGGGGAATACCCAGAAGTGACTTCATATCGCTCAAGGAATCACCAGAAACTATGGTTTTACCCAAGGTTTTTTTTCTGGAAAAAGAGGTGGCGGAACTCTCAAGAGGGACATGAGGAAGAAATACACGGGATTCTTTGAAATAATATTATTTTCAAGCACTATTACCAAGTATTTTCAAGAGGTTCTGGAACTGCGTTCCACCGTGTTGCCCCTGAAAAAAGCCCTGGTTATACCATAGATTCTTTTCAATGATTCCTATAGTGACGTGGTGTCACTTCTGTTTTTTGCAGAAGTGACATCACAGCATCCACAATGCTGCTCCCCCCACCAGGGTTCCTCTCCCTAAACTCCTGGTGGTGACCAGGCATGGCGTTGTAACCCTCTGTTCTGCTTAGCAAATGTGAAAATCTGCACGTATCTTTTGATTTAATCTGTGTTCTACAATTAGGAGCATTTAAGAAATTACTCATGTGTTTACTCCTAAATGTATCCTGCTGACTGAGAATGCTATAAAAACTGCTGGGAGAAAGGCAATAAAATGCAGTACATTGAAGTATGAGAATTTGCCAGTCTACAAATATTCTCAACAGTGGGGGTTTTCCCCAGGAAAATACCCTTAGGATTATAGGTATGTGGAGTTAGAGTTGGGAATTAGCCTTTAGCTCAATGTAGCTAGGGTTTATGTGGGGAATAGATGGCAGGTGCAGTGAAAAAATTTCCATTTCAGTTGTGGATCCATTGCTTCCAAACCAACTATGCTCCATTGCTATTTTTTTTCCAGCTGGGGCATTGCCAGCTCATAGTTAATTCATTTGGGGTTTTTCGTTATGAGTGTTGGACTCATTCTTTGCAATGAGGGCTTTCATGCTCTTTGGAGCAGCTGTTATTACAGATAACAGCACTGAAACCACACAAAATATACTCCTTCCTCTAAACTATCGACCCATTGAATTTGAGCACACACAACAATGGGGTTCGGTGTCTATGGAGCCCAAAGAATGCTTGGGGAAGGCATCAAGGTGAATATTGGCCAGCTGCACATGCACACACTTATTTTCAAGAGGGTGGGGACAGGAAGATGGGTCTCTAGGACAGCTGTTTTCATGCTGTCCAGGGTCAGAGGGTCCTGTGACTAGGACTTACCAGTGCCTCCAGTAGAGAGTCCTTGGGTGGGGCCGGAGCCCAGAGTCAACACAGTCAAGCCTACAGTTGTGAGTGGAACAAGCAAGGCACTGTCGCAGGATGCAGGAGACCCAGCAGAGGCTGGAGATGCTAGATGCAACTTTCCTGCAGCTTAGGGTTTCCAGTCCGCCACTGGGGTGTGGGATCCCCAGGTCCCACCCTCCATCCCCACCCCTGCTTACCTGGCAGGTAGAGGATGCACCCACACTCCGCAGTGAGCCAATTGGGGCCCCAAACAGGCTGAATCAGGCACATTCGGGGCCTAAATTGGCCCACTGTGAAGTGCAGGAGTGCTCTAGAACCCTCCTGGCAGTACTCCCACACTCTGCAGCAGGCCAAATCTGGCCCGTTTGGGGCCAAAATCAGCCCGCTGCAAAGCACGGGAGCACTCCATCGCGCTGCCCTGGCAGCACTCCTGCATTCCGCAGTGGGCCAATTTTAGCCCCAAATGTGTCCAATTTGACCCCAAACGAAATCGGCTCACTGTGGAGTGACTTAATTTTTATTTTAATCATTAGTCAAAGGGTTTTTTTAATTGAAGACACACTTGACAGTAGTATATTTCTATGAGATGTTCCTGAGAGCCTGTTTATAACATTCCCTCACTTCTTAAAAATTCTCTACTTGTTATTCTGGTTATTATTATTTGGGCTATTATGGTTTATTTGGGATTCGATCTTGCTTTCCATGTGTGCGCAATGGCGATTTTTACATGTGTGTATTTATCAGTTCTACAACAGATCTGAGAATCACCATCATGCCAATTCTTCAACCAGTCACTTGTGGCAATGAATTGGACTAGCTAACCAAAACACTTAACAATATGGGCAGTAATTTTGAATATAGGAGAAGCACTTCTACCATGATGCAAGAACACCATTTTTCCTTCTTTCCCTCAAGCCTAATTTCGATATATCAATATAGCGCATGGGCAGAAATAAAAGGGTGGTTCATGCTGTGACACCACCAATGCCAATGATGTAAACAGCACCGCTGATTGAAAAACCTGATAATTTAAGGCCCTCCACAGAGGGAGGCAGACGTGCAGATTACTGGTGCTCAAAATGTGGATCAGCTATTAAGAAAACCAAGAATAAGTGCAGCATGCAGAAACCCCCATTTTCATTTTATGCAGAAGTGATCAGTTATGTAAGCCATTGCATGCAGTCAGCTGTGGTGCAGTCCAGAGGCAGCATTATCAGTCCTTTGAGCTTTTTTCCCTACCTTTTTAATTTACGTCTTATTTTTGTGTATACTTGGGGAATCCCCCGAGTATCTACACTTCCTTGTCTGTGGGTGGCCAGGCTTTGCTGCTTTCATCATCCACACAGGGGCCAGCCTTTTTATTGTTGAGTATAATAACGGAGCTTAATGTCATGTATGCCTGCCTGTATACAGGCCAGTAATGTGTTTTGCATTTTGTGCTGATTGTGTTTGCAGAAGTTATATTCTGTGCACTGTACTAATAATCTGAGAGTGTGTAAACTGGTAACACGAAATGGACAAGAGAGCCAGTGGGGGTTCTGTGTTATCTGTTGAAGGTATTTACTTTCACTTTTACAGTAAGTGTGCTTGGATGCAAGCTGCGGGCAGTGAGTGATGTATCTTTTCTCAGAGACTGAGATGATTTCATTCTGTACTATGTCTAGCCTAAACTAATCAGTTCCCATGTAACTCTTTGGGGTTTTCGCGCCAGAATGTTAACGGACCCAAAGGCCAGGAAGTTTCCCTATAATTAACACAACCACTTTTTGAATAGTCACTTCTGCCAATGCATTTGTATAGATCACTTGGACTATATAGATCTCTAATAAAAGTTACTTCAACCAATGCACCTGAGTGCTTGCTGTGAGGGACTTGGGGGGTCTACCTTCCAAGGACTGACATTTGACTTGAGCAGCCACATCTCTTAGAGTTCTATGGGACCTGCAGTAAGTGCACAAAGAATTACAGCCTTAGAGATGCTAAATTAAATTGAAGCTCTGGGTGAAAACAGATACATAATTGCTTGGTTCTTGTAACTTTTTACCTTGTTTTAATTGCCTTAAATTAATATAGTGGTATATGTAATACATCTACCTTTTTGTAGATAATTTTCAATTAGTTGAACACATTTTGTAATTTACTTCATGCTTGGTTTGGGTCTAAAATCTAGCTATGAACACAAAATACAGGCTTCTTTTTGAAGGGAAACATTTTAATCTTATTTTATAGAACTCTCATCACTTCAGAAAAGTCTGTAAACATGCAAATCCTTCAGGACCTAAGAAAGTGGAAACTAAATGTAGGAAAGCAAAGGTCACATTTATTATCTCATGTTGATAAGTGTTTATACAATGAGAAAAACCAAGCCCTTGGGAATTGCACTGTAAAATGGAACAGTTGGTTTGAATTAGATGTCCATGTGAAATACAGCTTTTCCTTTCTTTTTCCTTTAATAAATGTTGTGGGAAAGTAAACCAAGCATTTTCTGGCTGTTACTGAACATGTATATGTGATCAGGTTCCGAGTACCCGCCCCACCTCCCCATATATTAAGATGACTATTCTCACAGACCCTAAATATGAAATAGGACTTTTAAGTATAGTCATATGGGAAAGATGGCATTTTAGAACATGTTGAATCTAATGTGTTTTGCATATTAGCAAAATGTATACATTGTAAGCTTCAGTGTTAACATGCACTACTTTGAAAGCTATTTATTTTAACATTTCTAACATTGAACAAGATTAGATTTCTGTTAGAACACTGCTCTTTTAGTACATCATTATAGCCTTTTTCTTGAAGCCAGAATTGTCACTCCCCTCTCCACCCCCATATACATATCTGTGACTAAAGCCTCCCTTTTGTTCAGGTCTCACCCTACATCTTTTTCCTCCTGGATACTACGCTGAAGGAGGATTCACTGCATTGGTTCCTATTTTCCTGCTCTTACTGGATTGCTTTCTATTTATGTAATACTATTTTCTGTGTTGTTTAACATATCATGTCTAATACTTTAGATTGTTTCAGATTTCTGTAATCCTAGTCCTGTTATATTGCTAATTAGAGGTTTCATTCTGATTATATTTATTTACACTCTGAAATCTGCCCTGAATCTTAATGAGAAATGTGGAATATAAATAAAGTAAATAAAATAAAGCATGGAGTTACAAGTGCTGATTAGTTTCTATAGTACTTTGTAGTTTAAAAATTATATACGCATTTTTTTAAGATTTACTATTTTACATATTACTAGTTTCATGGATGTGCTTATGCATCTATGCAAGTTTTCCACTTATATCTATGTGTGCGTAAATTACACTGTGTATACTAGGCCAATAATTATATTGCCTCTCATCAGAAGGATGGAAAGCCATCACGACTTCTTTGCGTATGATAAAATCTCACTGAATTAAAAACTGATTTGGCTGTGAAATAATAGTAAAGCTGATTTAAATCTTGCCAAAAATCAATCTACGTTATATTGTGCATGACTAATGATGTATTATTATGTAATTCTTGCTTGAAATAAAACAATGCAAGAGCATATTTATTTAATTTTTCAGTTAATTCAATCATTTGTAAGAAATGTTAGTATAAATAAAATGCTGCAACTATAGCTGATTTTTAAAATGTTGTATGTTTTATAAGGTGAGCTCTTGGGTGACGTGGCTGATTCTGACTGCAGGTTCTATGGAGGAAAAACGAGAAGTCTTCTCATATGTGGTACATGTGGCAAAATGCTGCTGGAACATGGGCAACTACAATGCTGTCATGGAGTTCTTGGCAGGTCTCAGGTACTTGCAGTTCATTCTTCAAATAAGGGATACTTGAACATAGATTCAGTTTTGGCTTCTGTTACATACAGCTGTCCCCTTAAAAATAAACAGTGAACAGTACTCTGTCAGTCAATGTGCTAAACAGTGTAGCTGCATCATTTCTGTTGTCTAGTCAGCTTATGATGGCTGAAAATAAAATAAGATGTATGTCAGTAATGTTACATTTTGGTGACAGAGATTTTTCCAAAATGCTCCAGAGACAGTGTCATTTATCTTTGTACATGATAAATAAGTTAAATTGAAAACATTAACATACAGTACTTAGAAAGCTAACATTACATCATCAAAGAAAATACACTAAAATGGCTTAATTAAAATGCTTTGCAATTTAAATATCTGTGCAACTTTTGATAAAAATACAATTTATTGAGCAACCACCTCAAATATTTTAAAAACGTTCCTGTTTTTATTAACAAATGTATTATTTTGAATAATATTTATATATATTATATATTCGTTACTCACTATATCTGTGTTTTTCACAAGTATCCTCTACCCATGTAAACTAGGAAAAATGCTTTAGAAAAAGTGGTGTGTGTTTGTGTATACTTCAGTTTTACATATTTGCTCATGCAGTCCCTGAGAGATTCCTTGATCCTGTCCTCAGTACTTGGAGGGAATTTTATCTTCCAAATTTACAATATTGGGCATGTACCATCAGTGAATTATATGAAGAGAATCTGCAACAGGAAGTATTGGCCAAAATTCAACATTCTAGTCTAATTCTTATTTGGGTTTGTGTGCCAACCTTTTAAAATATTGTGCTTTATAGTTTAACAATAATATTCCTTTTCCTGTTGGTTTAATTTTTTAAAAATTAAGTGAATTTTCAAACACATAGAGTAATTAGTCAGCAAGCTATATGCACAGATATTATAGGTTGTGCAGTTTGTGGAAGATTGTGGTTGGTGTTGCCTATTGCCTATTCCAAGTAGGATGCAAAAATTGCTCATTCAATGTTAACAATTAAATGGTTTTAGTTTTTATGTATTTTGGTTTGCATATCTGGAGGCATTCTATTCAAATTAGGGAAAAGCTTTAGGTTGCAGCAAGAAGAAACTCTGTGTATGCAGTTCATTTACTTAAAATGGTTGCAGTTTGTTCTTATAACCAAATACCTCTTGAGGTATACCTCTCACAACTCAAATAAAAACAATAATAAATAAAATATCACAAGAGACAAACAGCAGCATAAAAGAGCAAATAAGAACACTAAAACAACCATTGGTAGGCATGGAAATTAAATATCAGTAGACAAGCCATCAAGAAACGTTAAATGTCATCAAAAGCTTCTGAAAATAAAAAATGCTGCACTTCGAGCCAATTGAAGTTTCTGGACTGTCTTCAAAGACCAATGCTCCATAGGACATATTACAGTAGTCTAACTTGGATGTAAGCAATCCATATTCACAGCCATGTTCATTTGCAGTTCCCCGTGTAGCTTCAGTTCCCCACAGCCAACAAGGCAAGTCACAGCTCTGTTTTAAAAGTAGATTGTCACTTTGATGGTTCTAAAATAATCACGCAAAATCACATTTTCATCATTAACTATTCAACACATCATGTCAGCCAAAGTGCCAAGGTACACAGTGGTTTATTTGGATGATTACATTTCAGTATAGAGTTTAATTTTTTTCCAAACAGATCAAGAAAAGTTTTAAAAATGTGGCAATTCATGGACCAGTCTGATATTGAAACCATGCGAAGCTTGAAAGATGCTATGGCACAGCATGAATCATCATCAGAATATAGAAAAGTTGTCAACAGGGCCCTGCATATCCCAGGATGTAAAGTCGTTCCTTTCTGTGGTGTATTTTTAAAAGAACTCTGTGAAATTCTAGATGGAGCTGCAAACCTCATCAGGCTTTTTCCTCAGTACAACTCTCAGGATGAAACACTAGAGGTAAACAAATGAAAGTGAGCTCTGATATTTTAAAAGGCTATGATAATTCCTGCATTTATTAATAATTGAGTAAAGATGGAACAGAAATGCAAGTGTGCAAATGTATAGTAGTTTATGAAATTCAAGCCCATAGTTTTCCAACCAGCGTCTCTAGTTGCATAACTATACTGTGTTAATTACCTGTTGTTGAATACTAGGCTAGGGTCCAGATAACTGCTTAAGCTCCACAAGGGATTTATGTTAGCCCAATGAATTTTGTTTTTTTGGTTTGAACAGCTGTTCTCATGCTACATTATAAACTGTTTCTAAAACTCTTTATTTCAAAAATAGCTTCCCTCCTGCCCCACCAAAGATCAAAACTATCTTGGATTCATAGCTGTTTGGGTCTTACACTTCATTTGTTGCATTAGTAAAAGTGAAGTTGATTAGTATGTTCTGTCAGTGAAATACCCTGATTGTGTAGTCTCTGCTAAAAATGTTTCTTCTTTAGACTGACATCTTAAATGGCAGCATTAGCTTTATCAAAAACAGGAAGAACTGCTGTACTATTTTTTAAACTGAGGTGAAATGGCTAAAGCAAAAGTAATGAGCACGTGCCTTCATTTTGGTCATAATTTACGTGTACATATGCAGTTTTCACTTTAAAATAGCATACACATTGCAGCTTAAATAAGAAAGTAGAGTAGTTCAAAGGCATTACCTTTTATTTGATAGGTTATGATCTGGAGGTTGGAAGAATCTAGTACCATTTTTGTACCAAGGGATCTTGTTATAGTTACTTAGCCTACAGAGAATAATGCTTTGGTTACAATTGCTTTCTGAACTAATAACCATCCTATGCTGATTTGGGTGAGCATGAGTGTTGTAGAGCCTTTTAGAAGCCTTTAAATCTGGGAGGGAACATGATTGTGCTTATGGATATACTTACTCAAGGAGGCTTTGATGGTTTCTTCTTAAGAAGGGACAAGCTGAGAACAGAGAATGCTCCTAGACATTAAGGCCAATTGAACAGGATGTCATAGCAGCAGTTTCTGAGACTCGAAGATGGAATTTGGGGTTGAAAAATGAATTTAAGAGATTTATAGAGCAATCCTATGCCAATTGAAATAAATAACATCTTCCACGACTCTCTCCATGGGCTTCCGTATAAAATTTCGCATGTTGCACTTTAAATGAAAGCAAGGAACTATACGGACTGTAAAGACTTGTTTGAATAATATATGTGCTGTATATGATTATACTGCGTATTCCTGTTTTGTGTATTTAGGAATTGTATACTTGAACACATTGCACTTTGCACTTTTATATGTGAATAGAAATATATTTACAATTGCTATAGTGGTTTCCTGGCATCGTGTGGTTTCAATTGAAATAAATGGGCTTAGATTGGTGTAACTCTGCCTAGGATTGCAATGTTGGATCAGTGTATTATCAGCCATAGTTTACCAGATTACACACAAGCCAAGTAGAGTTCCCTCCATGTGCTGTACATTGTAAAATAAAGTGGTTATAAGAACTGAAAATCCTCTCGCTTTGTGAAAGATCTTGGGTTCCCCCTTTGAAGCTGTAATGTAACAGATAAAGTCTGTAGACTGAACGCAATCAATTCAAGCAATCCCAGATCATATTAACAATGAGAGCTATCCTAGTTGTTTTTTTGTTATATAGAGCAAGATATATTCCCAAGATATCATAGTAATTGACTGACAGTCAAGGGCCTTCTGCTGGCAAGCTGCTTTCTAGAGCGACCTGCCCTACTTTCTGGTACAGAATGCTATTTTAGCTTCATTAGCACATTCTGATTGCCAGTTATATAGATTTGGAATGTCTATCTAAAAAGTACTTATTATGTAATAGTGTTTGTTCATTTATTTACTTCCTTTATACCCTGTGTTTCTCTCCACTGAGGATCTTATTTCCCAATAGTTAGCGCTACATCTTTTTTTTTTTTAAGTTTGTAGCTGAATACAGTGGCCAAGATAATTATTTACAACGGATAGGTCAAGATGGCCTACATAATATGGAAAAAGAATCGACAGCTAACTACATCTTCCAAACCATTCGGAGCTGTAACCGCAGCCTGGAATCTGAAGATGGAGAAGACAGTTTTATTGAATATGATGATGTAAATTCTAGAAGAAATTCCTTAAAGGACAGAAACCGCTATCAGTAAGTTTTTTAAGTTTTTAAAAATACTATTGAATTTTTTCAAGTTACAAAATAGAATGAAAAATAGTAATACAGGTATGATGCGGTCATGCCTCAGGTAGGGTGAGCCACCACTCTGGGATTTAGGGATCCTTGGGAAGGCCCAGAGTACCCTCCCAACCCTTCCGTAGCTTGGCCAATAAACTGGTGTGAGGACCCAGCAGAGTAACAACAAACAAAAGGATTTATTTACAAGGAAGCCAGTTAATATCAAACAAACAAACAAAGAAGCAAGGTGCCTTAGCAACAATAGATGGGTGAAAGCAAAATAAACAAAAGGCCCTATTACGACTGAACTCACTGTCCCTCTGTCTCCCAGGCCTGTCTTCTCACCCTACCTGGATGAGGGCCTCTCCCCCTAGCAGAAACCTCCTCTGGCCTGCTCCCTGGGAGAAAGAACCCAGGCTTTCCCCCCTCCCAGATTTATATAGCATTAGCCCCGTGTTTTGATTGGCCAAAAAGGGCGCCAAAATGGCCCAGGGGCTCCTTGGAATTGTAGGTAGGCCTACTCCCACTGCTAACAGGCTTCTGAGGCCTTGCTAGGCCTTCCTGGCACAGCCAGATCATGACAGATGCATTGGTTAAAACATTCAGAACATTATTATTTCCATGGGAAAATTATATTAATTGTCTGTTCCAGTAAGATGGAAACATATTCCAGCTAACCATGTAATTTCTGTTTATTAAGTTTCTCTGTTTTTATGAAAATTGATTAAATACAAGTGTCAACATATGAATTGTCAACAGTCTTCTTTACCCAATCTGATACTTCTTCAACTTCTGGCTGATTTGCTGTTGTCAGATTAAAGGCTGGATGTGAGTAACATCAAGCAGAGCAGAACTTGCAGGAGGGAACTTTGCCGATTTCCCTTATTGCTGCAACTTCCTGGGCCTTACAAAATCTGTTTCTGAGGGTTACTCTAAATGTTACTTCCTTCACAAGTTCTCCATGGAGCCAACCCAGGTTTGTGCAGACACACAGCAGCTTTAGGGAATTACTTGCATAAAAAAGTGAGCCCCAATAGGCTTGGAAATCTGCTGCTGGGGAAGGGAGAGCTGCCTTTCTCTCAAGCTTTTTTCCCAGAGTAAAAAGCGTGGTGGGGGGAAGAGAGTTTCCCATTTCTGCTCACAAATGGAGGTATTTTGTGCATGTGGGACAACAGAAATGGGAAAAATGCTCCCCCTTCACTGTTTTTGCTTTGGGGTGGGGGGAAGGTTGTGAGAAAGGCAGGAGCATTTCTTCTCCCAGTGGCAGCTTTCCAAGCTCATTCGAGCTCTCCTTTTTTATGCAAGCCATTCCCCAAAGTTGCTGTGTGTCTGCGCAAGCCTGGGTTGGCTCTGTGGAGAACTTGTGAAGGAAGTAACATTTAGAGTGACCCTGAGAATTAGATCCAGAGGAGTTAGCCGTGTTTGTCAGTGTTTGCATCTGACGAAGAGAACCAAAAGTTATTGGGGATAAATCCAAAGAATGTCCCAGGATATTCACAATTTTTTAATGAACAACAGTCCAGAATTTCTGTGTGTATGTATAAAGTGCCATGAAGTCACAGCTGACTTATGGCAACCCAGAGGGTTTTCAAAACAAGAGACAGAGGAGTGGTTTACCATTGCTTGCCTCTGGTGACCCTGGAGTGACTTGAGGTTGCCATCCAAGCACTAACTAGGACTGACCCTGCTTAGCTTCTGAGCTCTGATGAGATCCAGTTAGTCTGGATTATCCAGATCAGGATCAGGGCAGAATTTCTGTATTAATATACAAGTTCACCATACACGAGACACTGTCCTCTTTTCTTTACCACATTTCCAAAAAAATCAGATTCACTAGAGATTTTAGCTAACCTATGTAATCCTTTACAGCAGTTTCGTCTTAAGCTAGTCAGGGTTGCCATTCCCCCAGTGGGGGTAGGGGACCCCCACCACCAGTGAGTGCTTTCTGCCACTGCTCTGCTAGCCTGTGGAGGAGGAGGGGCAGGAACCTCTGGGGATCACAGTGTGATCTGAGGCTTTGACATCACTCCCCGTGTATTGCTGGGAGATGCCAGGGACACTCTGGCATGTGGGCAAAACCATAGAGTTTTGGGTTAAACTGTAGAGTTTTACCCGAAAGTCATAGCATTCCTGGCATTCTCTGGTGACACACTGATGTCACTTCTGTGTGCATGGAGAGTGATGTCAGTGTGTCGCCAGTGACATTATTGTGTTACTGATGAGCCCCCACACTGTAAAAATAATTTATTTCTTTAGTAAAAATTGTTTCCCATATTATCTCTGATACCTTCTCTCCACTGCCAATATGCCTTTCAATCAGGTTTCAGAAACAGAATTTATAATGTACAGGTTTTGAATGTTTTTTTTGTATTTTAATATGCTGCTTTATAAAAATTTATTAAACTACAGCAAGTGTCTATTTTGCTGGGCTCTCTCCTCAGAGTCATGCATGAAATCATGGCACTCAGATGCTTGGAATTCTTCTTGTTAAGTTTTACATTTCCCTGTGATGTAATTACTTCCAAGCAAAGCCTTTTCATCTTGTGTATTAAGTTTTAAAAATCTACAGATTCATCTAGGACTTGGCCGGTGATGCCAGGAATAGCACCATGGCATCTATGTTGATCTTAGCTCAGAACATTATATCCTGTTGGAACAGCAGTCTGACCCAGTCAAAATAAAGGTTATTTATTATTGTTCCTAATCCCAATACATTTAAGGGCATGTTATCCAAGGTTCATAAATTATCTCAGTGAATGCTTATCAAAGCTAATAAACTCTTTGCGTATTCACAATAGATCAGCACAGTCATTCAGCACAGGTGTTGTTTTAATTATGACACATGAGAACACTCATGTTATGTGACCTGAGATACCCCATTTCTCTCTATCCAGTGAGAAAGCTAGCTAAAAAATGAGACTGGAGTGCAAGATATATATTACATAAGAGTAATGCAAAATTCAAGGCCTTTTACAAGAAATTAGTGCGTGTTTTATAGCTTGAACATGGAATGAACATTTACCTAATGTTATAAGCATATGCTGACTTTATTGGACAGTGCTAGAACTATATTCACGAGAAGAATTATATCCTGTATTTGTGGTTCTTTGTGGAGTCCACTTGAGCAACAGGTATGGTACAGCTGACAGCATTTTGGACCTGGTTGGCAGAGCCCCAAATGGAGGTCCTCTTATCTGAAGTTCATTAGATAATCACTGTTTTTCAGCCTAAACTATCAACAGGGTTATTGTGAAGTTGTAATTCAGTGAGGGCCATCTCCTTTGAACAGGTAATAACTAACTTTTATTTCTTGTCCAATGGGTCTTATGCTTTGATTACACAGAGTAGAATCATTATTTTAGTATAGATTGTTTGGGTTATACTATATGTTATAATGTAGTTGTATATCTCAACTGCCTTTTCTCTGTTGTAAAGTGTCCTTGGAAAGGGTTCAGCATATGAAGTTGCCTTATACTGAGTCAGACCATGGGTCTGTCAAGGTCAGTATTGTTTACTCTGACTGGCAGCAGCTCTCCATGGTCTTCGAGTGAGGTCTGTAGCATCACCTGCTACTTGAACCTTTTAACTGGAGGTACTGGAGATTGAACCAGGGAACTTCTGCATGCAAAGCCGATACAAAAGCTCTGCTACTGAGTTATAGCTCCTCCCCCAATTCTTGTTCTGTGTAGAAAAGACAAAATTGTCAAGAGGGTGTTTTCTCTGACAGTTAATTTTCTCCAGAAACTTTCTCTCTACTGCTTCCTTCCCCTTCCTGTGGATGGTCGGCCTGTAAACTCAGAAGTGGAACGCTGTGGGGGGAAAGTAAAAACAGTTGGATAAAAAGGTTTGTTGGAAAAGAAGCTGGTTTCCCTCAGCTCCTTCCGCCCTACAAATTGTTTTGACATGAGGGAGCAGCTCTCAGACTAGTATTACAGTTAGCTTTTATACTTTTACAAATTACAGTTAGTATTTTATATTTAGCATTTATACTTTTATAAATTACACTTTCCCCTTTTGGATACATACCTTAACGTGGTGAAGGGGTTTTGAGTGTGTCAGTGAAGCTGAGAGCAACCAAGTCAGGAGCGCAGGCTTGGTCAAGAATCTCAGCCCCAGAAAGGTCACTCAAGGCGGAATGGTCAAAGCTGAAACACCAGATTAAGATGCATCCACCCCCTTCAGGAATCAACGGTCACATTATCAGAAGAGAATGGAATATTCCAATGGTGATGGGAGCAGAGAAGTTCTTGAAGGTTAGCTACTGAGCAGCAATAGTGGAAGGTGACACTGGCAGAGGATCTTTCACAAACAATGGCAGTGTCACTTCAGCTAACCCTGGTTAGTGCTGCGCTGAAGGCGGCAAGGGTAAACCGTTTCTGCTAATCTCTTACCTTGAAAACCATATGATGAGACAGTTCAAAATGAAAGAAGATATAGTGCTGGAAGACAGGACCCCCAGGTCAGATGGCACTTAACTAACTGCTTGAGAAGAGCAGAGGACAAGTACAAATAACACTGTTCTTAATGATGGGACTGGATTAAAGCCAAAATAATGTCTAGTTGCTGATTGAATAGATGCAAAAGGAACATCCAAACCTGTGCAACACACACAATAGGAACATGGAACTGTGACGGACTCAGCTTCAAAAGCTGGGATTGCCAGACAGTAAAGAGGATGATTGACATGCCCCCCCTTTGTTGCCAGCCTGAAATTGCAGTTGGTGATAGAACGTTGAGGGGCTAACAGTTGGAGTAAACTGACAAGTGAAGAGAGTTGGAGTCTGGTTTCTGACCAGAGAAGGTCAGCCAGAGAGTCCTCTGTATGAGGAAGGAAGGGAAGGAGTTCAGTACATTCCTGAAGCACTTTTAGTCCTTGGACTAAAGTGGGAAAGACAGCACTAACTCCTGCATAGACTCAAGAGATCTGGGAATTATAGTGGGCCAAGGAAGTGGGTAGGAAAGAGTCTCTCCTTTGGCACCAGGAACAGGGTTATAGCTCATAACTGTAATGTCTCCCCATAATCTAGTAAGGGTTTGACTCAGTGGAACTGAGCGGAGCACCCTAAGGTCTGGAGAAAGTCATGCTGAGTCTGTGTGTTAAAAGTGGAACATTTGTGAAGCACTGCCAACCTCTCAAAGAAGCCAACAACTTAGAATCAAACCAAGTGTTTTGTGCCTCACACCAGTGAAGTTTCTGTACAAAAACCTTTCTGTTACTTCAGTTCAAACACCTGCCTACCTGCCCTCTAACATCACATACTTGTAAATAAACCTTCTGTTACACTTTGAATCTCCCCAAGCCTTGTGTGCCAGTTTCTGTTTACGGGAAGCACAAACCCCTGATCTTTCTCCTACTTGGACTTGGCTGGGTAACCATACTACTTATGGTTACTACTTACTGAACGGTGGGACAAGAAATAAAGTTGAAGCTTAATGTCAACCATGCTACTAAAGGCTTCCCAGCCCGGTATATAGCTTCATAGGCTTAAAGAGAAGTTTTCCCTTAGAGTAGGGGAAGGTCAGCCCAAGATTGAGATGTGGGTTTGTGACAGGAACATATGAAGCCAGGTAAGCTAGAAACGGTAAAACAAGAAATGGTACATTTAAATATTGCAATCCTGGGTGTGAGTGAGCTAATGAGGACCAACTCAGGACATTTTCAGTCAGAAAACCATGAAGTGTTTTACTGCAGAAATGACAAACGTAAAAGAAACGGTGTTGCTCTAATAGTGCGATGAGACAAAACACACGCTATCATGAGCTACACTGCAAAGTCTGACTGATTAATATCAAGATGGGTAGCCGTGTTTGTCTGTAGCAGTGGAAAAGAGCAAGAGTCCAGTAGCACCTATAAGCCTAACAAAATTAGTGGTAGAGTATGAGCTTTCGTGAGCCACAGCTCATTTCTTCAGATACCTGAAGAAGGTATTTAAGGAAGGTATCTGAAGAAGTGAGCTGTGGCTCACAAAAGCTCATACCCTACCACTAATTTTGTTAGGCTTATAGGTGATACTGGATGCTTGCTCTTTTCCACTGATTTAATATCAATCAGCCTTCATGGAAGGCCTGTTAATGTAACCATCATTCAAGGTTATGCCCTAACTATAGATGCTAAGGAGGAAGAAATTGAAAACTTACCCAAGTATCCAAGAAGAAATTGATCATACACCTAAACAAGATATGCTGATAATCATAGGTGACTGGAATGCAAAAGTACAAGACAACGAATCAAACATTGTTGGAAAATTTGGACTAGGATCATGAAATGAAGCAGGAGAGTGACTTATAGAATTTTGTGAAGTCAACAACCTGTTTGTTGCTAATATATGCTTCGGGCAACCCAAAAGGCAATTGTATATGTGCTTAGTACTCATGGCCCCTTCTTACTCAATGCTTAGTTCATGTGGCCCCTTCTTACATGCCTAGGGTAAAGCCAATCTCCACCTTGGGATCAGGTGGCAATTTTTCCCAGGCCAGTTTGGCTAGGGATACTTACAATGTTTTGTCATCTTCTGGGCATGGAGTAAGGGTCACTGGGTGTGTGGCGGGGAGGTATTTGTAATTTCCTGCATTGTGCAGGGGGTGGACTAGATGACCCTATAGGTACCTTCCAACCTTATGATTCTGTGAAATCACCAGGTGGCCAATACAGGAACCAAATAGATTACATAATTGGAAGCAGAAGATGGAGAAGCTCTATTCTGTCTGCTAAAACAAGACCAGGAGCTGATTGTGATACAGATTATGAGCTGTTGATATCAAAAACACTAAAAGAATCATGGTGCCAAAATACAATCTAAATAATATTCCTGTAGAATTTGAAGACTATGTAAAGAATAGATTTGCAATGCTAAGTTTAATTGATTGTGAACCTGAAGAACTATGGGCTGAAACCAGAGATATTGGCAATTTCCCCACAGTCTAAAAATAGCATGATACTCACAGAATTGAGTATTGTAGTAATAATAAATTCCAGTAAATGCCGATTTGATGATGAAATACCAATTTTGTGTTCTAAATGTGCTTATTCCAGCATGTGTAGATGAAATCATCTTTGCATCCTGACAAAATAGATTCTGATAGAATTATCATCATCTGGCATTTGTTCTTTTTGGGCAGTTGAGCCAAGAAAGTCTTATGCCAAGAAAGTCTGATTTCCTTTGTTGTCCTTTCACTTCACCTCCTGGTATCTGAAAAGTGTTTAGGAAATACTACTCATGTTTTTAACAGACATTTATTCTCAGGCTGAAGTTTTACACTGTTTATTCAGAGATAATCACACTTTGCTTAAAATGAGAACTGAGTATAAATCTTTGGTTTTCTAGAATGATATGATTTTCCAGCTGTATGCTTGAGAAGGAAAAGCTGAGGAAAAATACACCCTCTGGGTAGATTGCTGCCACCAGAAATATTATATTCCAAGATATTTTATTTTAATTTTCCCTTTAGTAACATGCCCAAATGTCAGGCTCCTTTGTGGTTCTATGTGGCCCTGAGGATTGGAATGGGATATAGCAATGACAGCTACTCTGGGATATAACAAAGTAAACTTATTTTTTCAAGAAGCGTATCGGTTTGATAAGAATAATTCTCAATTCTTAAAGTTATTTCACTTAAACTCATTCACACAGATCTTTTCTAAGGCTTCATACACAGTTTGCCTGCTTTCCCCTGACTGAATGTTCTTTCACAAACATACTCAGATCAGGTTTCCACATAGGTTATATTTCTCTCAGTAATACTTAAACATGCTAAGGCAGCACACAGCTGGCCTCTCTTTCCCTGACTCAGTATTTTTCATAGAAATGCTTAAAACTGCTCAGGCAGCACACAGCTAGCCTGCTTTCTCCTGACTGAATGTTCTTTTTCCACTCTCAGTCTCAAACTGCATTCACTCCACCCACACTCTCAGTCATCAGCCAATCATATCCCTCACTCATTCCTCTTTCACCCCCACTCTTCACCTATATCACACCAAGCATTTAAAGACACATGCACCCTGTTTACTTAAAATCGTTACACTGAGTTTTATAGATTTCCTAGCTGTATGACTCATTTTCCTTGTCTGTTTCTGCATATTCCTTCTGTTTTGTTGTCAGTATAAACAAAAACATGCAGCATGTTCGGGTTGTTCCAAGAATATATCATCTGTAAATTGGTTACGGTTCAGACATCATTTAGTGAAGGTTTCCGGGCTCAGTTCATGGTGCTGGTTTTAAAGTTCTTGATGGCCTGCAGCCCACAAATATCTGTGCTCTACTCTCTCTAGCAATTTCATCTCTTAATGTCTTCAGTAAGACAGCTGACACCTCATCAATTGCTTTTTATGTTATTGTCCCTGTCCATTGAATTGAACTCCTGAAGACTGTGCGGTGAGCTCCATCCTAACTGCCCTTTCAGAAAATGAGTATGGCAGGCAAGTTATGGAAAAATTTTCTCTGGAATGTTCAGATTGGTTGTCTGAAGTGATCTGAAATAGATCTGTTTGAAGTTATGTTCAAAGGCAATTTAGTATAATGTTATCCACTATGGATTTCCATTGTGGTTTGATTCTTTGGAGAGTTTTGTTGGCCTGGACCTTGTGGCTCTTTTGCTGTGCAGATTGGACTTATTGTGCGTACTTTATTGTCTATTGTTTAAGTTGCTCTGAGCTTTGGAACAGCAGAATAGACTCTTTTAAAACCAGTGCAATTGTAAATTAAATATATATATTTTTTAAAAAGTGTTCTCTAAGATGACACAACTTCAGTGACAATCTTACTGTGTCCAACTCGTTTCTCAATTTTAATTTTTTATTTGTTCGTTTTTGATCACTACTCTTCATCAAGCGATTTAATTTAGCCTCCGAGCATGCCTTGAAGCTGTAGCACTTGGTGTCCTGCCCTGACACATTTGGCTTCTGAGGATGCCTGCTGTGGCCCTTAACACAATTTTCTTTTATGAAGCCAGCCTGTTTTCTTCACTGGCTTGCAACCAAGTATTCTCATGATGCTGTGCACTTATATGCATGCAGTGTTACCAACAAATTCATTTGACTTATTTATTTTATTCAAGTCATACCGTTTCTTTTTTATGTTACTGTGCTAGCAGTTTGGGTCAGGCATATACTAAATTGTCTGTGGGCAACTGATAGATGAAGAACTGAATTTGGGACCTGTGACTGTATAGTCTGTTCCTTTAGTGAATATGGCTTATATCTTCTTCCGTCTCTTACTTTCATCCACCCCTTTCCTTTTTTTTAAAAAAAAATTTTATTGGTGAATTTGAATTTTCAAATTTGATACATACGTTCCCTTCATATCTAATTAGTTCTGTTCCCCACCCTTTTCCTCCCCCCTCCCTATTGACTTCCAACAGCTTTCCAACCCTTACCCCCTTTTATTGCTTAATTCTATTTCACTTATATTTTCCTGCAACACATATATCATAATATCTCTTACTCTAAGCATATTCTAATTCTTTTATGCATATACTCTATCAAATATACTATCAATATAGTATTTGTTATATACTATACCATCCAATATAGCATAGCATGCATTGTAATATAACATATATATTTATCTGCAACACATAGATCATAATATCTCTTACTCTAAACATGTTCTAGTTCTTTTATGCATATTCTCTATCAAATATACTATCAGTATAGTATTTGTTATATATAGTATTTGTTTTCTTTGGGTGGGACCTCAAGGGTGGAAGGGGGCTCGTTGTGTAGAACCCCCCTCACACCCGAGATCAATGCGCCCTCAGGTTCTCGAGCGTACTTGCCTGTTCCCCGCCTGGGAACAGGGGGCTGCGGGCAGTTTGCGCCCCTCCAGCCTCCACAAACAACGGCACAGACAGCCCAGCTCTTTGAGCTGCGTTAGACCTCCATGAATCCCAAACCGGAAGTCTCTCCCTTTCCTTTTATATCTGATGGAGCTTTGAAATCTTGTTGGTCTTTAAGGTGCTAATGGTCTTGAATCTTGCTTTTGTACTGCAGGCTAACATGGATACCCACCCGAAACTACCTTCTCCTTTATAGCCTTAGGGGCTGGAGGGAAAGAAACAGGGTGTATACAGGCAAAAAGAAGGAGAAACCCAATAGACATGTCTGTCATACCACTGTTATTTTTCCTTAGTGAGCATAATTGCCTGAAACACACATAATTTATAGGTCCATACAGTTTGAATGTCTGGTTACACATATGAAGTAATTGTCTTTTATGCAATTTGGATAAACAATATGATCTTTTTAGGTACCAGCAGGATGTTTCTTTTCTTTTATGAAACAAGATAATTTTTCAGAAAGGCTTGCCATAGCATGTGTACAAGGAGCTTTAATGGGTATTATGCAGCTGTGTGTACAAATTATGGGGGAAAGTTGCATGGTTGCATGATAATGTTTGGAAACAGAAACCTTATTGTATCTTGGTTTGCAGGTTTATCACTGGAGAGCTGTCAGATTCTGAAAGTGACATATTTGAACAATCCAAGGAATGGACCACACATGCTGTCGAAGAACAGCAACAAGCTTTCACTCATGGAATAGAGCTTATTCCCTGGTATGTGCTGTCAGTCAGAGCTGATGTCCACCAGTTCATGCTACAAGGGGCAACAGTGATACATTACGACCAGGAGACACATTTTTCAGCACGCTGTTTTCTTCAGCTCCAGCCTGATAACAGCACATTAACGTGGATGAAATCCAACGCTGCTTGTTCTACAAATTCCAAAATGAAACTGAACATGCTCAGTAGCAATTCTGACCTTGGGAAATTTCAATTTCTTGGCAATACTGGATTAAATGGGCTGGCGGAAGGTTGCTTAGACCTCTTTTCAGCAAAAGCTGTGTATATGGGCCACCCTGGCATTGATATACATGCTGTTTGCATCCAAAACAAACTTTGCAATATGTCCCCCAAAGAGAATGGTATCACACTCTTATATGGACTTCATACTACTGAAAATAAGTTGTTACATTTTGTGGCTCCAAAATATACTGCCAGAATGCTTTTTGATGGATTGCTGGAACTAATGAATGCTGTAAGAAAAATGAAGAAATTCCCTGATCAGAGAATGCAATGGCTACGGAAGCAATATGTCAGCCTCTACCAGGTAAAGTGATAATGTCTCCTTGTAAGGCTCACCAAGCCTCTATAGTGATCCAGCTTTCCTTTCCTCCCCTGTTGCTTTCATACTTCTCTGTTTATAGTAGCTGCTGAGGCCCTAATCCTAGCTACCTCATCTCCTTATGGCACTGTATATGCACAATATAAAAAGAAATGGAAGTATTTCTCTTTACATTCTGTATCTTGTCCATTTTGATAACACTGGGAACTTTCATTAGGAGGATGGCAGATATGAAGGCCCAACTTTGGCTCAAGCTGTAGAGTTGTTTGGAGGGAGACGCTGGAGTATGAGAAACACAAGCCCTGGAAACCTAACCAAAGGCATGGAGAAACCAGGTGTGCAAAGAAACAATACTCTGGGAATAAGTACAGCCAAGAAGAAGAAGAAAGTGCTCATGAGGGTAAGGCTTTCACTTTCTTAATAGCATCACATTCACTTTCTTAATAGCATCACATTTATTTTCCGTATTTCCTGCATAGCAGCAGAGATAAACCTGCATTATAAATTGAAACTGAGCAGTTACTTGTTTGCATTCATTTATTTAGAAGTAGTATAATTTTTTCTAGATGTATAATAGTATGAAAAGCACAAAAAGAGCATTATTGGTGGTATTTTTGGCTAACGAATTAGGCCTTTGTCTTCATTATGGAAAGGGAAGGGAAGGGTCATGCATATGAAGGATGCACATTATTTTTGCCTATCCTGGAAATATTACTTCACATTCTTGCCAAACCAATGAACTAAATGGGAAAGCAGATCAGTTAGAGTCAAGTTTCTGGACCTACTAATGAGCATTCACTGCTGGAGTTGCTAGGGGGGAAAGGTGATTAAATAATCATTGGGAGACAAACTCTCCCCCCCCCCCGGCCCCCCCCACCATCTAAGTTCAAAAGTTCATCTTCAGCAAACATATAATCATTGGGAAATGCTGTTACTGACATTTGGTGTTCAAAAAGTCAACTTGATTTTTTAAAAATAATAATACATTCTTTTTGAAGGGAACAAACTTATTTTATGGCTATATTTTTCTGAAAATGTGTATTCCGAATTTCACTTTGGGAAACTTTTTTAAAAGCTACAGAATCTTGCAAGTTTAGTGTGAAACAGTTGAGAAGGTGCTGATCTACTAAGTTTGTGCCACTTGGTCTAAACTCTTGTGTAAGAGAATTGACAATTCAGACATTTGAGCTGTTGGTTCAGTAAGCATTACAGAAGGGAGCTTTGACTCTCAAAAGTTTATACCCTGAAAATCTTCTTGGTCCCTAAGGTGCTACTGTTACCCAAATAGGCAATCTCCTTATTAGCTGGGGAAATTGTAAAGCTTCTTATAATGATGACCAAGAAGTGGAATCTGGATCCAATGTAGCAACCTCTCAAAGATTTCCTTATTCAAATGGTCAAAAACTTTTCAGCTGTTTGAAGCAAACCAAAAGCAAACTAAAGGATGAAATTTGACGTTTTCTGTGTGCTCTAAAATGAAAACGTATTAATAATTTCTTTCCACATGCCGCATTCTTACCTCAGGAAAATAAAGTTGTTTTTTTAAAAAAAGTTTCCGAGGCCTTTTTATGACTTTGAAAATATCAACATCATGTCATCCACATCTAGGAAAATCAATACTTTCTGACCCCTTCCCCAAGGATGGTGGAAAGAACTCAGGGCCTAACAAACTTGGAACTATGCTATTTAAATACAGATTGAAGAGCAAAGGGGCCAAAATGCACCCCTGTTTGACCCCCCACCCCCCGCCCAAGTAATTGGGATCTCCTTTAAAAAACCTGTGTGGCTTATCTTAACTCTAGCAGATATATTGGAATGTAATTCCTGAATCAGGTGCAATAGGCATTTATTGATATTAGAACCTGCTAATTTTGCCCACAGTTATTTCTGATCTACTGAACTGAAGGCAGCAGTTAGATCCACAAACTCTGTGAACATGGCTTTAGTGGGGCCCTTTATACTCTGTTGAGCCAGCTGGTAAAGAATCAGGCAGTGATCAATAGTGCCTAGCCCTTTCCTGAACCCTGCTTGCTTGAGATGGATGACGTTATTGGAGGTCTCCTAGTCCTCGAGTTTGCACAGCAAAAAATTGCTGTATGATTTGAAGGCTATGTCCAGAAGGCTGATTGGTCAATAATTTGGGGGGACTGGTTTGCAGCCTTTTTTAAATACTGGGACTACAATATTTAGTTTTCACCCTGAGGGGAAAATGCCAATTAGATTTATCTGGGTAAACAACTTGGCAACTGGCACCCACCAGTCAGGAAAGGATTTAAACAACTCAGGAGGGGTCAGGTCGTCATCAAGGGACTTTCCAGAGGGGAGAGAGGAGTTCTTTTATTTCTGATGCTGCAATAGGAGACCACTGGGATGTGGTAGACAGCTCTAAAAGTGATGTATGCTCTGTGGCCTCATTCTCCCCAAAAGAAGATAGTAGTTGATACCTAAGTTCTATTATGTGAGAAAAGCAGGTCAAAAGTCTTTTAAACTGAAGCAAAAATGTTTTTAAGGGTGAAAGTGGAGATGGCACGGATGACGAGATGGCAACTCGGAAAGCCAGGCCGTGCAAGGAAAATCGGAGTAGAAGTGGCTCAGACCCTCAAGATATTGATGAACAAGAAGAAACGGGTAATCTTCGTTTGCTTTTCAAGGGATCTGTGGAGTATGAGCAAGCACTGGCCTCCTCCTCCCTCTCCTGTTATAGCTGCTTCTAGAGTTTAGGAATACCTCCTTGAGCAGCAAGTGGAACAGCATGTGGAGCCCTGAAATTTATGCACTGATGACTCTCTGAGAAACTTAAGTGTTTTCTGTACACTGACAGGATATCTTATAATATTTAAAAACAGATTTATAAATATGTAAATTGTAGTTGAGGGAGCTTTATCTCACTGGGTACATGATAAAACTCCCTCAGTTACAGGTTATATATTTCTAAATGCCTGTTTCACTGGAAGACACTGAACTTCGCTTTGAATAAAGGCAGGGTCTAGAAATCATTGTACATGATATATAAGCAGTATCCTCAAGGAGCTGTTCTTGGTGAAGGAAATGTTGGTTATAGAGAATAAGATGTTTGTGCTGATGAACTATAAATGCTGAGAAATCCAAAGTAGTTGTCTTTGCAAGAGGATGCCATCTGAAGAAAAAGGACTGGAGGATGGCAGATACCAACACTGAACAAGTAACAACATTTAGATATTTAGGCATTACATTCTCCCAAGACCTATCTTGGAAAAATCAGTTCCAATCCATCTCCTACAAGATAACACCATATTTAAATGCCTTGACACGTTTCTTTCACACAGAAGGAGGGAAATATTACCCAGCCGCTATAAAGACCTTTTGGGGTAAAATTAATCAAATAATACTTTATGGTGCTGGAGCGTGGGTTGACTGAGACTATTGGTTCCTTTTTATTAAAATTCCTGAGAAAAATAACCAGGTTACCAAAGTGCATACCCAGTATAGCTATCCGCCAAGAATTTGCAATCCCTTCATTAGAATCACTAGTTTGGCTGGTTACATTTAGACTTCGAATCAAGATCCTCTTTAACTACAGATCTAAACTCCTTTTTAGATTAAGAGAAGATCTCTTCCAGAGTAAATGGAAGAGGCTGGGTGACCAGAGACTGGAACAATTAGGCTTTGAAAAAGAGGGGGGAAACCCAAGTGTTTTGCACAGTCCTTTGGAAACAAAGTAGCAGGGAAGCTGGGAAGCGGAGGGGATGAAGCAGCAGCTTCCCTGCCACTTTGTTTCCAAAGGACTGTGCAAAACACTTGGGTTTTCCCCCTCTTTTTTAAATCCTGAAACATGCCTGGGAGTGAGGGAAAAGGAGCCATTTAATCCTTTCCTGGCTTTTAAAGCCAGGAGGAATGTGCACTACCATTACAATGTTACAACCCTTTCTTGCCTTTGGGGAAAAAAAGAGTGTGTGTGCATATCCCAAAGGAGGAAGGGAAAGACCAGCCATTTAACCCTTTTCTGGCTTTTAAAACCAGCAGGGAATAAGCAAACTCCTGCAAACATGGGAAGCAGAACAAATAAGTTCCAGTGCGAAAAGGCCCTCAGCTGATGGGAGGGGGATGCCCCTCCTCTCAGCAGAAAAAAGCAGCAGGCCCTTTGAAAACAGCGACACTTTTCTTGCAGGCTAGAAAAGTGTTGCTGCTTTCAAATGCCTCCTATCAGCTGAAAAGCGGCCGGGTGAACACCTCTATTGCAGAAAGCCCATCTCCGGTTGCCTAGGAAATTGATGGTGCCGGCTATCTGCAGTGACAAAATGAAAAACGAACCAGCCTAAAGTTCATCGTGGTTCATCAGAAATGGGCTCTGATGAACCACCTGTTCACGAACCACAAACCAACCTGGTTTGTGACGAACTTTGGTTTGTATTTCGGTTTGTGCCCATCTCTACTGCCCAGTAGTCCTTCCTGATGTCTTTTAGTAGAACAAATTATGACAATAGTTATTCTAGTCATTCCCATGTTGTTGATCCTGCTATTTTCCTTGGTTGTTTGTTCCACTCCTTTCTATTTTCAGTTAAGCCTTAGGGCTCTCAGCCTCATTTAGTGGCTGTTGCCTGAAATGTTTTAATTAGTGTGGGGAAATTGTTGCATGTATCTGGGGGAAATATCTAATGAGAGATGAAAATTGAAATAACACTTGCTTTTTTATTTAATAGAGAATTGATCTGTGTTATGCACAACCTGAGGCATGCAATTAAGATGTTCATTGGACTATTTTTTGTACATTTTGAGCAATGTAACAAGATGGAAGATTTTGAGTTGCCTTTTCCTTCAGTACATTTATTTTGACAAACAGTATTATGTAACACAAAAAGCGTTGTATTTTTTCATAATGGACCCTATAAAATAGTTCAAACTAGTTTATATATGTTGTGGGCTCACATTGATAAAATAAAAGCCCTATGGCTTTTATTTTAAAGAGAGGAATATCACCAGATGCAAATTTCTTTTTCTTAGAACCAAATTTTACTGGTATCAACATTCTGCCTTCCAAAAGAACACAATCTTTGTCTACCTCAGTTTCATCTAATATAGCATCTGGAATATCTTCACCTGTCAGGCCAGTATCTTCTCCTGTGATGTCATCTTCAACAAAAAGTCAGTCTAGGTAAGGAGAAAATATGACTTTGGATTTTAAAAACTATTTGGAAGAATAATGCTTATCCCTATTACTAACACTACAGGAAATCTGAAGTGTGCTAAATTTACAGATACACCTGAGATTTCTTTACAGTCTCCCTGATTAGCAACCCCCATGCAGTTGAAATAGGCCCCTAAAGGCTCAAACAAATGAGACAAAAAAAATCAGAAATCTTAGTCTATCTATAAATGTAAATTACAGGCTGGTGGAGCCTTGGTTTGCCTCAGGGCTGAGCAGGAAAGGGGATTTTGACTTCCATTTGGTTTTCCCTGTTTAAAACCAGCTCCCTGCTCTGCTGTTAGTATTTGAAGGGAGAATCACATGAGAATCAGGGCCAAACTACACAAGACGTTTTTATTGAGTTCAGTCTGGGATCTGGATTTTTAATAAGTTGGGTGCACATGGAGCTCCAGGGTAAATAACTCTCCTTTGGAGCTGTTTTGGTTTGGGGGAATTGGGAGGGGGAGCCCCTCATCCCCCTGTGCAATGATTCTGAGCTGAATGAGGCCCCAAAGAGTTTTAAATGGACATGCCCAGCAGTTGCTGTGGGGCTGCAAGGAAAACATGTCAGGTCTGGAAAACCTGGATCAGACTCACAAAAAAAGTCTTGGGTAGTTTGACCTTCACTAGAACAGTGGTTTATTATATTATTGTGAACCACAGGGACACTCTTTTAAGCTCGTCAAACAGTATTATCGGCTAGTGGTTCATATGAAAAATGATTCTGGTCTCCTACACTGAGGATCTCTTAAAAGCAGTTAAGAGATTATTATTATGGGACTGTCCTTTTCCAATGGTTAAGCATTACCAATGTTAAGTATCGTTAATACTAGCCAGGATTTCCTA
This sequence comes from Eublepharis macularius, assembly GCF_028583425.1. Lineage (NCBI taxonomy): Eukaryota > Metazoa > Chordata > Lepidosauria > Squamata > Eublepharidae > Eublepharis > Eublepharis macularius. Next base: position 102,107,163 of record NC_072795.1, read on the forward strand.
ACGAGCTATAAACTGTGATGTCCAGTTTTGGTTAAGAAGAAAGCCAAGTTAGCATTGACTGCATTTCACTTTATTTAATACCAAAGTCATACTTAACTCTTCTAGGGTAGGGGAAGGATGGAGTGAATTCCCTGGAGACAGGAAAGGCTGGGATGAGGGAGAACATACATTGGTAGGCCTAAATATGTGACATTATTACTATGATATAAAGAGGTTCTGAAATTTGTGAAGGAAAATTATTTAAAAATTAACTTCCTTTTATTTTAGTCACAACAAATGCTTAATTATGGAATCTTTTGCTAATGTTTAGGTAAAACACTCTGTTTGATTTATTTTTGCTAAAGCTGGTAGAATTATATAAACTTACATGAGTGTAGGTTTTCTTTGTTTAAAATAGCCTTTTCTGCAAGTGTGGAAAAATTTGGAATAAAGTATTTGATTAACAGAACATAAAGAGCCCTTTTTATACTCCTCTGAATCAAATGGTAAAGTTTTGTTTGGTCTGCAAGCAGGAATTCCAAAATTTGAATGTTCCCCAAAGTGCACCCCCCACCCCCACTGCGCATAGAAAACTAGGATATTGGGAAGAAGGTGAATCTGAACTCTGACATGTTGAATTTCTTTCTGCTTGGAACTTTCTTTTGGTAGAGTGTTTTAACATGCAGCCTTCTGCTGCAGCTGAAGGCAGTGACAAGTATTATCACTTGATTCTCTTTATATAGACTATTTGAAGGAGAATAAATACAGAATCAAAATACAGTCTAATACATACAGAGTCAAGCCAACTGCAGCCAATATAGATTACAAAGTTTTGTATTTACATTCTATTTTTTACCTTACCTAGACACAGAGCAATTACAGTCACCTCCTTTTTTCTCTTAGTGCATGGAGCAGCAGCAGTTGGCATGGAAGGGTTAAAGGAGGATTGAAGGGGTTCCAAAACTTTATGGTTTCTGACAGCAGCATGACTTTTGTTGAATTTGTAGAGCTCTTCAAGTCTTTCAGGTAAAATCTGTTTTTTTGATCCCTGCATGAACTTCTAAAGAGGCTATGATTTGAAAATAATAGATAATAAGACATAATTTATACATCACAGTGTTCGGAGCCGCAAGGACCTGAAAGATCTTTTTGATATGTTTGCTGTGCCCTGCAGTCGACTGGGTTCTGATTCTGCTCCACTGTATACCTCTCTAAAGATTGATGAGAATGCTAATGGCCTCCAGCCTGATTTGGGTGAGATATATTAATTTAATTGTATAAATTAATAAAGTATATAGCTTTAATTGTATAATATCACTGTGGCTCAGTTCAGACAACACAAAACAATGGTTGAACTATGATTAATTTGTTATGCCAGGATTCATTTCACAATTGCTCAAATCCTGGACAAATAATAATTTCATTTCCATCTTTCTGTTGCCTGGGAGAGGGTTTCTGGAGAACAAGCCAGGATTAAGTCAGGGTACCTGGATGCAGACGTCGCTTGAAACTATTAGAAAGACTAAACTCTGGTTAATAAACGATCTTCAGATCCTGGTTTGATGAGCCCCAAATACAGATAGTTAGTGGAGTGGGCTGCATGCCAGAAATCTACCAACCTTTGTTAGTTTGATTAAGCCACAGTTTCACACAACGTTTGCATTGACTCTGTCTCAAAGTTATATGTAAACTGAAAAACTACTTTGAACTATTTTACGTAATAGGATACCTTGACACAAATATTAACGGTAAACATTTAGAGCCAGACATTGACTCACATAATGCTATAACAGAATTTCCCAATTCAGTGATGCGCTGTGATTTACGCCTTCCAGGATTTTATCTATACCTTACCAGAAACATTATGTGTTGTGCTAAGATACCTTTAATATCAGTTAACCTTTCCAAAGGTTAGAGGACTTGTATTTTTGTAAATTATATTCTTGAAATAAATACATTTAAGCTCTGAACAAATATGTCATGTTGAAATACTCAGACCCTGATCATTTAGGGCATTAAAGGTTGATATCGGCACTTTACAAAATATTTATTTCTTATAAATTTAAAGTATTTATGTTTTAGATTTACTGACAAGGAACATATCAGATTTGGGATTGTTCATTAAGAGTAGACAGCAGCTATCAGACAACCAGCGACAAATATCTGATGCTATTGCTGCAGCAAGCATTGTTACTAATGGCACCGGAGTAGAGAGTACCTCTCTAGGAATATTTGGAGTGGGCATCCAACAACTCAATGACTTCCTAGTAAATTGCCAAGGAGAACACTACACATATGATGAAATCCTCAGTATTATCCAGGTTAGTAAATGAAAGATTGGAATGGATCTATTCACAATGCTTGACCATTTTTTCCCAGTGGTTTCCCTATATTTCTAAAATTTTCTAAAGCTGTGGGCTGACCTAAGATTTTGCAATGGTGCAGCAACACATGCCGTCACTGTACAAAGGAAAGACACAAAATTCAGAAGTGGGATTTGCAACAACACTAACCAAAGAACAAAGGCAACAATTCAGCCACTGTTCAGTGCTGCTGAATCCCACTAAAAACAGCATGAAAGAGATAAAGATACCATCAGTCCTTTAGTATGCAGGAAGCAAACTGAGCATGCCGGTGGCACTGACCAAGTCTGTTGAATCTCATTCTTCCCACGTATGAACCAAGCTCACACCTTGAACACCTTTGATATTCTCCTTGGGCCGTGTGTTGCAAAAGATCAGTTGTGGTGAACAAGCCTTACTTCAGGCTTGCCATTAGTGAACTTCTGCTTGAGCCACCCCCGATAGGATTTTAAGGAACCCCAAGAAATCTATTGTAACTGTTGCTCACCTCCCTATCCCACCACCAAGGTGCCTAGTATAAAGAGTGTGTGTGAGAGAGATACGTGAGTTGTCTGCATTTCCAAATAGCATGGAACTGTGGGGACGCTTTGTGACAAATAGTCAACACATCTTCATGTTCTTTGCACGTTGCAAAAGACATACAGGGCTAGCACTTCCTGTTGGACATTAGAAAAGTTTGAAAACAGCGTGGTGTTTCACATTGTGTCATGGGTCAGAGATGTTGGAAGGAGCGTGAGACCCTGTTGGTGCTCCTGACCTTCACTGAACCCCAGCAGGGATTCTGCTTCCCTAGTTCTTTGCATATGAAGAATAAGACTTTTCCCCTCTCTTGGCAACACAGAGAGAATTTGGACGTGATGAGCGTTTGAAGCTATGACCTCTCTTTGGAGTAATCTGTTCATTCAAAGAACTTGGGTAACAAGTAGATCTTCTGCTTGGCTTGGAATGTCTGATACAGCATAACTTTCACCTTTGTTTCCTGCTGACCGTGAACATCAAGCACAAAGTGAGAACAGTGGTGCCATGCATCCTTTCCTTTTCTAAGCTACTGCACTTCTCTCGCCTTTGGTGCCAACTTCATGCATTATGTCTATGTAAACCAAGCTCCCAACATTTTGTAATTGGATGTTGGAATGAAACACACAACCTAGCAGGAAAGACCAGTCCTGTGCTCCTCATACACAGTATTGAGGTTATGTTGGCATTGTACCTCCTCAGGTCAACTTTATATTCCTTTAGGTTTAAAGTCCTTGAACTCACTTTAATGATCATATAATTCCATCTTTCGTACACTTATTTTACAAATCACTGCTCAGTAAGTTCAGGTCACTTCTCAGCATTAAATAAGGTGTGTTAGTGGCAGACTTGCTTCATCAAACACTGGTTCTGCTGTGTGTATCTGTTAACATGGGTGGGCAAGCAATTTCAAGTGAAAAAAGGAGATGGGCAGGAGCGGAATTCTGATCCCTTCCTTTATTTGCTGCATTCTTCTTGAAAGTACTCCCGTACCACCACCACCCTTTTTTTACTTCAATGGACTTTGAGACCAGAATTGTCTAGGGAAAAAAGGTCTGGGGGGAGGATTGTATGTGGGGGGTAACAAGTACTTTCTGCACCTTTGTTGCTACCCCTGCCATATTTCATGAGTGTCTCCCTAACAATCCTTCAAAATAATATGGCATATGAAATGAGCTTGGGTGGGTAGGGGTCAAGAAGGAAATATTGGCTGAAATTTCCCTTTCCCTTCCTTTTGCAAGAACAGAGAGCAATGAATGGACTATAAAAGCTTAGGCGAGAAAGGGGATTGTTTGAGGCCAATTTCCTCCCCCTTGCTGCAACCCACATATTCTGTTGTAGCCTAACAGCAGCTTTAGGGGTGGATAGAGGTTGCTGGGAAAGAAGGAAGGCATTAAAAATCACTTCTACAAAGTAGTTCCATTTTTTTAAAAAATTGGATCTAACCAAATTATAAAAATTGTAAAATTTATAAAAATTGTAAAATTATAAAAATTGTAAAATCAAATAACCCCCCTTCATACCTTAAAGTATTCTTTTTTAAAATTATGCTGCTCGTTTTTACCAGTATATTGACATTTTGTTATTGTCTCTTGCAGAAGTTTGAGCCAAGTATCAGTATGTATCAGCAAGGATTAATGTCGTTTGAAGGATTTGCACGGTAATTACCTGTGGATCACTTGGATCAATGATTTAACTTGCTTTGCAGCTCTTTTTATGAACATTCACTGTAAATTTCTGTATTTCTAGATTTTTGATGGATAAAGATAACTTTTCCTCTCTGAACAATGAGTCTCAGGAGAATTTAGAAGACATGGTATTTCCCCTGTCATATTATTTCATTGAGTCTTCACACAATACGTACCTCACAGGACATCAGCTTAAAGGAGAATCTTCAGTAGAGCTTTACAGCCAGGTATAACAAATCAGTCTGCTGCCTTGCCCCCACCCGCAAGGATTTGTTTGTTTATCTGGAACGTCACAGAAGCATGACCTTTTCCTGCCTTCTAAACCTTAAATGTTCCAAGCACTTGCTTGTAAAACATAGAAAAACATGATGTGTGGGAAAACTGCTTGTGTGCACAGTTGTGCTCAGATGCTTTTTAAATATATATATATATATATATTTAAGCTTTGTTCTAAGGCAATAAAAATGGGTTTCGTTTGAGAGTTGTAGCATTTAGACACTAGCCAGTCTGACCTAACCTGCTAAAATTAGACTTTCCCACAGGAAAGACTGAGCTAATATCTTAGTTCATTTAAATGTCAAAGCACCGTTCAAAATCATGTAAGTTGTGCTGAAAAGATGAGCTTGTGGTGAAATGGTTACTCATGAGAGTGTTTCTTCTAGGAATATTATATAATATTTTAGACATTCTTTCCAAGCAGTGTGACCCACATGAAAACAAGTTTTGCTCTCCAGAGATCTTAGAGTTATATTTTGTGTATGTTGGAGAGACATCAGGTTTCAGAGAATTTACAGAAGCGCCACACTTCCTGTGAGTGGAAATTTAATTCTCACCTCATTAACTGTGAGAAATTAATTTTTTGCCTTATAGGTTCATTTCATATATTATGCAGGGTCACACCTCTTTGCTATGAAGCATGCTCTCAACAGAGAGCTGCAGTTAATCTTAGTGCCCTCACATGTGTACCTGTAGATGCTATATACCTGTAGTCTCATTCATAATTACATATTTGCATGTACATATGTCACATATTAATATACACTTATTTAGTGATTTATTTGCAGTATTTACATCATACCTTTCTGCCCAAACAGGACCACCATGGCAGCTTTAAAATGTGTGAAATGTTTCCCCTAAAGTATGGTGTTCAGAAAGTATAATATGTGCCAGATCTGTTTTGTGTGCACAGTTGTACATGTTAAATGTATGGATAGGTTGCAGTTATGGGAAGAGCAGCTGGCTTGGAAAAATGTTGCAGAGGAAAGCTGTGCTGCTAATATAAAGTAACAGTAGTGCAGGATCCATCTTACCGCAGTTACAGAATCTCTATGCAGAAGGGTTGAGAGTCCTGTTGCCCTCCCCCCGTTATCACGTGTGCTACAGCACCATGGCCATTTTTAGGAAGGGGAGGTCTGTACACAGTTTTCATCCAACCCCCCCTCCATAACTGTGTAAGTAGTTAAAGTTTGATACTCAATAATGGGCCAGGTATGCCATGAGGAAGAGGAGGAGGAAGAATTTTATGCTTGACAATGGTTGGGGAGAAAAGGAGTTGTATCCATATCAATTGTGTATGCATATCAGAAGCATTTATGTGCTTATAATAATATCTAAAACTGTGCATGTGTCATTCTATAGGAGAAATACATTATGATATATTTCAGGTTCTCTTACAAGGGTGTAGGAGTGTGGAACTAGACTGCTGGGATGGTGATGATGGAATGCCTGTAATTTATCATGGTCATACACTCACCACTAAGATTCCTTTTAAGGTAAATTTTTGTAATTCCTTCTATAGTAGTAATTACTTTTCAAGAAAGTATAAACTCTTGAAAGAATAGTCTTTCCCACCCACATACACGCATGAACAGGGGTTCTGTGTGAGCAAAAGCACAGCTTGCCTCCCCACGTATCCGGTGTTGCTGCCATGCCAAAAGGTGTCCACGTGGGTATATAGCATTCAGAGCATATATACATATAATCCAGTGTGCATAAATTCAGTTCATGAAGGTCATTGTATCTGGGAAATGTTAAACCCAGGGTATAAACAGCACCAGAAAAATCAGCAGACTTTGTGATCAGGCATATGAACATTACAAACCATTTTGGTGTGGTAGCAGCCATGCTTGGACTCTAAACCTACTATCCAAGTACCACTAGTGAGTTTTAAGGTTAGCCAGTGACACTAATCACAGCGGATCATAATACATGGGAAGCAGGCTCCCAGCACAGTTGTCAGAGTCAACCTTCATGACATTGTCCCTGTGGTTAGCATAAGATGCCGCTTCAGTGGCACTGTAATCATGAAACAGAGAGATCCAGGTCTTGCAAAAATATCTTGGTTACTCTATTCTTTCTTGTACGAGCACACTGTGTTTCATCCTTCAGTCTGGAATCAGTATTCAGAAACTAGCTTTGCTTCAGAATGTATGAGAAATAATGTTTTGCCCTAATGACCATGGAAGAAATGTATAATTATGGTTAATTTTGGTTCTTACAGGAAGTAGTTGAGGCTATTGATCGTAATGCCTTTATGACCTCTGACATGCCAGTCATCATATCTATTGAGAACCACTGTTCCTTGCCCCAGCAACGAAAGATGGCTGACATTTTCAAGGTAAGTAACAAGGAGCAATGATACCATTCTACACTCGTGGCTCTGAAATTCAGTCATATTTTTCATAATACTGTACTCATTGCTATTTCAGAATACATTTGGAGATAAGTTGGTAACTAGATTTTTATTTGAGAGTGATTTTTCTGATGATCCAATGCTACCTTCTCCCCTTCAACTGAAAAGAAAGATTCTGCTTAAAAACAAAAAGCTCAAAGCACATCAAACACCAGTGGATATATTAAAACAAAAGGTAAGTCTTATCATATCAAAATATTTGAGGATGAAGATTTTTGTGTCAGGACAGCAAAGTTTCTACTGGTGTGGTTAAATATAATAACAACAACAATAATAAGTGTTTACATACCACTCTTCTAGACAGATCAGTGTCCCACTCAGAGCAGTGGACAAAGTCATTGTTGTTATTATCTCCAAAATACAGCTGGGGAGCTGGGGTTGAGAGAAGTGGCTTACCCAAGATCACCTACTGAGCTCATAGTAATAGTGGGATTCAAACTATTGCAGTGTTGATTCACATCCCAACCATTTAACCATTCTGCTACAGCAGCATTGTCTGGGAGTCACACTGAAGTTTATAAACAAGAAAGCAATATAATAGCACAGACTGGAATTCTGGAGTGTTATACAATTATGATTAGATATGCTTTGCAGGGAACATACCAGGTAGACTAACCTTGTTTGAGCTCCCTCTTTTAGATGTGAGGTAAGCTTCTGATCAGATTGCCTCAATGTTCCCTACTGAAGTTCCATGCCAAGCATTGTTGTACCTTTGCAGTAGCTGCTTGTGTTACTGTAGCTTGTGACTTCTTTGGCTGTGTCCTAGAACTAAATCATCTCAGTTATAATAGAAGAGGCACATATCCCCTAGGTTCATGACTGGGTCATTAAAGTGACTCACTTGTGTAAAACTGAAGCATGAAATTCCTTGCTGTTCATCCTCTTTTTGTACCTGCTCAGTCATGTGCGTCCTTTAGATAAGAGACATTATTTAGGATGCATTGCCTGCAGTTAGTGTCATCTACTTAAGAAGTAATAGCCAGAACTGATTGCTGGAGTTGTGGGGTACTTGAAGGCACACCGAGACATTTGAGTAGGGGTGTGTGCTTCGGGTTTCCGATTCGGGTAAAATACCCAAATCGGACCCGATCTGTAAAGATTTGGGATTCCTGAATCGGAGCCATTATGCTGGTCCTGATTCGGAAATCCCGAATCAAACCTTCCTGAAGCATTCAGGTTGCTTCGGGAAGCTTCAGGGCCCGAGTTTAAAGGGCCCTTTCCCTGTCTCTTGCAAGTGGCAGGTCCCTTTAAATTTCAGCTGGCAGGAGGTGGGATCCTGACAGCTGAAATTTAAAGGGCCCCTTTCCTGCCGCTTGCAAGCAGCAGGGCCCTTTAAATGTCCCAACCGCCCCCCAGCCCCCCACTTACCTTGGCCCTGCCGCTGCAGCCTTCCCAGCTCTGGCCTGCTCAGCTGCCCAGTAGGCTGCTGCAGACACGGAGACAGTGGGGCCGTGGCAGCAGTGGTGGCTGTTTGAGGGGCAGAAAGGGTCAGAGGGGCAGGAAGGGCTAGAGGAGGTGGTTCTGGCCTTTCTTGCTGCCCTGTGGGGCTGCGCAGGCTGAGGAGGCAGCAGTGCTGTGGCGGCTCCAGCTCCGGCGGCTCTGGCCTTCCCCACCCAGCCAGGTAAGTGGGGTAGAGGTGATGGGGGGCTAAATGGGGGGTGAGGGGTGGGGGTGAGTGGGGGTGCTGGGAGAAAGCCTCCCTCTCTGAATCACTTCGGTATGCTCCGAATCTTTATGGAGCATACTGAAGCAATTCAAATACCCGAATCCAAAGCGGCTTGCTCCTTTGGGTTTGGGGCATTCCCAAAGCGGGAAACCCAAATATTTTCAGGGTGCACACCCCTAGTAATGAGTCTCAACTCAAAAATTTCAAGGGTTTCTTTTTTTATTTTAGTTGTACAGCTTCTCTCCGCTATGGACATGACAATGTGTAATATGGGTGCCTTACTCAGAAATATGTAGAGCCCCAGTTCATGTGACCATCTTTCCTCAATTTCCTCCCCTCTTTTTTTCCTGAGGGAGAGAGAACACAAATTAGGCCTCTATACAAAGAAGTTTGTTATAATATATGGATGTCCGTATCTTGTGTACAGGAAGACCTGGGCTGTCTTCGGTCATATAAGTATGTGAATTGGCTCTATTCATTTAATTAGAAGTAGCTGATCTGAACACACACACAAAGTATGTTCTGAGCACCTCTTCCCAATGAAATGCAGTCATTCTGAGTGTTGGAACTTTTTATGAACATAGCTGGTGGATCACTGGAAGAGAGCAATTCAATGAAGAAAAAGAGAGCAGAGGTTTGAGCACCACCCTTGGAATTTAGACATACTTTCTTTTACTGGGAAAGCCTTTATTTTGTGTGTGTCAGGGTGGGGGGGCAGAGTATGTTGCTCACTAGTGGAGCACATGCTTTGCATGCAGAAGGTCCCAGGTTTAATCTTTAATTGCTGTTTTCATAATGCCTTATGTCTCCTGTATGTCCTTGCCCAAAGAAAACACACCTAGACGTGCTAGCCCTGGCAAAGCTCTCCACACAGGTGTAGGAAGTGTGTAATGCACTAGCCATACGAGCTTGTCACATCCGATATGGTTTGTTAATTAGGGTAATTGTTTTTTATATTAAAGTATCTATTTTTCTCCTTAAAGAGAGTCAAGCTAACTGTCAAGGATATGCCTAGTACAGTTTTATTGGTGATAAAAAAATGTGAAATCAAAAAGAGTCCAGTAGCACCTTTAAGACTAACCAATTTTATTGTAGCATAAGCTTTCGAGAATCAAGTTCTTATGCTACAATAAAATTGGTTAGTCTTAAAGGTGCTACTGGACTCTTTTTGATTTTGCTACTACAGACTAACACGGCTAACTCCTCTGGATCTATGACCAAAAAAATGTGAATAACTGTTGGGTTTTTTCTAAGGTAACATCTCATGGCACATGCTTTTAAAATTTGTTTCAATGCTAGGCTCACCAGCTAGCATACATGCAAGCTCTGGCAAGCAACGGTGGGAATACAGGAAACCTGTCCACAACCAATGAAGAGGAGGAGGATGAAGAAGATGAATATGACTATGACTATGAGTCTCTGTCTGATGGTAAATGGATGCACTTTATTATCAGGTTGCACTTTTGAGATTTATGGCACGGGCACAGTTTCCATTATAATACTACTGAAAATAGCTTGAACAAAGGGCAAAACTTTTAGTTCTAGCTTGCTCCCGTTTGTCACTGTACAACTCATTTTAATTTGATTAATTCCATCAATTCATTAATACACATTCTGAATGATATAACACTGTTTATGTAAATGTTTGGAAAAGGAACTGTATTATAAGTCTATATTTTAGTATGTGTGCTAACATCGCAAGAACTCAGTGCATTCCTTATGATTGAATTCCTTAATACTTATTTTTCCTGATTTTTGTTTATGCAGTTGCAGACATTCTAATAATTAACAGTAAAGGACTTGACAAAACCATTTAAAAATAATATTTTATTTATTTATTTTTATTTAACTTAGTTTATACCCCACCTTTCTCCCCAAAGCAGCTAGTATAAAATCTCCACCATTTTATCCTCACAACAACCCTGTGAGGTAGGCTAGTCTGAATGAGAGTGGCTGGCTCAAGGTCACCCAGAGAGCATCCATGATAGAGCGGTAATTTGAACCTGGCCCTCCCAGATTCTAGTCCAATACTCTAAACACTACACCATGCTGGTGTTTTAAAAAATCAAGAAAATCCATGATTAGGAAATATATCACTTTCTGATCTCCATTGTTGTGTATAAAGTAGACTAATTATCTTGATTTGTTTCCTATTGAAGTAAGCATTACATTTTCTAGCTGGATTTCTGTGCTTATGATTTCTGATTTTAGGTTATGTTCCACTAACACAAAGCAGCTTCTGTCCTTCCTAAGGACTCAGCTGTGCAAAAGGTTAATTGGTGACATAGCTGGAAACATTCTGTCCAGGAAGCAGTGTTTAATGTTGTGCAGGAAAGAAGCGCACATCTTGTACCTAATAGATCTATCTGATTAGGTAGTTATGAATCAACTGTAAAATTCAAGACTCCCAATGCAAAACAAAGAGTAACAAGAGGAGTGATTGAATGCTTTACTGGATACCTTCTTGCATCACAATGAGGTTGCACTAAATGAGGACTTCCTGAGCTGGTTTCTTGCTGTGTACATTGTCTGTATTTATAAATATGGTCAGATTCTTCATCAGATCTAGGGCAAACTTCATCCCCTGCCTGATTACCATCTTTCCTTGAGTTAACAGAATACTCATGCTGTGAAATTAACTCTGTTCAGGGCTAATATGGGGCCAGTTCTGTAAAATGATTGAAACTATCCAACTCATTTTTACACTCTTATTTCCTAATAATTATCATTTTTCAGTGATTTCCCTTGTGGCAATTATGCTATTTTTGTGTCAAGGTCATAGTTCTACATAGTCTCAATGTAATTTTCATTTCTCTAGCTTGATTTCTTAATTTCCTTTACTCTTGTTCCCTTTCTGACTCTGTTTTCCTATAGCCGATGTCCTTAATGCTTCTCCTGCTCCTAACAGCCAGGAAGGTAAAAGGTCAAGCATCTTAACTGCATGAATTTCACCACTGCATTTTCAAACAACTTAAAATGCATACTTTATATTTCAAATATTAGTAAACCACATTCTTTCATTCTTTGTTAACTTGCTGTTCAGGGATCACAAATATTTGCATGTGCCCCACTGCTTTCTTATTTAGGCAAATAGTTTATTGGGTTTCTTAATATTGATTCTGTTTAGAATGTACAATGCAATTCCCTCCTTTGCAAGCAATCAGTACTAGCTTTTGCTGCCTGAATATAATGTAATTGATGGATTTTTCACCATTTTAACATAAAGTATTATTTTACAAATATTAAAGTGGAAAGTAAATATTGCTTTGTTTCTTGCTATAAGGAAAGATAAAAGCATTTTATTTTTTAAAATAGGCATGAAGTAATTTTAGAGCATTAATATCTGCTGAGCTCAAAAAGGTTAGGACAGAAGCTGATTCACTCAGAAAATAATATTACCACATTTGACTATTAAATGTGTTCTGTTTAAACAGAATACTAGATGCTGATTCACACTAAAATTAATATTAACACTGAAGGAAGAACAGTTTGGCTAGTAAACATCTTCTGATTACTCAGAAGATACCAGATGTTTTACCTGAAAATCATATATGTCTTGCTGGAAAAAAAAAGTGTTCTTAACAGTTCTTCAGCTGGACAATGATTGCTTTCCAGATAACATTCTGGAAGACCGACCCGAGAACAAATTAACCATCGATAAGCTTCAGTTTGAATACAGTGAAGAAACTGCCAAGAGAATAAAGAAGACAGATAGCTCTACGCTCAGCAATAAAGGAAAGGTAGTATTTACTCATTTCCTTTTCTCCAAACTGAGGGTGGCTTGCACAGTAAAAGAGGAATCATTAAGAAGTTAAAAACACACAGATCTGTGGCATTTTAAAGACTAGCTCATTTACAGTAGCTTGAGCTTTTTGTAAGCCAAAGCTTGCTTTGTCAAATGCATGAAAGTGTTGGATATTTGAAAGTGAAAGTGTTGGATATTTGTGTGTGTGTGGGTGTATGCAGGTATTTGTTTAAATACACATAGTGTAAATGTACAGCTCAGATACAAATGGAACTGCGCTGCATAAATGACAACTTTTCTACATCCCCTTCCCTCTTCAGCCTTCTGTGCCCCCAGAATTATGCCGCTATGAATTTATATGCCCCCAGAAACATCACGGGGCTCTTCAGTGAACAGGAAATTGGCAAAAATTGCACACACACCCCTTCTGCAAGTGAAAATGGCTTCTATTAACAGAAAGAGTTCAGGATCTAAGCAATCCTTTTTGCAACAGAAAACTCAAGGCAGCTAACAATATGAATGGGTCAAAGAAGACTAATAAAGTACCCTTAGGGACAAATTAGACATTCCTTTTTACATGAGTTGACCAGGGGGACTTGCAGCCATACTGCATCTTCTATCTGTGATAGAAACTCCTGTGTAAAAAGCTCAGATGGGCCTGATTCTCATTGGGATTGCAGCATGGAGGTAGGAGGAGATTTCTGACACATTCACTGCCCCCACAGCCCCCTAGTTCATTTCAGCTGCTGAAAATGGTTGGGAGAGAGGCAAGAACCCCTCCTGTCCCCACACCACAGTCCCAGTCAGAATTGGGTGTGTCGGTGATTTTTAAACAAGATTTGCAACTGGAAATTGCTGCTGTGGTATGGCTACAACTCTATATGCAAACTTGTATAGAAGGTAATATCTGGTTTGGCCCTTCCTTTCTCTTTGTCTCCTGCAGATGAACTGATCCCTAATGGAATCCAAAATGAGAGGGCATTTAGATGAAGCAGGCCCCTTTTCCTCTCAATATCTTAGTTAATTGGGATGGGGATAAATCTGTTTTTCATGGTCAGATTCAAATGAAAAGATAAAGAAAGCTAATATTAAAAAAGAGAGATGACGTTAAGAGTCAGAAAGGGAGTCAAGACACTAATCCATGCAATCAAAGAAATGAGAAACTTCAGTAGTATACGAATAGAATGCAATGTATTGGAGCCTAATGCATTTCAAGTAGCAGAATCTTTCTTGATGTTCCCACACAACAATGTATTTGCTCTCCGTGTTCATCTGTAAGTGGAATTAAAAGAGGGGTTCCACAGCTCTATATTCACCTTAAAAATTTATTCCTACAGGCAAGATCATATGACATGCCTATTTGGAGAAATCCCCCTTTGGTAAAGGGGTTTCCCTGTGTTTTTCCTCTTGTTCTTTGTTTTCAGCCAAATTAATTACTACTTGTTCTCTCTTGGCTAGCTAGTGTTCTCAAGGCACTCATGAGTTAGTGATTAATTATCAGCTCTTGTTCTGTGGAGAGTATATGTGTTAAGTACTGATTTTTTTACTATATTGCTAGCCTAAATCATTGCTCAAAACTTTTTTTATGATAACAGTGTGATTATGAAATAATGACATAATAAAAAATAAACAAAGTGGCTCTGGCTGACTAGAAAGTACAAAATAGCATATACACGTCCTACCAATCCACTCTGGAAAAAGAGCTAATAGTTTACGATCAATTTAAATTGAAAAGGGAGTTTACTCAGGAGACTTGATGAGGAACTTTGTCAAAAGCTTTTTGGAAGACCCAACTCTTTCCTGAAAGAGACATGGGATGGGAATCCACTCTGCCTACTACCTCCTGTCCCCCACCAGCCTCACACTGCTCTCCTGCCCACCAGCCTCATGCCAGCTCTCCTGCCCACCAGCTCTCCTGACAACCAACCTTGCGCAACTCTCCTCCTGCCCACTAGCTCCTGCTTGCCAGCCTTGCACCACTCTCCTGCTGTGATGTGGAGCTTATTTTCACTTTGCAGAGCAAGCTCCACTCTGCCTCCTGCTGCTCCATCTCTGCTGCAACTACCTCTGTGGCCAAATAATCCAGCCCATCAGAGTTTGTATTCCCTTATCCAATCTGGGATTATCCAGTATAATCCATCATAACCAGATTATGCTGGGTCTGCATAAATCTGGCTATTTAGCCAGATCACAAATCCCAGATCACACATTCCTACCTGGAGGTTGATAAATCTGTATGGATGAGAAGTGAAGAACTTTGTTTATACCTGTGCTCAAGCACTTTTCACTGGATTCTTATACTGGATACTTGCTCACCTGTGAGAAAAGTGCTTGAAAGGAGCTGTGAGAAAGATAAACTGCAGGTATGGAAGGGCTCTGTTCTTATAATCTACATTACCTTTTGTTAAAAATTAAAATTTAAACACACGCAATTGTGCCAGTATCACATCAAGACTAGCCATCAGTTGACTTTGAGAAAAACATCTGTTTGAAATGCCTTGGGATTTTAATGTCAGTTAAAGTTTCTGTTTGCATTTATTATTTGCATGAATCAGTCAGCTGAAGTTTTCAGTCAAAGAAACATATTTCATAGTGCATGTGAGGATTATTTGTGATTGGTTTAAAAACTTGTCATGTTTTCTATGCTTTTAGATTTATTTATCAGGGTGGATAAAAACATGCTATTTTAATAATCAAAAATTAGATTCTTAAAGTTAGCTGTAGAGAGTGATTATTTATAAAGTAACCTAGCATAAAATATAAATACATAATCTCTTAAAACTAACTTTATGGCCCTGTTAAGAATTTATATACTGCTCTTTGTGAAGAAAGAACCATAGGAAAGACATTTCATCAGTCAAGACAATAGTTCATGCCTGTTTATGGTCTGAGACAGGACAGGGATTGGCAAATCACTACAGCTGTCATCTACTGATCCATTGTGGTGACCTTTTAGTCTGATTTTATGCCTGGTAAGTTCTTGATCTCTGCAGTTGGCCCAGTATTCTAATTATAAATATTAATCAAAGATGATACATGTTTACTTTCCATCATGTGGAGAACACTGATCTGCCCAGTAATTACCAGCCGTAGCGTCTACTTAAGATTTACTTTTAATGGGCAAAAGAGCAGGAGCAGGATAAAGCATAAAAGAACGCTGAGAAAAAGGAGGACCTTTGAGTGTTGATTCCAATCAACACTTGCCTTTAAAAACAAGTAATGACTGAGGACTGGAAAAGAGACCCTGCTTGAAGTCAAGAGAAGTTATCTACTAATTAATAATGCATTGTATATCATTTTCTAAAATAGTAAAACTGTTAAGCTAAATATTTTAACAAATAGAGTACCTTTATAGCACAATCCAATGCAGAGTTACTCCAACTAAACCCACTGCGATCAATGGGCTTAGACTGGAGTAACTCAACATAGGATTGCACTGTTAATGTTGCAGAAAATGTTTTGAACCAATTTGTTTTTATGGTTCTACAACCAATTAGCATGCATTTACTTAGGAATTTTCTAAAGCATTTGTGGAAATTTTTTATTTAAATAAATTATTTTTAATTAATTTTTTCCTTGACAATTTAAACCAGTAACTAAAATTGTTGTGATTTAGATCATTCTGCTGTTGCTATACATTCCTCTTATCCCAGTTATTAGAAAATATTCTCCTTCCTTCTTGTTATCTAGGGTTATTCCTACACTGTACCTCAATTCAGATGCATATATATTTATTGCCTTACTTGAGTTTTTTCCTTTCTAGTTGGTGTTGTCCACTGTACAGAGAGGCAACATTACTATAGTAATATTTTTGCTTTCAATTGTTGCACTATAATGATAATGTGTGATAGACCTCTATGCATGGAGGCCCTATTCTGGGCTGCTTACTTATAGCTGTACTGGTACTCCTCTTTGCCCATACATGTTTGATATCAGCAAATAATTCCAGCAGAATGTTCCAAGAGGAAGAGGGACAAAACGGTTTTGCTTGCCTCACCTCCTTGCAAGGAGTCTCTGCTTTTTAGTACAAATATATATACGTTTGACTTACCAACCCACCTTCAAAGGAAGATTAAGGCAGTTTTGTGAATTTAACTGAGAGGTGCTGCTCTCATAAATGCATCACAGTAATAAATTCACTGGGTTTGTATTGAATGGATGTGGATTGTATCTGTTCAAGAAGATATGTATGTGTGTGAGTTATAACAGTTAAATACAACTGATTTATTTTACTATATTCTGCGTGAACTATGCTTTAGTTGTTGGAAATTTATGCTTTAGTTGCTTTAGTTGTTGGAAATTACTCCCATTCTGTCATTCCAAATTTCCACTAGATCAGCCCAATCATACCGTATATTTTGTAAGGAGGGGGGGGAGGAGCATGTTGTAAAATGGAGGAGAGGAGAAAGATACAAGCAGCTGTGGGTCCCCATTGGGGGAAGAGGTAGGATGTAAATGAAGTGACTAAATAATAAGTGTATGATCAAATTTTAGTGAGGTTATGTGTTGCATTGAAATACTTGTCATTTGAATTGATATTATAGGTTTACGACATGGAATTAGGCGAGGAATTTTATCTTTCTCAAAATAAAAAAGAAAGTAGACAAATTGCCCCAGAACTGTCAGATCTTGTCATTTATTGTCAAGCTGTGAAATTTCCTGGTAAGTACATTGATCTGATTGCTTATGTTTGTTGGTTGTTTTGAGGAACCCTAAGAAAGAAAGAAAGCTCTGCTCTTCCTTGCTGACAATTGAGATCAGGCTCTATTTGTGAGTGTTTTTCTATTGGAGCTGTTCTTAGGAATAAGGACAAGTTTGTAGTCTTAGGGAAATGAAGTGAATTCCTTTCTCAAAAACAAGTTCCCATTTATCTTCTTGTCTCTCATGCCAGAAACATTCTTTCCGAGCATAAATTTCTGGTGTTTCTTTCCCAACACTATCCCAATGCTTGTATGTGCGTACACATGCAAACAGACAACTAGTCTTTTCAGTAGAAGTTGGGCTGCAGTCCAACAGGGTAACCAACAGAGTGAGGTTACATTGGGATAGGCGCACATGCAGGAAATTAGAATGAACAGACAACATGGTGAGAATAAGCGATGGGAATGTGTTGCTGAAGGAAAATGGCCCATGGCAGAAATGAAGCACGGATTTGCAGGAAAATTAGTGAAAAAGATGGATAGGGATGTCTTAATTTTGTTTTCAAGATGGCATGAAATGTATCTACTGGGTCATAATGAAACATTGCATATGATACATTGTGCTTCATAAGCTACAACTGCTCTAGCATAAATTGTTAACTTGGTTTTTTTCTTTTTATTATTTTTACTACATTTATATCCTACCCAGTTACTATTTGAGAATTGAATGCGGCTTACAAAATCTGTAGAGAAATAAAATTTTAAAAAAGCCCACAGACAGTATGGTAACACAATTAGCTGCAGCATTAAGATGAAACCTTAGGCACATGTTACCTCCCCACCACCACCCCCAAGATAGATAAAAACCAACCAGGCCAGATAAAAATCTTGAAATAGTAGATAATAGTATGAACTAATGCAGTAACAAAAACACAAACCCAAGCAAGCACAGGGACACTAGCTGCAGCCTCTTGCCTGTGTCCAGTCACTGGCTTGTGAGCATCGCCTGCAGGGACTGAAGTGCCATCCCTTTCCTAAGGAACATTGCTTTTTTGAACATTCCCAGCCACGGGGAGCGAGTCTGTATGTGTGTCTGTAGACATTGTGCTCACAAGCCTGTGGTCATGTGTAGACATGGGGCAGGATCAGTGCACTCCTCCACTTCTGTGTGTTGATTCAGTGCATGCAGAGGATAGCTGAGAAGGGAGGTAGTATCTCTATAGACATCTGTGACTCTGTCTCCCAGTCCATCAGTCTAGTCTGCTGCTGTACCGTGAAGCCTAGCAGGCCAAGCTGGGGAAAAAAACCATCCCACCCTGTTCATCCAGGCATCCGTCAGCAATACATGCCAGGTCGGGATGGTCATTTAGGATTAAATTCTGAGCAACTATTTGGTTTCCTTGTTACTGGCTTGGCATTTAAAAACAGGACCATAGGATGTGATAGGTTCCCACCATGACAGCAGGAGTGTCCTGGGTTAGGAAGGGAACAAGGAGACAAGATTGCAACTGCCTTGAGTGTCTCGTCATGTGCTAATTAGTCTGAATCACACATTGTCTGTGCTCCCCCTTCCCCAGGCTATGCCCTCCCTATTCTCTTTCATTTCATGTGACTAGCTAGGCACACAATCTAAAAAAAATTACAAAAACTAAAATTAAAAAAAACCCTAGGCCAGTATTTCAAATCACATACATCAGCTGATAAGTGAACTCCACAGCCAAACGTCTCTTAAAAAACAAAATGAATATTTACAAACTTTATCACAACAGAGGTGTTTATAGTTGGCTGTTGAACAATAGATTTTTAAATGTAGGGGAAAACAGTTGCAGGAACAGGCCTGTAATTTCTCGCTACTCTTGTGAAATAAATAATAGATATAGTTCTTGTTCATATTTCTTTGCCTTAGGTTGCTTCTACATGGAGGGCAATTCCCCATTTTGATCTGCCACTCATTGCAAAGACATTTACAGCCACAGTGAGAACTCAACATGGCCCCGTTCTTTCCCCTCAAGTCTGCTATTCTCCACCACCACTTCTGGCAGGCTTTTGCTGGGATTTCTTTTGATAATTTTTATACCTACTGGTAATGGGAAAGGAAATTGTGGTGGATGCAGATGGAGTGGTGTGGAAATCGACACCTTCCTCTCCGCACTTTCCCCAAACCCGCTTTGGGTACCATCTTTTAGAAAACTTCGTACCAAAGAGGGTTTGGAGAACCTGCAGCAGAACCCAGGAAAACCCAGAAGACACCCAGATGGCAATGTCATGCACAGGCCCCCAAAAGAATCCCTGCACTTTGGGTGAGGAACACTGAGAACGTCAGTGTGGAAGCGGTCCTGATCTAGAGTTTTGTGTGAAGGCTCCTTGTGCCTGGAAACACCTGTGCTTTCAAAAGGTGGTTGGCATCATTGTTTTGCCTATAAAAATTCTACAGTGTTTTCTTGCACAAGACAGGAAAATTATTAATGAAAGGTATACCCACTTGCTTATGTTTAGTTCATTTATTTCTTTTTTAATTGAAATAGGCTTGTCAACTCTAAATCCATCTGGCTCTAGCAGAGGGAAGGAAAGAAAGAGCAGGAAGTCCATTTTTGGCAACAATCCTGGGAGGCTGAGCCCAGGGGAGCCAGCAATGCTTGCCAAAGCATCTGGAAAAGGTAAAGTCAGCATCTTCTTTTACCAATCCCATGGAATGACTCTGTAATCCAACACACGCACCAGACCTGCTAGCTGAAGATCAAACACATTGCTCTGCCTGTGCTGCATTCAAAGTTTGGAATCATTTTCCATTAGTAGTGCAGCCATTACAATGACTTCATTACAAATAAAGGATCTACTGTAAAGTAACGAGCTGTTGGAACAGTTTGATTGCTAGAAATATAAATGTAATCATTTTCAAATTTACTAATTGGAAAGCTGTTTTTAAAGCCAAAAAGTTTTATTTCTTGTGAGATATGCTTTATACGATTAAAGGACTATGCTATAAAAAAAGAGAAAGAAATGTGTAACTTGGGAAGTAATATTCTGCATTCCGTCTGTGCAGCTGTTGGGAGAAATGCAAGTTGAACAAATTTAGATAGATTTTTTGCTCCACCATTTTAAAAAAAATGTTTTAAACATACATACAGGGAATGATGAAGTGAAAGGCTTTCCATTTACTTAGACATGTAAAAGGGTGTTTGTAGTGCTGTTACAATTATTCTAAATGCTGCAAGAGGAGCCATGATTTATATTAAAGACCCAGAGCAGACAGAATACTGTCAACCTCTTCACCATGGTTAGTAGAGTGTCAGTGGGCCTGGCCTCTCCCCTTCCTCCTTCTCGCCCCTCTCTCCAGCATATTTGCTCAATCCTTTGTTTGCTTTCACTGTAGGTTAGACCATTTTTGCATCAGTGCTAACCAGAGTATGCACGTTTGTTTCAGACTTTGGGAAACAGGGACATCCTGGGCTACATCCTCATATTGTTGGATATTTTTGCTTTTAGTCTGCTATAAGTAGTAATTGCAACAATATTTTCCTGTGCGGACAAGGAAATATTGCAAATGGTTGCTATGGGGTGGAGGGGGGAGTGCAATATCCAAAGGTGGGTGGTGAACATTAACCATAGTTAATCTGATACAGGTATATTCAGGTGGTTAAGGTTCACTGAGGGGAATTTGCATCATGAGGAACTGGAAGGGAAGGAGAGAGAGAGAGAGAGAGAGTGAGAGAATGAACATGGCTGAAACTCATTCCAAATGTTTCATTCATGATTAAGGGATCTGGAGTGCAAGAGAGGATAAAATCCGTATATTGTAACCCCTAATACAGATGTTTTGGGTGTTGCATTATACTAGACTTTTCTCTCTTGCATTACTAATGTAATAACTTAATTACTTTCTATTATTCCTCATAATGGCTCACACCATGGAAGAGTGACATCCATAAAGTTGTTTTGAAAGAGGTACAGTTCGATAAAAGTAATTTACATGCAAATGAGTAATTGACATGGATATAGCTAGAATTTCTTAGAAGATTTCTTTCAGGAGTTCCAAATTCTGAACAGGCGGGCCTGTTTTAAGTGATTTTTGCTTTGGAGAGAGAGGAAGCCACTGCAGTGAAGTATTTTATGATGCTTAAATTAGCTCTTAGGATTGTGATTATGATTTTGTGTGATCATGCATTAGTTTCCTCTTAATGTGTTATGTTTATGGGTGAAGAGATGAAGATGCAGAGAGATTGCAAGGCTGGGTTGTCTATAATTTGAAAATGTCATTCCTTTTCTAGGTGCCTTTGATAGTGTGCGGCAGACCTGGGAAGAGCCTAGCGCGCCTTCTTTCAGCCCTGCAACTTCCCTTAGTTCTATCATAAGGACACCTAAATGTTACCATATCTCATCTCTAAATGAAAATGCTGCCAAGCGCCTGTGCAGACGATATTCTCAGAAACTGATCCAACATACCACCTGCCAGCTTCTGAGAACATACCCAGCAGCAACACGCATTGACTCCTCCAACCCTCATCCTCTTATGTTCTGGCTACATGGGATACAGTTAGTAGCACTGAACTACCAAACTGATGGTATGGGCAGAATAACTTGCATTACGTGTTTTAGATGCACACGTGCATTTCAGATATCAGAAAATAAGTGATCTGTTTTTGGTTTTGTCATGTGTACTTCTCTTTAGTAGTGGTTGGTTCACAGATGGAACAAAAATTTGACAAAAACTTTATGGAGAAGCTATTCCATGTTTCACTCTCCACACAGAACCACTAATATCCAAGACATCCAGCCCCATGCATCTGTACAAATATGTGTAGCATTATGTAACAGCCAACAAACACCTCTCCATTTGGGACACATGCACTAAGAAACTTTTACAGTTCAGTCGTAATCAGAAATAAACCCTCCCGAGTGAGCTGAGTTTAATGGATTTAGAAGGGTGTAACTGCTTCGGATTATACTGCTAGAGGGCCACCATAGAGTCTCTCTACACAAGACATCTTATATAGGGATGCTCAAGTGACTCACTTTCTGTGTGGTCTTACATTAAAGTGTACTCTGTCTCCCTAGCAGTGCATGTATATCTACAATGGTAGAACAAGTCTTAAGGTCTTTTACATAAGCATCCTCGTGTAAGATGTTTTGTGTAGAGAGACTCATCGTCATACAACTTCTGTGACATGCACTTATTTTATAAAGGAAGAGAGGGTCTGGCAGTGTTTGAACCAGTTGCATAGCAAACTCTTCTGGTCTGGATTAGTTTTAGAAATTAGAAAATGTATTTGATCTGTTAAATGGTGACATACTAGGGGTTGGATCCAAACTAAATCTGCACATTCCATTGATTTTCTCTTTCCTGCCCAGTCCTCAAGTTGTTCCTCTGGTTCCTCTATCACCCAGGAGCAGTATTTTGTTGAGATCGGTGGTCTGTAGTGGGAAGTGGGAGACAGGAAAGTTCCACTCTGCCTTTGAAAAATTTAGTCTGGAACTAGCTCTAAGAACATAAGAAGAGTCCTGCTGGATCAGACTAGTAGCCAGCTAGTACAACATCCTTTCTCACGTAGTGGCCAACCATTTACTCTGGAGAGCCAACAACAGGACATAGAAGCAGAGGATAAAGGCGGCAAAGAGGCTCTATTCACATGTTACTTCAAACCATAGTTTATCATTATATAAGTGAGTGTTGCTGTCCCCTCTTCTTGTGTGCTAGAAGCTGCATCTCATTCCATGTATCAGGCCAAACCATAGTTTGCCATTACTTCTGCTCATGCAGCAATACATAGTGTGGGCCAATAACACACTCTTGGGAAGCAGCCTTATCAGTGTTTTTAAGGGGTGAATTGAAAGACACGTTGGTGCCTAATAGGACATACAGAGGCATGTGGATGTGCACTTACAAAGCTGCCTTTGGAAACATAAAGAAAAAAGCAGCCCTAGCAAATGGCTTTTCTGTCTGTCCATAAAAGTATTATATGCACTCAACTGTGTAGTGTTTTCAGAAGGGGGACTGGCTGCCCTACTAGTGCTAATATAACTACAGTGAGTCAGTCTGCTCCATGAGGCAGTTAAAAGTTACTGCTTGGATTTAATATAATTTAGTCTGTCTGAAATCAAAACTTTAGTCAGATTGACTGCTTCTGTACCTTATTCAGAAAGGAATTTTCCTAAAACTAGTGTTCATACAATCAATAAACCTTTGTTATTTGGACTTCTAATTAACATGGCTCCATCTAATTGATATGAATTTTGTCATGCTATCATTTAAGGTAAAATGGTTAGTTAAATAAATTAAAATGTGTGGCCATCTCCTCATTAGAAGGAACTGTACTGAAACTGGCTGTTGCTTCAAAGTTTTTACAGTTTGAGTTGCAATTTTACAGAGCTGTGTATGACTGAAATTAAATAGTAAATTTCAAAATAAAAACTGTACTCTGGAATGTGTCTAAGCAGTTCTTAAATTTGGAATTCTTAACTTCTGTAGATCTTTCCCTGTACCTGAATGCAGCTATGTTTGAAGCAAATGGCGGCTGTGGATATGTCCTGAAACCACCTGTTTTGTGGGATAAGAACTGTTCAATGTATCAGTACTTTTGTCCATTAGAACGAGATTTGGACAATATGGAGCCAGCTATTTATTCATTGACAGTAAGTACAGTATATTAAGAATCTTCTCTAGACTAAGTATAACAGATAAATGCTCCAGTTCCTATTGTTAATAAGATTAGTATAATTAAATATGGGAACAGGGAGGAGGAGGAAGTTAATTATTAAATTTTACATCTTCTTACATTATGAAACAAGAATAGTTCTTGTATGGAAATGGTTTTCATTAATACATATTTTGGATTTGATGCTGGAATGGTACATGGACCACCAAGCAAGTGATTGGTACTTCTAAGATTTAGACCAGCAGGAGTTTATCGGTTGAGTGCTTACTTTGGGGTAATGACTGCTTGCAGCAGAATAAGCAAGGAGCAAATTTTAGACTGCTGTTATGATTTCTTTGCATATATATACTTGTCAGTTTGAGAAAGAGAGATTATAAAATCACTGTTACATCACATTGTGAGATTATTTTGTGTTTCAGATTGTGTCTGGACAGAATGTTTGTCCTAGTAACAGCACAGGAAGCCCGTGTATTGAAGTGGATGTGCTTGGAATGCCTCTGGATAGCTGCCATTTCCGTACTAAGCCCATTCATCGCAATACTCTCAACCCCATGTGGAATGAACAGTTTCTTTTCCGGATTCATTTTGAGGATCTCGTCTTCCTTCGGTTTGCAGTTGTTGAAAACAGTAGCTCAACTGTGATGGCTCAGAGGATCATTCCACTGAAGGCTCTAAAAAGAGGTAAAAGGCAGTTTGCATGTAGAATGAAGACTGTGCTGCTGAGTATGAAAACCTAACTATAGTTTTTGGGAAAGTGGCAGCCACAGTGATGTGCATTCTCCCATGCGTCGTCTTAGTAACATTTACCAAAAAATGCAAGACGCAACATCTTTATGTTTCCCAGCTGCTACTGTAGTTCATTGACTGTTGCTTGCAAGTGGCAGAAAAAGGCTGAACAGAATGACATTGCCCTGTTTTGTTTTTTACCCAGGGTTCCTAGGGGAAAGGGTGACAAGAGTTTAGGGTAGTGGCGGACCTTTACCACCTGCAGCAGTTTTATTTATTGCAATCTTAATTAAGAATGTGTTAAAATTGCTAGTAAAATATAAAGGAGAGAAGGACAATAGCGGCAGATACTGAAGTCTAAGAAGCTACAAATGCATTGTATGCTCATTAAAACCATAATGTTTGACATGCATTTGAAAGTGTTTGTTTCAAAACAAAAAGCTCCTTACGTTCTGCAAGATGTGATAGAGTGGAGATCTCATGTGTGTTTCTGTAAATAAAGCAGGTTCACAATCCCAGTTATCTTGGCATGAAGAGACTTCTCAGATTCTAAAGTGATGGAATAATTTTCTGAGAGTTTCCTCTTTTATTGCATTACACCTGTTGCTTTATATGTGAGTACATGCTGAACCTTAGCAAGTGTATGTGCAAGTGCAGTCTCAGCTAGCAGGCAATTAATTCCAAAATATAACAGCTGCTGCTTGTTGTCTCTCCCCAGACTTTGGCACAAGAGGAAGCTCCCCAATATAACTGGATGTCGACTATATGAATACAACTTTTAGGCAAATTATGCCATGTCAAAGTACATATGCAAATCCAGCATATGATTCCCCTGAATGTTAAAAAGTAAAGTTTTTAATTACCATTCTAAATACCTCTGTGCTTCTGTCATGCAAAATCAGCCTTCAAGCTACTTTTATTAAGTCAGGATAACCCAAAACAGCTTTAACAAACCAAACAAGATATTCCTTAATTTATTTGGAATACGTCTGAAATTTCCTTATAACAAAGAGCTGCAGTGCTACCTGAAAATTCACTTTGGTTCTCATAGTTGACAGCAGCTCAGAGAGGAGTTATTCACAACAAAAGAGCAAAAAGTGTCAGTGTACAAGCTCTTGTTTGCTCATAAAGGGCTTCTCTGGATTGTCACCAGTTTATCTTACATCACAGAAAGCTTAGAATGTTTTAACATGATAAGACAGGGCTTTACAAATTCTAGGTGTCAGGTTGCCACAGCACCTAGAAATTTCACTCTGGTGAAAATCATTTTCAGCAATGATTTTTGTAGCATGTCCCAGCTATTCATAATAGAAGTACAAAGGGTGGGATCCAACAAGTTTTTCCACGGGTGAAAAGTGGAGGAAGAGGTTCCCCTTTTACCATCCAATCATGGATCAGCATGGATAAAAGTCATGTGGAACAGATGCTGTAATAAGGAGAAGAAAAGGAAAAGATTGAGTGAAAAAGCTGTCTGGATCCAACTCCAGGCAAATTTCTCATTTCTCATTAAAAAGTTTTGTTCACTGAGGGGTGGAGCGGCCTTATAAGGCCTCTGTCTCTGCCCCTTCAGCATTCCCCAGATGCCCAGGAAAGTCCTGCTGCCTCCCCCTCCTTCGGGGAGACAAATCCCAGGCCCCAGCCAAACAGCTATTGCTGCAGCTGGGAGTACTGCATTCTCATTATAAAGTTTTGTTGTATGTGCATAAAGTTCTTGTTATTGCTTGTTTATATGTAAATTTAACTTTAAACCATTCATTATAGTTGATGAACTAATTTTTTAAGAAGATGTTTTCTATAATGGCTCTAGCACTAAAAGGAATATTGGAATTAGATAAACTATGGTGAAGTTAGAGTTAGAGGTTAGTGCTTGTGGTGGTAATGATGATGATTGTTATCCATATATTTATTTATATACTTACAACAGTTTCATCATAGCTTTAATCAAATTGCAAGAAACTGCGGTTAGGATTAGATCTTGTGGTAGCAATAATTAGAACATTTTGTCATTAAAATAAAAAACCCTGAAGGCTGAAAAATTAGTCTGGCTCCTAAATTTTGGGGCTGTTTCCTAAAGCTATTTTTTTTGTCAAGGCATGTCTTTAGATATTATAAATGATCATTGTTGTATTTTACTTTGCAAAACATGTAGCCTCTGATCTGATTGGCTTGTTGTCCCATCTCCACTTGTCATCTTTAAGGGTACAGACATCTTCAGCTGCGAAGCCTGCACAATGAAGCATTAGAAATCTCAAGTTTGTTTATTAACAGTCGGAGAATGGAAGAAAATCCTTCTGGAAATGCTGTGCCTGCTTTTTGGGTAATTTAATTCAAGTCAAATATGTTTTGTCAGTTTGTTTCTATATACTTAAAATCTTGGGGTGCTTACAAACCATGACCAATGAAATGTCACTGTCATGTTATAGGGTAATTTTCAGATACAGTACAGTTTTCTGTTCCTCTTTGCTGATAATTGGCTTGGATCTCAGGCTAAATCTCCATTGATGAACATGCTTTCAGTTAGCAAAGAGGGCTCCTTGACTCGTCTTCACTTCTACTGCCCCCCAAAATGTTCCTTAAAATGCCGCTTCTAGAGAATGGGGCACCTCTGAAACAACATGAGAAGTGAATCAGAGGTCTGCAGCAGAAGGGATAAATTGGCAAAAATCATCCCATTCCACCTTCTAGTTAGCTGAAATTTAGCACATGATCAAAACCTTTGAAATGATCACCACCAAGGAAATTGGTCATCCGTTATGGACTACAGGATGGGGATAGCTTTGTTACTCAAAACAAAATGTCTTGCGGCATCTTTGAAGGTAGCAGATTGTGGAATGGAGCACTGGAGCAACTTCTGATGAAGTGGACTCTAGTCCATTTTGCTTTTGCTAGGGAAGGCAAAGCATTTGAAAACCTTTTGTCCTCTGAGAAATGAAAATGCTCTGTTGCATTGGTATAATGGCAGACTCAGTGGTAGGGGATCTGCTTTGCCTGCAGAAAATCCCAGGTTCAATCCCTGGCATCTTCAGTTAAAAGGATTAAGTAGGAGGTGGTGGGAAAGACCCAGCCTGAGACCCTGGAGAGCCCCTGCCAGTCTGAGTAGGCCGTAGTGGCTTTGACAGACCTATAGTCAGACTAATTCAGCTTTATATGTTTAAGTGGAACTGGGCTAAGCACTATCTCAGGTAGAACACAGCAAGGGGTCTCCCAACTGGAAGTTTGATGTTGAAATGTTAATTATCATCCTTTGAATTCAGCTTCGTCCAGCCTAGTTTTTCTCTGGTCTGCATTTCTCTTGCTTTCATCAAAGTTCAAAATAGGTACAAATAGGTCAAGCCTTGACTGAAGACTAGATATCTCAGGTTGCTTTTGAAGCTTCTGTCTTGGAAAGATACTAGGGGAACAATTTAGCCAAAGTGAAGCAGTCCAATAATGTCTTCCTTTACATTTATTCACAGTAAAATAGTCCATAAAGCACAGTGGCTTGTTAGACTTGCTTAGACTGGGGCCAATAAAAACATGTGCATATGAATACAATTCAGGTTAAAGGATTCATTCACAGAGTATAAAACTAGTGAGTTTTACAGTAGCTGAGATTTCAATTATGCCTACTATAAGAGTTCAGTTGAAATCCACAGAATCTGGTCCATCAAGGAGGTTTCAGAACTTGATCACAATGTTTTAGGGCTGATGAGATATATTTAGCCACAGTTTCTGTTGACCTCTTGTCAGACCCTGATACGAGATTTAGTAAATGGTAGTCCACTGAGTTTGCTGGTAGCCATATGCAGGAGTACCATATTCATTCTTTGTCTTAGTAAATCCCACTGATTTTGTTGTAGGGATTTAAAACTGTTTAATTTTTTCACTGAAATCATTAGCATATAGCTTAATTTGGTCTGAATCATGTCCTATGTTCTATACAGAAACAACATTGGCTGTAGTTTGCTGTTCTCGTCTAGCACTTGTATTTATTGTTAAGCTTGCTGTTGTTTTTATGGGTTGTATCACATGGTTGTGCATTCAGAAGGCACTTGTTCTTATGAATCTTCCCCTTTCCGCTCTCTCCTCCCCTGCTCAAGTATTGTCAAGGGTCATGGAACCCCATAGACACAGTGCTGTAGCAAGGAGGAGGAGTTGGGCAAACTTGCCAAAAAGCTTAGGGGAGGAAGCTTGGCAGAACAAGAGCTTTCTTGGTGCAAAAGCAATAATGTCTTGTTATGGTCTTTTCAGAGCTGCTGTGGTAAGGGGTAAAGCAGGGGAAGATCTGTCACTGCAACAGCCTTCTGTCCCCTGTGATTCTCCCTTGCCCTGGCACCTTCCTTGCCTATGAGCTAAGATCAGTATGAGAACTTGAGATTCTGAAATATAGCTGCTCAGTTTCTTCTGAATGTTTGATAGCAGAAGTTATTTAAGCCTGCTAATTTGAATTAATATCAATGTACTTATCAATATCTGTTTATTGCATTTTACCCATCCGTTCTCCAAGGAGCTCAGGGTGGAGCGTGTGGTTCTTTCCTCTTCCCTTTTATCCTTGTAGCACCCTTGGGAGGTAAGCTAGACCGACATGAAATAACTAGTCCCAAATCACCAAGTAAGCTTTCATGGCTGACTGGGATTTAGATATTGGAACTACCTTATCCTAATTTTGGCAGCCTAACAACCATACCGCACTGGTATTCATACCTTCCATCATTTTTTCATTTTCATTAGTTCTATTGAGTTTACCTTATTAATTAAAGAAGTGGCTGAATGAACAGTTCTTCTACCTCCCTTTCATCCCTTCTCTCTCCCTGCATGGTACAGTGTGCAGCACATGTCTGCTGTAGAGCCCTACCCGGAAGGCTTTTCTGACTTATTAGTTGGCATCTGCCCAGTGAACCTAGATTATCACTTCAGAAGACATCCAAAATTAAAATTAGTTGAAGACAATCTATTATTCTGCACAGCAGGCGATTCCACCAGCTAATTTCTTTTGGTGCTAATCATTCCTTATTTATATCCTGTTTGGAATTGTACATATTCTAGTTCTTTATACTCCCCCCACCCTTGGCTGGGTCACGTATCCCTTTGCTATGTTCTTGTTCCTCAAGTTGTACTTATTAAATATGCATGTATTGGTTAAATATAAAGTCCTGAGTAAACAATGCAGGTACATGTTTGTTTTGAACAGCGGTTCGGCACACTCGAGAAGAGAGCTGCTGCCGTATTCAAGGTCACGATACATGGCGTTCCAGGCCCAGAACCTTTCACTGTTTTTACTATAAAAGAAGGGACGTCAGCAGCACAGCTTCTTCATCAAGTAAGTGTGTTCTTTTAGTCTGCATAGATTTATTTTTATTTTTATTTTACTTCATCTATACCCCACCTTTCTTTCCAGTGTGTGGTAGGAGGGCAAAGTGGCCTCTCTTCTCCATTTTATCCTCACAACACTGTGATGTTGATTAAGCTGTGATCATGTGGCTGGCTCAAGGGCGCCAGACAAACTTCCACAGCAGAGTGGAGATTCTAACTTGGGTCTCCTAGATCCTAGTCTGATGGTCAGATACTCAAATTAGCAGTAGCCATTCATATTAATCAAACTTTTATTGGACATATAAATATATAGCATGGAAAGGTTTTAAGAAATCATCTAAAGTCTGTCTTGCCCTGTATGAAAAATGATTTCATGGATTGAAGAAAATAAAGACAGCTGTGTTAACATTAACAAGGCAGCTTGACATAAGAATAACACAGTGTTCACTCACAGAGATGGTTTGGCAAAAATTGCTAATCTTCAGAATTGTAGTCATTATTCCTGGGAAGAAACATTGGATTTGATCAGCCCTTTCTTAGCTCTGAGCTGTCAAGCTGCAGAGCAGGGGAAATAAGACTGGCAGGCTGTATAGCACCCACCAAGGAAAAGCATTTCTGTCCTTTTTCCTTGGGACAACTGGACTGTAGCTGGCTCACCAAATCAGGAGCAAAAGTAGCAGAATAAGTGCAGAATATGAGTTTTATATTGCCTGTCTTTATCTAGTGGGTGGCAGGAGCAAAATATGAATGTATTGACAGTGGTACCTTGCAAGTGGCATTTTTCTTGCTTTCCTAATCACGATTTTGATCAGAAGGAAACTAGTTTTCTTTAATTTTTTTTAAGTTATCAAAGCACCAGAATGGTACATTGACTAGAATATTAGGCTTGGATGTGGAAGCCAGGCTCAGATCCCAGCTCAGCCATGAGTATCTTCTGGTAGGAAGTGCCCAACTTGAGCAGCAAGGCTAAAGTAGCAGTGGAGATGACCCCTAGAGTCAGCTGGATGAAGGAGAGTCCAGGAAGACTTTTGGCAGCCCAAACTGACAAACACTTTCAGTCTTGAGTTAAAGGGGATGAAATGGGGACTGTCCAGCCAGCATGATAATTTCAGGGGGTGGATTTTGTGTGAGAAATTTGCACACATTCAACTTCAGCTGTTGCAGTGGCTCAACAACAACCATCCTTGTAACTTGCAAATCCTTCACAAGGAGGCAGAGGATCTAGAGTGGGTGGAGATTGCTTACTTCCAAAGATGCTAAAAGAGTGGTGCAGATATTTACAAAAATAATCCAGATCCTCAAATACGGATTGAAAGTGATTTATGCCAACACTGTCATGTAATCTGTGATTATGCTGTCTTTTTGATATTTTGTTTAGATAGTATGTTCATTATTTATATATTTAATTCTGAATTGCGCCATACAGCGTGGATCAAAAAACCTGCAAAATGGAGCCAGGGACAGACTGGGGGGTGGGCGTCTTTACAAACCTGAAGGAAGCTCCAGATTTGCAGAAAAAATCTGAAATCTAAAACTAAATAAATAAAATAGGGCAATTAAAACTTCCCAAAGTAATAGAAATATCTGTAGCTTTAAGAGAAGATATTCTGAGTTCTCAATGACCATTTTGCAGATTGCCAGGCAACCACAACAATAGTGCCTTCCAGTCCTTGGTTTCTGTAAAGCAAAGCTTTGGAGTGGTAGGAGCAGGATTGGACTGGGAGGCCAAAACAGCCCTGCAAAAGGTCCCCTCCCCTGTCATGTCTCTGATGGAGGATTTGCTGTGAATAGGTCTGGTGGCAACCACTGAAGACTCACAAAATGTTGCCAGGCCCAGCAGTATCACCCAAAGCATAACCTTGGCTGAACCTAGCAGCAGCCACCCTACAACTTAGCTGTGCCTGGAAGCAGCAGCCACCAGGCAATTTGGCCAGCCTTTCCCCAGGGAAAGACTGATAAGGAGGGAAAGGTGAAGTGGAGGGGGCAGATAAAGGTAGGTTGGGCAATAGATGGGAAGAGGAGAAGGAAGTAGGGAAAGGGAAAAGGTTATGGCAGCTTCCAGGAAAGGGAAAGAAGGAATAGTGGGGAAGTGGGATGCAGAGGGAAATAAGATTTCTCCTCCCCTGCAAGTCCTTGCTAGTCCCCTGATTGTTAGAATTATCTCATATACTAATAGCCAAGTGGTCCTGATCTGTGGATACAAATCCAGAGATTAGAGCCATGAACAGACAAGACATTTCTTCTCACACATCTGGCAGGGAGAGCTGTGGTTATCGAAGGCCCATACTGCATTGGAATTGGATGGTCTAGCTGTTTGGCTTCTACAAACTAACAGGGCAAACTCCTTTGAAGCCAACTGATACACACACCAAAAGGAGATGTTTACATATACTAGCAAAGGAATGTTTTGATTGCTCCCTCCCCCTCCCCCCTAATTGCCTCTTCCCTCTGCTCTTCTGTGTTTGACCAGTCTCTGTATCAGGCATCTGACGAAGAGAACTTGATTCTCGAAAGCTTATGCTAAAATAAAATTGGTTAGTCTTAAAGGTGCTACTGGACTCTTTTAGGTTTTTAGAAAAACTGAAGTCTAAAAAAAACCCGCCACAAACATTGTTTTTTTAAAAAACCAAAATGACATAAGGAGCTTTAACCAGATGCCTTCAGTGGCTGTTGCTAGGCAACCATAACATTTAGCCAGTATTCCAGGCTTGGTTTCCTTCAGTAAAAGGCAGTGATGATGGGAGGCTTTGTTTGGGCCTTTGAAGGAGGTTTCACAATGGACATGACCACCAGCAACCACTGGATGACTTGCTACCACCTGACTTGCATAACTGACCCAAGCATTTTACTACTTTTCAACAGCATCAGCATCCCCTTCACCACAAAAGCCATTGTAGTGTAGTGTTAAGAGTTTCAGAATAGGATCTGGGAGACCCAGGTTGAAATGACTACTCTACTGTGGAAACTCACTGAGTGACTTTGATCCAGTCACTCTTAGCCTAACCTAACTCTCAGGGTTGTTGGTGAGGATAATATGCGCGTGAGAATTACATAAGCTGCTTGGGATCCCCTGTATGGAGAAAGGTGGGCTATAAATGAAGTAAATTAATAAATATAGATGAAGATGGGAAGCAGATAAAAAGTAAGTTGTTTAGTAGGTTTGAAGGAGAGAAGGACATCAGGAAAGGCGAGCATATGGAGGCTGCCAGGAGGATGAAAAGAGAAAATAGTGGGGGGAAGGGGATACAAAGTGACATACACCACCCCTCAAGTCGTTGCAGGTCCCCTGCCATGCATCTGAGCCCGTCTCAGCCAGCACCACAGAACTTAGCTATACGGAAGAGGCTATGGGGAAGGGGGATAAGTGAAGGCAGGAGGCAGACAAAGGTGGGTGGGAAGGAAAGAGGGAAGGAAGCAGGAATAGGTGGAAAGCCTATGGTGGAGGTAGGGAAGGGAAAGAGGACATGGTAGGGGAGGGGCAAATGCACCCCAAAAGTCCTTACCTGCCCCCCCACTTGATATATCTATTGTGGATGAGGAGGTCTGCTTTTGGAATGACAGGCAGCTTGCTCTTGTCACCAAGGGAAGGCATAGTTTCTTTTGCTCAAACATTGCTGAAATGCAAAATAAAAGTTAAAAGGGCTAACTTCATGAGTGGAAAAACTTCATACTGATTATCTCAACAGAGACTGTTATTCCAGCAGTGGGAAAATGCTCTACTGTCATGGGATTATGAATAGATGGCTTGGCAAGCCAAACTGGACAGAAAAAAAGATTAAACAGCATTTGCCTTTTCTGAAATAGTAAACTACCCAGATTGCCTACCCAATGTATGTAGCCCAAGGAAAGACACTCTGAATCGCTAGCAATACAGCAAAAGAATGTTTTACCACACGCATGATAAATCAATAAAGGGCTTTTGTTATCAGCACAATCAGCTTACTGAAAATGCAAGAATCTGTCTCTCTAATTATTAACATAATTCTCTCCATTAGATTTTGGCCACTACAAAAGGCATTGGAAACTATCCCACAGACTATTTTTTGATGGAGGAGAAATGCTTTATATCTAAAGAAAGAAACGAGTACAGGAAGCCACCATTCCAAAGAGTTCTCAGTCCGGAGGAGGAACTCGTCCAGCTCTTGAACAGCTGGTTTCCAGAAGAAGGCTATGTTGGAAGAATTATCTTTAAAACCCGTGAGGAAGTGAGTCTATTTTGCTTGCTGATATTATCATGAGAGGAACAAAAAGAGCATGTTCCTTGTTTGGTTCTTGTGGATACAGAGGATTGAAAAGGAAGTAACACAGAAAAGCAGAGCTCACTATTAACGGGCTGGAGTTTTGTGTACCACTGAAAAGACATCTTGATTTATCAGTGAAATTGAATTCATCAGCATCGTTTGGACAGCTTATTTTTACATTGCAAACCTTTTGCTTCCAAAAATGCACATTATGGTTCATTGCAAATTATAACAAGCTGTCCTTGCTTGAATGTTCTCCTAGTTAGAAATGTATCCTGTGTTTCATATATACTGGTCACAATGCAACACAGATTTGAAGAGGTTTAAGAGTGCCCTAATCATGTGTTGTATTGTAGCTGCTGTTGTGTTATGAATTAATTGGTATATATAGATAGGTTTGGCTTCTCCTCCATCACTGTAAATCTGTTGTTACAGTGGTTTCTTGGTAGGTAATGATCATATCTAGAAAATGCACATTGAGTCAGATGCAGACTAAATTTTCCACTAACAGAAGGGTGCAGTATTTCCACCAATTCTCCCTTCCTGCTGTAGGCCCCCACTCTGCCTCTCATGCTGTTCTGAGGGTCACCTGTCCCTCAGGAGTAGCATTGCAGGGCTGCAGCACTGATGGGGAGGGGCAGAGGCAGAGACATTCTGTTCTACTGATGGAAGTGGCTTGCATGAGCAGAAAATTTAGTCTGGGTTATTTTTAGAAGGGAAATGGGCCTTTTCTGCATGGACAATTTTTGCTGGTTCTGGGTCCATTCCTCTTTGAGTTTTCTTCTGAATTCCACACGTTTAGCTCCCCCTTCACATTTCAGTGTGGCATTTTCAAGGCTTCTCTCTCTGCTTGTGCTTATTCCCCATGTTTTTCTTGATGTGGTTTTGAGTTGTTGTTTTCAGTTGTGCAGAATTTTCCTTTCGATTTTTCCACCTCTGTCCTCTGTTCCACCCTTACCACCTCCACAGGCCACTTCTCACTGATTGGTCTCTCCATCCTTTTCTCAGCTCCTCCCTCCTTATTCCCCGTTGTCCTCCTTCTTTCCCAAAATGTACCTTTTTTGGTGAAGAAAACTTAATGATATTATAACGTCACAATGACATTGTTATTGCATTGTGTTGGTTTGTACATGGCTATCATGTATTGGTGAATTTTTTAAAAAATCAAGCATAATGATGTTATATCATTATGCTTGGTTTTTTAAAACAGCCACGCTCTGCGTAGTCATTTTTGTTTAGGATTTCTGACTCCTTTCACCCACTGCAGTCCAAACCAGAGAGTCTGGCTCAGCCTAACCCAGAGCTGGGAGGCAGAGGCTGGCACTAAGGGGCAAACTGACATAATCCAATAACAACATTACAATGTTATAATGACATTAACAATGTAATCCTATGGAGAGTTACTCCAGTCTAAGCCCATTGAAGTCAATGGGCTTAGACTGGAGTAACTCTCCATAGGATTGCACTGTTAGTGTTTTTTTTAAAAAAAGGCAAATCATAACATGAATCTCTTTTAGGTTTTCAAACATTAACTATCTATGCTTTTTGGGTAAAAATTCTGTATTTGGAGTTACTCTGCCCCAATGTTGCGTGCATGTCATACTGGGTTTCCTTTCGCTTTTGTTTCTCTCGTTTTTGTTTTTTCTCCCACTTACCTTAGTGCTGACTAAATAACAAAATTCTGGTTTGATTCACACTATATTTTTCCAGTTTATTCTTTTTAAATGTATCTTATACTGTGAATACGGTAAATATATAGTTATATAAACTTGCATTTTGAGGTACAATAATTGGGAAGTCAGTAGTGGTTGAGTGTACACTTGCTGGCAGACTTGAGTTTGTTGTTATGTAATGCATGAACAATCCATGTGCTCTCCTATTAATTTAAGGGGAAAATATTTGAGCATGTATATTAACTCTTGCTAAAATCAGTGCAGCTGGTAAGTACTGAACCTAGCCTGGACTGTACCTTCAATTGTTTTTTACCATCCAGACAACTGAGGACTATTCAGTGGATTTATCTATATAGTACATTTTTATTCCACCATACTGTGCATTTTTCAGCACAAGAAATGTTTAAAGAGTGTTGATGTGTGTGGAATGGGAAGAAAGCCTTGGCAGATTGGATACAACTCAGGATTTTACAGTATTTTCCCTGATCTGGTGGATAACATGAGAAAACAGAGCCCTTTTCTAATTAGGAAAAATGGACTAAGAAAAACTGTGATGAACAGGAGCAGAGAGTAGAAAGCGTATGAGGTCCAGCCATGAGCTATGTGCATGTTTCTGTCTGGACAAAGTTCATTAGCATTGTAAACTGAAACAAGGATATTGCCCAGATCACCAGTAATTCCTAGATGTTATCGATACAGGTAAGGCAGATCACAAATGTATGTTGTTGGTGCCTAAACTTGACAACAGCGAACATAGCCAAGATGGGAGACTTTCTGGTATTTTGATGGAGGGGGTATGGCTGGGTGATTTTTATTCTTGAGGAACAAATGGATTGAATAACTCAGATACCATTTCTGATGGAAATGGTGAAAGGGTTTTGGTTTTTTGCAGGCATCATTTTTTGTCTGCTATGACAGTGGATGTGATCTGCATTGTACTTATATGTTTTAAATAAAGTTCAATCCCACCTTCCCCCTAAAGTTAGCCTTTGAGGCAACTTACAATTCAATTTTAAAACAATAAAAACCAACAAATCAAAATCAACTCAAGAACAATACAACCAGAGACTATTAAAAAAACTCAACAACAATAATAGACAGTATTTACAAATAGTAAAACTGGCCATTTTATTTGCCATCAAATGACCTACTGCTGGGAAGTTAACAGTCTTGGCAGGCTTTAAGCAAATATGCTTGGAAGGAGTTTCACAACCGAAATGCTACTATAGCAAAGCCACCCATCAAATTTCAAAAGTAGATCCTCAGATATGTCAGCAAGCAGGCAAATTAATATAAAAACAGTCATTTAGTCACTTTAGCCTGTGGTGAATAGATCCTGTGATAGTTTCGCTGTAAAGCTAAGAAACTACACAATATACTGATACTAACCTATTTGTTGCATGCTGAATATGTTATGGTATGCTGAATGTGTGCTGGGAGCTAGGCGCCCATGAAGCCATGGGCTGAATTGCAGTGTGGATCATGCTGAGCTACATGCACCAGTCCATCTCCTCTGCTAAAAAAACAACTAGCTCTTCTTTCCGTGATTTGGGGCGGGGAGAGAGAGAACCTCCTATTTCCTTTAACCTCTCAAGTAAGACACTATGGCCTAGAAATTTCCTAAATTAATAAATGTTAATAATACATGCAAGTGAAAACATTTACTAACCACTGGTGGTTCTTGTTTTTTCCCCACCACATTAAGCACAGAAACAATGCATTTACAACCTCTGCATCCCACAAGGTGACACTGGGCCTCTCTTCAAACCCAACCAAGTCTACTTTCTATGTTTTGATGTTTTTTCTACAGAGCTTGAATAGGAGAAATCTCTTTCAGGAAGAGAAAGATGAAGCAGTCACGAGTTCTGAGGATGACAGCTTCTTTGTCCAAGTTCATGATGTTTCCCCTGAACAGCCTCGGACAGTCATCAAAGCGCCTCGCTTCAGTACAGCCCAGGATGTCATCCAGCAGGTACATCATGTTCCTTGAGTTTTTTCTTTCTTTACCATTCCTAAACAGGCACAAACTGGTCTCTTATGGAGCTGTTTATGTCCCTCAGTTATCACAGGGGCTGCTAAGCAAATGCCCTGTCCTGAGCACTGCAGCCCATAGGACTGTGTTGTAGATATGTATAGGCCTGTGGGAATGAATTGTTTATGAGTATGTTAGGCAGAGTTCTAATCCAACAAATGAATAGTTCCAAGTTAATTTGCACCAGTTAAGATCTGCCCTGCAGAACAGTGGAAGGTAACCAGCTTTTGATCTTGCGTTCTCTTTGTTTAGACTTTATGTAAAGCCAAATATTCCTACAGCATTCTAAACAATCCCAACCCAAGTGATTATGTCCTCTTGGAGGAAGTGACAAAAGAATCAGCAAATAAGAAGACATCAATCCCCAAAACCTCTCAGAGGATTCTTTCCGACCAAGAGTGTGTGTTCCAGGCTCAATGCAAGTGGAAAGGAGCTGGGAAATTTATCCTCAAACTTAAAGAACAAGTCCAAGTAAGTTTTAGTAATGAGGGTTTTTTTTTTTCATTTTGCACTCACCACACTGGAAGTGAAAAAGCATCTTCAGCAAAAAAAAAAAAAAGTTTCTGTTCCTTTTCTAAAAGCATCCTATTCCATTTAATGGACATCTATTCTAAGCAGTACTTCTAATTTATGGTGATTAAAAGAAATCTTCCCTTGCTTTAAAAATAATTTCTTCAAGACATAGTTAAATATGAATTTCACCTTGTGGAAATTCACCTGTGGGAAAATCTTGGGAGGCCTGCAGGGGAAAGGCACAAGATGAGATTTTTCCCGCCATAAAAAAATCAGGTTTAAAAAAGCCTAAGAATAATATGTGAAACTGTTTGAAAGTTTAAGAACTCAGCTATCATAGCCACAAAATCTAATAATTTCTTTTGTCTGACTTCTATTGCAGGCCAGTCGTGAAGAAAAAAGAAAAGGCCTCTCGCTTGCTAATGAGCTTAAGAAATTAACAAGACCGAGTAAGCAGTACAGGGGCTTTATAACCCCACCTCTGCTAACTTCTCCAGATGGTCCCCAAGGTAAAGATGAAAAGACTGCCTGCAGTTTGACCTTCAGTGACATTATGGAATAACCTTCAGTTTTGTATTCAGGTATGATCTACTGCCTGTATTGTAAATAAAATGCAGCTCATAGTTTGCAAAGGGCATACATCTATAGCTTATGTAGGTGTACCTTACATAGGTGAACACAGAGACACTGCTGAGTTCTAGTGGTACAGTAATCAGGTCTTGAGCAGGAAGAGATTTTTTGAAAAATTAAAATGGAAAACATTTCTGAAACAATAGAGGGCTTACAAGTGGGGACTGCAAGGACTTGCAGGGGGAGGCTCTCATTTTCACCTCCCCCACCATGTCCTGTTTCCCTTCCCTGCCACTCATAGTCTCTCCCCCTTTTCCTGCTTTCTTCTTCCCACCCAGCTTTGTCCGCAACCCCTGTCTTCACCTTTCCCCCTTCCCTTTCTCCCCTATGGCCAGTTGTATGATGCCACCTGAACTGATCCCAGTTGCATGGTGGGGAATTTGCAAGAACTTGCTAGGGGTATCCCCTGTATCCCCTTCCCCACGCTATTTCGTCTTTCCTTCCTTCTTGCAGCCTCCATATGCTCACCTTTCCTGATGTCCTTCTCTCCTTCAAACCTACTAAACAGCTTATCTTTTTTATGCTCCTTTCGTCATTCCAGAGGTCAGCCAGAGCATCAACAGAAGCACCAGTCCTATCAACAGGAAAACAGCCATGGGGGGTGGGGGCTGCAATGTGGAAGTGAAAGGGAAGTGAATGACAGAAGGCATTCTGTCAGCATAGCACCCCCTCGGGTATTACTCCTACAGGCCCTGCAGCCCCATGAATCAGCTTCCCTGTAGTTGGAAAGAACTAGTTGGGAAGGAGAGGATGATAAAGATCTCTGCAAGTTCCTTTGCCCACTGATCACTGGATCCCTTTGAACAGAGTTAAGAGATACTCCTCCAGTTGTATATAGAATAATGTTTTCAAAACCTATGAATTTCACACTCAGTGTTTCATTAATGATCTTTGTCAATAAATGGTCTACACTATTTTTCTCATTAGCTTTACTAGTCATTACAAGAACATGTTTTTTCTGAACTTACCTTTTCTCTCTCACATTTGTTGTAAAGACTCCATTGCCAAAATTCTGCAGAGCAATAAAGCAATTTTAAGCCAATTAATTTTAATGGCAAAATTAAGCAGTACTTTGGAATATATCTAATTTTTTATAAACTACTCAAAACAGTACTAAAACATGTCAAAGAACTCAGCATTGCTTAGAGAATGTAAAATCAAATTTAAACCTTACACAGTTTCTTTCTGATTCTAGGAAATTTATATAACTGCAAATATATGAAGACAAAATGAAGCTGAGAAAAGCTAGAATATGATGGATCCCATCCTTCTCTTGCAACAGTCTCTCTCAAGGATTTGGTAACTGGAACATGCATCAGGAATGCCTAAACGAGGCATGCAGACGTGGAGAAAGTCTCTGCTTTGGAACTGATCAGCCCAGCAGTGGATTGGCCTCTCCTGAAGGTGGGATCTAGATGCTGCTTTCGGTGGCAACAGCCAGATCGTGAATGGTTTTGAGGCTTCAAAGCATGCACTGGCAGCACTCAGAAGATGCCTTCCTTCTTCATACCCGAACTAGGAAGGTGAAGCAGGCACCTTCAGCTGCCCATTTAAATGGAGACCTTACAATGTAAGGTTGCGGTATAAGCAGAGTAAATTTTAATTAAGCATCGTAAGGGAAAATGAAGGCTGAGGATGTGCTATAGTGCACTTTTAATTAAAAATCCGTTCTATACACACACACTTTTAGGTGATTACAGCCAGATTTAGGTGAATTGTAACTCACAGATTTCATTATAGTAGATATACACAATTATTTATGGTTTGTGTACTTAATGTCAGTGTACAGCCAGTATACGTACTTTGATAATGATACTTTGTTTAGGAGCAACATTTTTTCATGCAGTGTATCTTAGTTTTCCTGTTTTATTATTTATTTTAAATTTCCAAGGTATGTGACACTGTATAATGTATTTATCATACCTTGTTTTATAGAATTCTACATAGCTTTGCAGAAAATTCTACATATCTCTTGCATTAGAGAAATGTTTGATTTTACTGAAAAGTACTTTCAGGAAAGAAAAACCATTGTTTTCTCAAATATCTTTATAATATTGGTCAGCCGAAATATTAAACAATCTAACCACTTCAAGTTTTACTTCTGAATTCTTAATAGAAAAATGTGTGTAGTATCAAAGTTTTAAAAATCTGTTTTCAAACTATGTTTGCTACTTCTGTAGCTGGCAGCATTATTTAAAGAGTTTCTGATTTTAACAAACATAGAAGATCTACATTATTCTGTTGTGTTTTTAGTATAAATCCTGTCATTTCTGTTTACATAGAAGTCCTTGTAAAGATGTGTATATGTTTGCAAAAATCATGAGCTTTTGACATTTTTGTACGGTTATTAGTGCTGGTTGTAACTTTTCTTCTTTTGTTAATGTACTAAGTGTTATTAAAAACAATTTAATAGTACCTGCACAAAGCAATAAGGTTGCTTTACTTTTAATAATCATCACACAAGTTAAACTGTTCAAAACAGGGCTGTTTTGGAACTGCCAGCTATAGTGATCCACCTGCTGTCCACTAGGATCACAGTGTATGAATAAATCACAAACAAAGCTTGTCAGTTCAAAGCAAGCAAAATGTGAAATACAGTGTGAACCTGAATGGAATGTAAGACCCTAATCTGATTGGATGGTCTACAAAGCTTAATTTTTCACTGCCTGTAAAAAGGAATTGTTAACTTGCAACACAAGAGGGAAAAAATAACTATGATGAGGGAAAGAAATCAAGTTTATCCTAATTTGAAGAAAAATTATCAGTACTTTTAACCTAGAAAAGAATGCTGTTTATTTACATTTAGTCTTTAAATCTGATAGACGAGTGTTACCAGAACTGAGTACTGGACCACCAGAAAAGTGTCCGTGTGCAGATGGTACCCCCTTGAGCAGTGATGCTAGATTGTGAAATATAGGTTGTAATCTTGAGTTGTGACCCTGTAAAGCAATAGAAGTTCTCATGGATCCTTTGAGCTAAGAAAAGACAAATTTGAGGTCTTGTCAAAACCCATGTGGTTAGCTAAAATTGTGCTGGTTTGTAGATATTTAAGTTTTTGCATGTGCATTTTGCTAAAACTCATGCTACAGGGCATATTCCAAGTCATGCAGAATGCTTTTACGTAGTATGGGTAAGGGGCAGGATTTGGAAGAGCACAGAAGGGGGGAGGGGTTCTGTTATGGGAACATTGCTTGGCATGATGTGCTTAACAGTTACCACATGGGCCTTGAAAGTGCGAAACTGTCACTGGGTTTACCCACCACTTTTTAATTGCTTTGTAAAGCTGAAGCCTAGGACTATCAATCTGAAGCTATGTGACAGAGAAAGACTTTATCCATTCTTCACTGCAACACTGCCATTTATTTTAAAAATCCACCCACTCTGAACCTTCCAGCCAAGGATCAGGCCTCACAGATCATTGTATAGAAGAGGCTACTATGCATACTACTATATACATCTTCCTACTCATTGGTCACCTTTGCAGGCACAAGGAGACCTAAGTCCCAGTGAGAAAGGCGGACTAGAAATGACATAAATAGCCTCTAAGTCTCCACCATCCCCACTGGTGCTTAGCAGGGGCAAAGCTAATAGGCACAAGGGCAACTGTTCCAGCAACAGCATAAATGGCACATTTTAGAGGGCTATTTATCCTCGTCCTCACAGCAGCCTTAAACATGCAGAAGCCAATGTAAGTAGTCCATCTTTACTGACACTTCTGTGTCTGCTCACACATGAGCATCTTGATAATAACAAAAATGGCTTTGTGCATACCCAAGCTTCCATGTGTAGTAGTAGTGGAGTCAAGTGAAGCGAAGAAGAAATTACACTTTTTGAACTCTTATGTATGTTTTGCTTATTCTCAAGATGCAGCTGTTCAGAGGTCATTTTAGTTCAGGTAATGAAACACATCTTACTACACACTGGACCAAGATTGTGCAGTGTGTTTCAACCAACTGTTATACTGCTATAAGTGAACTTCTCTCTAGTACCGAGTAAGAAAGGATTCCAAAAGGAACCACCATACATTATGGCCCTGTCTTGGTTCATAAGCTCCCTCTGCAGCATTTATAGTATGTGCTGGGCAATAAATGATCTGACTGACTTGTAGTTACTAAATGAGGACAATGAATTCAAAAAAAGAGCAAAAAAAGTAGTAGTAAAGAATTCTTTTGCATATACATTTTTCAGCAATAGTTAAAAAAAATCAAAAGGTACAAGCTTCACACAGTGACACCTTTTTACAGTAAAGTCTAAATTCATTGCATATCCAGTACCCATCCTATATTCTGCAAATTAGTTGCACTGCAGCCCTTGGATAAATGCAGCGGAGTATTTCCAGACTAGGCAGACACTGAGAAGGGAACCTCCTTGGGCAAACTTTTCTATACCCATTAAAAAGCCTGGAGAAAAATTAAGGGTGCCTTACTTTACAGAATAATCACAAGGAACAAGATCTAGGAATGAATCCTTTATCTGTCTCTGTTCCTGTGATGCATCCGAGTAATCGAGTAGTATCATTGACTCACAGTAGACACTACATGCAGTTGTACAAAATTCTTCCCTACTATTGCTTGTTTTTAAGCCCAAAGAGAGAGGTTTATGGAAAAGGGCATATTAGCACTTTGATTTTTTCAGCTGTTTTTTCTATTCCACAACTTCCTTTCATGTTGCTATTCCACCTGTATTGAAAGGTCCCCCACCAGGAAGGATGGTGGTGGTGGCCAACTGGGTACAGTTGTCAGAGAAGAGGGGGTTGCAACCTCATAAGATGGAGGGGGGGGAGCTAGGGTTTTTCATGTAACAACTAGTTTTGTCCTTATGCTGCATACACATCATCATTTCTGTAGATGCTACAGTGAAGAGCAGAAGCAGAGACTTCACCCTTGCTAGTGGCCACTAATCCTAAAAATCACAAGCACAAGGGGAAAAGCAGAGAAGACTTACTGCTAGTTACAGTAATTTCCCTATATCCCACAGAACTCAGTGGAGGAATGAAACAAGAAAGTATATATGAAGTG
Source organism: Eublepharis macularius (assembly GCF_028583425.1). Classification (NCBI taxonomy): domain Eukaryota; kingdom Metazoa; phylum Chordata; class Lepidosauria; order Squamata; family Eublepharidae; genus Eublepharis; species Eublepharis macularius. Next base: position 102,151,230 of record NC_072795.1, read on the forward strand.
ATGGGACATTACTGTGCATCCTTGTCCTATTTTTAATCAACTGATTAAAACTTGCACTAGACATTCTCAGGATACAAATAAGATACAAAAATATTATTCCAGACTCTTTAAAAGAAGCTATATATTTTACAAGTAAAACAATTTTCGGGTAACCAATTCCGGTTAAAATTAGATGATACTGTACAATATTATACATAAGCTCAGCTGGAAGGTTTTTAAAAATTTTTATAACGTCCCTAAATAATCTGGAATCAGCAATTCATGGTTTCTAAACCCCCAAGAAACAGTCAATTTATTCATTTCGTGTGTTCTGGGAATAGCACAAGCCAATGCCACATCTCCACGTGTCTTCATTGCCCAAAGTCCTGGCATCCATAGTAAAAAAAAAAAACTGAGCGAAAAAACTGAGTCTTTTATGCAGCAGAACACTTTATCTTTCATATATTCTGTTCTTTTTAAATAGGCAGCATAGGCTTGTAACAGGCTTATGAAACAGATGCCTTTAAGTGTTTAGCAAAATCCAGGGTTCCTTGGACAGCAACCTTTTCAAGATCAGCCTGAAACGCTTCTTTCAAGTCTTCATTCAGAAAGCAGTCTCCTTGTAAAATGTCACCCTGAAATTAGTAAGTATAAGCTTCAAGATTTTCATCACACAGAAAATATCTTCCACAAACGTAGTTAATAGCACAGAATTGGTGACAAGGAATCTTTCCCACATTTTGTATAAAGCCATGATTAAGAAATCTCTCCTTGAAGGAAACATACTCTTTTCTGCTTTTCACCTGTCAGATCCTGTCCCTCTCTCAGTCCCCACCCCAATTCACTGGGAGGAAGAGTAGAATCTGCCCCTCACCCTCATGCTAAAATGAAAGGCACTCCGATGTGGTTCTTGCAAGAGCCCACAAAGCACATGAAGAGAAAGGTTCATTCTTTCTTGGAAGAAAGACACACCAAAGCTTACTTGATTAATGTCAAGTTAGGACATGCTTAGAAATAGCAACACTCTCTCACTGCTTCTTAGAGCACCCTCAGCCCAGCACGAGATCCTTCTCTAAAGAAAAGGATCACCCAACCATCCGGTCCTTTGAAGGTTCACAGAAGCTTCACGACCCTCTTCTGCCATTTCTAAACATGTCTCAGTCTGCTGAGCAGGCTACCCTGCCCTTTTATAGGATGTGATGGGGAAACGCGATGGGGCAATGCATCAACCTCTCACCAGGCACAGGGCTGGGTGGCAGAATGTCGCCCAGCCAGAGGAACAGAGAAGGAAATAGTTATGGATGCTGATAACATAATGGCTACAAGGTCTGGTCAGTTTTTTTGGTCCTTTGATTTAACAATTTAACAGAATACTGAGGAAGAGGTACCTTTTTCCGTGGTGAAACTGATGCAATCTGAGGGTTGAAAGTCATTCCTTTCATACTGTAAGCCTCAAAAAGTTCTGTAGGCAACCTACGGGACATGATATAAGAGGATTCATCCATTTGCAGAAATTAATTTGCTCTTTAAACTATTTATAAAAGCGCAAAAGGTGCTAAATTTTAAACTTGTGAGAAGAATGGAGAGCAGACAACTCTTCAGACTGAAGCTAATGAGAGTAGTTTTAAAACATATCAAACTGTTTATTGCGGTGGAAACAACAGTTAAAGAGGAACCTGTAAACAGGGAGATTTCTTTCAATACCTACACACCTTCCTATTTTCCCAACCCTAATAGTCAAATCCAGAGACAAACTAAAACTATGGCACTGACTGAAAAACTGTAGTAAGTTATGCAAATTTCATTTCTTATTTCTCATTGATAGCTACTTCACATGGAAAAAACAACGCAGCATGCTACATCAGTAGGTTGAGATTTTTTTCTTGACAACTATATCCTTTTCAAACACATATCATAACTAATCTCTCCTACCTCCGGCTCAATTCAGGCCCAAGAGCTCCTGATCCTTCGGACGGGGCACCTGCAACAAGATGGGCTGCAAATTTCTGTACAACTGGATGATAGTGTCTCTGAAAAGGTATTGCAGAAAAGGAAGCATAGATTTGAGTATACTGATGATGCTACATTTAGCTATTTACATCTTATCAGCTTAGGTATCCATGATATGCAAGGCAAGTGTAACTAAGCAGTTTTGTACCTTTTCCAAGATGAAACTGAAAAAGTCCCCATTTTATCATTCAGCAAAGCTGTTAATCAACAGTAACAGGACAAACCATAAGCATTACTAGAAAATCTCCAATCTACAAATGAATAATTCTGAAGCAATCCAACTGAACACAGGTTTGCAAAAAGCCCCTCCTCGGATTTCCTGGGGAGAAAAAATGGAGTGGACTCTATACCACCACTTCACTGAGCAAAGTTTATTCATTTATTCATTTATCAACATTGTTATACTCTGCCTTTCCTTTTGGCTCAAGCTTGAAGTCCTTTCTCTTCAGTCAAATAAGCCTTCCTTCAAATTTCCATTGAAAGAAGAGACACTTAAGTTGGAGGAAGTCTACTTAGAAAATGGTTGGATATACCCCATTGTATCCAGGTTCAACAGCAATGTACAGCTTTGTGACAGACAAAACTGGCTCCAGCTTTGCCTCTCCTGAGGGACAGCCAATGGGAGTGGGTGGAATGCTGGGCCAATGAGATTTAGAGTCCATTGGAGGGGAAAGGAGGCTTTTGAGAGACTGAGGAAAGAACGGTTTGAGGTGCTGCTCAGAGAATCAACAGAAAGACAGCTGGCTGTTAATCTGTTCTTTTATACTAAAACCTTCCCTATTTAACCCCAATGTGTGTTTTAGTTTAAAATCTGTTCACTGCTATGTTCCTTCTTATAAATAAAGTTTATTTTTGTTTGGCTTAATCCTAATTGGCCTGAAGTTGTTAGCTGAGGGGAAATAAGATACACACACACACACACAAATGCTCTAGTCACATGGAAATGGTCTAGTGAATTCAATGGTGGCAGTGTATATTGACGGTTCTGAGTTCCCTTTTTCCCAATAGCCCTGGGCTGTAGATGGGTGAGGAGAAGTAAATATAGGGAACTGGCTGCCTGACTAGTGGAGACTATGGAAGAGGAGAGAGGGGACCCTGTGAGAATTTGGGTCAGGGCTTTCTGCTGTAGTGGAGGCTAGACAGGTAGCATGTAGTGGTGGACTCCTGGCCTGGGAAGCCTTAAACCTGTGAAAAGGGAGGTTTGGGGTGAGTGGCAAAGGTTATGTGAAAGGTTTGTGTGTCTGTGTGTGAGGTGGGGACCTACCAACCTCCTGCCATAAACCTCTATAAACAAGCAGGTATATCTTGAAGTACCTTCAAATTGGGTGGCATTTAGAAGCTTAGTTCTAGGCAATCTCATTTTATTTCCAGTTTTGGAGCTTGAAGCTTTAAGACATGAAGGAAGATGGCAGCTGCCATTAACACTGACCTATTAAAACAGAGGAATAATTATAGAAGTGGAAGGTATAGTAAGTCTCTGGTGAGTTGAATGGGTGATGGATGGCTTCCCCAGGAAAATGTTTTTGGCAAGCCCGAACTGAACATTGTTTTAGTTATTCCAGTAGGAAAGGAGAATGGCACTGAGGTGGGGCAGCAGCAGAGGCTGAACCCCCACCCCATAATATCGTCCTAATGGGAATCAGGTCCCCAAAGCACCTGAAAATTGAACTGAAAAAAATCCTGGGAACTCAGCCAACATACCTCCCAACATCTTGGTGCTTTGGCCTTCAGAAACAGAGTACACCTGAAAACTACACCAGGCAGTTGGGGGGTTAACAGCAGCAGTGAAGGTTAAGATCAAAGCTGCCATATAGTAAGTGGAAAAAATAGGGAGAACTCATTTGCAGATTCAAATTTGCAAATGTTTATTACTTTCTGAATAGCCAAAGCACTTAAAAGAGAATAAACATGGCACTATGCAAAACTGGAACATGAAGTAAAACAAAAAACAAAAAATAGCAGCCTCCAAAGACAAGTAAAAAAAATCTACAATACTGGAAAGCTTCTGAAGTTTACAGTAGTACACAATAAACATGGACAAACTCAACATGACAACTGGGAAAAGAAGTAGATTAGTCACTGATTTTAAGCTTTTTACCAAGGGCTACTATTTGCCTTGAAGGGAAAAATATACCTTATGGGCACCCTATTTTTCTCCCTGGTTGTAAAGAGAAGCCCTAGGGAAGAGGAAGCCAATTCAGGTTATAAAAACAGAATGAAGATCTTGAAGATCTTTAGAACTGTGCTAAAGAAAAATATTTTATGAAAACAAAAAGATTTCCTTGGATACCACCACAATATAAAGCACAAAGATTGACGCCAGTGTGAGACTCACCAGCAGAATATGCAATTCCCACAGAGCTGTGTTTTGCGCATTGCAATATTCTGGCTCTTCCAGCTCAGGCAGATAAAGTCCACTCCCTTGAGACTCATTGTCTAGTAGAAGGTCTGCCTTTGGAAAAGTCTTTAATGTGACCATCCAAAGGGGAAAAGGAGAGAAAAAATGTGTTCAATTCACAATTGTTGCAGTATTTTTTAAGGTAACTAAAAATAATGTGGAAAGTCTGAAGCACCTTAATATACATATGTGGCCTGCTGGAACCTGTTAGAATTAAAAGATGTATTTAATACAGAACAAACCCAAATAAACCATACCTTTGTAGTGAGTCTACTGTAAAAAGTCGATCAAGGGCACACCTATCCCAAATAAAACAAAATACTACAATGCTAGGACCATTTTTCTTATCCCATTACAGGGCCCCATGGTGCAGAGCGGGAAGCTGCCGGACTGCAGCCAAGCTCTGCTCACGACCTGCGTTTGATCCTGGCGGAAGCCGTGTCCAGAGAGCCAGCTCAAGGATGACTCAGTCTTTCATCATTCAGAGGTTGGTAACATGACTGGGGAAGGCAATGGCAAACCACCCTGTAACAAAAGTCTGCCAAAGAAAACGTGATGTGACGTCCCCCCATGGGTCAGTAAAGACTTGGTGCTTGCACTACTTTACCTTTTTGCCTACAGGGCTATTTATTCTAATTCTTCTTTTACTCTGAGTTCCACCAATGACCCACCACAAAGAAGCAGTCTGCCATATAAATATCTTAAAATATTCCAGATTCACACAAACTGTAACTTAAAATTAGAATTAAAATACTATTTTATAAACACTGTTTCCAAACACCAGCCAAAACACTGTGCTAAAAACTAAAAACATTAACCTCACCCATCAATTACTAGTTTCAGGAAGGTAAAGGCAGAGCACACAGGCAGACTTCTCGAACAGGCTGAACCTTGTCTAAAAATGCCCAGCTCCTTGTTCCCACCAACCTGACTAAAAACAGAGGTGTGAAGCAGGGCAACTGATAGGCAGAGAGAGACCAAGAGAGCATGCCTTGACTCCTAGTCCTAAGGTAACCACAGATGTCACCATGAAGGGCTTTAGACACCAGGACTTTCAACTGTGCCCACTGCAATACCAGTGAATGCTCCCTCCAACTCACTGCATTACTAATGAAGTGTATTTTAAGTTAATTGAAATATCTGAGTAATTTATAAGAGGCTTCACACACAAAGTACATTATGCTAGTCCAGCCTGGAGTCAACTAAAGCTTGTATCACAAAGGCCAGGCTGGCATTTTCTAGGAGCAGCGATAGCTAGCACCCCAGCCTAAAGGTGGCAGAGGCATCACTCACTGCAGTGGCACCAAGATCAGTGGGTGAACCAGTAAGTACTTCTCTGGCTGTATATTGGTCCTTCAAAGGGAGCACAGCCCCATCCAAATGGAAAGACCCACCAAATCCTAGGTAACATCTCTATTTTGCCTGCTCCTAGATCCCTGGTTCAGAGCCTCCATCATGAAGCAAACAGTGCTCTAGAACAGAAAATGCAGAACCATCCATGTCTTTTTCTTCCGCATCTACAAACCAGAAGGAAAATGCAACAAGTGAAAAATGTTGACCTATCAAGGAGTTTGACAAAATTAAATGGAGTACTAGAATCCAATTAATGCGCTACAAATACGGACTTGGCTCAGTTATGATGCATTTTAAATAAATATTTACAAGTACAGGATAGGGAAAAGATTTATATTAAGTATTATGAAGTCACAAGTGCTGCACAGCTGCTAAGAAGGGATGAGACAATAAAAATAGTTATGAGCTAATAGTACTATATTCTATGTAGAGTGTTTAAAAATGAATCAGTAGGTGTGGTCATGACAATGCTGACTTTATGCAGATATAACAGTGCTATAATCAAGGAGGCTTACATAGAAGGAATATTGTGAACAAAATATTGTTGATTATATGTACTATTCAGGTCATTAATAACAATTCTTTTGTGTTACCTTATATAACATGTGAAAAGACATCATAAAACCCTAGTGGGTGTTATTACCAGCAGTCCTAAATCCTTTGGCAATGTACTGAGAAAAGAATGCACTACCAACAGGGATGGAACAGTTATGGTAAAACCACAATGTTGACTAAATCCATTTCTTTCAAATAACTCTGAAAGGGCACAATTCATATAGGAGCTTCTCATTGCTTCTCCAGTGGCAAGTGGGTATAAAGCAATGTACAACAAGCAGTCCTAGCTTGAGAATCATTTAACTTATATTTCTTGCCCGCCCCTTACATTTTAAATATAGAGAATTCAGTGAAGTACTAATAATAAGTAAAGGACCCAGTGGAGCCCCATAGGCCTATAATCCACCCCCAGCTTCAACTTCTGGGATCTACCTCCAAGGTAAGAGCATAAAACAATGTCTCCAACTCTGTCAGGTGATTCATGATACCACAACAGTTGCATCAACAACTGCTGAGAGATCCAGGAGAATTCAGACACACACACACACCCCACCCCTGGGGTCTCATGCCTGATGCGGGCATGACAACGAGGGTAGTTTTTAGACCCAAATCATGCCAGAATCCAAACTGAAGGCTGAAGACAATCAGGTTCATCCAGAAGTCTCTGGAGTGGATGTAACACCTGAGTTATGCAGAACTTTTTCCATTATGAATAATAGTAAATGGTTAATTCACAGTGTCAATGAAATGACACTTTTATTACAAAATTAAATGTTTTGACCAATTCAGGTATTGACCCTCATCACTAAACTTTTCTTCACAGTCAAAATACGTATGGAATGAAAAGGCATTACAGTCTGCTGTAGCGATATCATTGAAAGAGTTGGGTCAAGCAGGTTCTGGAAAGTGGGCATACAAATTCTCTAAAGAAAACTGCACAAGGGTACAACAGGAAAGCATACTTCAACTCCAGGCCTTACTCTCTTTACAAAGCTTCCATAACACATACCAGTGTAGGCCTTTCTACACCTTGCCCCAAATTTCTTGGGTACAGCAAATGTCCTTTAGGTTTATGCTCTGTAAAACTGAATTCCATCATAAAGAAGGGGAAGGGTATGAGCAATGTCGCCCATAGCAGAAGGGAAAACTGAAAGAACTGGGTGGGAAGGAGGGGGAGAAGGTTACAAGACCCAATCTACTTCTACCTGTTTCTGGCATGAATGAAAAAGGGGCTGAGCCTGAGAACGACCTGGAACAACAAGGCAATAGAAACAAACCAGAAATTTGAGGGAGGGGGGGAATAACACTTTAATTTGTACAATAATAATATATGAATTTCAACAGTGTACACCTGAGCAACATTCATTTCAGTTCCCTGTACAGCTGGCCTCATAAGGACAGCTGTCCTCATAAGGACATATGTACTAACCATCTTTTAAAAGAACTTACATGCATTAATGTTCTATTGGTTGCCAAGAGACTGATGCTGGAGTTTGGAAGGACATGGAGCGCTAGTGTGGAGAGGCGCTTTATGAAAGCAAGCGCCCTCTGCTGGGACACCTGCTTCCTGCGCTTGGTAAGCATCATATCCAAACACTGTAGTACTATTGCAACATCTTCATTGGTTGTTCCTGAAAAACAGAACACTAACAAATCAAAAGCCACGCTGCAAAAGTGAGAACAAAAGGTAGCAGAAAGACTGAAGGCATCCACTGTTTCTCTTATAGTTCCGTTATACATACTAGGCAATTCTGGTTTGAATCAATAATAATAGTATTTTTTCACAAATAGGAAACACTGCAGAGTTCCATGAAAGATTTCCATGGAAGATTAGTGCAAGTTCTTCTCTCTGCTAAAGACCCAGAGTAGCACACTTTACACTCTACTAATACCCATGCCAGCACTTTCAAACGGACTTTCCGCAGAAGTATAAAACGCCCATCGTGAGTTTTTTTCTCCAAAAAGAGCCAACTACAAAGAAAACAGCTTTATGCAGCAACAGCACCTCAGTTCTCCATATCATATATGAAAATACCCTTGGCATGTAGATAAATTATAAACCTCTTCCATGATCAACAAATCTGAAATAAGGAATTACCTGCATGCAGCTTAAACAGTATCTTGTACAGGTGCGTGTAGAATTTCAAAGGGTCGATATTAAGAACATCACCTATTCAGAATATTATACCAATTAAAGTTGATTTCCATAACTGACAGTATTGTTAAGCATTTTATACTTCCCCAAGCCATAAGAAATCCAGGAGGGTTTCAGAGTTTACCTTCCACTGGATATGAGCATGATGGAGACTTGCAGTGCAGTGCAGTATATTTACAAATATACAAGCAATGTTTATTGGAGGCAAGTAGATTTCTATGAGAAAAGGCAGTAAAGCCTTGCCAATCCTCAGATTGCCCAAACAGACAGGAGGGGCACATGCAGTTTTCAGTTAAGTGGCAAATACTTAGCCATCCACATTAGAAAACTTTGTTGTTGCTTTATAACTATCTTCCCTCTACAATCTTATGGGTGTCACATTCCCAAGGCTGTACGTAAGATTCCAGGATATTAAAGCTCATTACATCTTTGATGATCCATAAAGTTTATCAGGCAGAACTACAGTGACAGGCTCATACAAGCCAAGCAAGGAGGCTAAACTCATAAAAATCAAACCTCATTTTATAAAGAGACCTACCTTGACCAGACAAAATGTGAAAAGTAGAAAGAACACAGTGCAGGCTCTCTCTGTGGCTGAGCACCTGTACATATCAAGACAAAAAAAATCACTAAAACACAGTTCAAGATTCACTTACTGTGACCCCCTGAAACATCCCCACCCAACAAAAACCTCCCTATCCAAGTTTGAGGGCTTCCCAGAGAGTAAAGAGCAGTCAAAACATGCCATCTGTCTGGCCTCTAATCTTTCAGGTAGGGAGTCCTGAACCAATTCCTCACCAGGTCCCTCCTCTCCTATTCCTAGAGGATCCAGCAGACAGACAGTAGGGGTGTGCAGCATGGAAAAGGTTTGGTTTTCCCGCTTTGGATTTACCCAAAGCGGGGAAAACGATCTGGAATAACCTGGATCGGAATAACCGGTTCAGGTTTCGGAAATTGCTTCAGTATGCTTCGAAATGATTCGGAGCATACCAAAGAGAGATTCCCACCTCCCACCTGAGCTCCCCTTCCCCCAACCCCACTTACCTTGAAGGCCAGAGCAGGCCTTCTGCTGCTGCTGCCGCAGCCCACAGGGCGGCGGGGAAGGCTGCAGCCAGCATCTGCGCCGCCAGTGCCGCTGCTTCAGCCTCTGCGGCAGCCAGCAAAACAGCAGCAAATGCCACCGCCACCACCCATACCACCGCAGAGCCCGAAGTGGCGACCAACAGGGCTGCAGAAAACGCTGCCACTGCTGCCTGTGCTGCCACAGAGGCAGCCGGCAAGGCAGCAGCAAGCCCGTTGCCCACGCCACCGCAGAGGCCAAAGCGGCAGCCGGCAGCGAATGCCGGCATCGCCGCCACCCGCGCCACTACTAGAAGACTGCCCCAGGTAAGTGGGGCGTTGGTGCAAGGGCAGGAGGCCGAGCACCCTTTAAGGCCCCAAATCTTCCTGAAGCAATCCAAATTGCTTCGGGAAGCTTTCATTCGGTATTTCCGAATCAGGGCCATCATACTAGCCCCGATTCGGAAATAACGAATCTTTCCAAATCGGGCCCGGTTCAGGGTTTTTCCCCCCGAACCAGGAACCCGAAGCACAAACCCCTAACAGACAGTCCCCTATGTCCACTTCCTATCACCCAGCTACAGCCGTGGGCAATTGGGGAAAGGGAACTCAGTGTTAACTTCTCCTATTATGCTGCCACCATTTAGATTAAATATATGGCCCACTGCGCATGACTAGAGTGTTTTTAGTTTTGTGTGTTTTTATTTTCCCTCAGGCAACAACTTCAAGCCAGCCAGAGTTAAACCACCGACAAACAAACAAAAAATTATTTACAAGCTAGAACACTGGAGTGTATTATTTTAAAATTCAATATACTGTTGTTAAACAGGGAATGATTACTATGTATCAGAACAGGTATTAGCAGCCAGCTATATTTCTGCTTCCTTTCTTCATAGCTTCCAAAACCTCCTCCCAGTAACCACTTTTCCAAACTGACTTTCAATTGCCACTCAGCATTCCACCAGCTCTCACTAGCTGCCTCTCTGGGACAGGCACAGCTGGAACTAGTCCTGTCCATCACACTTACCTTATCAAGCAGAAATAAACTTACCTCAGACATGATAAGAGAGTTCAAAACAAGCAAAAGGTCATCAAAAAATTCCAAGTTTATTAAGTGAGCAAACCTAAAATCAAGATATAGAATCTGTGACTTTACAGAAAATCTTCCCAGTCATACTCAAATAATTTAAACTTTAGTAATATTTTTAAGTGTTAAAATTTGCATAAGACATTAGTTTGCAAATTTATCTCGTCAGATGCCACCACCACAAAGAACAGCATTCTATGCCAGTAATCAGTTTGAAAGCAAAATAAGGTTTGACTAGCATACTAGCAATGAGTACACACACAGACACACACACATGATATTTTACCAAAGTATCTGTTCATGTTTATTAATTGGTTTTCAAGTATACCCAATTTTATACAAGTATAAAAAGAGACCAGAGAGATGAAAATAAGTTGAGAAGTTATATTCCTATATAAGTAACTTTAAGCTAAACAGCTAGAAATGAACATCGTAACAGAAAAAACACAAATGGGCAGATGTCACCTAGGATCTTATTGGGTAGGATCCAAATAACTGTGAATGGTGCACTGGTCATAGTATGGATCTTTTCTACCTCCCCTTCAAAAAAGGCATTCCTGGGGGAAAAGGAAACCTTGGAGACAGCGGGGGATGCAGTCAGGAAGGCTGGAGTGAGAAACAGGTAGAAGAAATCGCCCCACCTTGTCCTGTACAAGCAGAAAAACCCCTCTGCTTGCACAATGGACAACTGGATTCCCATAACTTTTTCCAGAATGTTGAAATTTATTTTTGTATACACTTTCAGCTTGCAATGTAACACAGGGTCTCTTGTAACATGTTAGTTTTGATAATAAAGCAATAATCAAATCTTTTTAAACCAACTAAAGTAAGTGGAATTTCAAGGGAGGGGGTTTCCCCCATGATCAAAAGTAGATTTTAACAGTGAGTAAAGTTCTAAATCTAATTCATCATGTAGATCTTACAAATCCCAACAAGATTCATTTTAAGTTAGGTGAAAATATATATTTTGTCATTTTCTTAAATGATTCCTTTTCAAAGTTTTTTTTCTGTTCAAACAAATATTGTTATTTTTCTGTCTTTTTTAAAAAATGGTTTTGGCTATTTATATTAAAGGGATTTAAATATTCTATAAATAAAATATTGTTTCTCCCATGATCAATGTATAATTTTCCTATGCATATGATGCGTCATGTTAGTAAATTTGAAAGAATTATAACTCAAAATTCTTACTTTGCAAGACCTTCCAGCACAGCAGGCAAGAGCGGAGACTTCTGTGCTTTTTTTAGTATTCGGAAGTACGTTAAAAATACAATATTCAAGATTTCTGTGTGCTGCAGTGGAAAGTACAAAGAAATGAACACATGAAATATCCAAGGCTTTAAACAACCTTCTTTTCATGCATAATACATTTTGAAGCCTTTAACTCAAAGACCTTTTTTGTGATGTCTTGGCAGTTCAGCTATTTCTAGTTACTAGCTTACAGCATTATGAATAATATCAATGACTCTGTGCCCAGAATTCTTTATCTGTTGCTGCACGATTTATACATTCCAGCACTCATCAACAGAACAAAAGATTTTAAAAATATAAGCTATAAATATGCACTTCTAAAACAAGAACTTCTGCTTTCACACATGTATCCTTTGCATACTCTATGAACAGAAATGTTTAATTCTTGATCAGCCTCCAAGAAACCACCTTGAGCACAGCCTTCAGTTTGTCAGGTTCTGCCATCAGTTCACTTACACGTGACACAATATCCAATATAACACCACAGTCAGAGGCAAAGAGTGATTACCAGTTTCAGTTTTTTCTCTGTACTTTCGGAGGCTTCTACTTCTAAGAGTTCTCGTTCCAGTTTCTCTTCTGCTTTCTTCCACTGAAAATACACACACGCTTTAATATGGTAAAAAATACTCTGGCAAGACAGATTTTTTAGACACAGATGATGGGAAAGGCACTCTTATCTACTGCTTTTTGATAAAAGAAGAATGACTGGTTCAACTAAACATTCAATTCCAACTGCACAAAGATGAAAGAAAACTAGGGGAAAAAATCAAGAGAACTGCTCAGATTTGGGGCTCCTTTCTGATCTGATTGCAAAATAGAGCTAGGGGTTGGCTTGTGAGAGTAAATCTCCAATTTGCCAAGATGCCTACATTCAACCATCATAGTAAAATGGAGCATGATCAAACCAAATGCATTTGATTGACCTCTGTGCATGAGAAGTGGGAAGGGAAATGAGAGCACAGAAACACAGTGAACAAGCTGTATATATTTATGCTTAACATTGACAAATCTTTCACCAGCTAATGGATCTGCTTCATACACATCCACAACATGATTAACAGCTGAGACACATAATAGGCATCTAAAGAACTGCATTAGGTATACCCTAGTATACCTAAGTATACTTAGGGTATACTAATACTAAGAATTAGTAAACAGCCCAAAGTCCCTGTGGGAACAGAATAGTACTTCTTTTGATACTAGCAGTGTAAGAACCACCAAATAACCTAACAAAACTCCTGGGACGTTCACACAGAATAACACAAACGACACCTTTCTTTGCATCCTTGACAAGTTTCTCCTTTTTTCTTTATAGGACATGAATCTCTTTTTCGGTGCAATGTCTTCTGCATCTTTTTTAACTTCTACTTCCTTAATTCTCAGATGAAGAAGCGTCATTAATACCTAGAGAGAACCCATAAGTATTTATTTCCCAAAATTAATTAACTGTACAACTCTTCCAATAAGAAAGCAAAAAACACAACTTGAGCTAAATGTGCTATCGCACAACCATATCCAGAAGGCATAGCTGATATCTTTCTGATAACAAGAGGCAGAAGTTACATTCCTGGCCTAAATGAAGCATTTGCTTACAAATGTAGGTCCTTCAAAAGAAAACAGCGAATACTTAAAAGTTCAATTTTAAGTTTCTTCCCAGTTTTGAAACACCTCCCACCCCCAAATCTTTGCACTACCCTAGTCCAACTTAGAAAATTACCTCAGGTCTAACATCATAATTCTGACTTTTCACAAGTCCAGAAATTACTTTCACAACTCCAATTGAGGCTAAACCGAGCTTATCTTGCTTGAAGAGGTTCTTGATTGCATCACAACACATTTCAGAAATCTGAGAAATCAATAGTTTCACGTTTAGGGCTTTTGATTTTACAAAAAAAAAAAAAAAAGCAATTTCTTTCCATAATAAAATGTATTAAGTGCTGGGCACACATTTTTTAGCTTGTCAAAGGATGCTTTGGAATGAGAAGTGACTAGTTTCAGCATCAAAAGGGCAGCAGCCACTGCTGTCAAAGCCAATATGGGATTTACCTACCTGTTTTGAAGCATCATTCATGAGTGGAACAATCAGTACGATGATGTTATTGTGGAAGTTGAAGTGGGGCAGGGACACCAGGAGCTCACACAGGCACTTCACAGCGATCTCTGCAAGGCCTTTGTACGCCTTCAAGGAAATCACATTGCTTTTCTTCAGCTTCCTTTGTTTCCAGTCTGAATGAAACAATGTGCAAAATTATAGTATTTCCCCACCCCACCCCAGCGTCACTAATTACTAATAATTTGGTCCATAAAAATAACTACATATCTCAAAAGAGAGTTATGATTCACACACACAATCAAAGGTCCCCCCACCCCCCTTTTTGGCTCACTGCAGCCTTTTCCTTCTGACATCACCACCTGGGGATACTGACAAATATACCGTTTTTCTTTTCATCCATCTTCAGGATGCGCACTCACTTCACATAATCACTTTCTGGAACACTTACGACAATAAGAAAGCTACACCTGGATGGAATGCTCCGTATATTTGAAACACAGAAACTGAAGATACAGGCAACTATCAAAGGACACGTCTTACACTATTAATGAAGAGAGGCTGTAGAGGACAGTATTTTTACATCGAGTGCGCACACAACATTTCACTTAATTTATATAGCCTTTCAAATGACAAGAACTTGATTAAGCCTCATTTGTGAAAATAGCTTTAACTTTACTTAAAATTTCATTGTGCTCTGGAGTAAGATCGCAAGAATGACATCCTCACCCCCAAATAAGGAAATGTTTCCATGGAAGCCAGCTTCATTCTGAGTAATCTCAGATATTCCTGCCATGGGTTTTCTTTTTACCTGTGTTTGCTGTTTTCTTAGGAAAGGATTGTTCAGCCTTCTAGAGGCATGGGGAAAAAATGAAACTGCCGTTCTGGGACAGATTATTGGGACATCAACTATTAGAGAAAATTATTATTGATAGAAATACCAATAATCTAAGTCAAAGGTTTACATCAATCTCAAATTGGAGACTAGAACCCAAGGGTCTTCTGTGTGCTGTGAGTTAGGGCCATGCTCCGCAATACAATTATTAACAAAAGAAATGTATATGTAAATCACATACACTCTGCTGGCTTCAACTTCCCTTCAACTATGTACACCATGTGTACCGCTGGGGAACAGATGAGCTTGCATTTGTCAATTAGTAAATGGTATGTACATCACACATACCATTCAGAAGCTACATGCAGTAAAGGCAGGCAACATCTGATTTACTGCACAGTGCAATCTGATTTGAATAGGTTTGCCTATAAGAGACCTATGTGTTGGGATTCTGCTTCAACGCAGGATGGGGTGTAACCACTGGGTTCCTTTCAAGCCATATACAATCAAAAGGTAGAGTTTGAAGAAGCTACAAAGCCATGTTTGTGCTGCAGCAAAAGGAAAGAGCATTATTGATGCAAACATAGAATGTAAGTGACCTCAGAACCTTAAAGAATCCCAAAGACAGCTACAAACCACAGAGCTGTGCAAAAGCATATGCATTTTGCATTGATTGTTATGATTAAACCAATACTTACACAAGTGGCTCTACTGAAACTCTAAGAACAATCCACTTTGGGTTGTCTGTTCCTGTAAGGAACCGTATCACCCCACCCTCTAACCAAGGGATGTACCTTTCACAGATTGCTCCAGATTTTCTAAGTAAAACTTGTACTGGCTCACAAGGCCTTCCTCGAATTCTCTTAACTTTTGTGTTTCTTTTTTAACCTGTGAACAAGAGAGTTTGGGAAATACTTTACCATAAATCTATTTCATGACAGAGAATTTTAAGATTTCATGTTATTCTCTGAACTTCAGGCATTAAAGTCTTCTTTTTAAAAATAAGCAAGATGTCCAAATGGCATCTTTTCCTCCATATGAAAAGACTGCAGAATTCCCCACATAAAAACATTTACTAAAAAGTTTCTGACAAGAACATATAAACAAAAACCAGAAGTCATTCATTATCTTTTTAGGTACAGATGCCTCCAAAACTTGAGCTTCCAGGGTTTGCAATGCAGGCTACAGCAGCTCACAATGCTGACCTTCCATACAAAGGTGAGCACTACAACTCCCGTTTCTTCTCTGCCTTGAGCTACATCCAATCCAGAGAGACCATCCTCCTCACTCAACCTGTGGTAACTGAGGTTGACAGATGTGGCCAGCAGACAGGGGGGGCTCTCTCCCACTCATCTCCCCAGTACTCTAAATGTAGTTTAGACAGCACTCGAGGAACACCAAGGGGAGCCCAACATTATAGAGACTAGCTGTAGTCACCAGGAGATCTGGGAAAGAACTGAGGGGAATTACTTCCAAGTCATTCCAAGATTAGAAATGGCCTCGGCAACAGTTCACTGATTTACTAATATTTCTGCATATATTTCAACTTTCCTGAAACTGTCTAAATTAGTTTCAAAGGCAGGAGTTCATCTCTAATTTTAGGGGCCTCTTGTGAAAGTTCTCAGTTAATGAGACACCAGTTTATTTACCTATTTCCTCTTTGATTCTTAGGTATTTCTACTGCAGAGCTTCAAAGACAAATGGCTAAAACACAGAGCAAGTGGTATTTTGCTGTTCTCAGGTTTTAGTTCCCTTTTATTTTGGTTCTCACCAGGGGTGTGCACCAGAAAAAAATTCGAGTTTCCTGCTTCGGTTTATCCGAAGCGGAAAAATCTTCGTAAACACCCGAAACTCTAAGCAGCAAGCCGCTTCGGATTTGGGTATTTAAATCACTTTGGTATGCTCCGTAAAGATTCGGAGCATACCAAAGTGAGGGGAGAAACTTACCGCCCCCCCAACACCCACCCACTCCACTTACCTGGCCCTGGAAAGGGGTATTTAAACCCCCGCCAACAGCTGCTTGGTGGGGATTACCCTGCCAAACAGCTGATCCTGGGGTTTAAATGCCCCTTACCTTGCCGCTGCACAGAGGCAGGGAGAGGGAAATTTAAACCCTGGCAGACTGCACTCAGCCGCTTGTCAGGGAAACCCCTGACAAGAGGCTGATTTGGGGGTAAAATGCCCCTCTCCCTGCTGTTGCGCAGCTGCAGGGAGAAGGGCATTTCACCCCGTCAGTCTGCACTCAGGGAAACCCCTGACAAATGGCTGATTCAGGGGTGAAATGTCCCTCTCCCTGCCGCTGCGCAGTGGCAGGGAGAAGGGCATTTCACCCCAGCAGGCTGCACTCAGCCACTTGTCAGGGAAACCCCAGACAAGCAGCTGATTCGGGGATTTAAGTGTCCGTCTTTGTGCCACTGCACAGCAGCAGGGAGAGGGAATGTAAACCCTGGCAGGCTGCACTCAGCCATTTGTCAGGGAAACCCCTGATAAGCAGCTGATTCAGGGGTGAAATGCCCCTCTCTCTACCACTGTGCAGCAGCAGGGAGAACAGCATTTCACCCCGGCAGGCTGCACTCAGCCGCTTGTCAGGGAACCCCCTGACAAACAGCTGATTGGTTGTTTAAATGTCCCTCTCCCTCCCACTGCACAGCAGCATGGAGAGGGATATTTCAACCCCTTGACCCAAAGCTACACAAATAGCTTCGGGAATCTTTGATTCGGAGTTTCTGAAATGTCCCAGTACGCTGGGGCTGTTTCAGAAATCCTGAATCTTTGCGAATCGGGTCCGATTCAGGTATTTTTCCCGAATTGGAAACCTGAAGCGCACACCCCTCGTTCTCACCTCTTACATTATTTTAGGTTTTGCCATAAAACTCAAGATTCTTTTTTACAAGGCTATTATATCACAGCTTAATTCATGCTGAAAAGAACAGGATGCTGCCTCCAAAGTATTTCAACCCCACAGAGAGAATCGTGAAAATAGCAAGCACTAAGAAAAACCAATGCTCATATATACATTTTTTATTTTTTTACTTATTTAGAAAATGATTTAAATGATAATTTAAAGATATATATACTTATGTACACAGGCTGCCTCTCAAGTCTGAACACACAGAAAGCATAAATAAGTAAAAAAATATAAAATGTATATATGAGCGTTGGTTTTTCTTAGTTAGTTTTCACGAACTCCTCTAGTGCTTCCAAAGTATTTCAGGCAGCATCTGGAGAAAGTGAATAAGTTTCCAACATGTTTGCTGTTTGGTTACCAAAATTACAAATGTTATCTTTGCAATCATATACATTTACTGAGAAATCATGGGCTATAGTGAAAAGCCTCCAATGTATGGACTGAAATAATTTCATAAACATATGATGATCCATTTTTTTCTCCATTCAAAATGTGAGTAGATCAACCCACCCAATGTTATACTGAGCCACTGTCAAAAATATTTACATTTCTATAATCTCACCTTTGTGTTTTTTTCAGTCTCAGTTAAAGGTCTGATTTTGTAAGATGGCACAATATCTTTGAATATCTCCATCAGCGAAATCATCACCAGTTTCCGCACAATCACAGCCACATTGGGATCCTGTTCCATCAACATTGAACGTAGCTCCTTCAGCTTCTTTATCTGCTTGGGGACAACATACTCATGAAATTCACACTGGCAAATACAGGTACCAAGCAAAATTTAGATATGCATTGTTACTATAAGGAAGGGGTAACAACAATTGCTACCAATGCTACCTAAGAACAACACATGCACAGAGAATCCAGAGAGAGAACCAACTTTGGGATGCTGTACAAATATTTAAGCATCTTTGTGTTGATACATAATTTTAAAATATTTAGATTCCACCTCTGCACCAATCTGTAACTGAGGCAGCTTACAGCATATTAAACAAAACCAGGGCTTTTTTTCAGCTGGAACGCGGTAGAACGGCGTTCCGGAACCTGTTGAAAATGGTTACATGGCTGGTGGCCCCGCCCCCTGATCTCCAGACAGAGGGGAGTTTAGATTGTTTAGATAGATCTAAACTCCCCTCTGTCTGGAGATCAGGGGGCGGGGCCACCAGCCATGTGACCATTTTCTCCGAGGGCAACCCACTGACTTCCACTACCTCTTTTCCCAGAAAAAAAGCCCTGAACAAAACCATTAAAACCCCTAAGATAACATCCAAAAAGCAAGCACAACTCAATACAGATCAGACTGAAATAAGAAATCACAAATACAATAAAAAATATCAGATTGAGAACATGAAATCAGAAGTATGAACGACTGCTTCCAAAACTTGAAAAGCATCCCAGAACTGTGCATCAGCTCCTTAAGTGGAAGTACCACCACCTAGATCAGGTAGACTCCAAAAACTTCAATAAACGGCATACATTTAACTAACTGCATAAAACAACTGAAATATCACCCAACACTAAAATGGAGTCTAAGAAAAGGAAATCCCCACTCCCAATTCAGAAGCAATGTTCTGGCAATCACACTAACAGTGAAATCCTAAGCAGAGTTACTCCAGTCTAAGCTCATGAATTCCAGTGGGTTTAGGCTGGAGTAGCTCTGCTTAGGATTTCACTGTAAGTTTGTGAGGGGCAAGGCACAGGTAGCAGCACATATGCCTTTTCCAGAGAGAACCATGACAGCCACATCATACAATCCAATGATTTCTACTTCCTGTAATAACGGCGACATGTGCAATTGTGTGGGCTCTGACAGGTAAGAAAACATTTCAACATGGAGTTCATTATTTTTTTTAGCTTGCTGATTTCAGGGCAGATTGAACATGACCTACGTGATTTTCTGGATCAGCCAGGACAGCAGAGGACAAAGCAGCTATGTGCAACTTCTTCTCCTGCAGCGTCTGTCTCCTATGAACTAAGAGCTCTTCAGCAGTGAGCATGGGTGAGGGTTCTTCAATAGCTGGTGAAGAAAAATAAAAGCAGAATTAAAAGTTTCCTACTAGTCAGCTTTTTAATGCTTGCATGTATGTAGACTTGTAAAATTTTGGGGCATGTGTTCATGGCATTTCCATTAGGAACTGACAAGAGCAGATATTTGGATGGGAATGTTTTGCTGGTATCCCGATGAACCTTTTTTCAAAGTCTGTAATTGTAACATCTGGAAATAGTTTAAGAGTAATTCATTCCTTGACAGATTTCTAAGTTTTACTTATTGTCTCAGTAATTCAATGAAGGAACAACTTCAAAATATTTCTAGATAAATTAAACAATTTAAATCCAATTGTTCTGGAAAAAAGTTAAATCATCTGAAGGAAAATCAAATAAATGCTACAACTGTACAAATGACTTTTTAAAAATAAGACTATTACCTTGTGCCACTACTGCTGCTTCTTCTACTTCACTCTCTTCTTCTTCCTCCTCCTCTTCAACTGTAGGGGGAAAAGGTTCTTTAAAATTCACCTCCACCAATACCCCGGTCTTAAAAGTGACAGCTTGGTTGGCACTGACAATCCCAATTGGGCCTCACCTTGCTTTTCCATGGTCTGGGGAATAAGTCCATGTTTGTCTTTGATAGGAAGTAGATGAATAAGTTCCTTTTCAGGCTCAGTCTGCATGCGCCTAGGCATCTTCTCATATTTCTCAATCACACTCTCGTTCTTCCGTTTCTTAGCATGAACAGGTTCACTAAATGGGTAAAGACTCATGAATTTATCAGAATTTATTACACTAACAAATGCACAAACAATTCCCTGATCAGTCTATGCAGACACATTTATATGGAAAACATCCCCCCCATCCCCAATAGGGTTGTCAGATCCCCTTCCCCTCCCAGAGGGAGGGTGGGAACCCATTACTTACCTTCCTAGTGCTCCTGGGATCATCCAGGAAGTGACATCACCGTGCAAGGATGAGGAGTGCGTGCTTCAGAGTGGGCTGATTTGGGTCCCAAACAGGCCCAATTCGGCCATTTGGGGCCCAAATCAGGCCACAATGAAGCATGTGCGCACTCTCAGGGCAGCGCAATGATGTCAGCAACATCGTTGCACCAGCCCTGGGAGTGCACCCTGGAGGCCCGTTCCCTGCCTTTCTCCCCAGCCAGGTAAGCAATGGCAGGGGGTGAAAGGTGGGAGCGGGGAATCCTCCGCCCCCACCGGGGGAATGGGATCCCTACTCACCAATTTGTCATTGCTTTAGAATGCCTCTATTGAACTTTCAAAAAATAAAAATTGGTGAGTCACCAGTCACTGAAAACCTTTCCGGATGCTGTGGTTTGCCGTCATTAAAACTATCCAGATGATGCTTTCTAATAAAGAATTGCCATTACAATTACTGTCAGCCCAAGTTACCACTGAAAGCTTTCCCCCAGCCGCTGTGAATGTACCAGTGTCATTATCTTGGGCCTGTAGGCCTCAAGGAAGCCTGAGGCTGGAGTAAATTTCCAATAGCCCTTACTGTCAATTCCCCTGCAGGCCTACATTTCCCAAGATCCATCCCCACGTTTAAGATTGAACTAAGCAAAAAGGGAGGGAAACAGGAGGCCAACTGGAACCAAGGAGGCTGGACCATGAGAAATGTTCTTCTCCCAGGAGCTGTGAAGCAGAGAAGCAGCTACCAGCAGGAGTGGATCCCTCATCCAGGGATGGTGGGTTGTACCCTGGAAGAGCCAGGTATTGGGAACAGTTAGTTAGCCACGTTAAGAAACTTTGTTTTCTTGCCAGCAATTTTATGTTTATTTTGCCTGTTTATTGAAAAATACCATTAAATTTGTCGCTCATAAGTGTCCCCACTACCCCCATCTTGTTAAATAAAAACAGTTTGTTTTACTCTGCCAGGGTTCTCACGTCTTTAGCTCATCTAGTCATCTGGCAACATCCTCCTCAATAAGGGGGCGCTGCTTGGAAGGGTGGAGGAGTGGGAGTACTCTGGGCCCTCCCTAACTGAACTCCCAAAGCAGAGAGGTGGCAGCCAGCATAAGGCCATTGCCTAATCGAAGGCTGAAAGGGGCAGGAGGGAAAGGGGTGTCTGTGAGATAATAGGGCTCCTGGGAGGGGACACCTTTACTGGGCAGGCCCCCACAATACTCCCTGGCTCCATGACAACCTGTTTAAATTTCTGACCCTACTTCTTCTCCTTTGCTTTTGGAGTCTGTGCATCCACCCTTTGCAGCACCTGAGCATACATTTCTATCAATTTTTAAAATAAACTGTTATTCCTTGACAGCAAGGGCAACTGCCATCAAGGGATAATAAAATACTAAGAGAAAATACTGCTAACTCCACAAGAAAAGACCATCTGTGAAAACATCGGAGATCCAGCCAGAAACTTCAGCCATACATCTTTGGAATGCTGAACAGCTTTAAAGTTTGTTTACATCAATGCATACTAAATGAATCTCCACAAACAAGGAAATTGTTATGTACTGCTGAAACTGTTTCAAAACTCCTTTGCCTACCTGGATGACAAGTCTCTTGTTATAAAAGATGCTTTCTGAGCCAGCTCCTCCATTAGTTTCAGATCATCTTCATCCATCATATCAAGAGGAAGGGCTGCTTCTTCCTCCTCTGTTTCTGCAGAGGCAAATGTAAACAGAGTAACTACAGACACGGGAAAAAAAATATATATATGCTACACTGTGATTAAGTCAGACTAAAAGATCTTTCTTTTTTGCCATTTGGTTTCATGGATGAAGGGGAGGGAGAATTCAACTATGCACAGTTAATGAAAGTAGTATTTATAATTCTATTCTCTTTTTTTTTACCATTACACTCCTCTAATAGTAATATAGCCAACTCCTTCAGTCTAAATTCTCCATCCACAAATGGAGGAGAAAAGATATTAAAACCACTGCTATTCTTCTTTTAAAAAACATGAATGATGTGAAAGGGGGAGAAGACTGAGTCTGCAAAGAGTGGACTTGCACAAACCTAAAACAGACTTGCTTTTTCTTTCACACTATCAGCTGGCCTGGAGAAATCCAACAAGAGGCTTCTCCAAACTGCCTTCACATTCAGTTTCTGGGCAACTTTCATCATTTTCAAGGCTGATAGTTTAAGTAACAGTGAAGGCACCTCTAGCCAGTAACACCTGCACAGTAACATTCTAAGTAGCACTTAAAATCATAATAGCTCCCCCCAAAGGTAGCAACAAAAAATCTTTGCATTCTGTTTCAGTGAAGTTACTTGAAGCAGAAGCACGAAGGCTGAAGAGTAGACCTCCCGAGCAAAACTGTGCAGCTGTTCATAATCATCCTGAAAACTCTGTATGAAATCTTGCTATAAACACTGTATTTTTTTAACCAGTGATGTGATTGAAATAATTGGTTAAAAAGATAGACTGAAGTTAACTACATCTACCTCATGCCTGGTAGCTGGGGTTAGATACCAGCCATTAGTCACAACAGCCAAATAAACCATCCTTGTTCAGAATCAATGTAATTACAAATATCGAGGACAGAACAGTACTGAAAGCCAGCGTGGTGTAGCAAAGTGCCAGACTAGGATCTAGGAGACCCAGGTTCAAATCCCCACTCCACCAAGGAGACTCACTGGGTGACCTGGGCCAGTCACACACACACAACCTAACCTAGCACACTTCTTGGGCCCAGAATGGATCCCAGTGCATTTCACAGTGCAATTTTCGATGGTAATATACTTATTCGTTTTTTTAAAAAATGATATACCATCTCTACAGAGATCAACTTACTGCCAGGAGTGCATTTGACTCTTTGACAGCAATATTCATTATTACTGGCATTTCTTCCTTTAACTGCAGAGCAAAATTTTTATTATCAATGTCAAATCTCCTCATAAATTCAAGCCTCAAAACATTTAGAAGGTTCAAAGGGAGAGAGAAATCACTGATATGCTGGATATGGAACTTAGGATGGCTACCAACTGATACACTACAGAACACTACATCAATCTTCATGCAAGCTTCTTGATGCACGTTTCATTTACGGATGTATTTATGGTCTGCCCTACACTAAAGGCTTTACACTATACTGTTTCACAACATGAAAAGCACACATCCTGTGAATATCCCTAGGTCTATTACTTTATTCCTATATACATGAATAATTGTAAAGGAAAAGGAGCCATTGCATCTCATACTCTGTTCTCTTCTTGAAAACTCACCCAGATGCCTTTTCTTATAATCCTCCAGAGGCTTTGGTGTCTTTGCTGCAGCATCTCTGACAGCTTGTCTGAGCTTCTTTTGTTCTTTTCGGTATTTCTTAGCAGTACTCTGCTGCTTATATTGTTTGTTTTTTAATTTGTTTTCAAGTTTTACTTTACTTGTTTTCAACAATTTGCGGAAGCTTGGGACCCGTTTGGCATGTCTTCTCTAGAAACAAAGAAGGTTAGTTGACCTTTGTGGGACAAATATGACTTTAAAATCAAGGAATGTCCAAAGAGAAGAGCTGTTCTTAAACTGAAGAATTCACCAATTAGGCAGCACTATTAAACTGGTATCATACACAGATGCAGAATTAGGACTGGTGGCCACACACTTCTGGTGACAGACTTCATCAAAACACAAGTTTTAGTTTTAACAACCAGTGCTGTTAACAGTTATGAATGAGAACAGGGAAGAGCTGTCAGTAAAACTAATATTTTGGAACAAGATAATGAATGTTTGAAGGAAAAAACACACACTGACATTGAAGCAATATTTAAACCCCCTATCTAAAGTATCCATATTTATTCTACCTGGTTACCTTATATGATGGAACAATTTTCTCTATGAAAGTTTAAGTTTCTACAAGCATTTCCTCAGTAATCACATTATAGCCATTTCTGTGTTGGGGGTGGTGGTAGTGTTTACCTTCCTCACTACCCCACCACCCTTTTGCAATGCTTTATTTTTGACAGATTTTATATTCAAGTTAATTGCTGCAAGTCACATTAAGGGCATGTTCTTATAGAAAAGCAAGAAACGTTCTTTGTTCCCGCTCCTTACTAAGAAGGCACCCGGGCCTCTCCCCTGCACCGCAGAGTCCACTTTATGAGGCTTTTAAGGCAAGACATGAGCAGAAGCGGTTTGCCCTGGTGCTCCTCTGCAGTCTTCCTTGGAGGTCCCCCATTCAAGTCCTGATCCTGCCTGGCTTCCAACCGCTGGACGGCTACTCTGGGCTGCTACCTCGACTAGGGTTGCCAGCTCCAAGTTGGGAAATTCCTGGAGATCTGGGGTTTGTGTGTGTGTGTGTGCAACCTGTAGATGGTGGGATTTGGGGAGGGAAAAGACCTTGGCATGGCATAATTCTATAGAGTCCACCCCCCAAAGTAGCCATTTTCTCCAGGTGAACTGATCTGTGGCCTGGAGAATTCCAGGAGATCTCCAGCCACTACCAGCTGGCAGCCCTAACCTCCACCGTGGCACAATTCACGTAATTCCACACTCCTCCCACCTCAAATACTTTTTAAATATAAGCCAAGCCTCGCAGAAAACATTTATTCCCCGCTCTCCTTTATTTTGAACAACCCCTTTCACACCGCACCGCATGTCCAGACACAAATCCTGAAAGGGGACACCGACTCATGGTCGCGTTACGAATCCCCGCACAAACACACCCGCGGGCTTTCCTCCCCCAGAGCTCCCGAGCCTCACCGGCTTCATAGCGCCTGCTGTGCCGGCAGGATAGGCAGCGACGTACTCTGGGGAGCGCAGCACACCTCAAGCACACGAGGCGGCGGAACTCCCTTCTCCGCGCAGGAAAGGCCGGGAAAGCGGCACATACAAAGCCTCTTCACCCACAGCGCCCTCTGCTGGAGTGGAGGCAGCGGCAAACCGGCTTTTGCCTGCCCGGTGCGCCTCGGCTGCCCTCCCGGTACTGTCGGGCTCGCCTCAATCCCCTTCCGCGATTTCATTAACCGACTAAGGAATTAAACAAGGAAGAGCCGTTGTGGCGACTTACGTTAGCTTATTTATTGTGGCACAAGAGCCCCCTTCCTCAGATGCGGTTCATTGGATTGTCAGAGAAGCATGCCCGCAAAACTAGAGAAGGGGGGGGGGTTACTAAAGGTCAGAAGTTTCCCAGGGCATTACCGAGCACAGAGGAAAACAATCCGTGTTCACGCGCAAATGGTTTACTTTTATTCCCCCCTTTTCTCCCCAGCGAGGACTCAAAGCAGCTTTAGCAGCTCCTCCTTTATCCTCACAAGCCGCCTCAGAGATCGATAGATAAGTAAGGCTGACAGCCGACTGCCCCAGGGTCGCCCAGCCAGCAAGTTTCCCTAGCAGGGTGGGGGATTCCGGTCTGAGACTCCGAGCCTAGTCCAGCGCTCCAACCACTACGCCACATCGGCCAGAGTCCACAATACACTCAAGAGTGGTTGTGATTTAATGTCGCAATACTTATGCAAAGAAATGTTAGAATTGACATGCAGAATTGGCACAATCAGACTTCGACTGATATCAGATGGGGAGTCGGGACGTTTAGCTCACCGCTAAAATCAACTGCTCCTTACAGAGTGATCTACCTTACACAGATTTATCCTCTTTTAATTCATCAGGAATGAGCCACACCCACTTTTAAAGAGGACTCTTTTCCTGGAACGTGTTTTAATCAGTACTCTGCAATGTAATCTTACACTCTTTATGTTCTGAGAAATTGGGCATTCTTTGTGAGAACTAGCCAAGATCCTCTGCGGGTTGTGCTGGCTGTAGCTCAGGGTATAAATCTATCTGCCAACTGAATGTTAATATTCCATGCATCTAACACAGTGGGATCTAGCCCAGAAAAGCTTACACCACAATACATTTACTAGTCTTTAGAATACCTCAGGACTCTTCCGCTTGGATCCTATACTTTGTTTCTACTTGTTGTAGAGGTGGTCCTCCACTGCAAAGCCAGTTCTTACCCTAGGCACTTTGCAGCTCATTAAGCCTTGCCTGGGCAGAAATGCCTAGCATATGAGGAATGTTTGCACTGCAACCAATTATTGCCTTCACAAAGATGAAGTGTTAACAGAAAATAGGGTTGCAACCATACATTATTGGGCATTTGCACAAGTGGTACACCATAGCAATCATTTGCAACTAGATTCTTGTGGACAAGAGAATCCAGCTGCAAAAAACTGGATAGTGTGCTATTGGCATGCTATGGAAACTGTGTTATTTTGGCTGCAGTCAAGTAACATGACTACCTCTGGAGAATGTCTTCCATTAACATTTGTATTGCAATGTAAATTTTAACAGTTAGGTGTTGCCTCCAGTTGGATGACAGTTATGCCTATATGACTGCCGGATGAAGAGTCATCCGCACATCTGATGAACTGGGTTCTAGCCCATAAAACCTTTTGCCACAATATCCTATTACTGAATGTTTAGCATCCCACAGGGCTCTCATTCGGTTACTGCAGCCACCTCACAACTGCTGCAGAAACAATGATACATGCAGCTATGGTTTTGTAATCTGCTTTGAGTCTCTGTGAGCAATGCAGGCTACGAATAAAGCTAAAAAAAAAGGGGGGGGAGACAGATCTCCTTTTTCAGCTTTATTCATAGCCTGCATTGCTCACAGAGACTCAAAGCAGATTACAAAATAGCTGCATGTATCATTGTTTCTCATCACTGTACAACTCTCCACTCACCCTGCAAACTGCCTCCAATGAAAACATTTTCAGGTGATATGGAAGCATTGATTAGCAAGATTCAGCACAAATTAGCTTGGTGTCACAGTCATCAAGTGAAGTCCATATGTGAGAACTTACCCTTATTGAACCATAACCGTCTCTCAATCATCCTGAGGCCAAGGGCCAATGTGCACAATATGACCCATGGTGATAACAGTCACTAATAGTATTCTCCTTCTCTTCCCAAATGTACCCAATGCTACCCAAAACAAATGTTGGGTATTTATTCTGAATTTGTACCAATACAGCACTTGTTGCACCTTGTCTGTCAATTCTGACTTACTTAAGGAACTGGATCTCAAGCTGTCAGACACCAGAATAAATGAATGATGAGAACTTTCTTTGTAAAAGGGGTTAGGGTTGGCAAACTATATGGGGAATACACTAGTGTAAGCTCTAGGGCTAATACAGCAAACCCCCATTTGCTAGAGACAAGGGGACTTAATGCTTTTGTTTATCCACACTGGGTTTTTTGTACAAACACACCCTTAAGCAGCCACTGACATCCACAGAACTGAAAGAGAGCATTTCAAAATATCTACTTCCTCCACAAGCAATATATTTTCACCAGAATGCAAGAAACAGTACACAAAGATTATACTAAAATTACAGAAAGGGTGCCCCTACATTGCTGAGCACAAATAAAACTTTTGGAATCTTTATTGTGCATATGCAATGCTAATACTGTGATGCTGCTCAGTCTCACCACAGGCCCCATTATCCACAACAGCAGGCTGTGCGGCTTCTCCTCTGGTTCAAAAATGACTTACTTGATGATCAGCTGCCATTTAAGAGCAATTTTTTTTTGCCTGAACTTGATATAAGAAAGTAGTTAATGTCTGTTAAGTTGTATGAAAGACTTCAGAGAAAAACTTTTACTTATAATTGAGAGTCTTACTATTTTAAAATGTTCACCCTAAGTATTAGCTTCCATTAGGCACAGGAGTGATTTAAAATTCTACAGTCATTTATTCCTTTTGTATTTAACTGATAATAAAGTTATTTCAGACACAATGAAGATCAAGTACGCCTTCTGCTTATGAGTTTTATTTACATAGGAATTGTTACTAGTGGTCTTGAACGAAGGCTAGATCCCTTCTATTTACAATTTGTATATACACGTGTATAATTGAAAAGTAAGAAAACTGTACAAAAAACCCAATAGAGGACATATATTGGAGCTAAGTAAATACATAAGAAAAATCAGACACTAACTTCAAACTGTATGTTGTAAGTAGTATTTAAATGTAGTTTTAAATTTGATAGCAACATAAATATTACAACATATTGTAACTCAAATTTTTAAACAGGTTCTGCAACTTTTTAACACTTGACAACTGAAGTAGTCTCACTCTTTAAATGCAATGATAAATTTGACTTCATTTCCACATACAGGGTCCAGGTACAAAAAAGTCATAATGCAATTTATTTACATTAATACTATCAAAATGGATTTAGAAAGACCAAGCATTAGCTGCTCATAGTATTAAGAGCTATCCTTCTCCCACCCCCTCCAGTTCAAAAGCCGTTTTAAAATGTTTCAGGAGTGTGAAAGAAGTTGAGCTTCCTGGAGGTGCCTTTACAGTATCACACTGATGTTAACTGAGAAAATATTGGGCTGAGGGAATGCATGGGGTATTCATTATTGTACACACTGCAGTTCAAAACTATTCAGTTCTGCATGTTTAAGTGAGAAAAAAGTTAATATACAGGGATTCAAACTTTCAACATTAACATTCCTTAAAATGTGCAAAAGGACATCACTAGCTTATTAAATATACTAGTGTTTATCATCAAGTATAAGTCACTTTGATTAATCAACAAAAAAAATCATCTGATTTCCATAGAATAGCAATCTAATTTTCCTGTAAGCAAGCTGCCCATATGGTACTTTCGGAACCAAAATCCCAGAAACCGATCAGTTGCTTACACAAAGTATACCATCCAAACAGTTGACTTGACCCCTACCACTTTTTTGTTAAAAGACTTTTTGCCAATGACAGAAGGAAGACTGGGTGCAAATTCCTCAGTTCCAACTTGCATACATTCACTTAACTGAAGAATGAAAATGCAATTTAACAGGACCTGGTAAGACGTATCTAAAGCCTCATATTACCTGGCAAACGCATATACTAAAAACAAACTTATTTGGTCCTAAGAATTTCACGGGTTAATTTCGGAGGTATTTGTACCAAAACATTTGGTTCAGATAGCAGTTTTTTGGGCCTATCTTTAACACCTGCCTTCTTCCCAAAAGTGCCTTTGTGGTAATCATAAAAAGGTATCCCTCAAAATTTTAAGTACCAACAAAAGTTATTACAAATTTTATTGCATTAAACTTTAAATATTAAATATCCATTAGCCACTTTTTTCCACTTTCACAAGTTTTTTATTACTTGCTTCTTGTGAAAAGCCATCTTCTCACAAAGAGCTCTTTAATACTGGCAACAGGGCGAAGATTTCATCCAATTCCACCACTGCATTCAGTCAAATACTGTCTCTTCCTTGAGTCTCCCAAGCAGTTTCTCCTTAGTGGTTTTCATTGGGAAAATGTTTAGAATCCTTAAACAATCCAAGTGGTTTTCTACTTTACCATTAACCTTGAAGTTAACTTTTTAGTGCTGGACTATGATTCTTGTCTCCTTCTTTGCTATCCTTCATTAATGATGCAAACACCTGCAAACAAATGAACCACATTAATTAACATTTATAAACACTGATTTCTTTAGAGTTCTTCACATGCATCACAGATCAGAGAATGATATTCTAGCCTCTCCTCCTCAATAATACACTGAAATGTTAGGGAACCAATCGCCACTATTCTCGAAAAAGGCCATTCTATCAGAAACATACAGCTGTACAACTTTCCACCCTCTAGTCCTAGCAACCTCCTCATCTACAGTTTCAAAGGCAACTAAACAAAATGCAGGTAGTCTTCATTTTACTATAAAATTCTAACACCTGAAAAGTATTTATATGCACTGCCTGTAGCAATGATCCTCTCTTTTATGAGCAGAAGAACTGCAACATTATCCAAGTGAGATTGAAAGATTCTTACCATAGTATACCCTTGCTATTGAAAAGGGGATGTTACGGAGTGGAGAAATGGAGCTCTGATGTCTCATCAACACCTGCTGCAATTTATAGCTACAAAGACCTGCTAAATCTACAACAAATGCATGGACTTCAAATTTATATCAGTCACCATACAAGAGACTCCAGATATGAACTGTCCCACTGCAGATCAGGCCAGGCCCCCCACAAACCAACTCGGTAATGCTGACACCTCACTTTATATAAAGGCATACGAGTGATGTTTGCCACTGGCCAGCACCCTTTGGCAGCCAGCCACTCTTGTTCAGGTAGCATAGCTTTAATTTGCAAGACACAGAAAGCACATGTTCAATTACAGCATGCCAAAAAAGGCCTAGCAAAGAACTGAAATGCACCACTGTTCTAACAACACTGAGCAGACTTGATAATTTCACATGATACTACACAAAGATATTTTTGAGGAATGGGTATCCACCATTCTTTCAATGATCATCATGTATTCAGCCAAAGATACCACTTACCTGAGCCCATTTTTTGTTACTATTCTGCATCTGAATAGATGCAATACAAGCGAAGAGCTTCTCTGACGTGATGTCTTCAGGTAGCTTTGTCAGAAACTGTGCTATATGAATGAAGTCCATCTGTAGGAGGATATCTTCATATAATCTAAGAATTCCTAAGCCAGTTCTGAACAAAAATTCTTCTCCATCTCTACAAAAGACATCCCAGACACGACAGGCCAGATCAAGGGGTAGTGACTTGCTGTACAGGGTGAAGATCCTGAATTTTGAAATTATAAGCATCAGGCACAAGGGGACAAAGGACATGCCTGCAACTTTGGCTGCTTAAGAAGTGGCTTGAGCTTCTCTAGTACCTCCAAATTATCAGTGATAATTATGTGGAAGTCAAGTTATTCTTTGGGTGTGAGAAATTAACATTGACAGGCATCTTGCTTTTGAATCTACTTAAATCAGATGCTGGACACTTCATCTGGGCTTGGATCCTGCGGAAAAGATTCATACGCACAAGGAGGGGGGGTGATTTTTGCTGAAAATCCACCTGCTGCAGCAGCCCTTCACCTCCCCCCTCATGTTCTTCCTAGGGATCCGCTATCCCCCCAGGAGCAGCACTTCAAGGGGCATTTGGGGCTGTAGCAGAAGGAAAGAGAAGGGGAACTCATGCTTTCATGCATGGAATTTAGATGAGACTCAACCCGTGCAGTTCACATAAAAACCAGACAATTGGGAACACCTACAAAATAACATGCTGATTCAACTCCCCACATTTTCTATTACAGAACTGTTGCTTTCCATTCAAACAGGTAATATCTAACATTTAATACTCTACTAATACAAAGCACGCTTCTTTAGCACAAAAAATGCCAAACTCCACCTTGTTACCTTTACCATCCTTTTTCTCTTCACACTTTACATTAGTTTCTTGGAGTTTTTTAAAATTGTTTTGATAATTACATTACAAGTAAATTCTTATTTTTCCAACTATACTCGTATTCAACTGCACACTTCTTTCGGTATTAGCAATAACCTGAGTTATCAATTCCTTAATTTAGTAAGATGGGGCCATAAAATAAAACTGAATCTTTTACCCAGTCTTTAACTTACCAATCTATTAAGTATATGTCTGGAGTAAGATTGTAGGCTTTAAAATGATGAAACAATTTGGGGAGGTTTTCCTCAAAAAACACTTCAAAGGCTGCAAAGTACTTCAGCATCTGTAAAGGAAATAGAAAAGCCTAAATGAAATGCCAACAATGCTCAAGAAGCCCTCAAGAAACTACAAACTAAACTATGAAACACAAATGGGTTAAGTGAACGTACGCCATTTATGCAGTGAAATCCCAGTGCAGTGGTTCTTACCACTGAAGTGTCTGCACTTCTTTAGCAAAGAGCTTTAGTCCAGATCTGACCAACGGTACATCATGCAGCACTCACCCCAACTATGTATAGCTTGCAACAAAGGTGATTCACTGTATGGATCACAAATAGTTCCCTTGTTATCTTTCACTCAACCTCCACCCCCGACCCTGCAGGATGAACATTAGCTAGCCATTTTCAGAAAAGGAACATTGATTTAAAGTGAC
This sequence comes from Eublepharis macularius, assembly GCF_028583425.1. Classification (NCBI taxonomy): domain Eukaryota; kingdom Metazoa; phylum Chordata; class Lepidosauria; order Squamata; family Eublepharidae; genus Eublepharis; species Eublepharis macularius. The sequence goes on from NC_072795.1 coordinate 102,183,717, forward strand.
AGTAATCAAGTCAAGAGTGCCACAAAATGAGAGGGGTAAAAAGCACTGACAAAGCACTTATTACTATTGGTGTCAATCTAGGGATGCGGCTACCTCTGGACCTGATAAACATGAAATCACAGCAATTGAGCTAAAAAAGTAGAAATTCCACAGGTATTTACCACCCACCAAAGTGTTTTCATAGCACAGATGCATTTTAAGCAAATTAATAAAATTACAGCACTTCAAAATGGAGATTTACCATGCTGTGATCCACACGGAAGAAGGCCAGCTGGCATGGCTTGTTCAGGAGGTTTGCAAAGGCAATGAAAGCATCCGCCTCTTCCAGGTTGAGAATGAGGACTGCAGCAATGAAGGACATTCCCTGGACCTTCAACAAAGCAAAACCAGTGAGTGACTGTAGGAAGTAAGTACAACCACTTTTTATGTTAAGGCAAATATTTAAAAGCTTGACATACTATTAAAACTGCTAGCAGATCACCAAATTATATGTCCATTTTTCTCACTCTTCCTCCAAAAGGTTCACATCATTAAACACAAATCTTTTCTCCATCCCATTTTGTCCTCTTAAATTACCCGGTGAGGTAGGGTAGGCTGAGAAGTTACTTGCACAAGGTTACCCAGTGAGTTTTATGGTAGAGTGGAGATTTGAATCTGCGTCTCTCAGGTCCTAATTTGACACTAACCTCTGTACCACTCTGGCTCTCAATGTGCAATGATTATGTCTAAAGACTATGGAAATGACAAATTTAACATTACTGTATTTGTGCTGATCATGTTTGTTTGCATTAATGAAATAGTAATAGAACATAGTTAAATGAGGTAATTTAGTAACACTACCATAAAGACTAAAATGAAGCCAGGATCCAGTGGAGTTCCTGTTTTGTGAATGTACACTCATTAGGACACTACACTTGGCATGTGGCTCCCAACACAGAGGATATAAAGCAGGTGTGTAAGTTTCTTAGACATCACAGTGCTCAGCTATAACCACACTCTACATACATACTCGTTTGTAAAGTGATACAGTTCTATACACATTTATTTGGAAGCAAGCCCCAGGGAGTTCAGTGGGGCTTTCTTTGAAGCAGGCACAAGGCTGCAGTCTTAGATTCCTCCTCTGATGAGAGGCCATAAATACGGCCACCTTTACTAGATTCAGCAGGTCAAACCTTCCACCGTCACATACCTCACGTACGTTACAGAGTTATTTGACTCAAGCACTCTTATAAAGGCAAGAATGACTATAAAATTGACATTGCTGGTATTTATCGCCTATGCTGTATAAAGGAAAATACTGCAACATTATATGGATACTTACATATCCTACATCAGGTCTGTAACACGTATACGCTCCCAGGACACTGTGCAGAAGATCATGATATGGGCCCCCCTAAAGTGGAAACAGGACAACGAAGTTTATGTTAAGCTACAGAAACAAAGTAAATTGTTTTAAATCCAGAAAACATTCTCAAATCATCAGGTTTTGAACAATTAACTTTTATTTATCACTGTATCTAATTCTCAACATGGCCAAAACTGTGTGTACTTAAATCCTGAGATTACAGCCATGGACAGACAAGACCGATCTTTCTACAAATCTGGGAAAAAAGGGTTGCAGAAAAATAAAAGAAGCAACACCTGTAGCTTTAAGAAACGTATGCACTGTCAGTGGCCATTGTGGGAGTTGCTAGGCAACCACAACAGTAACGTCAGTCTTCAAGCCTTGTTTTCAGATAGTAAAAGGCAGGATAGTAAAGGCAGTGTGGTGTAGTGGTTAGAGTTTCAGATTAAGAACTGGTCTGAGGTGCAAGCTCACTGAGTGAACGTGCTAGTTATATATTATCAGCCTAACCTGCCTCAAAGGGATGTTATGAGGATAAAATGGAGACAAGAATGACATAAGCTGCCTTGGTTCCCTATTATGAAGAAAGGCAGAGTATAAATGGAGTAAGTAAATAAAAAAATATAGATGAAGATGGGGTGGGAGAGATATAAGGTAAATTGTTAATGGGTGGGAAGGTGAATGAAGCAGGAGGAGCTGAGATATGAGGGCTTCCAGGAGGAAGGAAAACTGCTTTATGTTCATTCTAGGGCTATTTCAAATGCATGTGACTTCCTACCAAGACAGCACTCCTGTGCAGTACTGGCAAGTGCAAACTGTGGACACCTCCCCCTACCCCAAGCCTAATACCATGTATGACAACCCAAAGGTTTAATAAGCCTCTTTCTCTGCTGCCCATCAGGCTGCAAAAACAGGAGGGGGAGATGTGGTCTCAAGCACCTCTAATTCCACAGGGCACGGTGGGTGGACTATATCAGTTGCCAGTTGTAAGATTTACAGAGTTACAACCACTATTGAAAATATGTGTGTTACAATCCTTTTTCTTTCTCTTGGGTAGATTTTGCCTTTAATGTTTCTCTTACACCCTCTGGGTAGATTGCTGCCACCAGGAATACTATATTCCAAGATATTTTATTTAAATTTCCCCTTTAGTAACATGCCCAACTGTCAGGCTCCTTCATGGTACTATGTGCCCTGAGGATAGGAATGGGATATAGAAATGACAGATACACTGGGATATTAAAAAAAACAAAGTAAACTTTTATTTGTATAAGAACCGTATCAGGTTTGCCATTATTTACAAAGTGGAAGTGATGGAAAAACTGGTACTTCTTGTATTCCTGTCTGTCTGTGGTTGTTGCAACTCCAGGAAGGGGCAGTTGCAGCAAATTCACATTATCTTGGCAAATACATATTTCCAGTTCCTACAGTACTTACTCCAAGAAAATATGGACAAGTGTGAGCTAGTCAAAGTTTAGGAAGACTGGCTGTACTATCACAGTGTTTAACCTTATTCCTCATCACCATCGCTGAAAACTGGGAAGTTCATAGACACTAGACCCACCAATTTCTCTTCATGTTTTCTGGACTGTTCGTATTGCCAATTAGTTATATATAACTCAACGCTGAATTCAAAGGAGCTGCAATCTGGCAGAAGGCTCCTCTAGATTCACACAACATACAGCAAGGGTGGGTCTCACTTTTCTTCTCACTATAAACCTTTTCTAAAGGTTCTGAAGATCAAGTAGCAGCCTCTGATATAGCCTATGGAGGAAGTCATTACAAGTGTCCAGAATGTGCCTAGATGCTGCAGTCAAGTGGATGAGTATGAGCAAGCTGGAACTGAAACCTGACAAGACAGAAAATGTTGGCTGGAAAGGCAGATGTTTTTAAGAGGATGGATCCAACAAACTGGGGAAGGAGGGATGGGATTTTAAAAAAGGACAGAGAGTTAAGCTGTCTGACTTCGTGAAGAGTTTTGGTATGCACTTGGGCAAAATCTCTTTTTGAACACAAGGTTGGTGTAAATTGCTAGGAATGCTTTCTATATTATTTACTTCCAAGTCTTGCCTCTGCCCATCTACTCGTATTGATCCATGCTTCTGTAACCTACAGATCAGGCTACTGTAATGCATTCTATATGGAGCTGCCTCTGAAACTAACTCGGGAAGTTCAGCTGAGGCAGGATACAATGCACTCGTGTTGAGTAGCAAGTTCATGATTTTTATGTCAGTTGCACTGACTGCTGACTTATTTCTGGGAACAATTCAAAGTGCTGATTTGATCTTTCAAAACCTTTACAATCTCTATACAGAACCACGTACCAGCTTCTATTAGATCAACAGCTAGTTTTGGAAGTTCCCTGTTCCAGAAAGTCTGTTTGACTTCCTTGAGATTTTCAGCCATTTTGGTGGCCACATCCCAGACCAGGGAACAGCCTATGAAAAGGCTTTGGTTCAGCTTTCTTAACTTTGCAAGAGCATGTTATTCCAGGTAGCATTTACCAGTCAAGTCTTGATTGTGGCCCAATTCTGGGCCCAAACAATAATGCTGATGACCTATGACTTTTGTTTGGGATGCTTGGGCAGGTTAACATGCACAGTTCAGATGAAGCTTTGGACTTGTGCTACAGCTTTTATAGATGACATGTTGGAAGCTGCTTTTGAGTGCAGTCAGAAGCAGTATATAAATTTTTAAGTGAATAAAAGCAAGGAAAGGGTAGTTGATCCATTGTGTAGAAAGTTTCTTTACAAAAATTGGTTTGGGTTATGCAATTAGTAATCTTTCCCCTGCAGTTTATTAAGAAACAATACGCTATTTTATTAACGAAAGTGAATAAAACATTTAGCAACTTAGAAGTAATTTGGTTCATATGGAAATCTTATTTAGAAGAAAACAAAAAAATTCAACCTGAACCTTATCTTTGGCCCCTAATTCAAAACAAGAACTGAAAATTAAGTTTGGTTAGTAAATTGATCAGGAATGCAAGTTGGCTGAGCAAACAAAGAAGGGAATTACAAGTTGGCGGGGGTGGGGGCGGCGGAGTTTCAATTTCCCTTTCAGCTCAACAATTTAACTCTGTGAGCCTGACTGGAGTGCAACTCTAGGAACCTAACTATAATACACTCAATATTTACTAAATGTAAATCATGACAGATTTTAATTTCATCATGAGCAGAAGTGGAAGATTGCTTTGTTCAATTCATGCCTGTTTTGGGAGCACAAAGATATGTTTCCACCGTCTTCTGCCTCTATCCCATGCCTCGTAGCCTCTCCCTGTCCTGAACTTTGTATTTTAAGCTCTTTGATGCAAGAATCTGCCACCTTGTTAATTATTCAAAAAAGCTATGCATGCTGAGGACACCGTATAGATAATGAGTAACTACAATATTATGTTCAAAGTGCACATACACATGAATACTAGGAGGGGCACTGATGTATGTCTTCACCCTTTCACTAACAATACATGCAAACAGATGATCAACTCTTACATCCCATGCCCCTTATACTCTGGTATGGGCACCAAACCAGGAATGTCATACAAGAAACAATGTTTAGATTTAATTATTTATACCCCAGTTTTATCCCCAATGGGGACTCAAAGCATTTTATAACGTTCACCCCTCTCCCTTTTTATCTTAACAACCCTGTGAGGTAAGTTAGTGGCTAATGTAGAAATGACACAGAAAAAGATGGGCAAAGGCAGTATTTATGAGGAAATGTTACTCAAGAATACAGTGGAGAAGAGACATCAAGGACAATGAAAATTTATTGTAAGTGAAGACAAGAATTGAAGGGGATATCACAGGAAATACTATGTTGCCAAAGAGCTCTTTGAAATTTTTGTCATGAGTTTTTTAAAAGGATGTTTAACTTTTTGAAAAAATAAAACCACAACTCATACAGCTAGGCAAGCGTTAGAATGCTAAAACTACATGTGTGGTTGACTTGAAAAACCCTAGAACTAACTTTCAGAAAGCTGTTTTTCCAAGCTACAGTAAGAAGCCTCTCCACATGCACTTATTGCCTGTGGCTGCACTTATGTCTTTCACCCAAGAAAAGGCTTGTGTCCTGGAAAATTTGATGCACATGCCCAGCCAGAAATGTTCACCTGATACCGTCCCTTTCTATGAAGCAAGAAAATACAAGGATCCATGACACATGTCCGCCTGAAAGACACAATGCAACTTATTGCTGCTTTCTGTCTCTCCTCTCATTGTAATCCATTGCAGTATGGTTGGTACCCATAATGCATTCTGGGATCATAACACACCATATCTTCCATACCATGCCAATCCTTATTCAGAGCTATCCACTGCAATTTTCTGGATCATGACCAGTAACATGACTAGAGAAATGATTTCTTCCAAACATAAATAATGGTTTAAAAGGCTATATTGTCTAACTTAGATTAGAAAACACCTATGCAAGACCAAGAAGCTGTGACAGATTGTTCAGCAAAAGCTTTCATTGATTCAGCTGAACAACTGCAATGGAAAAGGTACCTAAAGACAAACTTCTAAGCAAAGTCAAACATTTTTTACCTTCTGAAAAATATAGAGGGATGGAAAAGTGCGGGATATATCCAATTTTATTAGTTCCAAACTAGCCTCCCGGTCAGCAACCGATACTCCAGCATCTATTTAAAGAACGCAGATTTAGAGACGTTTCTGTATATTAGTTTACACAAACATGCAAAAAGTATGTCACAATCCTACACAGAGCATCAAATCAAACACTCTGAGGGTAAGATTGTTTTACTCTAGAGGGAAAAGGGAGCTGAGCAAGTATTTTGTCTGATTTTTTTCCCCAATCTACAAGTTGATATACTCTTAAAAGGCTAACGTATAGCAAAGAAACCTTAACTATGATTATTTTAAAGCATTCAGGGCACTATTGCACACAAATAATATGTTTCTATAGTAAAATGTAGATAATTGGGGAAGGCAATGGCAAACCACCCCATAACGAAAGTCTGCTAAGAAAACGTTGGGATGTGACATCCCCCCATGCGTCAGTAAGGACTCAGTGCTTGCACAGGGGACTACCTTTACCTTTATAGTAAAACTATTTCTCTCTCTCTCTCTCAAAAGGTTAAGATAGTCATATCAGATGTTTCTGTATGGAAAGAATGGAGCCCCCTACCCCCGCCACCACTGTGTAACAGCCAGGAGACTGGATTAAACAAGCAGACCTCTACAGAATTGATACACCCGGTTCACCACTTGTGAAATGTAAAAGGTATACCTCTCATTAGAAAGAAATGAGGCTCATTTCTGAAGAACTATACCTGATACATTTTGACTTAGCAGAAGTACTCTTAGAACTAAGGTTCTTTGAGATTTAATGCCAAAACCACAGGGTCATGCAACATTTCAGAATCATATTTTAACAGAACAGAAGAGCAGCCCGTTATTCTACTAGCAGAACTTTTTCCTATTGATCGGCTACATTTCATAAGGGGCCTACAAGTAGATCTCTGAAAACATTCATAAATATTATGTGGTATAGCCTATTGAGAGCTGTACTGCTTTATATGCAATGGGGTCACATGCCATCCGACACTCCACTCTGCTAAGACTTCCTGCATACAGTACCATTAGAAGAAATTTTAACTAGTAATTTTAACTAGTAATCTTCTCCCCCACATGTTTGCAGTTTAGGAGGTAGCATCAAAATGTGATTCCCTCATCTTTATTTATAGACTAGGAGGTTATTAGCTCTTAGAATCTTCTCAGTACAATATATACACAATGAAATCTATTATGATAGCAGCTAACATTCTAACTCACCTTCTATATCATTCTCAGCACCTGTTTCCCCAAAACTCTTCCATCGCTCCTTGGCTCTGGATAAGAAGATTTCATAGAGTTCTGCAAAACACATAGCAAAATAAAGCTCAAAGGCGAATTTAGCATAAATTATTGAAGTAGAAATGTATAACTGAGTTCAGCCTACAGCTAGCAACATGTTTTTCGGACCTAGACATTTAAAAATGAAGAGATTCACATATGCTGCGATCTTCAAACTACTTATGCAGGAACAGTCAAGCTATTTGGGAATGTAAGTGACTCCAGTCTGAGGGACTCATGAACTGCTAAAATGCATGTGCTATGGCAGATAAAGCAGATTTTTGCCAAGAGCTGGAAGTTAGATTGCAGTAGACTTTTACTAGTTAAGAATTTGCTTCATCAGAAAGTGAGGCTGTAAATTAAAGTCAAGAGTATCCTCAAACAAAATCTTTAGCCAGCAACATCTGATATTTATAGTTATAGCTTGTGCACTCACAAACCCACCATCAACAAACTTAAGGTTTTTGATACACATTTTACAAAGTGGGGGGTGTAATGATTTCAAGTAAATGTGTGCATGTGTCTTTAAATGCTTGGTGTGAGATAGGCGAAGAGTGGGGTGAAGGAGAGGGATGAGTGAGTGATATGACTGGTTGATGACTGAGAGTGTGGGTGGAGTGAATGCCATTTAGACTGAGAGTGGAGAGCAAAGTTTCAGTCAGAAGAAAGCAGGCTAGCTGTGTGCTGCCTGAGTATACTGAAGTGTTTTATGAGAGAAATAGAACCTGTGTGGAACCTGAACTGAGTATGTTTGTGAAAGGATACTCAGTCAGGGAAAGAGAGGCCAGCTGTGTGCTGCCTGAGCAGGTTTAATATTTCTGTGAATAATAGTTAGAGAAAGAGAGACTGGCTGTGTGCTGCCTGAGGAGTTTTAAGCATTTCTGTGAGAGAAATATTGAGTCAAGAGAAAGCAGGCTAGCTATGTGCAGCCTGAGTAACTTTAAGCACGTCTGTGAGAAATACTGAGTTACAGAAAGAGGCTAACTGTGTGTGAAGCCTTAGAAGAGATCTGTATAAATGAGTTTAAATGAAGTAACTTTAAGAACCGAGAACTACTTTTATGAAACCGATACGCTTCTTGACAAAATAAAAGTTTATTTTGTTTTGCTATATCCCAGAGTGGCTGTCATTGCTATATCCCATTCCTATCCTCAGGGCCACATAGAACCATGAAGGAGCCTGACATTTAGGCCCATTACTAAAAGGAAAACTTAAATATCTTGGAATATAATATTCCTGGTGGCAGCAAACTACCCAGAGGGTGTTAAGGGAAAGATAAAAGGCAAAATCTACCCAAGAGAAAGTAAGAGTCATAACAGTGGGGAAAGGATATTTTTATTGTTTGATTTTAAAACTGGTATTAGCACATCTTCTCTTAGGCAGGAAAGCAAAAATGCTATACTGGTGAAGTGTGGCAGCACAATGCTCTTTCAGCTGAAAGGAACTTTGTACTTTACCAGCAGAAGAAAGCTCTCTCAGATGCAGAGAAATCTTGATTGTATCAAATATACAGTTACAGACCACTGCTTCACTGATAGAAGGTCTGCATGCTTTACCACATACCAGGAGTGATATTCAGCTCATTTCCTACAGCAAGACTCCAAACTTTCCCACGTACACTTGGAGGTAACCCTTGCCACCACAATTCCCGAACTCTTCTTGTAGAACGCCTAAAGAGAGAGAGAAATGTTTTTGGAACCTAAGCATTTTTAGTTCTATCAAAAAAGTTTCCTGCTTATAAAGCCAGATTCCAGTGCTTATTTCCTGTGAAAGCATGGGCCACTGTCATGGGAAATAGTGCAACTATGGATATTCTACTCACATGGAGGTGCCAGTTCATACAAAAGGGGCCTAAATGTAACATGTGCCAGGACTGACTTGAGAGGGAAAGCTTCATGTATTCCCCAAAGGCAAATGAGTGGAGGCACACAACATGTATGAAATGTCCCTAAGCCATCATTGCAGAATGCTGCTTCCTGATGTTTGAATTGGCTTGCCTTATGCCTCAGGTTTCCATAATAACTTCTTATACAGGTTCATTTTTTAGTTTTATAGTTTATGCTCACAAGCCCAGCCCTCTTAGCTCTCCCTTCAAGCATTTCAGCCTAGCATCAACAGTAGCAATGTTACCTTTGCCTTGAAGAGTACCAACAGTATAATTACAAGCAGAGTTACATTTTTCTAAACTCACTGACTTCAATGGAACTCTTCTTTGGATTGCACTGTTAGGTACACATTTCTGGTCTATTTTCTTCCTCTAACCGTACAGGATTTTTAAGGTATTCCTAAACACTTCGGGTGTTTCCTTCAACCTCTGCTCTCTATTCTTGCACTTTTTAGCTTTCCCAAAAACAACAAGCATTTGAAAGCTGTGGTTCTACAGGACTGGAAACCACTGACTTCTTTTGGGGAAGCAAGATCAACTTTGTGGAACGGGCAACAATGCTTCTCCAACAAAGCTGTTTTTTATCCCATGGCTTCTCTGAGCACTGCACTCAGGGAAGCTGCCAATCCCTGAATAAATTCTAGTGTTCACAGGGTAACTGCTCTGAGAAGTTGCTAATGACAATAATGCCCATGGTACAGGCTGTTTGAGGCATATTAGTAGATGCTAGACAAAGAAGCAACTGTAAACCTGCATCAGCCCAAAAAATCAGATGTGGATTGAAAGCAAATGATGAAATTCTTAGGAGGGATCCAAAAGTACTTTCTGTGCTGAAGTACTAAGTACTAAATTACTTACATGCTTTCCCAATTAGGCAGTATTTCATTGATCCAAATCACCATAGCACTAGCAATATTCTCTTCTTGTCTGAAGCGTTCTTTCATTATTTTCTTTCGTCTATGGGCATCCTTAATTTCTGTTAAATCCAAAGTTTGTAAGTTTATACTAGGAGTAAATTTGATAATTTATACCATGTGATCCCTGAAATACAAATCATTCACACATTTTCTTACACTTCACCTTCATATAGACGTTCTTTTTCTGCAGAAATACCGGTGTCCATGTTGGAATACATGAGCAAAAAAAAGCTGCACTTACTCCCCTAAAAAATACCTCTCCAACAATAAAAAGGGTATGTGTACACCTTAAATATGGAATCTTACACAGCTTGCTTTGTTTTATATTTGTTACCAAATTCTTCAGCATTTTACTAAAGTAAGTGCCTTTTTTAAAAAAAGGTTTGAGAGGAAGCTGTATACTGGTCTAATTTGTAGACAAAACATTTAAAAGATAGCTTCTGAATAAACTGATGTAGAAAATGTTCTTAACAGACTTCTTGTAGCTTATGAGTCATGACAAGCCTAGTGAGGTTAAACATCAGATTTACAACCACTAGAGAAAGAACATGGATACCAAGTTCCTTCAAGACTATTTCTTATCTACGTATCACACATAAGGACACAAGCTTTGGGGGATACACAGTCAGTAGGGAAGTTTTTGCAAGGTCTAGTCCTAACTCCCCCTTCACCATAATGGCTGTCATGTGACTGTTTCCAGATTGCGGACAGAATCCACTAAGCACTATTCTGACAAAGGATGCTAAAAGTTAAGATGAAGTGAGCAGCTGTATTTCCATATACTATTCCATGTTTCTGTATATCGCATATAAGTTTCAGAATACAACACAGTGTACAATTATGGGACTAGAATTTGGGACACTCAGGCCCAAATTCCCACTCCACCGTGGAAGCTTGCTGGTGGCCTTGGGCCAGTCACACATTCTCAGCCTAGACAGGGTTGTTGTGAGGATAATGTAGAGGAGAGAAAGACAATGTTAGCTGCTTTGGGTCCCCGTTGGGGAGAAAGATGGGGCATAAATGAAATAAATACATTCAGAAAGTGCCATTTATGGAAGTTCAAAGCAGGATATGAAGCAAGCCTGAAAGTTAGCGTTTCTAGTTCCTCATTTTCCCTTTCAACTCCCACAGAGGACTGTACAGAAGTGTTACAGTTACAGCAACAATAATGTGAATAGAGGCTGAAACCATTTTTGTTGGAATAGGACTGTCCCTATAAATGTGATAAATCCCAAACCTTTCTCAGTGTGTTAAACATGACACCTTATGTTATTATATCGAACAATAAGGTTACTTTAGGCGAGCCTTACCTCTCTTTTTTGCTTCTGCTACCATTTCATCATATTCTTGTCTGTGACGTAAAGCTTCTTCTACAGATTTTGCTGGTAGATTCCTGAAAACAAATGTTAAATAAATATGGGGTAGCCATATCAAATTCCCATACAAAGAGTAAGTGTTTTGTGCCATGCGGGTTCAACAGTCTTTGTTGCCGATGCATTCATGCTAGTGCAACTTGGGATCAAGGAACAATTTATGCCTAACCAAAGCTAGAAACAAGGAAATATAGCATATTAACTTTGTTATACAACAAAAGATGTTTACCAACAACCAAGTACTAGTTTTATAAAACTGTTTGACAGAATTCCCAAAAGAATCCTGAGAACTCTGGATTGGTGATAATATCATATTTGTATTTACTAAACTTCAAGTTAATTGGTTAGAGCAGGTTCGAGTATTTTCAGACTGTGAAAAAAATCTCCTTCTAAGATAGATTTCTCTTCTGGGGATTGTCCAGACTTCCAGAGACAAACACACAGAAATAACTGTTCTAGTTCTAGGCCATCTCATACTTTGCAGTGACAATTAAGATGCAACTTCAATATTACAACTTAACTCTAAATGACTAATGAGTATCAAGGAATCGGGAAACTTCTATTCTAAGTTTACAAAAGTTGTCCACTAAATTTATATCTTTTCTCAATCTAGGGAAAGGGAAGAAAATATATGCCCTTTAAAAACTTTTTATGTGTTTATCCTTAAGTCTAACAGCTAGAAACTAAGTACTTCATTATATCCATTTTTCACTCACATTTCTGAACAATGAGCACAATAATAAAGTTATTCTATTAACTTCAGTGGGTGGACTGTGTCCTCTACTTGCTAAAAATCAACAATTAATTTATTAGGCATTCCAGCATATCCTGTCAATTATTTTGACATGAAACTGTTTTTAGAAGAAATCACATTTACTTACGATGGCCGATCCTCCAAAATAAGGGCAGTAGTTGAAAGTGGCTCAAATTCAAAGTGCCTTCGTCTTGTTGCTTGGGGCACAGGTTTGCATGCTTTTCCTGTTCTTGCTTCATATTCCTAAACAAAATCAAATTATACATTTATGGTATACTGCCTAGTTCATACTTCAACCAATATCTAGAATCATCATATAAATATTGGAAGCAATCATAAAGCACTAGTTTCAGGAGCAAGAGATGCTGCATTTGATGAGTGTGTATGCACACATATTCACTTTTGGCTATCATAATATTAGTTAATTTAGAGTGTGCAGGAAACCAAAGGGTGAAAATTTAGGTAACACATATGGGGAAACACCTGCTATTTACTAAACAAGACACTGACTTTTGAAATCTTAACTGTCATAAACATTGTAATATCAGAACCTATTGGCTAGTCTTAAAGGTGCTACTGGACTCTTTTTGATTTTGCTACTACAGACTAACACGGCTAACTCCTCTGGATCCTGCTACCAACATTCAGGAATTATTGACCAAATCAGATGTGGAAAATATACTTGCTTTTAACATACTGGATTAACTTTAATGACTCCTATAGATACAAAGTAAATACACCCATCTCTGGCCCTTTTATAAATATTATTAAAATACATATATTCTGAATTTTTTCTTCACTTTAAGGTCAGTGCATGTAAACCACCAGGGCATGGTTTACACTGTTTATTGAAAAGTTAACTGCATAAGAGGGCTGAGTATTTCATAACATTACTGTAATCTGATGTCATCTTTTAAATGTTTTTTTTGTATAGCTAACCGCTTTTTTGCTAGCATTCACACAAGCAAAGAATGTTGGGAGTTGGTCCTAACACACAAAAGAGCACTTCATTTAATGCATCCATTAAAATAATCTATTGTGGCACCCAATTAATCAGTTACAATTAGGACAGATAAATGGAAGAAGTTACCTGCCTTCTCAAATGACAGTGATAATAGGGACTGCAGCATTCTTTTGCCTCCAGCCATAATGGCATTGCTGTTACTTTAGAGGAGGATGCTGAAATCTGCTTCTATTTATAGACATACCAAAAGCATAAGGGGAAAGAAAAGGCCTTACTGTCATATCCTATTTTACAGGAGGTTAATTGTATGGGCAGAAATTGCCCTGAAAAAATTTTCAGTAGCAAATATTTAGGGACAGGAGATACACACTTCAGGTTTGCAAGACTTTCTAATCCCAATAATTTAGAAATTATTCCACTTAAATTAGTGACATTTAGCTCTGCAGAATACATTTAAATAGAATGCTTCATAATGAAGCAATTAAAAAATAAATTGTAATTCTAAATTAGTAACATCTATTGTCAATGGCAATCTATAATCTGCAAAACATCTCTGCACTTAAAACTTCCAAATTCAACTTGACAGAGCCACTAAAAAGAGGAAGGAGCAGAATCCCAATCATGGAGGCAGTTAAGTGAAAACATAAGACATTTCATTTTTCAAAAGTTAACAGGGCATGCAAGTTGCTTTTCAGAGCATTTTTCTCAGTAGCAGCACACTGGATGTCCAACTAAGTTTTCCACAAATCGAGACCTCCCTTCATTTTCCACTGATTCCCATGCTGTTACTAAGGGTTCTCTATTCTCCCTGAAAGACTTCTGGGGTGGTCAGTGAGAGGGAAAGGAAGGAAATTTCATTTCCATTGTTTTAAGTGTCTTCTGTCAGTGAAAAATGTGATCAGGATCGAACTCAATGAATTAATTTTCATTCAGACTGGGGGGCAGAGACCCAGGTTGCTGGTGAACACAAGCTCTAGATCAATGCTTGCCAAATTCATCAGTATAGCCAGAATAGTGCAGTGTTTGGAGGAGGGGGGCTATGCCAAGGTAATCCAAATTCTACTTGATTAATTCAATTTAAATCAACACACTAATCATGCATAGTGGAGCAAACCTATGCAGCAGTGAAGCCTTGCCTCATGACCACCACAGTGCTCTTCAGCCCCACTGTGATTTAGGATATTTCACGGGACTGCCCACTACATTTGCAAGCTCACAATTCACTGCCACAAGGAGTAGAGGACAATTTTAGCATTTCTTTTAGGCTGCTAAATTCTCTATGCCTGCACTGATTATACATAATTTTCACTAAAACAATACTGAAATACAATTCTGCCTTCAACTTGAACATGGAATGTAGAAATGGCTGCCAGATGTATCTTTAGGGAAGTTACAGCTAGATCATTAGGTTTTAAAGTGCATAGATAATCAAAAATACCAGATAAAGGATAAGCAGCAGCAGCAGCAGCACTCTGAGCAAAACAACTCCATTGGCTTTGTAAGACCTCCTGGTAGAGGGTCTCCTGGCATTTAAGAGGACCTGTTATGTCTTGGGATGAATCCGCCACGCTGTCAGATGTAGGATGCTGGCATCATGATGGAATAATGTTCCACACAGGAGAATGTCTGGCACTTGTGGAAATGTAATGTAAGTCTGTTTGGACAGCTCAAGTAACTTTGGCAACCAAATCTGTCTGGGCCAAAGGGGGGCTATTAGGATACAATTGGTATTGTCCTCTCTATCTTACTTATTCTTATAGTCACAGCGTCCAAAGCTCAGGCCAAAACACCTGGGGTGGCATCCATCTATCCATCAACAGATACAACTGGGTGTCATCAGAATATTGATGGCATCCAAGTATGAAACTCTGGGCTAACTGGGCAAGGGGGCGCATATAGATATTAAATAGCATTGGGGAGAGAATTGCTCCTTGAGGTACACCACATACCAGTGGTTATCTCGGCAACCGTTGCTCCCCAAGCACCTCCCTCTGTCCCTGACCATGAAGAAAAGAGATCAACCATTGCAAGGCAGCCCCATGTACACCCACATCCGCAAGGTGGGGGGGGGGTCAGAAGGTCATAATAGACTGTTTTGAATGCTGCCATCAGATCCAATAACACCAGCAGCACCGACCCACCTCAGTCCAGATGCTGACAAAGATCATCTTTGAGAGTGACCAGTGCCACCTTCATCCCGTGGCCAGGGAAAAAGCCAGACTGAAATGGATCCAGGACCAAGGAGTCATCCAGGAATACCTGCGGCTGCTCCATCACCGCCCACTCAATTACCTTACCCAGGAACGGGAGATTCAATACTGGGTGGTAGCTGGATTAATTGGTGGGATCCAAAGATGGCTTATTCAGAAGAGGCCTTACCACTGCCTCTTTCAATGCCCCAGGAAATCTTGCAAACTACTTTCGGAATAAGTGGAACCGGTGGGAACACACAGAGTAGTCAGCCTGTCCATGTGTGCTGGAAGGCATCCCCATGGATCCCCACTTCCTGCCATGGAACAAAACACCGGGGGCTTGGTATTTGTAGCAATTGCAAAGAGATGTATTTTGGGAATACATCAAATATCAAAAACGGGAATCAGACAGGCATCGTTCACAGTCCATTTATGGTTATTTGGAGATTAAGTGCCAAGAATGAATACTGGCTTTGCTGCCTGTAGATTCAGTCCCGATGAATGCTCCTTTGCAGTAGGTGATTTTGCTGCCAGAGGATTGGAACCTGAAAACACCCTTGCCCAAAGTGTGGCCTTCAGTCGGAGTGCCCTCTCATTTCTGGCCTTAGGGGTGAATTGCTGGCAAAATTTAAGCGGAGCAACATTATGGCCTTCTCCCAGGCATAACAGACACAGGTCATGTTTGTTTGTATGGGTAATTTTTGAACCACACTTGGAACACTTTTTAAATAACATCCTGTGCAACATAATGGGAAGAAACTCACTGAACAAGCTGAAGTCAGACAGACTGGGTCGAATATGCCAGAAACTGTTAGCCAGAACAGATGCCAGAAGAGAAGACAGAAAATCCAATTCGAGTTAGAAACTGATTAAACAAGCCGAAAACGAATGATCAGAGAAATAATCAGTAGAGCTCACAAGCAAAGTTCTTCTCCTCACAGTGGCTAAGGGAGAACTGAGGGAAGGGGTTGCTCCTCCCGGCAAGTCATGTGCTCATTTAGGTGGGAAAATGGACTTCTATGTGACTTCAGAGAAGCAGCCCCTAATGGAGCTCTAAAGAAATGTTCGAAATTTTGTTCAGTTGTCAGGCCTGCATGTGCATAGTCCCATGTGTGCCTGCTCTAACTTTGTTACCTAAGAAATAATTGCGCAAGAGACTTCCAAGTAAACTGGATAAAAGGAGAAAATAAATATAAGTTCAAATAAACTGAGTGAAAGGAAAAAAACAAATATAGGTTCAAATGTATAGTATTGAATTCCTGAAGTGTTGTATTCAGGACGCAGAAGTAAAACTATTCATTGCTCCTGTCCTGAGGGAGTGAAATATCAGAAAGACAATTTTACCCAACTATAAACAGATAAAGCTCCAAATCCAAGGACTACAGTATTTACTCAAATGCAAGACTAGGCTTTTTCACAGGTATGCCATCAAAAAGAGGGGGTTATCTTACATTTGCATACAAGCTAGAGTTATGTCCAATAATTATGTTGGGGTGCATAACATTTTAAAGGGGGGGTCACCTTATATTCAGGACCATCTTCTTTTTGAGTAAATATAGTAATGTTCTTTGTTCAGGGATTGGTATCAGAGAAAAGTAAGAGTTGCTAGTAGGGGTGTTCACCGGGGAAATATTCAGTTTTCCCGCTTCCGGTTTACCCGAAGCAGGAAAATGATTCGGAATAACCAAAACCGTGTTATCGGAATCGCTTTGGTATGCTTCGTAATGATTCAGAGCATACCGAAGTGAGACCCCACCTCCCCCTTGAGCCCCCCTTCCCCCAACCCCACTTACCTTTCTCGAAGGCTGTAGCTGGTGCCTCCGCTGCCCCCACCACCACTTCAGCCGCTGCAGTGGCCAGCAGGGCGGCGGGGAAAGTGGGAGCCAGCACCTCCACCGCCTCCACCGCCACTTTGGCCGCCGCAGCAGCCGGCAGGGTAGCAGGGAAGGCCGCAGTCGCCACCTCCGCTGCCTGCGCTGCTGCTTCCGCCAGCACCAGGATGTCCCAGGTAAGTGGCGTGGTGGTGGGAGGGAGCCCTTTAAAAAGAACCCAAAGCTTCCCAAAGTGACCCAAATCGCTTTGGGAATCTTTGATTCAGTATTTCCGAATCGGGGCCATCATACTGGCCCCAATTCGGAAATACCAAATCTTTACATATCGGGCCCGGTTCATTTTTTTCCCCCAAACCGGGAACCCGAAGCACACACCCCTAGTTGCTAGCACAATGGCAAAAACAAATCAGTGACTGTCAATTAGTGACATATTTTAAAAGTTCTGCTTTTTTGAATGACTATCAACTACAACAGAGATGGTTAAAAAAGTATAGTTACCTCAAAAAAGAGTTGGAAATAGAGGAAGATAAAAAATAGCATTTCTCACTTTGTAGAAGAGTTGCTATAGTATAGAGTTTAAATGGTTGGGCTGCAAATCAGCACTCTGCTGGTTTGACTCCCACTACTGCTATGAGCTGCTAGGAGGTGGCCTTGGGTAAGCCACTCCTCTCAGCCCCAGCTCCCCAGCTGTATTGTGGAGATAATAACACTGATTTTGTTCACCACTCTGAGTGGGCATTAATCTGTCCAGAAGGGCAGTATGTAAGTACACTATTGTGTTTTTATTTGTATTTTTATCCCTCTAATGATTAAGCGATCTCTACTAGGGCACTGAATGCCATCCTTACTGCAAGAGCAAGGAAAACAGCAAAACAGAATCAATCTGGATTTCTGCTGATGGTATGTTTTTGCAAATTTGCTTTTATATACTCTATTGCATTGTTTATCAAAATGTCCCTGAAATTAACTGTACTAATCTCACACTGTGTAATCCGTCTTGAGTCTCAGTAAGAAAGGCGGACTAAAAATGAAATAAATAAATTCATTAGTTTTCTAGGATTATGTTGAATTTGCCTTATTCATCCGTGCCAAAAGTTAACAAGCCAGAAAAAGAACACAGATAAAGCCAATATCCAAAGGCAGACAAAAAGATGAACCTTAACAGTACCAGCACAGAAAGAAAAGTGGAATAGTTATAGCAACCTAGACCTGTTAATACATTCTTTAATCCAACCCATTTCTAACTCTGCCATTAGAGTATATGAATCTCCATAAGAAACAATTCTTCCCTAAACTGTGAAAAGCCTTACCCAACACTACCTTCTATTCAAAGCCACTACCAACTGAATAATTAAAGACTACGAAGATTAACAGTGCAATCCTATGATGAGTTACTCCAGTCTAAACCCACTGAAGTCAATGGACTTAGATTGGTGTAACTACCCATAGAATTGCACTACAAGTGGTTTAAGAGATAATGACGTCTAACAGTATAATCCACTTGCAGTTAGTCTAGACTGGATTGAAATTGAAATCAATGGGCTTAGACTGGAGCTCCGCTGCGTAAGACTGCACTGTTTATAACACATTAGCTAATTAGTTCTGAAAGCTAGTTTCTTGAATATATACTACATTATTATTATTATTATTATTATTATTATTATTATTATTATATCACATTTCTAGACCGCCCTCCCCTTCAGACGGGCTCAGTCTACTATCTTGAATAGATTGTGGGACACAAAGACGCTATTGATGCAAGTTGTTGGATTTATATCAAGCAAGTCAGATCATAACATTGGATTTTTTTGGTTTACTTTAAGATACGATTCTAGTTGCACCTTAAAGACCAACAAGACTTTAAGGGTACCTAGGGGACCACCTCCTTCCCTATGTCCCTCCACGGCAGCTTCACTCATCTGAATAGGGTCTCTTGCAGGTGCTAGCCTGCACATGGGCGAAATCAACAACAGACCACACACAAACTTTCTCTGTGGTGGCCCCTACCCCTATGGAACAGCCTGCCTGAGGAAATCAAGAGAGTCCCCACGCTCCTGGCTTTCTGCAAACAATGCAAAACTGAATTATTCAAAAAGGCTTTTTTCTCAGATAGGAGGGTGGTATTGTAGGGAGGGAGTCTGAGATGTTTCGCGAATGAGTAAGGAAACACGGACTTCACCATTATGTTGCCTTACGTATTATCCATTGCTTTAAATATGTACTCCTATATACTACCTGTGCTTCATGTTGTTTAATGTCAGTCCTAGAATTGATTATGTTCTGTTTCAGCAATTCTTCAACCCCATATTGGATCGTTGCTAATGTGTCTTTGTAAATTTGTATTCCTTTACCCTATGACATGGTTTATGGAAATGTTCTTAACACTGTATGGAAATGCCTGCCCTTGTCCTTGCTACTGATTGTACTAATCTCACACTATGTAATCCGCCTTGAGTCTCAGTGAGAAAGGCGGACTATAAATGACAAATAAATAAGTGTGAGAGTCGAAGCTCCCTTCATCAGATACCTTTAATGTTAAACCTCTTCAAGGATTCTTATAATGGTTACCTGGGCAACTGAATTCATTCTACAACAGCTTTAACTTCCATAAAATATCTAATGACTTCTACAGGACATTGTTGTGGCAGAGAAAGGAAGTGGTGGCTGGGCCTCAGAGAAGCACAGCAAGAGGCAAACTACATAAAATATAGTGGGAAATAACATCTTGTAATGGATTCTGTTGGTCAAGAGACAACATATTTTGAATCCACAATTAGCCTTCATGCAATCTTCTTGAACTATAAATACAGTTGTATCTTTGCTAGAGTTTAACTCTGCCACAGTTTGAGTCAGAAACTCAAAATTTGGAGAGCTCATCAAAATTATCCTATTTGCAGCTAGAGGTTGTGGGTTGGGTCCAGCAGTAACTTCCACTGATGGAAATTATTTCTGTCAGCATAACAGGACTTTCTAGACACCCCATGGCAGCCCAAATGCTCATGGGTGATCCAAAGGAACAGCATGAGGCTGAACTGGGGGCCTGCAACAGAAGTGAAGAATTGTCAAAAAAAATCACCCCTCTGTCATTAGTGTAAATTTTCTTCTGGATCCAACCCAGTGTGTTGTTTCCTACCATTCTCCTCATCTAACAGCAGCATATTCCTCCAATGCAAGAAGCTTCTACTGACACAAAAGGCACAGGAATGTACTACTGATAGCTGAACAGCACAATACACAACTTAATTAAGCTACTGTACATTTGTACTATATAGCTACATAACTTTTGTTAGGCATGCACAGAGGCAAAGACTGTAACAGTGATGAATATTAGGTTCAAGCATATTTTGACTATACTGTAGAACAGGATAAATTTTACATGAAGAAAATGAAAGATTAATTGAATATACCAAACTGTGGACAAGGGCTATGAGTAAAACTTGCTTTACAATGACGCAATGAGTTAGTACGGTTAACTCATGCTATGTGATGTGCTGTGCACTTCAATGACTTACTAAAAAAATCCCATGCATGGAGCAGAATGCAGTTTAAAAAAATATTAAATTTCATACCCCTGTGTTTAATAGATTGAGTGTAGATACAGATGCAACACTGCCAGAACTTTCATCCTAATGAGAGAAACAGAATTAAATCCTTAGAGACATAGCATAGTTATTAATATACAGCAAAATTGCATGCAAAAAATTACTCTCCTTTACAGTTTATGTATAGCACTGCCACATTTTGCTTTTTCTAATATATAAGTATAAAATTCAGATAGGAGCTAGGACTGGGACATTATGTGGCATGTACCCACCCACCCACAAAACCCTAAATGAGCCCGTGTAGTATAGTGGTTAAAGTGTCAGACTAGGATCTGGGAGACCAATGTTCAAATCCCTATTCTGCCAGGGAAGCTTGCTGGGTTACCTTGGGTCAGTCAGACTCTCAGCCTAAGCTACCTCATAGGGTTGTTGCAAAGATTCCTGGTTTTTCTAAAATGTTACAGGAGTGCTATGAAGCTTTTCTAGCTTTGTCTAACCTTTATTTCCACTCTTCCTTTGGAGATAACTAATCTCTTTCATCCCCAATTCTGAATTTATATTCTCTTACCAAAACCAGAAAACAGCATAGCTGACCAACTGTGTTAGTGATTTTCACCACAGTTTAGCACATCATAATAGTTAAAGATATTGTAAGGTTTAAATGTTTTTGTTTTCCAGGCTTCAAAGAATCCAACTAATTTTGAAACATTATTTGGCTGACAGTTCATTATTAATACAGATCCTACTCCTAACCTACCACTCCACTGAGTAAAATTTATCTATTTATAGAAGTATTTATACTCCATTTTTCCTTTTCACTTAAGCCTCCCTCCAAATTAAGCGACTTTGCTATTGGAAGAAGGCTACTTCAAGGATGGTTGGATCCACCCCATTTTTATGGATTTTTAAAAATTGGCTCGTAAAGTGCTTTGGAGGGCTAGATTGGATATCGCAAAGATTTTAACAAGCACTTGTACTCCATGTAGCAAAAGTCATTACTCAAAAGATCTATCAAGCAAGGTTTATGTGGGGATATGCATTTTCCTCAAGTGTATGAAAGTAGGCTGTATAAGCAGGCAACTGTGATGTTTATGAAGTATACAAGCAGTTTTAGCCAATTAACAGAATACGTAATACTAATTTAGTGTAGCTATTATCTACCAACCACAGACATTTTATTTTTATTTTATTTCACTTCTTCTTTCTCCCCAATAGACTAAAAAGCAGTGTATATTGTTCTCCTCTCTGTTTTATCCTCACAATAATTTTGCAAGGTAGGTTAGTTTGACTGTTTGTGACTGGCCCAAGGACGTCCAGCAAACTTCCACAGCAGAGTGGGGAACTGAGCCTGAATTTCCCAGATCCTAGTCCATCACTACACCACACCAGATCATAAAATGCATTCTAAAGTTCCTTAATTTCCAGTTGATACCAAATGGTATGGAGGAATGCTGTTCAACAAGTCCAAATCCAAAGCCTCCTGGCCACTTCGAACTACTTGATATCACCACTTCTGTTCCTACCAGTAAAGCCATCCTATCGCTTTTAAATCTATTTCTCGTATAAAGAAGTCAGAAAGGGAGAAATTGCTACAAAGAAGGTAAATTGCACATACAAAAACAAAGCTGTATAGAGATACTGCTAGCACGTTAAGAAAAAGGGCAGTGGTGAGCAAAAAAACTAATCAGATACTGCTTGGAAAGAGAAAGAGGAAGCTGAATTGCTGATTTCAGGATTGCATTTATTTTCCCTCCCCCAACAGGGGAAGGGTTAATTAGAAGTTCTCAAGCAACACTCTTTTACCTCACTTCTTACCCAGAATAACAACAATACTTACACATTTTCTGATCAAATTACATTTTAGTTTGTGCTGATGATATGAAGCTAAGCAGTTAGAATGACTGATTGCTATTTTAAAAACCATAAGTAAGTAAAATTAATGATGTTTCTAGATAGCCATAGTATTTAATGCAACAAATACAACTGATATTGGCATGCATCCAACCATGTCACTGCAAAAACTGAAGAAGAAAGAGATTTCTAGTGACCCTGTAAACCTCTACTTTCCCTCTTTGCTGTTCTTGAGAGTGAGCTGACATCCAGGAACAAAATTTCAGGATACCTGTGTGAGGGAATGCACTTTAAAGTTTTCCTAAATGCATCACTCAACAGAGCTGGAAGGGAAGGATTTAACAATTGCCTGGAATGAGAGCTTGACTGAAAGGCTGTTCCCTCCTCTCTGACTGATCAGTCAGAACTAGCCTTCAGGACAGGTTGGTTGGTTGCTGGCAAGTTTTTGAGACAAGTAGAGTTTGTGAATGAATCTGACAGGAAAGGTCAGACAGGTTCCCCTCTGGAGTGAGGGAAATCTTTTTGTCCTAATGGTAAGTTTGATGTAGCGGTTAAGAGCGGCAGGACTCTAATCTGGAGAATCGGCTTTGATCCCCCACTCCTCAGCTTGAAGTCAGCTGGGTGACCTTTGCTCAGTCACAACTTCTTACAACTCTCTCAGCCCCACCCACCTCACAGTGTGATTGCCATGAGGATAATAATAACACACTTTGTAAACTGCTCTGAGTGGCCATTAAGTTGCCCTAAAGAGTTGTATATAAATCAAATGTTATTATTATTATTAATAACAATTGTCAGGAAGAAGAATTCTAGTTAAAAATTCTAAGTATAAAAGCCAGTACAAGCTGAAGTTCATTTACACAGCCACAATACAACCCGGGGGGCAGGGGGGTGGCAACAGTGAGTGGGCAGTAAGTGGAAACTCCTATTCAAGCCAAGTGAAGAAGCGTTAATTCTTCTTAGGAGAAGAATATTAATTCCTGCCCAGTGTTTAAAGGGGTTTTGGCTGAGGAGGACCACGGGTCTGTTGTGAAGAGAAAACAGTTTTGAACTAACGTTAGGAAACCTACGTTGTAAAACGGAACTCTGTGAAGAAACATTGCTGTAACCAAAGTATTAAATAAAACACCTCTCACTCTCAAGGATTAAAAATATAAAAACTATAAGCTACAAGGAAATTATTTTGCCTGTTACTCAAAGAGTAATTTGTTCTACCAATAAATTTTACCTCAGCACCTTCATTCCCTGACTGCCCCTTATTCCAGCAACTTTCTCTGCGGAAGATCATGTATCTTTCCACTGTTAAACTTATTCCATCCCTGCCTGTTCAATAAACCTGTTGTTTCTTTTGAATGTTATACAGTCTCCAGTGCTATTTCCAACACAGAGGAAGAGGGCTCCTGCTCCCCACCCCGATCAAGTTTCTGGGCTGGGCTAAAATGCCAAAATTATAACTGCTTATCAGAGTGGAACAAAACGAACTTTAAAACCACAAATAGAGACATGCTACTTGGGGCTGCTCAGCCAAAGCAGGCAAACTTGAATTTTGGTGGGAAAATCTGCCTCAGAGTAGGGGAGTGAAGGAGGGTCCGTCATACCAGGGAAAAATGGGAAAGTCTCAGTCTGTGAAGTCTGCAAATCATTTGATATACACCACTGAAATAACTGCTTGGGCTCGTGCACAATGCTTGTGCTAGGACTATGAAATGTTGCAGATTTTCCATGGCATATTAAACTGCTTTTGAAAAAAAACTTCATTCTGTTTTAAAAACAGATTGCTATACAGCACCATGGGGGAGGGTGCAGAATAAGGGAAGTTGCTGTTCAAGACAAATAAATCTAGATCTCCCCTGGGATGAGACTTCATAGCTCTCTGGAAGCTGCAAAAGATGACGTGAATATGGCTAGACTTTTGGTACAATGAAATTTTGGGCAGCTCTGCTTGTAAACTGATACAATGTGAGTCATAGCTTTTGATCAACAGCAAAATGATGCTGTACTTCCTCCTAAATAACCATAATTCTATCAGGAAATAGTTCATATTTCATGGCAGCTTCTTGCTGTTTTATTCACATTTCCCAAAGCTAAACTCAGTCCTATCCCTGCCCGGGGTGGGGGTGGGGGGAGAAATTCAAATTTTCATCCATCATTAACTGTTGCAATGCATCATTTTTAAGGTATGCATTTAGAAGATATAGGTGTTTAATCTACACATGCTTAAATCAAAAGACCAACTTAAATAAAAATGGAAACATTTCTACATAACTTAAGAACAAGCTTCATTTTGTGTAAAGACACATAATAACTATAACCTTTAGTTCAAGGCTAAGCACACCTACAGTATGCTGTCATCAATATCTAAAATAATCCAGTGCACACTTGTGATTTCAAGTAATTTATTGTCTGCCCAAGTTCTTCCTAGAATATGCCTATGGGTTTCCCCTCTCTTCAGAAAGCTCACAAAGACTGTCCCCTAATGGCTAGCGTTAATTCTAGGTCCATGTGATTGATTCCTGTTAATAGTAGTCAGCTGCTCCTTTAATAAAGGGACGTTTATGCCTCAATCCATGATACTTCTGTACTGTACAGGGTTATGAACTTCAAGTGGTAATTATTAATATCAGTTTAGAAGCCGGACTAAAACTTCAGCTCAGCCATTATTTCATCTATTCCAAACTGTGCTCCTTTATCTATAGCTACTCTGCTTGATACATGGGAAATATTTATACCTTGACCAGGAATAGAATCAAGACATTTATGGTTCCATGAAGTTATTAAATCAACTTCTTTCATCAAACTCCAACTATGCACTGGATCATTTGTGTCTGAAGCTTATACAGGAAAGCAGAGTTGACAATGCAAGATTTGATTGCACATTTAGTTCTTCAGAACTGCTGATACAAAGCTTACAAAAGCTTTTTAAAAAGAAGCCAGCATAAAAGTTTAGGTGCAAGTCCGGCACAGGGCAAAAAAAAAAGAAAGGACCATTAAAACAACTGATATTACAACTTATTAAAGCTTCTACAAAATCTTAGAATTTTAGAGAGTTATTTCACATCAAACAGCAGCCTCACGGTGTTTGGGAGTCCATTCATACACCCAAATGTATTTACCATTTCATGACTGCACCATCCAGTGTGTGAATGTGGCATCATAGAAGCTATGCTGTTTTTGAAAAAAACATAAGCGGATTTTGATTTTTTTTTAATAGCCTGGTTTAACCCAAATTTAATACAAACAGATGTATTAAAGTCTACAAATAATTTGTTAAATGAAATTTCACTAACACATGAAGTAAAATGCAAGAGAACGAGGTCATAGGGAATAACATCCAACCTCTGAGATTAAGCAATAGAGACGACATTCCCCTTAGACCAAGGGACAACCAAATTTCTTGATTTGCCAATCACCTGAATCTGAAATTTCATTCTTTATTCATTTTTACTCAGAAATAAACCACACTTTGTTCAATGGGATTCGCTTGCAAAGGACTGCAGCCTTCAGATTCAAGCAAGTGGTCTCGCAGAAGAGCCTCTTACATTTACAGCAGAATACCAAGCATAAGTCTTTAGTACTAGGATCAGAAATTAATTCTACAATGCAAGATTTGGACTGCACGAACAAAGGTTTTGGCTAAAACTACTAGGTTTTACGAAGGCTTTCGTGGTAAAGTGACATACTTTATTACTTAAAGCAACCTATTTAGACAAAGGTTTGTTCAGGAACATTAATTTCAAAAGGAACTTTTCCACCCTTAAAGTAATGCCATCCTGCTGACAGATATTTTAAATGTTGCACCAACTGGAGCTTTTCATAAGCATCATTTCACACATTCAGCTGTTATTCATTAAACATACACTAATGCAGTACAAGTAAATTTGTGTTATGCTGGAACTGACCCAAATCATGTCTTAAGAGTTAGCAGATCATCCAAATGTGGGTCACTATAGTAACTAAAGTTACACACAAATGCGATATCCAGGCTTCATCCAGGTTTGCTGCCTACTGAAACTCCATGCCTGCTCTGACTTTAGAGACACCTGGCAAAAGTGGCTCAAATTCAAAACTGTTCTTGCGTATGTTGACTCTTGCTAGCAGACTGCCTCTCCGCACCCTTTTCTCCAAGTCAGCCTGGTAGAAGATGTAACAAAGTAGTTTACACAAGCATCCTATTAACATTTATTTCCGAGACACAATGGACTTGGAGAGAGGGCTTCTTCTCCACACACATCGCCACTCAAGGCTCCCTTTTGCTTTGTCCTTAGGGATAAGCAGTCATTTATCAATCACCCTCTGAAAACAACTTTCCTGGAAAGCTCCACTTAAATTATACGTGCATGAATGATCTTAAGACTGCTATAGCACCATCTACAATACCACTTTTTCCAAGCAAGGCACATCCCACACTTCATTTGCCTTGCTTGGCTTAAGGAAAGTACCTGAGCAGATGTGAGGACTGCCCTGCCAAACCATGGCATCACAATTTCCTTTGCTTCTGGCCAATGACAGTCAGGATTTCAAATCCATAAACTTGAGGGTTAAGGAGCTCACTGTAGTGAGAATACAATGCAAGTGTATTTATACGGCATTCATAGATCTACGGCTCTGCAAAGAAGCCCCAGAAGGGCTTACCAAACAGTATCATAATGAGGCAGTATGCCACTGGTTCCCCAATGAGATGGTCAAGAGGACTATGATCACGTCCCTAGCAATGCCATGAAAGAATCAATTGAATAGCCATGACATGACTATCTTTTGGACATCTACAGTGGCTAAATAGTTGGCCTTCCTCCTCCAACGGGATCAACAGGAGGAAGCTGAAACCAGAGAATAACATCCAACCTCACTAGAGACCAAGCAATGTTGCTACTCCCATATAGCTCGTTTCCCCCCCCACTCCCCCCCACCCCCGGCTCCACAGATAGTGGTTGCAAAAAGAACTACATCCGCTGTCTTAGCTGAATCCAGATGCCAGTGGAGAAGGCATTTGAGGAAATGCTGGCACTTCCTATTTGATGTGAAGGAAGACCCAGTGGAGGGCATGCTCACAGTGTGCTGTATCTAACACAACATCTGAAAGTCAGGAGGGAAAATGCTTCCTAAGCAGCATCCAGAACATCCACTGTTGTCTGTGAGCAACCTCCACAACCACAAATTCAGAACAGCCACTGACCACCCCATCAAACTAACAGTTCGCTAGAGGTTAAGACTATGTGCAAAGCTATCAGCCAACATATCCAGGACCATTACCCCTGTGTCATTAGAGACCCTTGAAAGTCCATCTCTACCTTAAAACTCCCTACCTCAGCATTTCCTCCCCTTTTAGATCCAACCTGTTCAAAGTTAGAATTCAAAGCTATTCCTGCTAAGCATTTGTTTCCTCTGTTTAGGAAAGTTTATATAATAAAATTAACCTGTGTGTTAACTGGATGAGTGGAAACAGGACTTGGGAGGTACTGCCACACACAGGCTCTTCCAGGGGCTTTGGTGGGGCCTGTGTGTGAACACTCTAGGTATTACTTACTCTAGGCAGCTTATGATAATACCCTCAATAAAAACTATAATTGGCGTAAAACTGTCATTATAGAACAAATCTAAAAGAAAATCAGAATACTCAATCAAACATTTGCCAAGAATAGTTGTGTCTATAGCTAAAGGGGGCCATGGACTTCCTATGGGAGGACATTACAGAGACAAGGGGAAATGGCCACAAGACGTCCTGCTGCCAGAGGAAGGCCTGCGATGATTTCCTTAGCATCAGCACAGAACAATATGGGAGGAGACAATCCTTCAAGTTACCTGGTCCTAGACCACACAGGGCTTTATAGGTCAAACCCAGTATACTGAAACAAGCCCAGAAACAAACTGGTAACCAACATAGATCTCTTAAAATCAGAGTCTTATGATCATACTAACCCTAGCCAATAAACAGGCAGCCATATCCTGAACACACTGAGGCTTCCAAAACATTTTAAAGGGCAGCCTTAAGTAGAATATATTACAATAATCTCATCTAGAAGCATTCAGCAAGTGCATTATGGTTGCTATTGATTTATTTAGAATATTTTTGTGTGGTTTCTCCAAGGAAGCTGCCCCAAATGGCTTACAGGCTAGAACACACTGACCAAGGAAGGGCTGCTGTAGGCAAACCAGCCAAAGGTGCTAAGTACTAGGCTATTATTTTTATTTTCAATTTAAATGTTTAGAAGGGTGGGTTTGACGGAGTCTGTACCAGGGAAATGCACTAAAATCAAGAGCAGGAGGCTTTCTTCTGATTTTTTATGAGAAAAGGGTGAATGTGAAAGACTGGCAACTGCTAGTCTTGGGGGAAGGGGCATGGCTCAGGGGCTGCTTGATGTCCCAAGTGTGGCTGAATGTTCTCGAGTACAGGTTCCTTGCCGTTGCATAGCCACCCAATAAGGGACTTAGTGACATGATTTGCCCTCAGCTGAGTGCCAGGAAGCAAGCTTGGATACGATCTTGGGGGGGGGGGAAGAGTAAAGATACTAAAACCACGGATTTGCTGAGACAAGCCATGATTCAATGACACCTGCAAGACAGCACTCATGTTTTACTATACCTGAGTTGAACTCTCCTGCCGCTATCATTCTGGTAGGTATACAGACTACAGGCTTTTTAGGGTTCTGGCTAAGATATTTAATTGCAAATGACTTCCACATAGTACTTGTCATTATAAAGAATTAGGCAGAATTTGCTTCAAAATGTTACTGGAAGAGCACTGACAATGATTAAGATAAATTGTGTATATTTTAAGAAAATCTGCTCTGTGAAATTGAAAGGACAAAATAAGATACATTACCATCTACAATGCTATAGAAAATCACCTGTTGAATTATTCTGGAGTCTTTCTGGAGATTCTCTTTAGGTGGGACTTTTCCAAACAGTTTCCAGCCAGGAGCGCTGTGGACAGTAGGTTTGAGTTCCTTTGTCCTTTTGGTAAAAAAGTTCCTGTTTTAAAAAAGTACATTTGCTAAAGTTAAATATGCAGTTTGAGTTTCCTGAGACTAAATTATAAGTCATGACATTAACTGTTAACCAGAATACCATCAGTATATTTTCATCAATTCTAGTAGTGGACAAGAAAAGAAAGGAGAGAAAGAAAACCCCAATGTAACATCAAAAGCTACTATGCCAATTCCTGAGATTTTTCCTAGTCAAGCAAAGTTTAGTTATATTTAATAGTACATCCACCCTGGAGCATAAATGATTTCATCAGTACAGAGTACTGAAAATACCCAACCATACGAAGAACCCACTTTTAAAAATCCATTATTATCAAATCAAACATGTTGTAGTATCTCTACGTATTATTTCTATATACATTCACCTTAAATCATCCAATCTGACACATTTTGCAGAAGTTTCATTTATTAATTCTACAGTGGTTTGAAAAAAATATTTTTTCCAGTTTCAATATTTCTGGAGAGGTTTTTAAATTTAGAATGATCAGATGCCATTAAAAATAAACTTTCTGCCAAAGTTATCCTCCGACACCATGAAGTGTGACCATGCATCTGTAGACCCAAGTGGAGGCCATCGTCACAGATGTGTCTGAGTATTTCTTTTCTTGCATCATGGCTTGGGTAGGAATACATAAGGGCATGGTTAGAGCACACAAATGCTGTAAGTCCTAGTTCAATTAAAATGTGAATATGAATTTTTTCCAGTTTCATACAGCTTTGGCTCCTGAAAATTTGATAAGGTTTCAAGTGTTTGAGCACATGATGAACACTATCTACAACTAGAAAAATTCAGATCCTGAACAGAACTAACAGCCTAATGTTTAGAAAGTATTCAGCATTTGTACCAATAAGTTGCTTCTGAAACAGCATGAAATTGAGGGCAAACTTGCATAGTCAGCATGTGCAAATATCTCTGCACAACTATATGGGTTTGCAAGCATACAAGTGTACCAGCTGTGCAGTTTGCCATTTTTCTATGATGAATAGCCACTGTTTTCTATAATACAGGATCCAAGACAGACTGCACCGATCAGTATCACTAGGTAATACTGGGAGGGCTGAACATGGATATTTTACATGGCAAGTTTGCCATGTAAGAGATATTTACTCTTTAATATCAAGAGCATATTTGCTATTTGTAGGGCTTTCACAATGCTGTATAGTGAACACTGTGAAAGCAACATATGCATCTTTGCTGTTGAAGAGGCAGTAATGAGTTGACTTAACTCTAAAAGCATTACAATGCCACACATGTATTAAGTTTCTACATGTTAAAGGTTTCTCAATTCATGTCACAATGTTAGATGTAAATATTGTGCATGGTAGTATGCTATCAACTTCTTTCTTTCCATGATTTCACTGTAAGGATACCAGCACTCTAGGGGTCGCCCCCCCCACACGCCCCGGCTTATTATGACAACTTCATAGTAACTAAAGAGTACTAAAAAACTAGGATTCCTAATACAAATACAACTTTCAAGCTCAAGAAAAGAAACAGGATGTTACTCTGTAAGCCTGCTGAAAGTTAAACAAATCACATTTTTGGTTTTGCTTTCGCTTATAGTCTGAAATTAAGTAGGAATTTTAGCATTTTGTTGGATTTGACTCTCATCAGGTAACTTCATAACTTGATTGTTTACTATTTGCAATCTTACCTTCCCACCCCTCCACTTTACCAGTCAATAAAACATGCGTGTACTCTCACACAATTCCTAGGGATCATAATCTGAAAACATGAATTACAACTCTGAAACTGATAAGCTTGCCTAATAATGTACTGACAACAGCATTCATTCATTATTAACATTACAAAGCAATGAATATTTAGAAATTGAAAAGCGCTGGAAAATTTTCTGCCACACATTTCTGGACTGCATAGGGAACAAGCCCTCTCCATTTGCAAACAAAACTCTCTCTCTTCCCCGAAACAAATGTATGCTGTCTATCTAAAAGATACTTTAATTGGCTAAACTACAGCATGTACTTAAACCAGCTGTTCTGAACTCAAAAGTGGGTGATGAGTCCCTCACAGATGGATCACAGGTCCAGGAGGCAAAAGGAAGAAGTCTGGGATCCCATATATATGGGCCACACAAAATATATAAGATTTAGCAGGTCCTGTCACATCCCCCCCTGCTCAGCTCTTAGCATCCTTTGGGCCTGGATCAGCCTTGCATATCAAGAACTGAGGGGGTATAAAACCTTACCTCCAGTCTCCTAGGGAATAAGGAACTCTCCACTCCCCCCCATGTTGGGAATCTCTTCTTAGTACAGGCTACCACCACTGAGAAAATTTATTGAGCTGTAATTCTGGCTTCCTTGAAGAGCAAAAGGTGGCGAGTATGTGGCAATGCAGAGCCTTGCCCCTACTTCCTTCACATCTTTCACTGTTCACTCACCACTGGCTGAACTCTGGTTACCATAATAGAGCAGTTGGAGAAGCATGAATAGGATCCCTCTCAGTGATCAATTCATGTGCAAAAATCAAGGTTGTAATAAAACTTTACATGATTAAACATAAATCCTAGAAATCATAGACACTTGGGAACAAACAGTATACTAGAAAGAAATATATATATTCTGCCTAAAACAGTAACAAGGTATTTTACTAGCTAATCCTACACTTACCAAGATCACATTTCCATACCTGGGAATGGGTCCAAGATGGAGTATTTTCACCACAGCATTACAGGATCTGTCTGTAGTATTAGAGTTTGGGCTATGGTCTTGACCTGGAACTCCAATCCAGGCTAAGTTTTATCATTTTCTTCAGCTTGAGATTTCTCTTTCTAACCCAATCATAATTTAATTTAGAGTGCCTGTTCAAAGTTTCCCTCCAAGCCAGACTTTTGACCAACTACCTCAGAAGTCTGGATTAAAGGAGCTTTAGGGCCCCAAGGAGCAACCAGCAATGATCCATCATACCCCCACTGACAGCTTAGCCAAATGGTAGAATGAGTCTAGGATTAAGTTTCTTTCCCCAGCTCAACTGACCATCATATACCTGTCTTTATCTTACTAGGATTCAACATATAATTTAATTGTCCCATCCCCACAGATAAGCCTGTGTTATTCTAAGAGAATTTTTATCCATTTTTATAACAGGTTCTACTGCAGTTTGAGAACCACTACCCTGAGTCATATTAAGCACTGTGAGGGGCAAGGGGAGAGAAGTCACAAAATGCAAAAATTCCAGCTGCAGTAAGAAGTGACAATTCAATCTGGCCAAGATTAAAGTCCCAGGGACAGTCAGAATAGACTTTGTACCACAGGGAACATAAAGATAGGTAGAAAGAATGAGAGCGTCCCTCACTATGCAAAGTAGTAAGAAGCTCCTGGGCCTTTGTAGAATGCAAGCTCCTGCCAAGCAGATTACCCTCTTCACTTCCTTTTGCCACCAGCCACTGGTAGTGTTACCTAATGGGTCTCCTTGCAAATTGGGAGAATTAGCAAACAAGGAGAAGCTGCAAGAGGGGGTACCAAGCAAGATCCTCCACTAATTTTTCTAGGTCCCTTCCCCGAGGAAACTGACTAGATGGGCATTTTCCAAAGCAAGTAGTCTATTAAAAAGGGAAATGCAAACACCCAGCAAAAGGCAATCACAAGTATACAAGAGTCCTAGGAAAAGCAGTGAGGAGTCTGCAGAGGACGAGAGCTCGAAAGGCCAGCATCCTTTGCTGAGAGGCTCAGAGGGATCTGAGAGTACAGCACTTGGATCCGAGCAAGTGTGCACGATTTGGCTGGGGCAAAGCCTGAGCAATTATAGGGCAAAATGGGCCCTGAGGCAAGAAGATGACTTCAGCCTGAAAAAACAATGACTTTAATTATTGTCTCCTGGGATAGAAAAAGGGTTTGAGGAACCTTGATTGGCATTCTGGAGCATGACAATCGGAGCTGGGGCAGCTTTGATTAATCGTTCTCAGTGCCAGAGAACGAAGCTACAGTTTTGATTATGTATCTCTGTGGTTGGACAATGAACATAAAGTTTAGATTAAATTTGCCCAGGAAGAGTCTAAACTTAACAGAGATGATTCATCAATCATCTCTTGATTGCTGGATAGGGTTTTAGCCAGGGTTTCTTGAATAGGGAAGGGAGGAACAGAATGTCTGAGGGATTTGTTAAGGAAAATCCCTCAAGTACCTTTCTTGTCACGGATACTACACACCCTGAGACAGGGAGGGAAGGAACCAATCACACCTAATCACTCTGCATTCCATTGGCATTCTGTATGCATTCCAGTCTCCTGGTCGGGAGCTGGCAACATCTCGCCCAGCCGGACGGCTCGCTACTGCAGCTTAAAGCATATTAGAGAAAGGGCTTATGATTTGCATAATCGTAAGTGCATATAATATCAGAGAGAGCTATGCGGACTGCTCACAGTAGCTGATCATGCCCCTACCATCACTGCCAATGTATTATTAGCAAAATCAAAAAGGGTCCAGTAGCACCTTTAAGACTAACCAATTTTATTGTAGCATAAGCTTTCAAGAATCAAGTTCTCTTCCTCAGATGCATGATACAGAGACTGGTCAAATATAGAAGAGGAGGGAGAAGAAGGGGAGGAGAGAGAAGAGGCAATTAGAGGGGAGGGGGAGGGTGCAACCAAAACATTCCTTTGCTAGTATATGTAAACATCTCCTTTTGGTGTGTGGATCAGTTGGCTTCAAAGGAGTTTGCCCTGTTCGTTTGGATGGTCTAGCTGTTTGGCTGCTACAAACTAACAGGGCAAACTCCTTTGAAGCCAACTGATCCACACACCAAAAGGAGATGTTTACATATACTAGCAAAGGAATGTTTTGGTTGCACCCTCCCCCTCCCCCCCTAATTGCCTCTTCTCTCTCCTCCCCTTCTCCTCCCTCCTCTTCTATATTTGACCAGTCTCTGTATCATGCATCTGACGAAGAGAACTTGATTCTCGAAAGCTTATGCTACAATAAAATTGGTTAGTCTTAAAGGTGCTACTGGACTCTTTTTGATTTTGCTACCACAGACTAACACGGCTAACTCCTCTGCATCTAATGTATTATTAGAGCATGGTGAGTTAGGTGACTTCCTATCCATACCATGAGAAGGGGCCACGGAAAAGCAACTGCAGGTCCCATTTCAATTACAAGCACCTCCAGTTAAAATGATCAGGTAGCAAGGAGTGGGAGAGGCCTCTGAGACCCCCAAAAGCAACAGCTATATAAAATAGACAATATTGATCTTGACAGACTGATGGTCTGATACAGGACCATGTGCAGGGCTGGGACACAAAGTACAGACAGTGCCATAGCAGAATGAGCCACTAAAAGCTTCTGGGAACTTAGCACAATCCTCCCAAGTTGGTCTCTTAACACCTCCATAAAAAACACTGGTGTTACTTAGCAAGAAAGAAGGGACACATTTGCTTTGGGGAAGGGAAAGTGGTAGTTACTAATGGATAGAGTGAAGACAATGTCACATACTGGTTCAAAAAACACAAGACCTCACTGGTTCAGCTCATTAAAGCAGCTTCCAGAAACCTGAACCAAAGCTCGGAAACTAAATTGTAACGAGTCCCTCCCACCAAGTTTGTGTGTTTCATTTCATACCTTCCAGCAGCACAGCTTGTTTTCCTGAACAGCATTCTCCAATTAGACCCCAAGGAGAGAGAGATTTTACATTATTAATGAACTTGACTGATGGGAAGGGGGAATGAGACCAATGCATGTGAGTGCATCTCCCCACCGTCTATCCCGTAGTTATCTGGAAAATGGCATTCTCTCTCTCCCTCTCTGCCAATCCAGTCCTCACAAGGGGAGACCACCCCTCCCCTCCTATCAGCTCTGGAAACATTTGGAAGGAAGATTTCAATCATAGACGGCTATTTGAAAGACACTTACCTGGGAGTAAGCACTACTGAATAACATAGGAGTAGACCATTTAGGACTGCTTCCATAATCTTTCAGGGGTCTCTTTTTCAAATGGCAAACATGTACCTACTCCCCCCTTTCAAAAACAATCCTGCCTGCACTCACAGCTAAAGGAAAACTTAGGAAAAGAACATAGGTCTGTTTCCGGGGGGCGGGGGGGAATGTCAGCCAATCATTCTGCCTGCCTGCACTTGGGTGAGGGAAGATTGACAGCGAGAATGCCTCAATTTGCCTGGAACACTGAGCATCAAAAGGAAGGATTTGGATTCACCTCTCATTGTGGGAACAAAGCACAAGGAAACATGAAACCAACAGGCAATGGCAAAATGTAAAGGTAATAGTTATTGCCACAGCTAACATGAAGCAGGATTGTTTTTAATGTTGCTACACTACACTGCTCAGAGCACTCTCTTAGGTGTGTCATGATGCCCCAACTGCCAACCCGCACCTTCTATGGGTCCATTGTTCTGTGTGTTTGTGTGTGCACGCGCACATGCGTGTGTGTGTTATTGTGCTTGAGAAAAAACCCAGTGGATCAATGATTCAGACTAGGTGGGGGACTAATGATTGATGCTGTTTTTGGTTAAGAGTGAAAATAGCTATCCCAGAGCCTCATTTTCCCAACCAACCCCCCTGAAAAGAACAGCATGTGTTTGCACAAGGGTGGCCAATGAATGTGCAACTGACCAAAACTCATGACAATGAAAAAGCCCAAACAGATCAGTTCCAAGCTGGCACCAGCTGACCCGAACAAACTAGTAATGGAATTGAATTATTCTGCAACCCTGGAACTGAAATTAAAACAATTTTTTTTGGTGCACACTCCTAATTACTATAGCAGCTAAATAGATCTGTGCAACATAAATAATTATAACTCCTTAAAGATCATAAAAGGAAAAATAAAAGGTATATGCACAATTACCAAGGTGCTGCTTGTTTAAAATATAGCAGTGCTGAGATCACTGCATTTGTGTTTTGAGTTGTCTCCCCTTACATCGAGATCCCTGGCCTGGCTCTCACAGACGCATTACCACTCTAGAATTTATTTTATTTTTATTTATATTTATTGTATTGATTTGATTTTTAGCCTGCCCTCCCCGTGAATAGGCTCAGGGCAAGGTATAATAAAATGCTTAGTACACATTAAAACAGTTAAATACATTTTAAATCCAGAAACCCATGATACAATGCGGATAGCATCTCAGATGGCGTCCCCCTCCAATTTCACCAATCAAACATAAACAAAGAAGGGCAGGGTGGAGGCCATAGTTAATAACCTTCCAGGGACTGCACTTGTAGGGGGGCAGATGATTTCATAGCCCCCATGGCGTGAGACAGGTAGAGAGGCTCCTGAGACAGTCAAAGACTGGCCTCAACTGTTTTCCTGGTGGAACATCTCTGTCTTACAGGCCCGCCGAAAGGGTATAAGATCCTAGCGGGCCTGGGTGTCCTTTGACAGAGTTCCACCAGGTTGGGGCCAGGACTGAGAAGGCCCTGGCCCTAGCTGAGGCCAGCCGGGCCTCCCTGGGGCCAGGGATCACCAGTAAGTTCTTATTCGCCAATCTTAATGCTTTCCGGGGTACATATGGGGAGAGAAGGTCCCTCAGGTATGCTGGACCCAGTCCATTTAGGAGGCACACACAGTTGAATGCTCCTCCATACAACATGTATCTGCCCCTGACCCAATATAAAAACAACAAGTGGGAGAAGAGTTCTAGCATAGAGATCAGCGAGAACTAGACCCTGTTACTCAGTTCCTACCATGAGGCAATATTCACAGGGATCCAACACTGCCTTGCTTGCACTGGATATAGCAGTTTCAGCAAAAACACTGAGTATCCACTATAAAAGGCATTAACTGAAATCTTTTATACTTTCATATTAGTAACTGGTACACAATACTGAAGTTTACTTCAACTGGAAAGGAAGTTTAATCATGGATCTCTCAGTCTCATTAATATAGGCAGAGTATGGTTTATCCTGGCTATAGGAATACTGGGGAAAAGATTAGGCTCTGGTATACTTATTTAAAACATGTCTATGCTGGCTGTCTTTCTATCCAAACAGGGTTCCACCCAAGGCGGCAAACATCAAAACATTAAAAAACATTTCAAAATTAAAATATTTAATCAGCACTTAAAATATATATAAAATTCACAAACAACTTAATAAAAATAAAGACACTCAAACACACATACCACTGCAACCAGGGAGGAAGCCCAATAATACTTACTGAGGGTATGCTAAAAAAAACAGTCTTCAGCAACTGGCAGCTGGACTTTTCAGGAATACAAGGGGATGGACAGTAACCATCTAAGTACAGAACACAAGCTTCACAAAAATTTGAGGATGGTATTCACCCATGTGATACTATACTCATGATATCAAGTAAAACTGTATGGATAGTGTAAACCTGGGAAGAACTCTTTAGACTGTATTCAAAACAATGGCAGTCCCAGCACAAGGTGGTATGGCAGAATGCTGGTTTCCCAATTTACTCTTCCCCTCACAAACTGACAACCTCCCCAAGTCTGCCACCCAGCTTCAAAAAGTGCAAAAAAACCCCTTTGATTCACCAGAAACAGGTACTAAAAGAACACACACACATAGAATTACAGATTGTTCAGTTAATGAACTTAAAACAGTTTGGTGTAGTGGTTAAGAGCACGGGACTCTAATCTGGAGAATAGAGTTTGATTCCTCACTCCTCCACTTGAAGCCAGCTGGGTGACCTTGGGTCAGTCACAGCTCTCTGGAGCTCTCTCAGCCTCACCCACCTCACAGGGTGTTTTGTTGTGAGGATAATAATAGCATGCTTTGTAAACTGCTCTGAGTGGGTGTTAAGTTGTCCTGAAGGGCAGTATATAAATCGAATGTTGTTGTTGTTGTTGTTGTTGTTGTTGTTATTATTATTATGACTAAATGTGAACTTAAAACTGTGACTAAATATTGACACTTATGCTATCCAGCACACACTAAGCTTGATTACATAAAACAATCAGAAGAAATTTTAAAGCAGAACAAGCAACTAATGTATTTTCAGGATTCCCACACATTTTCTGGCCATTCATGACCAATTTTTAATACCAACATCACTGCATAGAATAGAAGAACAGAAAGTCTATTTATAATCTTTAGCAGAGGATACTTCTTGCTTCTTTGGGCTGCATTAGAATGTTGTAACACAACTGTGTCTTGTTTAAACCAGTATGCTGCACAGGCCTAGCCTAATACATGGAACCTCACACACACTCACAAGTTGTTGGTAAATTCCAGTTAGTCTGCAGTTTGCCTCCTTTTCCACTTGCATGCAGAATCTCTGGATGCTATCCAGAGCTCCTGCTGGTCACAAAGTATTGCTACATATGCAGCCAATTTGAGCTGGCTGGCTTGGCTGAAAGTAATAGTTCGGGAACCCTAAGACAAGCCATGCTTCCTTGCTCTTATAACGTGCCTCTCTCATAGAGAGTCAAGTCGGATTACACAGTAATCAAATAAGATGAAATATCTAATAAGTGATGTAAAATGACTAGGATTACAGATATGCAAAACAAAAGAAAGTATCAGACATGATATGTTAAATAATGCATAAAATGGAATAAAAACAATGCAGCGAGAGCAGGATAATACATACGGCAAGCAGATAGTACATACTATGCACAACAGTACAGTCCACAGGCCCATGCAGAAGCATCTTCCTGAACTATTCTATTATAATATAGCCCTATTACCTTTCATATAAATGCCTTTCTGAACAATTGTTTTACATAGTTTACAGCATAACATGAACGTGGGAGCCCTCCTGATCTCCTCAGACAGGACATTCCATAAGGTGGGGGCCACAACAGAGAATGCATGTGTATGGGCAGCTGTTCATCTTGCCAATATGCAGGGTAGCACAGCCAGAAAGCCCTGCTCAGATGAGCACAATTGTCATGGTGAAGCTTAGAAGATGTGGTCCTGCAAATGAGGGTAAAAAGCCATAAACAGTTATGTATGTGATAGCCAATATCTTGAACTGAACTCTTAGATAAGAATAATCAATTACTGCCCCCTTTGCATAGCTGCTTCACTACATTCCCTACACCTGCTGACTCTGAATCAAAACATCTTTTACAGACTCTTCCCTTCTTTCTTGCCATTATGCCACATTCCCTAAGCTTGTTTTCTTCCAGAAGTAAAAAACTGAAAGAAACACATGATCATGGTTTGGTCAGTCACTTGCTCTTTTGAGGAATATAAAGCTGAGGGGAAGCTGAAAGGAAAAACTCTTTATGGGAGAATCGAAGACACTAAGTTGGTTGCAAATTATTTCGGACTGGAACAATGTTTTGCATAGAGCAATATTTATTGCATGTTGGCAACGTGAATAGAAGTGATTGAGATCTTTTGCCCTGTTGCATTTCAAATTTCCCCTTGAGGGAAACTAAAGTTGCACAGACCTGCTCAGTGAGTAATCACTAGCTGGGAAGGAAGGCTGGAGGGAAAACAAAAAAAAAGATAATTTGTCCTGAGAACAAACCATGGATAGGTGAACACAGCTGGGATGGAGATGTTTCTTCTGTTGATCTGTGCAGTTGTCTTGGAATGCAGAAGGCTGAAACAGAAAGTGCTACTGAGCACAACTGGATTTCTGAATTTGGACACATTAAGAAACTAGAGTCATATAGATCAGCACTCATTATTGGGCATTCAGATTATCATGCTAAACTGGAGCTTAAAGCACAGTTTGCTTATTGCAGTGTCCAAATGCAGGTCTAATCTAAATGAACACTTGCATATCAAGTATTGGAGAGGGAATGTAAGCAGTAAAGATGGGCACGAACCGAAATCCGAACCAAAATTCATGACGAACCATGTTGGTTCGTGGTTCATGAACCAGCAGTTCGTCAGATCCCATTTCTGACGAACCGCCACAAACTTTAGGCTGGTTCATTTTTCAGTTCATCACTGCAGACAGCCTGGCACCAATCAATC
Organism: Eublepharis macularius; assembly: GCF_028583425.1. Taxonomy (NCBI): domain Eukaryota; kingdom Metazoa; phylum Chordata; class Lepidosauria; order Squamata; family Eublepharidae; genus Eublepharis; species Eublepharis macularius. The sequence continues at coordinate 102,224,079 of NC_072795.1, forward strand.
AGTTTCCTAGGCAACAGGGGGTGGACTTCCTGCAGACCTTCTGCTGACCTGGAAGTGACCTTCTGCTGGCCCAGAAGTGGTTTTTCATGAACCAAATGAACCAATTCGTGAACCTGGGCAGGTTCATGAAAGTTCGTGGTTCGTGAAACATGACACACCACGAAGTGCACAGTTCATTTTTTTTCTGGTTCATACACATCTCTACTTAACAATTAGGAACCTGGATTAGAGATTCTCTAGTCTCATTTTGAAAGAAACAGGTAATCTATTTTAACCCAAATTTAGGCCTGGGTTTGGGATGGAAGTGAACCTAGTTACACTGAAATGATCTTCACCAGGACAGTGACCAGAAGAATGCATCCCAGTTGACTGTCCTGGATCTCTTGGCAGCTTTTGATACCATCAACCATGGCATCCTTGTGGAGAGGCTAGCTGGGTTAGAAATGCTTTGGCTGTCCTACTCTTACTTGGCAGGGCAGCTCCAGAAGGTGATGCAGGTGGACTACTGGCTGGCCCCATGGCATTTTTGCTGTGGGATTCTGTACATGATCCATCTCATCCCTCATGCAATTTATCATCTACATGTAAATGCTGAGAGGTATCAACTAGGCTGAGGTGCCACCAACACAGAGATGGCAAATAACTTTATTTCTCCTTAAGAGATGAGTCAAGAAGGTCTGCAGAAGTTCTGAAACAGACACCTGGATATAATGGAACAGATGAGGGGCTATAAAATGAAGCTAAATCCACACAAGAATGAAATGCTTTCCCCTTTGAGGATTACCAGGCACATTTATCTTACTATCCTTTAGGTAGCAGACCAAAACATTTCTTTTTACCACAGCTTTTAAGTGACTAGTTTCATCTTTTTTCCTACTTGTTTGCTACTAACTAACCTGAGGATGGTTTTATGAACCTAATTTCAAGCCTCTAAATTGTTTTCATGCTGTTTTCATGGTTTGTTTTATTATTGGTAATTATTACTGTTTTTATTATCTTGTTTTCTACTTTGCAAGCCGTCATATCAAACATGTGGTTGGAGAGGAAGCACATATATTTTCTAAATAAATAAATACCAAAGGGGATAATTTCCCCCTTGAATCTATATACAATACTTCTCTCCAAAATGGCCTCAAGAGCATACCGTTCAAGCAATAAAGGGCGTTTCAACATTCAGCTAATTAAAATCAGGAGTCCTGTTGAAATAATATACACCTGCACATCACAAGGGGACATAATAACTTCTTCAGATGCTATCTTGTATCCAATTGTTGGGCTATCACCGCAACACAGTTTTTTAGGCTTATTGTGGAATTTTCTAAATTTTACCCTGACAGTACGGATGTAAACCCAACTTTGACATAAAATACCTACTGGTCAATAATCACATGCAACTGCTTAGTGATTTGCTCAAGATTATCTACATCTTTTTCAAAGGGGTGGGGGGTGGGGAACAATCTAGGCTTATCACTGAGTATTTTACAAATTGTGACCACCATCTATCACTTGAGAACCAAAAAAGGACAAACAAAAGATACATATATGATAATGAAGACCACTAGTTCCCATGGCATAACTACAATCAATGCAAGTCAAATATGAAATAGTGAGGCTTGTAACTTGACATATGTGACAGTACTTAGGCTAGCCACACACCTGAAGTTATCACTCAACAATTCACAGGTTACAGAAAACTATGTCAAATGTTGTGCAGCTGTGTATTTTACATACTTGGTATGAACACTATCTTTTAGACACTTAATTAGTTTTATCCATTGCCTATTAACCTTAGACATAATATGTTACACCAGTGCAACTACACAGTTCCTGCTCTAGACAAAATTACAGAACATCTGTTATTCAATTTACTTGCACCTTTAATTCAATTTAATGGCAACATTCTAAAGATCTCTCTACTACCTTCCACATCAAGCCAAAGTTATTCAGGTCACCATCTGTGTGTACAAACTGAAAGAAACACGAAGTACCTTCACTGTGGAGCTTGGAGATTTCTCTTTGGTTAATAGAATACTGTCCTCCCATGCCCCCAGTTTCATAAATCTACACATTGACTCATATCCTTCAAATAACCATCCATCCACAGAAGCCACATCAAGTACGCGTTGCTGGTTTCTGGCTTTTCCTCGTTCTGTACAGCTCTACATATTTTCTTAAATTATCTGGAATCTGGCAAAGAAGTTTTATATTTCAAAAACCCTAATAGCAGAGGGCCACTGCAGAGCTCCAGTGTACTTGGGGTAAAGTACATGACTGCTTCCCACAATGTTTTCAGGTGTAATGCAGTCTCTTTCAAGTTTGCAAATAGTACCATCAGTAAATCTTTTGCTGTTTGAGCAAGCACACCTAATGAACACTATAGTGATCTGGGTTTTCTAGCTCAAAACCCCCACATTATTATTACGCTTACAAGGTGGACTGTTCAAACAGCAAAGCTTTACTGGTAGTATTTCTTGCTAACTTGACAGGGACTGCATTACATCAGAAAATATTAAATAATTTTAATATTCAGATTATGTTTGCATCATTAAATAATGTTAATAAAAAGGCAAATACATCAGATATAAACTCGGACCATCTACAAGTGGTGAGATTTGTCAGTGCTTTATGTTGCACATGCAGCCCATCTAACATGACTGATTTGCAGCACAACAGCCCTGACAACTGTAGACAGATTATGTTTACGTATGTGGGATGGAAATTTTTCCACAGAAAAATACAGCATCCACAGAGAATTTTCTGCCCCACATTTCAAAACATTATACATGACATGCATACTGGAAGGATGACTTACAATGATTCACAGGCAACACCAACTTTAGTCTCACAGTTCTTAAATGTTTACCCCATGAGTATTAGGCCTTTTCTTTGGGCCTCACCAGCTAATATTAATTCTTAGGAGTTCATTCCTTCTATCAGCTATGGTCCTTGTAAATATTGTGGAAGCAAAAATATTGAGGAAATATTGTGGAAGCAAAAGAAGTAAGAATCAGTTTACGTAAGCAATCATAAGCTAGTAGTTGTAGTTTAATAGTTTGAGAGTACGCACAATCATGTTTTTTGACAAGAGGTACAACTACTGAGCAGGAATGAAGAATACGCCTATGACCAAATTGACTTAGTATCACAAGTGGTAATGGTGCCATAAGCAAAGTCAGAGCTTGGTTCCAGCTAAACTTTAGCCTCCACTGGGATTAATTACACAGAGCATTACCTGGTGAAGTGTTAATACTACTCTTAAATATGTAACTAATGGAACCAGAACCTATTATTTGCTTGAAATGCCTATGTTTCACTTAGACATTTTTTAGACTCGCATCTGCAGATGTATGCTAACTGGAGATACACATGCAAATATATAAATCTAGTAATTATAGGGTGGCTTAAGAAAAAACAAGGGAAAACAAGGATTAAGGTTAAATTTACTAATTAGTTGCATGCACATATAAACCAATCATTATTGTAAGGCAGGGGACATAAATGGCTCCTATTTACTGATATGCACAGAGTCTGGAAGGCTGGGACATTTTCTAACATTCTGGATCAAGTTGAGGCAAAGGTGAAATTGATACCTGTGAAAGTCATTTAGTATACAGATAAGTGCCGCTCCACAAACATGAAAGGTAAACATAAAAGTTAAACCAGGAAAAACAGCTTTATCAATGTGACACAGAACATGAAAACATATTCAGTTTTAACTATGCTAAAGGAAAAATTATACCAACACAATGCAGTGACATAAAACCACAAGGAAATAAATTACTCCTTTTAGAATACACCATTTCTGCTAGTCTAATTTGTTTCAGTTGGGACTAAACTAGATTTTGGAGAAACCACAAACAATTGCAAATTAAAGCACAGCAAAACATGTCACTACACATCTGACTGCTCCAACAAAATTCAAGTCTAACAGCTTTTTAAGTAGGTTATGTGATGTCCTATTCCCACAGTAGCAGATAGGCAGTAATTGAATGGGAAAGGATACACATGTATTACTACATCTATTCAGTTTCAAAATAGATTAGCACTCTTCAGTGTCGATTTGCATAAGGAATAGAAAAATCTAACATCCTTAAATGTTTCCTTGGCTAAAAATTACAAATACAGAAAGAGTGATGGCTAACAAGAGAGAGAGTTAAGACGACAGACGAGTACATATTAAAATATTCTGACGTCTCACAGTGTAAAAAACCCAAAAATGAAGCACTGAATAGCCTTCAAAACTTGGGTTTGGCCATTTATGTCTCTCTCTCCTAACCACTGGTCATTTTTGTCCACATGCTTCAACTCAGTGTGACAGATACTGAATGTTAATCTACAAATAAAGTGCCAAAATAATCAGATATTAACAAACCCCGTTACCCAAAGCACTTCATTAATTATAAATAGATCTATGTATTCACAATGCATACTTTGAACATTTTCAGTTCATGCTCCAACATGCACTGTATTTAGTGACATATTTTGTTTTTCAGAAAATCAAAGGGCATGACTGCCCCAAAATTATTTTCAAAGTGTTCTTTAATTCACATTGAAAGACAACTTACATGGTTCACTGAACTCCAACATTAACAGCTTAGGTTGTTTTCAGGCATCATACCAGTAGCCCCAGTGCATAAGTAGTAAAGTTACTGCGGTGCCAGGCTCAAACCTATCTGGAAACATGTATCCATAATCTTGGATAAGTGGGTAATGACCAGCACTCTTTCGCATGTGCTCAGACTCATTAGCTAGCTTCCAGGTACATCTATTACTAATGCATCTCATGGTTTGGAGATCATCTGCTTCTAATACAGATTCCACAGTCTGGACTCAGCAGAACAGTTTCTCAGTCACAGAGGTCGTTTTTTCTGTTTTGAGCTGTTAAACCAACCCAAACATAAACCAACTGGAGAAGCAGATTGTGGTTTACATTTCATTACAGCACTATAAAATATAAGCCAAGATACAGTCTGTAACACGCCACCTAATAAAGTACAGTAAAAGGCAGAAAATCTCATTGCTTGCTTAAAGGAACCATCAGGCATCTGCAATATGTGAACCTTCATAGCATGGCAAATTTCCCACATGCAGTTTGTCACATTAACCTTTGATTAATGTGAAAATTATGAGGTTTAGAGTTCGGAGTAACCAAGCAATACAACCAAATGTTCATTTATATGTTAAGTGGAATGATGTCTTACAGTTTTTTACATTAAGACCCTATGTCTCTTCTCAGAACACAAAGAACAAACCTTGACAAGAATCATAAAGAGAATGCAGAGTCATTTCTGGAAATTCAGTACCAGAATGCAGCCTTACCTAACTGCCGTAAAATAAAAATGTGCACAAATGTATCTTGTTGCAAGGTTCCACATGTGCACCTCACCCCATCATCACTGCTTCTTGTGTGAAGAACTGTGATTAGAAAATTAAGTCCAATTACCTGTGATGTTCAAATACAGGGGATTGGTTAACCAATGCTGATGATTAAAAAAGCAAACACCAAACATGGCTAATTCCAAGGATTCAGAACATTTAAATAGTTTTATCTTGTTTTAAACAATGGACAAACGTAACACTAAAAAGAATGAAATAATTTAAACACCACACACTTCAAAGAGAAACAAAGACATTTAAAAATCCTGAAGAATAACAAATCGAAATCACATTAGCAGAATATTCAAAGAGAGTAGCATTACAGTGGTTAGAGGGTTGACTGGGAGGCCCTGGAAACAATCCCCACTCTAACACAGAAGCTTGCTGGGTGAGTTTGGGCCAGTCACTCACTCTCAGCCTAAACTATCTCACAGAGTAGTCATTATGAGGATAAAACAGAGGATGAGAGAATGATATTAAGTCACTTTGGATCCTCACTGGACAGAAAAGAAGGGATAAATATCTTTAAAAATGAAATATATCCTACCGGCTAAAGGAAAACTTATTATCCAAGACAAATGCACAGTGAAACAATTGCATGTTGCTTTAACAAAAGAGAGTGGTCTGACACTCATCCTGAGGCAGAGAAAGTCCACAGCCTAGACACCACACCCCAAAAGGCCCCATCTGGTGTTCACAGCCATCTCAGATCAGATAGAGATGGAATAAAGTAGAGTTTCAACTATGAATCTGATTGCCCATGTGGGCTTACAGAGGAGGAGACAGTCCTTTCTCTATCCTTGTTCCAAACCATTTAAGGTCTTTAAAGGTCAATACAAGCCCTTTGAACTGGACATGGAAAAAAGCATGAGCCAAAAAAGATGGTATAATACATAACTTTGATAGACAAGACAGGCCTTTGACAGTTATTATTATATTATATTATATTATATTATATTATATTATATTATATTATATTATATTATATTATATTATATTATATTATATTATATTATATTATATTATATTATATTATATTATATTATATTATATTATATTATATTATATTATATTATATTATATATTATATACCAAACACTGTTCGCAGACAGAGAACAAGATACGGTACTTTAGCCAAACTGACTTATTTCAATCATTCTCCTAAATCCCACTTAACATGACTTTCCTCATACTTGGAACAGTAATATCACCCATCTACAGCCTCTAAGTGTTACTGTTGAATATAAAGTACACATTCCTCGAGATACAATTAATGCCTTTACCTGCAACATAAAAGATATATTCCAAGACGATAAAAATTTCAACTGTAGTACAGGACAGTAAAAGCAGGAAATAGTATCAGTAGCTTTGCCAAGATACTTTGCATGGATAACAGCTAAGCCAAAGAAAAACACTTAGCAGTAAATAATAGAATGGCATCTCACGGTTGCCCAACAAAAGGCATACACAGTATAATGCAGAATTTACAGTACGTAACCCTATCCGGTCAATTCCACACTTAGGTTGATCAGTAACTTCAGGTGACTACAAAAACTAGAAAGATTGTATCACTGGGCTTGCCCATCAACTTCCTTTCTCTTTCTTCTCTTCCACATTTGCGCTATGAAAGAGGGAAATAATGACAGAGTCAATTGACTCTGTTTTTGTGCCCCACCACTACACTGTGATATGTAGTCCCTTGTATTAGGGAAGGGTGAAACAGCACATATTATTCCAGGTAGCACCAAAATGCTAAGATTGGAATTGTATAAATGATCAACAGTAAAACAAAGTTCCCGGACCCAGGAAACCACTGACGTTTTTTTGAAGTTAGCATGTGAGAACATCACAATACCTAAGGAGAAGTAATGCTAAATGTCTTATTACTTGCCTGCCACTGCAACAACTCTAATACTGATCAACACTTAACACCCTGACTAAAGAAGCCATACTTTTAAAAGAATGCTTTGGTTCTTTCATTCTAGTCCATAACATATAATCAATGTCAATAAAATGCTTCAGTTTTAACATAACTTGGAGTGTTTCATACCTGTCTGCAGAACGGCATAAAACTTCAGCGTTGATGTCAACTGAGGGAAAATACTTGGTTTCTGTAGCTCCAGAGAGCAAGACTAGATCTAACAGACTTAAGGTACAGAATGGTAGATTTCCGCTTTCCTTCCTTATAGTCTAGGGACTCTCCCTAGATGTAGGTTTTCATAAGCTCAACAGCAATCCATTGAGAATGCTCTATAAATTTCCTGCATTGTGATGTAGAGTAGACTAGATGTCCCATACGACCCCAACTTTATGACTCGATGCAAGAGGAATGTTTTGTTACTCAACAGGCTAAAAATTATTAGATTCAATTCTCACATGCAGTTGAAATGATTAATAAAAGTTATCTTCTGCTTTACAGTGTATCACATAAAAGACAGGAAGTTATTAACACACATCAGTATTTTAAATAGTTTACAGTAAGCCACATTCCCACTGGCTACACAACTGTCCTTGGATAATCACTTTAGAAAAATGCAGAGAGACTGGATACAACCAATCATGTATCTAGAGAAGAGTCATTTCAGATGTGACAAAGCTGCCTAAGAACTGTCCCACATTTAGCGAAGTAATAACATATACTAGTTCTGTGACATCTGGAATAATATTTTACAGGGGCATGGTGGAATCAAAAGTTTTCCTGAACTGTTTTAACCTGTAATGTATTAAGAGAAGCATTTGGTTTTCAAAATGCTGCAAGTGGTAGGTGCAAAAATGTAACTCACAGGTCTTTAACAAGTTTTCATACACAGAAGGCTTCCTATTACATAGTGATTTTTGTGAGCTGAATGCATACTGAGTTCTTATAGTTTTCATTCAGAGGCAAAGCTCATTTTAAACATACAAAAGAAGAAAATCAGAAAACTAAATAAGTGTACACAGACAAGCTGGCTATCCGTGACTTCAATTTAAAAAAAGAATTGCACATCAATGCCTGAAATCCTATGCCCACTAACCTCGGAATAACCCCCCCCCCCAACACACACACACACACTGTATTCTGAGTAAAGCCCAATTTACAATACTTCAGTGTAGTTAGCAAACCTGCAAGATTCCAAGCAACGTGCCACTTAGAAGATCCCCTCTTCCCCCTCCCCCAGACCACAGTCACATACGGATTAATGAGGGTCTCTAAGAAGCGAAGGAGACAAAGTTTAAAGAATGGCAGCCTCGAGGGTCTCAAGGAGGCTGTTTAATAGTACCATCACAAGCAGAGTTATGCCCTTCTAAGCCCACTGAAGTGATGGTTTAACCTTGCTCGCGATGGCACTGTAAGGCACGCTGAGAGGTGCGACAAAGACAAAGCGGGGTCCGTTCCGCTTCTGCGGCTACGACTAGCCACCCTCCCAAGGGCTGCCTGTCCCTTCCCCTTTAGAGGCCCAGGAGGTCGCCCCGCGTACGCAGCATATCTCCCTGGGAGCGCCGTCCGGGGAGCAGCTGGATGAGTCACTTACCTCGTGAAGAACTCGGCGAAGCTGGAGCTGCCGATGCTTCCCAAGCGCTTGGCCCCGTCGCCTTGGTCGGGCGCGGCGGCGGCGGCTGCATTGGCGCTGGGCGGCTGCGGCGAGGACGGCGGCGGCTGCCAGTGCTCCGGGGCGCTGCGCCGGCGGCTGACCTCGAAGGTGTTGCGGGAGTTGAGGCTGATGTCCATGAAGGCCAGGCAGGGGAGCGCCCTGGCCGGAGACGCCGGGCTCTCCGCCTCCTCCGACACGGGCGAGGGGCTGCCGGAGGACGAGGGCGACAGCGGCAGGGCTGCTCCGGCCGCGGCCAGGCTGCAGCTCCTCAGCGGCTCCTCCAGAGCCACTCCGCTCGGCGGGGCCGGCCGGAGAAAGGCGCAGCCACCGTTGTGGAGCTTCTCTTCCCCTCGCGGAGGAGCGGGCGGCGGCTCCTGCGGGCTCGGTGGGCCCTCCTGAGGCGGCGGCGGCGGCGGGAGGAGGAACCCGGCGTCGCCGTTGGTCATCCTGCCTGCGCCGCAGACGTCCCCGTTGGGGGGCCTCTTGCCAGCCAAGTAGCGCTGCAGGCGGGCCGCCGAGTCCTCTCGGCTCCCATCCCGCTCGCCGTCCGCCTCGCCGTCCTTCTCTTCCGACGCCGCCTCCTCCTCCCGGCCCGAGGGAAGCAAGGCTGCGCCGCCCTCAGCTCCGGCATCCTCCGGCCCAACCATTTGCCGACGCGGAACCCCGGGGGAGCCAGCGGCGCGGCCGGCAGCGGGGAGGGACGGGGAGGAGGAGGCGGCGGCGGCGGCGGCCCGGCCCCTCACGGCGGCGCGAACCACGGAGGACGAGGTGGGGGCGGGGCGCCCGGGACTGCCGCTCGCCTCACCTCCCGCCAGCCCGGGCTACTCCGCGCATCCGAGACAACGGGGACGAGCGGCCTAAGGGGGCCCGGCTCGCGCAGGCGCACAGGGGCCCCCTCAAAGGCCGCTGCTAACCACAGAGACAAGGTTTTTAGTGCGGAAGTGCCGCCTTGTAAACATCCGGCGCCGGGCGGATGTCGCCAACTCCCGCACAGGCGGGCGAACGGGCGTGTCTCGCAGTACCGCATATAGTCTAAGACTCCCGGAAACAACTAAAGCGAGGAAAAAGCTTTTTCTTCTTGTTCTCTCGGTCCCTGACCGCATAATTGCCCTGCGCCCATATGTCATCTGAAAAACGCGCATCTAAAAAGAAGTTTGTATATGGTTGTTCTCGGTAACTACGGGTGACAAACGCGTTTTAGAGAGAAAAACTACGTTGCAGTGTTGAAGAGATAGATTAATCGCCTTCGCTTTGAAAACATTATTCTAGTGTCAAAATTAGTGTATTATGGTTGGACCTGATGGATGCTAATTTTATCTTTATCTGCTGCTGCTACGTCTTCCAGGCTTTTGAAGAGTAAGATTATGCGAGGCTAAAGTAGATTCATGGTTTTACTTAAAAGTTTTTTTAACCACGTTTTCCCACCGTAGATGGCCTTCAAGACAGCTTACAAAATGCAATGCATTAGCAATGCAAACTAAAGTAGTTGAGTTCTCGCCAAACCTCAGAGTCTCTCTGCCGTTACTGCTATCGCTTCATGCTATTGTTGCCACGGGGTTCTTGCTCTCACTAAAGTTGCCACGCTTCTGCTCAGCCAGCCTGTATTGGAGGTGGGTGGGTGGGTGAGGCTTCTGTATGGGGGGCTGGCACGATGGAAGCCTGCCTAGAAATCAGCCTGCTTCCTCTCTGATTTAGTTTCCAGTACCTTATTCAACCCACGGCTGAATTGGAGGAGGAAAATTTCCAGTAACAATGGCAAGAAATCTGTACTTTGAAGAAAAAAATATATTGTTCAACCACCTGTAAGCAAGTCCTCCCCAGTACACTACACAGAAGTTGTGTAATGTTGTGGAACATTAATCTGAGGCTCAGTCACAAAATGCTAAGAAACAGTGCAGCTTTCATGAAAGAACAGATTAATTTGGGTAGGGAAAGTATCACACAGGGCTTAGATACAGGAGGGAGTATATCCTGCTGACAGGAAAAAGAAAATGGGTAAAGGAACACATGATGTTCAGTCGCACTTTTTTCCCATTCCAAAATACAGCCATGGAAGCTGCAGTATGCAGCAGAAGACCTGCTCAGTGGTAGCGGAGGAGGTCTTCTTAATCTCTTCCCTTCTAGCAGTGTTTCTTCTAAAAATCCTTCCCAACTGCTTTTCCTAATGGAGGCAGGGATGAAATTAAGCTGGAAAAGATTAGGGCCAAGTGCAGGTAAGAAAGTGGTACCTCCCAGTTTTTGTACTGAGATCCCCAAGACAGTACCAGTAAGAAATTTGAGAGTCAGTTTGATGTAGTGGTTGGAGTGTTGGGCTAGGATGTTGGGAGATCCAGGTTCAAATCCCCTGCAGTGGAAACTTGCTGGGTAACTTTGGGCCATCACTCACTCTCAGCAGACTTACCTAGCAGGATTGTTGTGATAAATGGAGGAGGGGAGAATGTCACCCGAAGAACCCCGAAGGAAGACAGGATCAAGATGCACTAAATAAATAAGTTATTTTCACCCCTGGCTACTGCCCCCTATATTTTCAGACCATGAGAGAGAGAAAGCACCTGGGGGGAAAACGACTGAACATCCTCCTCTCAGTGATGCTGAAAAAAACAGAAAAGCTGAGTGCAAAAAGAGTACAGAAAGTAAATTTACTCAAGGACAGAGGCCAAAGTTGCCATTTGCTGGCCTTCTCTTACCGAGACTAATGCATGTAACTGGAATAAATGCATATGCTTCCTCTGTTTATTCTTTGTTCTTCAGGACAGGATGGTATCTTGCACCCTGTAAAGTGCTATGCACATCAATGGTATATTATAGTAAAATAATAATGTCAGAGACACACAGAAAATCCAACCCATCTATAGAAGTAAGAAAGCATTCATGTGTTAAAGGAGCAAGCAAGGAGTTCAGAGACTCAGGCCTGGGGGGAACATCTCATGCAGCCTGGAAACAGGAGGAAATACTTTTAGGTAGGCAGCCACAAGAGTTCTGCAGAGGAATGGGGACTGTTATCTGGCAGGGGAAAGGAGGGAGGAATAAAGAGTGACTCACATTTTGGTAGGATATAAACAACTAAATTTTTGGAGCAGGTATCTAAATTTTAAAATAGTTTGAAATACAAAATTCTTTGCCACAAAAATTCAACTTCTGATAGGAATTTCCAAAAGACTGCTTAATCATTAATTTTTTTTTAAGGCATATTATATACAAGATGCAAAGTTGAGTTAAATAGTTCCTCATACAATGTTACTTAGCCGGGAGTATCCCGTTGCACAGACTGAAACAAGTTTATCCTGTCCTAAGTCAATCTTGTGTAACAAACTCAATGTCACCCTTATTTTGTTTATAGTTCATCTAGGAACCTTTTATCTTGAATTCAATCTCTTACTTTGTCATTTGGGATGTCTTTGGTTTTATGATTACAAAGTTTTGTTTCCACAGGTTTATAATTCAACCATAAGGGCACATTCCAGAGTGAAAACTTGGCATAAGATATCTCCATCTGGAAGTTAAATATTTCACAGAAAATTTGGAAGTGGTCAGTTACTGTGTTTAAGAGCCCAGTGCTTTCCATTGTGCATATGCTTGGTACATTTACAGAAGTCTCTATTAGGAGATCAAATGTAGGTGCTGGTCTGAGGTCCTAGGCCCTAGACTCTTTTTTTGTTATAGAAGGCTGGACAACGTCAGATCCTCTAACTGGGCAATATGAGGCTTTTGGACTAGTCAAGCTGTGTACAAATATAAGTAGCCTGGATTTCTCTTCTTGCCCAATCAACACAGCAGCATTTTCCAGCTGTAATTCAGCCTCTGTCTGCTGGCTGTGGGAATCCAAGTTTGCAAGATACTTGGGGTTGCCAGCTCCAAGTTGGGAAATTCCTGGAGATTTGGAGAGTGAAACCTGGAGAAGGCAAGGTTTGGGAGGGAAGGAACCTCAGCATGGTATAATTCCATGCAGTCCACCCTCCAAAGCAGCCATTTTCTCCCAGTGAACTGATCTCTGAGGCTTGGAGATCAGTTGGAATTCTGGGAGATCTCCAGCCACCACCTGGAGGCTGGCAGCCTTACAAGATACTTTCTATATCTGGTTTTAATTATGGCCAGCCACAGCCCTGATTTAGTCACAATGCCAGGAGTGGCACTTACCCATTTTTCTCTAGAATAAAAGAATTAAAGATTTACATTTTGATCCTGATATTCAAAATCGCAGCATTTCTGGAAAGGAAATATATTGGTTCGATCCAGGGCTTTTTTTCAGCTGGAATGCGGTGGAACAGAGTTCCAGCACCTCTTGAAAATGGTCACATGGCCAGTGGCCCCGCCCCCCTGATCTCCAGACAGAGGGGCGTTTAGATCGCTCAATCTAAACTCCCCTCTGTCTGGAGATCAGGGGGCGGGACCACCGGCCATGTGATCATTTTCGCCGAGGGCGATTTGAACTTTTAAAAACTCCCTTGTTCCAGCTGACTCAAAGTGATGTCACTGTCCAGTCCTGAGTTCCACCACTGAGTTCCACCACCTCTTCCCAGAAAAAAGCCCTGGTTAGATCAATTTTTCCCTTATCTGCCAAGTTCTCCTTTGTTGCTATAATGAGGAGGGGGCTCCTCACACACAAGCCTTTCACACTTCTTGCCACTCAGGCAGGTAAAGGCTTGGAGTCCACCACTCGCTAGGGCAGAGCCCTAACCCAAACCCTCACAGGATCCCCTCTCTCCTCTTCCAGGGGCTCCACCAGACAGGCAGCCAGTCCCCTATATGTACCTCCCCTTAGGATTGCTGTTCCCCTGGTTGGGGTGGAGGATCCCCTGCTCCCACTCTCTGCCCCCCCACTCACCTGGCTGCCAGGGGGGGAGGCCTGCAGGACACCCTCCTGGCGTGGCATGAATACGTCATTCCCAGGAGTGATGTCATTGTGCTACCCAGGGAGTGCTCACATTCTTCGCAGGAGGCTGATCTGGGCCCCAAATGTGCTCGTTTGCAGCCCAGTGCAAAGCGCATGCATCCTCCCAGGCCTACATGATGGCATCACTTCATGGGCATGTGCAAACACAGTGAGTGCTGGGGGGCTCCCCTCCTGCAAGGAGTGTAAAGGGACCTCACAACCCTACTTCCCCTCATCCAGCTACAGCCCAGGTCTATTGGGGAAAAGGGATACTTTCCTTAGATATACACTGCCACCATTTAAACTAGACCTATTTAATGTGACCAGAGCGTTTGTGTATGTGGTATTTTTTTTTCCTCAGCCAACAATTTCAAGTCAGCCAAGGTTAAAACAAAAACTATTTTCAAGATGGAACATATGAGTGAATGGATTTTAAACTAATAAACAACTGGAGTTAGAGAATGTTTCAAAGTCTCAGAACAGATTTGTAATCAGCTATCTCTCTCTGCCGCCTTCCCTCATCAGAGTCCAAAACTCTTCCCCTCAGTAGCTCCCAAGAGCTTCCTTTTCATCCAGTGGACACTAACTCTCAATGGTCCAGCACTCCACCCACTCCCATTGGCTCTCTCTCAGGACAGGCGGAGCTGGAGCCAGTCCTGCCCATCATACACCCCTCCTACTAGGTATTGTCAAAGGTGGAGGCCTATTTTTAGGTCTCTGCCGGTGACAATGAGGGCTTATGCTCCAGGTCTTAACTGTGACCAGGCAATAACATAGGCCATGTAACTGCTGAGCCCTGGTCTCAGCAGTTGTATATATAAATACATGTAACACAGATAAACACACACTATATAAACATTTCTCTCCCTTATATTTCTCCCTATAATTATTAGAACTTTTGATTTTCCTAAAAAATAATCACATCAACACAGTAAAAGGTCCAGTAGCACCTTTAAGACTAACCAACTTTGTTGAGGCATGAGCTGTTGAGAACCACAGCTCTCTTGGTCGGATCTGATCGAGAGCTGTGGTTCTCAAAAGCTTATGCCTCAATAAAGTTGGTTAGTTTTAAAGGTGCTACTGGACTTTTTACTGTTTTGCAAAGACTTGTACCTCTTTTCTGACTAAATACAAAGGTCCTCCTTCTCAAAACATGAACAGCAGTCGTCAATTCAGCAAGTAAATCAGCAGTCAACAATTCAGCAAGCTGTTAATCAATTTCATGCAAAGTGCTAACATTCTAAGGTTACAATAAATATATTTTCTCAAATTACATACAAATAATCCAAAGCATTAATATATACACATACTCCCATCAGCTGTTTGAATAAAGAATTGCACATAACCAGTTTCATCTAATCATAACACGCCCGGAAAGATAAGGTGGTGTGAGTCTCTGCAGAATGCAAGTCCCTTTCCAAGGTCCGTGGTATACACGATAAGATAAGTCTTATGTTTTCCAAGTTTCAAAAGATGTAATCCTCAATTCAACGATGCTGTGAAAGGTTGGTGTGGAAAATCTTACTTTATATCATATCCAAGATGTTTTAAATAGCCCAACAAAACGCCATCAGGAATTGTTTCGCTTGTTCCAAACTTTCTCAGGGGCCGTAATTGTGTATGAATAAACAATATACATAGTACTCTATCAGTTGTTCTATTAAACTCCACCCTCCATTACCAAATGCATAGGGTATACTTACAATCCAGTTCACACATTTAAGTTTCGGACGTGCATGGAAGGAACGCAATGGCTACAATGTCCGTACAACCCTATAGTCCCTTCCCCCTTTTTTAAATCACAGCTAATTACCACATTTTGTACTAACAATTCTGGTCTTAAAGCAAACAAGACAAATCAAGCTCACTATTCAAGCCTTTTGGAATTAAAGTGTCCAGGTGGAATATCCAAAACATTTCTGTCTGTAACAACTGCGTCCCCGTGAATATACCTTTCCTATTTCTGACCACTTCTAGGCCGATTCCAGATGGGCACAAATAGAGCGAGTGCTTTTGCTTTTTCAGCGACCTCACTCATAAAAACCCACGATTTCCCGTCCCGGCTTACCTGCGGTCCATGGCGCTCAGTTGCGCTCTATAAGCGGACGGTGTGAACGTGGTATTGCGGGTTTGCACACTTCTGGACGCTTCGTCGCCGCGGAGAGGCCCTCCCCTTTCCCTCCTTCCTTTGCCGGCCAGCTGGCAACAATATTCCCTTTTTTTTTTTTTTAAACCGGGCGCCATTTGCACAGTCGCATGTTTGCACAAATGCACAAAAGCGCACAAAAGTCGACGCTGCATATTCGCATACCTGCACGTTTGCGCATTTGCGCAAAACACGTAAAAAAATTTTTTAAAAAAACCGAAATGCGAACCAATGAAGGCCCCCGACGTCAACTGTGACAGGGAGGAAACAACCAATCCCGGGTACCTCAGTTGGCCGTGCGAACATCCAGAAGCGAGACGGCACGGCACGCTGCGAGACAAAGCGGATGGAGACGAAAGTGAACGCGTGGCCGGTAAGCGATTATTTCCGCAGAAAAACCGCAATTTCTGGCCATCTGGAATCGGCTAGTATGGTAAATTTTATGTCAACTTCTGTATGGTGGGCCTGGATGAAGTGGGTGGTCAAGGGTGCCTCCATGTTCTGTCTTCTTATCTTAGACTGATGCTCTTGAATGCATATCTGCACTGCTCGTGAGGTGCTCCCAATGTAATATTATTTACATGGGCATACTATAATATAGACTACCCCCTGGGTGTTGCAAGTAGAAAACTCTTTAAAAGTTAAAGTTCTATTCAGGTAGTCTATTGTTAATTTATTTCCTGTTAGGACTAATGGGCATACACTACAGTGTCCACAATTGAAATGACCCCTTTGTCTGTCATTCTGTTCCTCTCTTGTTTGCATGTCAGCTCTGATCAGTATATCTCTAAGGTTTTTAGTTATAACCTATAGTTGGAATATTCCCACAGCCTAGTAGATGTTGAATCAAGTGCCAATGGGACCTAATGATTTGGCTGATTTTAGATGCCCATGGGGTGAATTTAATTGCCCAGTGCCATCTCCCTTCCTCCTCTTTTTGATTGGGTTTAAACAGTTCTCGGGGTGTCATTTGCTCTAGAGCAAGCTCTTTCCAGGGTCCCCATGGAGTAGCCTCTTCTTCTGAAATTCATCACCAATCTATTCTTTTCCTTAATATAATCTATTACCTGGGAGGAGTGTCTCTTCACCCTTAGTATTTGGCTTTTCTCCTGAACCAAATCTCAGCAGTTATATGGTCTATGTTATTGCCTGGTCACAGTTAAGACCTGGAGCAGAAGGCTCCAATGGAATACCATGTTGTTTCATTCTTAGAACTTCCCCCTCAGGTGAATCTGGGCCATCCTGGAGGGGTAATACCAGTTCTTCCTCCCCCCTTTCCAAACATGCCCTGAGGATCAGCCGCAACCTGGTAAAATATGACTTTAACAGGGAACCATGTCTGACCCTTGACCTTTCTTAGTTCATGCAGGTATACTTTATAAAGTTTTTATTAGGTTGTCGTTGTTCAATCTTGGTTGCTTTCTCTCCGGAGCATCTTGGAGCTTGGTTCTTTTGCCCAGAAGCAATTCGACAACCCTGTCTTCCCAGGACACTTGATGTTGCACACGGGCAGCTTGCCTTCTCTTTTTGGTTCTGTGTGGTTGTTTCCTTTTTAAAGTTTGGCCTCTTCTCCTGTTCCTCAGAAACAAAGTGTAATGTAATCTGACCTCTATTTTTGTGCTAGTCAGGAAGATAAAATGTGGGCTTGGCCAACATCTCTCTAGCATTTCCTTTAAGTGTGCGAGAGAACGTTCCACTGCAGTCTAGTGTTTTAAACCGCCACCCCCCTTGTCATCTGGCAGTAGTGCTACAAGATCTTCAGTAGGCACTGTCTTCTTTCTCCTATGTAAGGATGCATTTGTGAGTTTAAAATGTTCACTTTTCAGATTAACTTCATCCTTTCCTCCTCCTGTCACAATTGGCTCACAGTTAACAACTTGACCATTCTGAGGCACTTTATTACTGAGTTTTAATTGCTGCTGTGCAGGTGCTTTGGTGCTAAGGACTGAAGGGCGATTCTTTTGAGATTTACTGTGAGATGATGCACTAAACTCTTTTACTGGTAATCTTGCCATCTTCTGTCTTATTTTTGACTAAAAGACAGTTTGAGTTCACCCGCTATAAATTCTGTACACACTCAGGTGACTAGCAAATAGACTTGCATGTGCCGCCCTTAGCAAGTCTATCTTATTTTTCCTCTGCACCACTAATTGTTTATGTGGTTTAAATATAATTTTTTTCCTTCTCTTAAGAAACTCTTTATACAGTTTGCCCAGTTTGCCTATAGAACTCACTGGTTGTTAAAGTGACACGTAGGCAGGATTGGTGTCAGCTGTGTCTCTTAAGGATTCTAATATACCTTCTTCATGGTTGTCTGATATAAACTCAGTGGATTCTTGTTTCACACTATTCTCTTTTGAACAACCTGGTTCTTTAACTATCTCCTCAGAGGTTTCTTTACCTTGTGAGATTTTCTGAGTACCTATCACTTTTTCTTGTGGAGATGCCCTTTCCTGCATTTTTATTTGTATGTAACTGTTCGCATCTGCCTTTTCCACATAACTGGCCAAGTCGTTACCCAGGATCATGGGAGCAGGGATCTCATCCAGCACACAAGGGTTGCCAGATTCCCTTACCCTCCAGGCAGAAGGTGGGAGACCTGGCACTTACCTTAGGGTTGCTCTCGTGCGTGTGCTCCTGGCCTGCATGATGATGTCACTTCTGGAAAGTGATGCCATTGCACAAGCCATGTGGCACCCCTTGGAACACTGCTGCGCTCCACAGCAAGCTGAATCAGGCCGCTGTGGAGCGTGGGAGCGAATTGGGCTGCTGCAGAGTGCAGGAGTGCTGCACAGATGGTGCAATGGGACTTGGAGTGCTTCTGTGTTGTGCATTGACTCGCTTCGGGCCAAATTGGGCCCATTCTGGGCCAAAATCGGCCCACTGTGGTGCGTGGGAGAGCACTGCGCCACCCAGGATCGTGCCCTGGGAGGCACGTCCTCATGCCTTCTCCCTCGCTGGGGGCGTGGGTTGGAGGGTGGGAGCAGGGGATCCCCCATTTCCAGTGAGGGACTGGCAACTCTACAGCACACCTACTTCCTAAAGTCCTTGCCAGTCTTTGTATTGTATGTTCACTCTTGCAGCAGGTACTGGGAAAGCAGGACCTCATAACCCTTTAATCAGGGCTTTTTTTCTGGGAAAAGAGGTGGAGGAACTCAGTGCGTTGCCAGCACAGGGGGCAACTCTTGGTGCGAGGTGGTGCCTCTGGTACCACATGCGCATGCACAAAGTGTGCGCACACTCCCAGGACCGCACAATGATGTCACTTTGGGTCAGTGGAACAAAGGAGAAGTTTTTTAAAGTTTAAATTGCCCTCGGTGAAAATGGTCACATGGCTGGTGGCCCCGCCCCCTGATCTCCAGACAGCAGGGAGTTTAGATTGCCCTCCGTGCCGCTCCAGCTGCATGGAGGGCAAGCTAAACTCCCCTCTGTCTGGAGATCAGGGGGCGGGGCCACCAGCCATGTGACCATTTTCAAGAGGTGCCGGAACTCCGTTCCACCACGTTCCAGCTGAAAAAAAGCCCTGCCTTTAATTATCATGGGGGTGACTACTGTCAAAACCAATTCATTTCCCCCAGTCAATTGGTCTGTCCTCCTCTACCACTTGTAATTTAAAGTCCATCTAGCCCATTTTCTGTTTGGAATAGTGGCTGGCTGGCTGTACCTGAAAAGTGTACAAACAGGGCTTAAAGGAAATTTCTTCCCCAATGTTTGTCCCTAACATCTAGGATGAGTTTTTACAGGCCGTTCTAAGGGGCCATTACTGATACATCCTCCTAACAAATGAACAAATAAAAGGAAACTTGTGGCGAGTCTGATGTAACACCTACATTTCTGCTGGATCACACCAAGGGACCAACTAACTATGTCAGCAGTAAAAGCTAAATTCTTCCAGGAAGCCCACTTACAGGGCTCCAAGCCAAAACCCTCCTCAACTGTTATCCCCCCCACCCCCCGGCAGCACTCCCATGATTCAGGCCCTCTCATCTCCCCACCCCTTACATGAAAGCCCTCCAGTGCAGCCACCCGTGCCTCTGCTGCCACTCACTGCAGCTCAGTGCCCAGCAAGCCAGCCACCCCATCAGTGTGGCAGGTGGCAAGGGGAAGCCTCCTGCAGATACAGTGCAGGCTCTCCTCATAGGGTTGCCAGCCTCCAGGTAGTGGCTGGAGATCTCCCAGAATTACAACCGATCTCTAGGCAATAGAGATAAGTTCCCCTGGATAAAATGGTTGCTTTGGAGGGTGGACTCCATGGCATTATACCCTGCTGTGGTCCCTCCCTTCCCCAAACCCCACCCTCTCCAGGCTCCCCCCCCCACATCTAGGAATTTCCCACCCTGGAGCTGGCACCCTTATGATTACTTTCGAGAGGTCCCAGAACTCTGTTCCACCACATTCCAGCAGGAAAAAAAGCCCTAGGAGGACCCAAGCTATAGTGCTATGACAAAAAGTTCTCCTTCTTTCCTTTTCCACATCAGGCACAATTTTATACATTTATTTCATATCCTTCTCCATTAATCATCTTTTTTTCTAATCCCAAACATCTCAAAGCCTTAAAGATTGTAACTAGCACCTTGAATTAAACTCAGAACCCAACTGGCAGCCAGTGTAGCTCTTTTAAAACAGATGGTATATGTTCCTACATGGTGACCTCATTGGGCTGCTGCATTCTGAACCATCTGCAGTTTCCAAATTGTCTTCAAGTGCAGCCCAATGTACAGCAGGTAATCCAACCACTATCCAGAGGGTCTTCTATTTAAAACTATCGCTGTTCCTTTATACATTTACAAAACAGCATTTCAGCAAAGTCACTGAGATATTTTTGGATTCCAAACTCAAATTACCTAATACCTACTCATTTATTATTGATGGTGTTAATTACAATAGTGCCTCTAACTGGGATCCAATCTGTATTGTGCTATGAGATCACAGCACACACAGATCACATTTCCAGATCAGCGAACAGTATTAAGTTTTCACCTGAATTTTAATTCCCTGCGCTTTTATCCAAACTATTCCCCCACAAGACTTTACACTCTTCTCCAGCCCTCAAATGGATTATCCTAAAGGAAGCTTGCATTATACAGATAGCCAGTGCAGCCATTTATCTAAGAACTATTTCCACAACTTCCTTTTCTTGCAGAAAAGAAGGGCAACTTCAGTGGCTGACTGGTCCTTTAACTAACTGGTGAGCTGTGCGGGAGAGCACTAGGGGTGGCGCGAGGATGTCAGTAGCACAGCAGCTGAGCCAGTAGCACTTGCAATCCCACATGGGCTACCTGGCTTGGACTCAGCCAGTGTCAAGTGAGCCTATGCCTGTTTTTGTTGTAGCTGCTGATGGCTTCCTCTTGGACCATTTTTAATGTCCCAATACTTCTTGGAAATGAATCTACTTTACTAAGAGTACAGTTCTAAACACAATTATGGTTTTCCAAGCACATTGTCTTCAATGGAATTAGATTAGTGTAAGTCTGTTTAGGATGGCATTGATGGAGCAGAAGTAAATATTGGGCACAGGGAAACCTGCCAAAAAAGCTAATCGACCCTTTAAGACTTTTTTACATGGTCAAGATTCAAAGGTGCTTGGCTCAGAGATGTTATCTTAACCATCCAAACAAGGAATTCCGAAGTGTCCAGATACATATTTTCACTGATAATTTTGAGTCATTCATAAATCACTGTATAGTTGCTTAAGGACGTCTAACACCAGAGAGAAACTTGCCATTATAAAGAGCTCTTGATCTTGCCAGAGTTGGTAAATTTTTCAACCAATTTTAATAATATTCTGAACGTTTAAATAGTAATAGGGTGATAAATCCAGGATTTGCTACTGAAGATAACTGATAATGTAAATAGGCCCTAAATGATGTGATCCCTTGCATCCTTTCTAGTTGCATCCCTGTTGCTTGGAGTTCCTGAGAGTCCTTCATCCCAAGAACTGAACCCTTGTGCAGGAGAGATCTTGGGTGTTCTACTGAGAAGGACTCTGCTAAATGGGATACAGAGACATGTGGCTGGAGTGGCCATGTTTACTTCCTTGTTCATGTATCTGGCATGGTGGTATAGGGTTGCCAAGTCCCCTTACTTTCCTGGTTAGGGCCTAAATTGGCTCACTGCAAAGTGTGGGAGAGCTCTTGGGGTGGCGCAAGAATGTCACTCCCAGGAGTGACATCATAGCGCCACCCCAGGAGCATGCCTGGAAGGCCTGTTCCCCCACCTTCCCCAATAGCCAGCCAGGTGATGGGGGGGGTGGAGGTGGGAGTAGGGGATCCTCCGCCCCCACTGGGGGGCGGGACCGGGGATCCCTATGGAGGTAGGAGGGAAATCAAAAACCCGTGTCTGCAGAGTTCACTGGTGCTTGTTCATTCCAGGACTTCTACTGATCACTCCACAGTCCTCCTTACAGTGCAGGGTGCAATTTTCTCTTTGTTCTCCCTTGCATGTGGGCAATGGCAGGCTGGCATCAGGGGCATGGCCACAACAGTGTGCACTAGTTGGTTGCTTCCATCTCTTGTCAGTCACAGGGGTGTTATTGGCCCACCAGGCCACGATTGGTGGGTTGTACAGGGGTTGCTATGGTTTCCGGTGCAACTGCTATGCACGCTTTGGAGTACAGGGTGCTTTTTCACATATTTCCCCTCAATAGGCTGTTTTTTCAGGTGCTTTTATTTTGGTTAATTTACAAAATTATATTTTTGGCATACCTGGGAAATCTCATGGATAGGTAGACCCCATGACCTTGTTTGTTGAGCGTTCCCATTTATAGCTTTTGTCATCCACAGAGGGGCCAGCTATATTGAAATAGCAATGTTATTTATTTCACAGGACTTCTCTTATTTCTGAACAGACCAGTCCATCTAACACAAGTCTGCATTATTTTCTTGTTATTGAAGGCATTTGAGAATATCACCCCATAGAGATCTAAGAATACATATTTTTGTATAACTATTAATAATCATATTCATGACTATGGTATTCAGACAGACACTGGCCCCAGAGATGCAAAAAGCAAAAGAGAGGTACCTTTTATTAGATAACCAAACTGTTTGGCTGTAAGATTAAATGCCGTTCCATGCCCTTAATTAAAAGGCCGATTTGCAGGAATTCCTTTTTCAGAATGCTGGTGCTTTTGTAATATGGGGAAGATAGATAGCTTGGTTCACTTAGTCCTTGAGTATCCTCTACACAGTGAAGATAGAGAGAGATGGATAATTCTGTTAATAGAGGAGGAGGAACTTAAGACAAATGATCAAAGGGTTTCTTTTCTTCTGCATGAGGATGACCCAAATATTACTAAAGTTGTGGCTTCTTATCTGCTACTGATTCAGCATAAAATAAAAATTAAAAGATTTGTATAATTAGAGTAGGTTTATAAGGGTAATGATTGTTTTAAAATTAGTGTGGTTAGGCTTAATGAAGCCGTACCATGGGACAGGAGAAGAGAGGAGAGGATAACCGATCTGATTATTGAGCCGGATGAACTAGTGCTTTGATTAAGGCAGGTTTATATCAAATTGAGTTTGATTTGGATCCTTGGAAATTATGTTCAGATCAAGAATGCCATCGTTACAACACATTTACATTGTACATATTCTGAACCCACGCCAGTGGTAAGCACAGTACAGGTTGTACTTAGTCACTCAAAGACATGGTCATCCGCCCACTATTTAGAAAACTACCCATAGATAAAAATGATGTGACCAATCATCACCCTGTCTAACCTTCTCTTTCTTGGCAAAGTGATTGAGAGAGCAGTAGCTGACCAACTCCAGGTCTTCTTGCAGAGCTCTGATGCTCTGGACCCTTCTCAGTTTGAGTTCAGGCTGGGCTATGGGATGGAGACTGCAATGGTAGGTTCAGTTGATGTTCTCTATTCTGAATATAAACAAAGGCCATGATTCCTTGTTGCCCCTCCTGGATCTATCTGCATTCTGCAGCCTTTGATACCGTAGACCATACCATCCTGTTGAGGCATTTAGAGGCAAAAGTAGGTATCAGGGGATGTGCCTTGGAGTGGTTTAAATTGTTCCTCAGGGAATGGATTCAAAGGGTTGCTGTTGATGACCAGCTGTCTTCACTGTGGGAATTATCATGCGGGGTTCCACAGAGTGCAATCTTATTCCCCATGTTATTCAGCCTCTCTGTAAAGTCTTTAAGAGAAATCATTAGTAGCTGTGGAACTGGATGCCATCAATGTGCAGATGATACCCAGCTCTACATCTTGCTATTCAAATCCCCTCGTGATGCAGTACAGGTCCTGAATCGCTGCATGACACCTGTGGTCAAATTGCTGAAAGCAAACAAATTGAAACTGAACCCAGATAAGATAGAAGTGATATTAGTTGGAAAGGTGGAGAGATCTTGAAGGATTTTGTGCTTCTCATATTCAGTGCGGTTCAACCGACCCTTACTGATCCAGTAGAGAACCTAGGGATCATTCTGGATCCAGCACTGCTGTTAGAGAAGCAAGTAAATGCAGCTGCAAGTAAGACCTTCTCCTAACTCAGACCAGCCTAGAAGATGGCCCCTACCTTGACGCAGCAGATCTGGCCTCCTGGATTCACGCCAGAGCAACATCGAGACTTAATGACCGTAAATGTACTTTACATAGTCAATTTGAAGTTTCCAGCTGGTACAGAACGCTGCTGCTCGATTATTATCAGCACGGCCGGATCGACGGGGGGCAGGGGGGTAGTCTGCCCCCAGTGCCATAAAGAGGGGGCTCCTGGCACAGCTGCCAGCTACCGGGAGTGCGTGGGCGGCTGAGCAGAGGGCTGGGAGCCCAGCCACGCCATTCACCTGCCCCAAGGGCAGGGGGTGTGCAGCAAGCCTGCCGCCCCATCAGCGTGCCGCCCATGCAGCAAGCCGACTGCCCTGGCACGCCACAGAGCTGGTGGCAGCAGCATGGGTGGCTGTGAGGCCACCCACGCCATTTGCCTGCTCCACAGGACAGGGGGCAGGCGAATGGCACTGGCGGCCTCCCAGCCACCCGCACTGCTGCTGCCAACTCCACAGTGCGCTGGAGCAGCCGACATGCTGCGCGGGCGGCATGCTCCGCCCTGCGTGATGATGTCACAGAAGTGACATCATCACACAGTGACGGGAGCGCATGCACGGGGGGCCGGGCTTGGGTTGCCCTGGGTGCCGGCAACCCTAGATCCGACCCTGATTATCAGGAACTAGGCAGAGCATGAACACTGTTCCCATCCTGCAGTCACTCTATTGGCTGTCCGTCATTTCCTGGGCCCAGTTCAAGATTTTGTGTATCACATACAAAGCCCAGCATGGCCTCGGCCCATCCTATCTGCAGGACTGCCTTGCCCCCTATGCTCAGCTGCAGCAGCTTTGCTCATTTGAACAGGGTTTTCAGCAGATACCACTCTGCAAACAGACAAATCAACAGCTGCCTATTTGCGCTTTTCTCTGTGGTGGCCCCCGCTTTGTGAAACTGCTTGCCTGAGGAGGCTAGGGAAGTGCCCATTGTCTTAGCTTTACACAGACTATGAAAGATTAAATTATTCAGTAGGGCTTTTTACTCAGGTAATGGGACTGTACTGTAAGAAATAGCTCAGAGAGATGTTCTGGTAGAAGGACAGGGACTGTAGAATATACTCCTGTGTGCTATTTGTGCAGATAGGTTCCTATTGGGAGTTTCTGTGTCATTTAATATGTCATATCAGTTTACGAATGTTTTGTTTCTGCTATGTTTCATTTCTGTATAGGATTTATGCTTGTTTTCAGACTCCTGTGTAATCTCCCTTGAGTCTCCATGAGAATAGAAGACTGGGATCTGTTTAACTTGCATGTCTTCTGCGTAGCTTAATATGCTGCTGTGCACTCGTTCCTCTCTGTGCAAGACCCACAAACATGTTAAGCCAACCAGGTTTGGTTTGGGGCAGGATCACTCTTGCTTATGTAGAGAAATAGTACTCTTGTCTGGACCAAAACATCTCTAAGAAAATACTTGCCATGATGAGGCACAACATTTTGCAGTATTGCCACAGGGGTGCATTTTGTGGTACTGTGCTGATGTAGCAGTCAGAATGCTCAAGCATAAGCAAACTTTTTATTGGAATTACCAAGGGTTAGAATCACGCCATTATCTGTGGGATTGACCTTGCTTCCTTCATCATCCTACGTATTCCCCGAGTTTGGCCCTCTCCTTGCCCCCTTCTTGATGGGATTAGAGGAAGGACTGGAACAGATGTAAGCAACATATAATTCATGGTAACCATGGTTAGTGGTGGTGGAGTGCCTGCAAATCATAGCTGACTTATGGCAACTCCTAGTGGGGTTTTCATGGCAAGAGACTAGCAGAGGTACTTTGCGATTGCCTGCTTCTGCAACCCTGGTCTTCATTGGAGGTCTCCCATCCAGTTACAAATCAAGGCCAACCCTGCTTAGTTTCTGAGATCTGATGAGATCAGGCTCTCTTGGGCTCTCTAGGTCAGGGCAAAAATTGCAAGTAGGTACTAGAAAAGGTGGTGGCAGTGGTCTAGTTCACATGCAGGTGAGATCTCACATGGGCTGCATCCACACATCATTTACTAGCAGAGGGCAAAATATGGATTCTCGTTTGTTGCAGCCTATAGAAGAGGAACTTCCTAACTTCAGAAGCAGTTTGGGGAGGAAAGGATTTTTGGAAAGGAATGAACACTCCCCACACTGTGTATTCCAGATCCTCTTGGTTACTCGCAAGAGAGAATTAAGGGCATGGGGCAAGAGGGTAAATACATGAGAAGCCTCACTGAATAGACTTGAGCATGTTTCTGAGCAGACCTGGGCCGTTTCCACACTACTCACCTTCATCCAGAATGGGGCGCAACGTCGCAAAAAAAAATGCGGAACATAACATCTTCTCGCGTGAGTTTTGCGCAACGTCGAGCAAAACTCACGCGAGAAGACGCTATCTTCCACACTTTTTTCACGACATTGCGCCCCGTTCCAGATGAAGGTGAGTAGTGTGGAAACGGCCCTGCTAAGGATTATCCTGTAAAATTCTTCCTGAAAACTTGACACAAAAATACAGTAAGTTAAACATATCAAAAAGTGTCACCGAAAACACGAGTAAAAGGTCAAAGTGGAATAAAATCACAATTTTAAAATTTTGGGAGAAGACTAATCCATCGGCAAGGCATCACAATGACCTTCTTCTCTGTGCCTCTCCCCAGCACTGATGGCAGGGAATATTAAGTGGCCCCGGTGATGATGATCATAAAGCTCAGACAGGGTCACATGTGAAAGTACCCTTCACAGCCATCCTCAGCAGAATGACATTGAAATCCATTGAGAGCCAGTTTGGTGTAGTAGCTAAGTGCGTGGGACTCTAACCCGGAGAACCGGGTTTGAGTCCTCACTCCTCCACTTGAAGCCAGCTGGGTGACCTTGGGTCAGTCACAGCTTCTAGCTCTCTCAGCCCCACCCACCTCACAGGGTGTTTTGTTGTGTGGATAATAATAACATATTTTGTAAACCACTCTAAGTGGGTGTTAAGTCATCCTGACGGCATATAAATTAAATGTTGTTGTCTGTTGTTGTTGTTGTTGTTGTTGTTATTGAAGTCAATTAGTATCAAAGGCTGTAACTCTGCTTAGGATGGCATGGTGAGTTCCTTACATGGAATTAAATTCCACTGAAATCAGTGTCATGACTTTTGAAATAAGCATGAAGACACATGAAGCAAAACAATGGATGTCCATCATACAAAGTTCCTGGACAGATGATGCTATCAGGGGAAAGGAGGGGGAAGCACAAGAACAAAAGAGAGCCACTAAACTCAGAAAGCATATTCTTACCCTTGACGAATGACTTAAAAGGCATAAGCAAAACACCTCTTCTTGGACCAGTATAGACCTATGAAGTCTGAGCATAATGATGGTTTTACTTAGCCACAAATTGCTTTGTCTCCTTTTTCAGTTGGACTTATGTCTAGTTATAATGAGGCCATTGCTTTGCTTTGTGCAGGTGACCGTGTTGCAGAGAAGGAACAATGCTCAGGCTTTTCCCAGAGTGTTTTTCTGCATTTGTTGGTACTGAAATAGCAGAACCTAAATCTAAAATAAGCAGACTAAATTTAATTGGGTCATTACAAAAATTCATTCCAATTAAAATTTCCTACTGCGTTGTTGCTATGCAAGTTACAAATTGCCATGATCAGTGAGATCTTCTTAATTGTATATTTAATATGATTTAATATGTTTAATTTATGTTTTGGAGAATGCACAATGTATCTGTCCTAATGATAATATGTGTTTTAAGAACCACTTTATTCTTTAAAATGTGTTTGCTACAATATTACAAAAATATTTCATCACCATTCTTTTCTGTATTCGGAATGGAGATAACTGCCCAGAGTCTTAGTAAAATAAAAGAAGTAAATGAATGCACAGCACAATCCTAAGTCCCATCTCTGAAGGACTTCAGATGGCAACTAAGCTCTCTGCCAATGTACGTTGAAGATAGTGTATCTTGCTAGCACCCATGCTTTGAGTTTGCCACATGGGCACTCATCCCTAGTAGTGAGCTATTAAGGAATTGACAGGGTAAGTTTCTATGAATATGCAGTTGTGTATTCTCTTCTTGCTGAGCTTCGGTCTTCCTGCTCCTTGCCTGGCAAAAGTCTGGTACTCCTGAGGCCCTCCCCCAGTCCTGAACATCTGTGCAGGAGGGGTGTACAGCATTTTAATAACAACAACAACAACAACAACAACAACAACAACAACAACAACAACATTTGATTTATCTACCGCCCTTCAGAACAACCCCACTCAAAGTGGTTTACAAAGTGTGTTGTTATTATCCTCACGACAATCACCCTGTGAGGTGTGTGGGGCCGAGAGAGCTCCAGGAAGCTGTGATTGACCCAAGGTCACCCAGCTGGCTACAAGTGGAGGAGTGGGGAATCAAACTTGGTTCTCCAGATTAGAGTCCCACCGCTGCCAAAACATGTGGCTGGAGTGGCCATATTTCATTCCCTGTTTGTGCACCTCGTAAAAAGAAACATGGTTGTAGGAGGGGGATTGAACCTACATATGTGGAACTCCATCCCTCTGTTTATAATGAAGGGTGTTGCATCCGTTCCCTCATATTCTGCTTGTTGGCGACAGCAGGCTACTATTAGAAGAGCATGGTTTTGTCAGCATGTGCCATTGGCTGCTTTCATCTCTGTTGGAGCAAGGGCACTTGTCAGTATGCCATACCATGATTGGTGGGTTGTGGTGAGGTTGCTGTATATAACGGGTAAGAGGTCATTTGTTTAGTTTTCTCTCCTATACTGAGAAGAGTGCCTCAGGGGGATCAGACTTTGGGCAGGCAAGGGGCAGGAAGACCCATTTCTCTCCTATATCAACACAAGATCAGGGGTCATTTAGTAGAAAAAGAGCTGGAGGAACTCATTAGCATAACTCATTAGCATATGCATTGCCCCTTGACATCACCAGAAGTGTGTCATTAGCATAGCTGATTTGCATATGCCACCCCCTGACATCACCTATCCTGGCTGTTTTGGACCCAATCCTGGCCATTCAGGGCTGAAATTGGGGCCAAAATGGCAAAAAGGGGCTGAAATGGGGCCCAAAATGGACTCAGGATCGGGCCGCTGCTGAGTGGGAGAGTAATCCACCACCCATCAGAGGCCCAATCTGGGCCGTTTTGGCCCCAATCCAGGCTGAAATGGGCCCAAAATGGCCGAGAGTCAGGTGAGTGGGGCCACCTGATATGCGACCTCTTTGGGGAACTGCCGGAACTGCATTCCTGCGTGTTCCCCCTCGAAATGAGCCCTGCACAAGATAATGGCAATATGTTGGTGTCAAAATCTTAGGACCGGGCTACTCATTTCTTAGATTTGGAATTCATATTATTATGGAGATTTGACTCGATATTTAAAATAAATCTGGTATTTTATCTCACTCACCCATCCCATTCGTATAACTCACTTGCTTCCCTCCCCTTATCTCTCCTGTCTGATTTTTTTTCTCATTTCCCATAGACTCCCTAACTGGACTACAAGGTATGTAACCAAGAGGTTCATATAAGTAAGAAAAATTAATAATGTTAAATTGGATAACTGTACATAAAAATTAGAATTGAGTCAATATGTCGAGCATTGCCTGAGTGTATATAGGGACAAAACTGACACCTTGGCTTGCTGTAGGAACTGATTCCTGGGTTTGTGTCTCTGGACTCTGGAGCTTATCATTGCTGGTAAGAAGCTGTTTCAGGTTACAGAGTTGTCCATAAGCAGGGAAACACAGGAGAGAAGTTGGTGGGTCAAAGTTGAGGAAAAATTGTTCTAAGTCCACTATGGATATGACTGCATACTGTGAGGCCATGCAAGTGCCACTAGCTGTGCCATTAAACTGAAGGTAAAAACTGCTGTCAAATATGAACTAACACAGCATATATGAACTAACTGACAAAGTGACCAAGCTTGGTAGAAAGGCATACTACGGTATTATCAAGGATAATATTGCTGATGGATTGTAGTTTGCAGTGCTTTTCTTCTTTAAAAAGAGGTGCTGACTGATACTAATTATTTTCACCTCTCTCAGCCCAAATCCTGAATGCCAAAAAGGTGCCAGTATTCTGGGCATGTACCCCCTGAAAAAGTTCCTGGTCAGTCTTTGGGAGGTCGGTTGTTGGTATATAAAGCCTCAACATCCGTAGTGGACAAGATAATATTCACTGGCAGACTGCTGATGAATTAGAGTTCCTTTAGGAAGTCAATAGTATCTCGCATTTAATTTGGAGTGTTGTCAGAATATAGCTGTCGATATAGCTTGACATCTCTATACTGATTTCACTGATGGGCATACAAACACGTAGCCCTATACAGAATAAAGTAATAGAGCTTACATAACCTTAGCTAAATGTTTATAATTCATGTTTACAGTGATTTGAGGTCATCTTAAAATTCTTAAAAGCTAACTTTTTCCAAAAATATTATTTAATTCTGGGGTGGAAGGAATTTTTAAGCACAAAACTAGCTGTGCTAGATTGGTAAAATTCCATTGAGACTGGTGCTGGGCCGTTTCCACACGGCTCCCCGCTGCTTGTAACAACCCGGAATATTGCGAAAAAACCGCAGAAGATCGCGTTTTCTCACGCGAGATTTGCGTGACGTCACAACGTCATGTGACGTCGTGCAAATCTCGCATGAGAAAACATGATCTTCCGCGTTTTTTTCGCAATATTCCTGGTTGTTACGAGCAGCGGGGAGCCATGTGGAAACGGCCCTGTTTTCCAAGAATGGCCAACCAAACACCCCTCTGGCGTTCACACAGGGTGGTGTTCAAGATAGACTTACCTGTTGCTTGACTCCAACATCTGCACTGCTTTTATTGACACTGGAGTGGCTGTAGCATTGTGGCCAACAGCATAACCTGTGATCTGGATGGGCCCTGGTTCAAATCTCATCTCTGCAACAAGCTTTCCATTAACTGGCTTTAAGCAAGCCACACTCTCTATTTTTTCACCTACAATGTGGGGATAGCCTGATCTCATCAGTTCTTGGAAGCTAAGCAAGGTCAGCTCTGGTAGTAAAAAAAAGGTAAAGGTAGTCCCCTGTGTAAGCATCGAATCATTACTGACCCATGGGGGGGAACATCGCATCACGACATTTTCTTAGCATACTTTTGTTACGGGGTGGTTTGCCATTGCCTTCCCCAGTCATCTACACTTTACCCCCAGGAAACTGGGTACTAATTTTACCGACCTCAGAAGGATGGAAGGCTGAGTCAGCCTTGAGCCAGCCACCTGAACCAGGCTTCCACCAGGATCGAATTCAGGTTGTGAGCAGAGCTTGGGCTGCAGTACTGCAGTTTACCACTCTGCGTCATAGGTCTCCAGCTCTGGTAGTATTTGTTGGAATAAATCACTGAAGCCTAATTTGAATGGAAAGAGTAAGGAGTGCTTGCAGAGAGAAAGGGGGCTTGATACGTTGTATAGTGTCTGTTTATCTGTTGCTGTTGAACTGGCCTCTTCCTGCTGTGAATGAACATTCCTTTCTGTGTCAGTTAAAATGTGGTTGCTGTAACTGCTTCTCTCTTGTGTACACGCCATGAATAAGTTTCTCTCATAGTTTGTTGTTTGCTTTACTGTATATAGTTATTAAATGAAGTTCAATATTATCTACTCAAATGATTTTACTTCTTACTGGATTCAACTGCTGATTCTGCTATATATATAAGAAGAAGGTGGAATATCCTGCACCTGGTGAGTGAAGGGATATTGCCCCATAATGAGGACTGTCTGGGATATTTAAATATATCTCCCTCACAGTACTTGGATGGAAGTCCAGGGTCACTATGCAGAGGCAGCTCTTGACAAATTGCCTTTGCTCTTCACTTGCCTCAAATTCCCATGAGGGGTTGCCATACATTGGCTGTGACTTGACAGCGCTTTACACATGCCGTGGTTTAAATACATACAATAAATAAGGTGTGCAAAGAACTTTTAACATTGAAAGTATTAAGTACCATCTACCATTCTTCCCCCTTGTATTTATGCTTTGGTTTTTCACAGACTTCCCCTTAGCATTAACATGTTCTGAAATGCATAACTGATTGCTACCTAAACCTATATTTTTATCACTGATTTATAGATGAATAATAACCTTTGTTTGCCTCTTGCAATTAGATTTATTTGGTACTGCTTCAAAGAAGGGGGGGCTAGGAATGTTGCCCATAAAATACAACATAATTTTATTGGTGGTTAACCAGCTTTTAAAGTATCCATGATTCAATCAAGATACGAACAACTAATAGGCATTTAAAAGCTGTAGTCTAATGAAATTATTTGAAAGCACAGAATAAACTTCTGCAAAGTGTATCTTAAAGTGCACATTATTTTCCTATGCTAGCAAATACATTATGTTCCTGGCAGCTACTCATTCTTTTCTCGACTAGTCTAGCCTCTGTGATGATGCATTATATATTGGGTTTCTGTTGTATTGTGCATTCATATAGTTTATCATTCAACTGGTACAGCCTACTTCCAAAAGATCAAAAATGCTTTTCAAACCCAAGTCCATATGTATCGATGCATTATGTACCTGATTTTGTTTAGCATGGATTAAAGAATATTGAGGCCCCTTAGGACTGCACTGACAAGTCTCAAGAAAGAGGGAGAATCTCCATACCCTACTCTGCTGGCCTCTGCTTCCCCCATCTTGTTCGGTCTCTTCTTTTCTTTCCCCCTTTCCCCTGCTCTGGTTATTTTTCCTCCTCCTCTCTTCCTGCAGTGCACCTGCTGTTTTCCTCACTCTCTTGCTGATCCGCCAGTCTTAATGTGTGCCTGGTATTACATCCAGTCATTCGTCTCTCTCTCTTTCTCTCTTCTTCAGCTCTACTCCCCCACCCCACTCCGGAGGTGTGATTTGAAGTCCCCAAGAGAAAGTCCTTGTAGCTACAGAATCACTAGTTAGAATCCAGTCTAGTGTTTTAAAATCAAATATAATATACCTGAATGTATTCAAAATTAAGATATATTGCATATTATGCTAATCAGAGATATATGGAAAAAATAGAACCATTATTTTTATCACATTTTCCAAGCATGTACCTATAGGGGAAAGAAAAAAATTGAGATAATGACAAGTTTTGGAATAGCAAGGTTTGAAAAACAGAAATTCCATCACGTTTCTTAGAGGTTAAGTTGCATTTTAGAACTGTTGCTTAGATTCAAAGCTGTTGCAGCACAAAATGCTTTTTTTTTGGTTTTACAAAATTGACCAAGTTATTAACAACTCTTGCGCACTAATGAAATTCAGCTAGCTTGTTATTATAAAGCCACCAGTGTACACAGGACACCATGTCACTTTTCCAAGCTCCAATATTTTTTTTAAAAAAACAAATTGTGGTAGTATCTGTTTCAGTCACCCAAAGGAGTGCACTAGAAAGTGGTAGATATCAGATAAATAGTGGTGGTATTATTATTATTATTTATTCATTTATAGTCTGCCTTTCTCACTGAGATCCAAGGTAGATTACACAGTGCAAGTGAGATACAATATAATCAATAGCTAGGACATTCACTGGGCAAGTACCATAATGAACCTCGGTTTGGATATTCATTGGACAGATACAATAGGGTATGGTAGCAGGACATTTGAAAACAAGCATCACATCAAGCATAGAGATTAAATTTTCTGAAACAGTGCATAATTAGAGCATGATTCGAGTCCAATAGCACCTTAAAGACCAACTAAATTTCCAGAGTATGATCTTTTGAGTGTCAGAACTTGCTTTGTCAGAGGAGCTCTGACTCTCAAAAGCTCATGCCCTGCCTCTTTCCTGTCTTTCACTAGGATAACCACCTGATATACAGAAGACCCTCCCACATAATGATGGCTGTTGTGCATGAAAATCTCTGTGGTCTTACAAACAGTGCAACCCTATGCAGAATTATACCATTGGGCTTACAATGGGCTTAGATGGGTGTAACTCTGCATAAGATTGCAAAGTAAAAAGGTTTTCCCTTTGAGCAGTCATAACAATGGAGTTCTCACATTTTCCAGTCCACAACTTCCTCCAGTTTTGCATCTCTTCTTATATTGTCACAATATCATATTATTTCCATCCGTACACCATCATATAGCAAACCTATTTTTCACAAAGTCTGGGAATGATTGCTTCACACACACATTTTTCAGGTAGCCACCACATTTATCAACTGACTTGCATGGGACCGGGATGCTATTCAAATTCTGTGATTTCACCTGCAGCCACAGCTTTATATGAGACCAATGTAAAAAAATCTGCTGTGAAACACACATTGGCTGCTCCAGTTTGGTGTCCAATTAAGACTGGGGGATTGAGCAGCAGCCGCATGATGTTGTATTCTAATTGTCCACTTTTTGTTTCCCTGCAACCCCCCTCCCCCACTTTACTACAATCTTTCCCAGACCTGGTTTGGTATGATCTTTTCTGGACTATCGCAATCAAAGCAAGTATGTATACTTGTGAATGAGAATGTGTACTATTGCAGGCCCTGTCTAGATTTTTATTGCATCCCCTGCAGCTACCACTTCTATTCCCCTGCAGTTATCAATCTATGATAGATAGATAGATAGATAGATAGATAGATAGATAGATAGATAGATAGATAGATAGATAGATAGATAGATAGATAGATAGATAGATAGATAGATAGATAGATAGATAGATAGATAGATAGATAGATCAAAACCAGCAATGGATGTATCCAGGGCTCATTTGGAGGGGGAACGCACCAGAATGCCATTCCAGCAGTTCCTCCAACAGTCAGGTGATTGGGGCTGAAACAGCCAGGATTGGGGCTAAAGAATGCCCGGATTGGGTTGGTGCCGGGTGGGGGAATGGCCATTTTGAGCCATTTTGGGCCCATTTTGGCCTGAATTGGGGCCAAAATGCCCATGATCGGGCCACTGCCAGGTGAGGGAACACTCCACTGTCTGGCAGCAGGTGAATCCTGGCCATTTTGGCCCAATCAAGGGGCGTGGCATATGCTAATTATTTATGCTGAGTTCCTGCAGCTCTTTTTCTATGAAATGACCCCTGGATGTATCACTATAGTATTGTAACAATCTACTAGCTTCTCTAAATTCCCAACTTTCATTTAAAATAAAAAATCCCAAGTCTCTAGTGCTTTTTGTTGCAGGGATATGCCTTTCCCATTATGTATCTAAAATGAAAAAGGCTATTCATTTGCTTTAAAAATGAAAGTCGGGAATTCAGAGAACCTAGCTGATAAGATAATTATAATATACTATCAAATAGTATATTATATAGTATTATATACTAATATATAATACTACAGGAAGATGTCAGTTGCTGTTTTTTTTAAAAAACCTGTTTATAGTCCTTTAGTGGCATGGGGAGGAATGGCAGCCACTGGGAGTAGAGACAAAGAAATTGGGGGAAACTGCTCAGTGTTTTTCAATATTTTTATAAATGACATGGATGAGGGTGTGAAGGGATTCTTCATTAAATTTGCAGATGATACCAAACTAGGAGCGGCAGCAAACACCCTTGAAGACAGGGATAGAATTCAATGAGATCTGTACACATTGGAAAAGTTAGCAGATTTGAATAAGATGCAATTTAACAGAGATAAGCGCAGAGTTCTCCTCCTGGGTAACAAAAATTCAAAGCATGCATACTGTGTGAGGGATACACTTCTGGACTTCAGTGCTTGTGAACAAGATCTGGATAAAGGTGGATGGGAAACTAAATATGAGCAGTCAGTGTGATGCAGCAGCAAAAAAGGAGCATTTAGTCTTGGAGTGTATTAACAAAGGCTTACCATTTAAATCACAAGATGTCATTGTCCCACCCACTGTATACCATGTTGGTCAGGCTCTACCTGGAGTATTGTGTGCAATTTTGGAGGCCTCACTTAAAAAAGGATGTGGACAAACTGGAACAGGTGCAGAGGAGAACAACCAGGATGATCAGGGGTCTGGAGACTTAGAGCCAAACTACACATTATGATTTACATGCAAACGGCAGACAAATGTACTTAAATGTGCTTTGCCTGCCCACTAAAAAAGCCATGATCACATTGTGCTTGATCCCATGCTTGATCGTATGTTATGCTGGCACTACCACCACTCATCCAGGAGTAGGGATAAGGGACATGGGAAATGCTGGCTTTGGTACCACCCCCACTCTGCAAGGCCCGATTTAAGAAATAGGTCATTGACTGCCCTCGATTCTGAGGAGTTCTTTTTAGTGCAGGAGGGACGTAGGAAGTGGGTTGTGCACGTCGAGGGTGGTCGCCCAGCTCACCAGCTGCATTGCTCAACTTCTGTCATTTGCTTGAATGCAATGGAAATTCCCTGTCCTTTTTTGTGCTCCCCATGACCCCCTCCAGTCCAATCCAGTACTGAAAATAAAGTAAATTGAACCACGTTACCATTAAACCCCACCAGTCGAACGCTGTCTGTGATCCACTAACGGAAAGGACACCGCAACTCACGTGACCAAGCAACAGTTCCTGGCCAATAGATGGACTTGAAGAATAATACTGACAGCTCTCCTATCCCCAAACACACAGCGAGGTGATAAGAGACAAGAGCACCATCTACCTGTACTGAGGAAAGAAGCGGAGAGGAGAAAGCAGAAGCTAGACAAATTTGCCACTCTGCAAATGGGACTTGATGGTAATCACCGCAGACACTCGCAAATGCAACCACACGTTTGGCGCAAAGATTTCCCAACATGTGCCGGTACCAGAACACGGTACCTGCACATGTTGGACAGCTCGGGCAAAAATGGATATGGGCAGGTATGAGTAGACTCAATTTAATACACTTGAATTACTCATGTAATTTGTCTCTTGTAGCTTAGCTCTAAAGGAAAGACTGAGGGGCTTGAGCATGTTCAGTTTGGAGAAGAGGATACTGAGGGGAGACATGATTGCTCTCTTTAAATATTGAAAAGGCGGTCATTTAGGGGAGGGGAGGGAGCTGTTCCTGTTGGCAACAGAGGACAGGACTTGAAACAATGAGTTTAAACTACAGAAGGGAAGGTGCCCCCTGGACATTAGAAAAAATTTCTTCACATTAAGAGTAATTTAGCAGTGGAATCATCTGCCTAGGGATGTGGTGGGTTCTCCCTTGTTCGTAGTCTTCAAGGAACGGCTGGACGAATACTTGTTGAGGATGCTTTAGGCTGTTCCTACGTAGGTCAGGGGGTTAGACTGGATGGTCTGTAAGCCCCTTTCCAGCTCTATGATTCTAACCCAAAATTACTTTATTTGCCTATTTATTCAGCCATTGTTCCATTCCCAAGCAGCAAGAGGAACTGAGAGAGGGAGCCAACTGGATAGTGGGCAAGCTCAAAGTGCCTCTAATAGGCTACAAGGAACTACGAAACAACCAGACCTTTTCCAAAGTGAGGTTTAGAATATATTGAGGGAAATGTAGGGGTACAGGAATTAAAAAGTTACTCAGGCATAACAGTGCAATTGTTGTGTACAGCAGGAGAGTAACATGAAGGGAGAGAACATAAGAGGAAAACCAAGCCTCTGGCTGAGAGGGAAGTCTGCACCTGGGAATGGCCATGAGGAGAGAGAGAGAGAGAGAGAGAGAGAGAGAGAGAGATTTTAAGAAGAGAAAAAACGTGTTTTCAGAGGAAAGGAGTGAACAGAAAAGGGATGTATTGTTGAAGACTTTCACGGCCAGAGAACGATGGTTGTTGTGGGTTTTCCAGGCTGTATTGCCGTGGTCTTGGCATTGTAGTTCCTGACGTTTCGCCAGCAGCTGTGGCTGGCATCTTCAGAGGTGTAGCACCAGAAGACAGAGATCTCTCAGTGTCACAGTGTGGAAAAGATGTTGGCAGGTCATTTGTATCTACTCAGGAGGGGTGGGGTTGAGCTGAGTCATCCTGTAAGAGTTTCCCAGGGTGTGGAATGCTAATGGCGGGAGGCTTCACTGTATCCTGAGGAGGTTCTTTTGCATATGGATTGGTGCTTGATGTGCTAATCTTCTCTGCAGGGCTATTGTCGAGTATAGAGTGTTTTGTTAGCCTGGTGTTTTTCAGAACTGGAAACCATGCTCTGTTCATTCTTAAGGTTTCTTCTTTCCTGTTGAAGTGTTGCTTATGCTTGTGAATTTCAATGGCTTCCCTGTGCAGTCTGACAAAGTAGTTGGAAGTATTTTGGTAGTATCCAGTATTTTGGTGTCCTGGAATAAGATACTGTGCCCTGTTTGAGTTAGGCTATGTTCAGCCACTGCTGATTTTTCAGGTTGTCCAAGTCTGCAGTGTCTTTCATGTTCTTTTATTCTTGTCTGGATGCTACGCTTTGTGGTCCCGACTCCCGATGTAAACTTGTCCACAGCTGCAGGGTACACGGTATACTCCTGCAGAGTATACCATATACTCTGGGGTTTACCTATCCTCAGTCTGCTGAGTTGTGTAGAGTACATTGTCTGCTTTGATGGCCCAGAGACTGAGAGTGGAACTATTTGAGATGCACGGATGTGTGTTGGATCCTGCAAGGTTCTCTGGGAAGTGTAGTTTTTTGGGAGGTTTTAACCTAGCCACTCAATATGATTTTCAGCTGGGGAGAACCGCAACCAGAGGGACTCTCTCTTTTTCAAAAATCCCCCAAGAGCTCAGGATGGGGGTGGGGAGTGGGAAACAGAGTAACAGGAGGCAGGAAAAAAGCTGAGGTGTTTTGTGAGCAAGAGAGAAACGAAGGCCATCCCATTGTTCTTCACCGAGTCAGGTGGATTTTCTTACAAAGAACAGCTGCTCGACTGGAGAGATTCTTTTTTCCAAAAATCCACTTGGCTTGGTTTTCCTTCAGGAGCTTAGCGATCGGGGGCGGGGGTGGTGGAGAGAATGTAACAGGAGGCAGGAAAAAAGCCGAAAGAGAGTGAAAAATCAGCACTGTGATTCCCCTCTGGGAGAACAATGGGAGGGACTGGGTTTCTCTCTTGTGCACGCAAAACACCTCGGCTTTTTTCCTGCCTCCTGTTACACTGTTCCCCACCCCCACCCCCATCCTGAGCTCCCAGAGGATTTTGAAAGTGACAAAGAATGAGAGAGAGAGTCCCTCTGGATGTGATTCTTCCCAGCTGAGAATCACATCAAGCAGCTGGGTTTTTTTTAAAAGTGAAACTAAAGAGAACCCTCACGGGAAGAGACAACAATTACAAATTAATAAATAACTCTATTATAAGTGCCCAAAGGGCCATATGTATTTCTTATATAAATAAACCAATCAGTAAGATGACCAATTACAATTTATACAATGATTCTTCCTTAAACTTGAAAAATACAAAGTTCCAAACAAAGTAGCATTCATGCACAGCTATGTCCACACATGGTAAGGGAATCCACGGCTGCACACCCAATCTGGGGCCGTCTGAAAAGCTCAGATTTCGTACAGAATCTTCCTCAGGGGCATGGCCAAACACTGTGTGGTAGACCCTTAAACGCTGTAACAATTATTCACTCCCGGACCTGAGCAGCTGTATCTTCTTTAGCAGGGCAGCTGTATCTTCTAAAGCCGCCCTGCTAAAGAAGATACAGCTGCTTAGGTCCGGGAGTGAATAATTGTTACAGTGTTTAAGGGTCTACCACACAGTGTTTGGCCATGCCCCTGAGGAAGATTCTGTATGAAATCTGAGCTTTTCAGCCGGCCTCAGATTGGGTGTGCAGCCGTGGATTCCCTTACCATGTGTGGACATAGCTGTGCATGAATGCTACTTTATTTAAAGAAGATACAGGACACATTTTGTTTGGACCTTTGT
Source organism: Eublepharis macularius (assembly GCF_028583425.1). Classification (NCBI taxonomy): domain Eukaryota; kingdom Metazoa; phylum Chordata; class Lepidosauria; order Squamata; family Eublepharidae; genus Eublepharis; species Eublepharis macularius. The sequence goes on from NC_072795.1 coordinate 102,264,284, forward strand.
ATTTTTCAAGTTTAAGGAAGAATCATTGTATAAATTGTAACTGGTCATCTTACTGATTGGTTTATTTATATAAGAAATACATATGGCCCTTTGAGCACTTATAATAGAGTTGTTTATTAATTTGTAATTGTTGCCTCTTCCCGAGAGGGTTCTCTTTAGTTTCACCGTTACAGTACGGGAAGTGCCATTGTTTTGTTGCTCTCGGGTTTTTTTTAAAGACTACTCCTCCCAGGTAGTAGTCTGGGAGGTCCTCCCAGGCAGGACCTCAGATAGGACCTCAGTAGTAGTAGTAGTAGTAGTAGTAGTAGTAACTGCACTTAAATATCTGCACTTATAATAATAACTGCACTTACAACTACACTTAATGATAATAATAATAGCACTTATATACCACTCTTCTAGACAGATTAGTGCCTCCCCCAGAGCGGTGAACAAGTTAGTGTTATTATTATCCCCTGGGGCTGAGAGGAATGACTTACCCAAGGCCTCCTACTGAGCTCATGGCAGTAGTGGGATTTGAAGTTTGAACCAGCAGAGTGCTAATTCACAGCCAAACCGCTTAACCAGAGCGCTACAGCAGAGTAAGCTTGTGAGACCTGACGTGTGAAGATCACGTGTTTGGCATCTCGTATAGTTTGACTGTAAGAGAGGAGGACCTCATAAAGGGCTTCTGAAGGTCCCAAGGAAAAGGTTGGCTGGTTCCAGAGAAGAAGAGTGCATAGCCCCAGAGCCAGCAGAGGGAATTAGGCTGCCTGCCTTTGGCTAGCTGAACATCAATTGTTATAGGAGCCTGCACAAAATAATATGAAAGAAATAATTGTAATGTCCTGGAATTTAAAGTGAGCCCTGGGTGCGAATATGTGCATTTCCTGAATTTGAATGAGCTAGGAAGGAGGTTTCCTAGAAAGGTAACAAAAAGGCTAGCAAGATGCAAAAGGGGCTGGCAGGGTAGGGCTTTTCCTAGGCCTATAACAGGTTGATAGGAGGCATTTAGAGAGGGTCAGTACAAGTAAGCCCAACTGGGTGCTTGATAGTAATCAGATTTTGTGCTCAGAAAGACTTGTCCTTGCAATGAGATTACATTGATAGGTCTAGGTGGGTGCAAGCCCCTGTGGCAATGGGCAGGCATGCAGATGTTCCCTCAGTGAATCAGTCTCCCGCCCAAAGTTATGGCCATTCATTAGTATAGCCTGAGGAGGGCCTTGGCTTTAGCATTGCTATCTCCTAAAATGGCTGATAAAATGAATTTAGCCAAGATGGGGTCAGAGCAGACAGCACACATCTGGGAAAGGGGTCCCTGGTAACAACTTGACCATTGGTTTAGAAATTGGAGTAGTGAACTAGCATCTGGGAGAATCAGATATGAATCCTCACTCTACCATGGAAGCTTGGACCAGCCTAGCCTACCTTCTAGGGTTGTTGTTGGGAAAAAATGGAGGAGAGAAGAATTATGTAAGCCATAGAAACATGAGGTATAAATAAAGTAAGTAAATAAAAAGAACAAATACACAGACCCATTGGTGAAGAAGTCAGGGGATTTCCTAAAATGCAGTCCTAAAATACATGGTAGTCTAATGAAATATTGATGCAATCCATGGCCATTTCCACACTACTCACCTTCATCCGGAACACTGCGGAACGTCACGAAAAAAACGCAGAAGACAGCATCTTCTCATGCGAGTTTTGCATGATGTCGTGCAAAACTCACGCAAGAAGATGCTATCTTCTGTGTTTTTTTTGTGACGTTCCGCAGCATTCTGGATGAAGGTGAGTAGTGTGGAAACAGCCCTTAATGAATAGTCAAATAAAAAATAAGTAAAAATATTATTAGAAAATACTACCCTGACTGAAAAGTTTCAGAAAACACATCATCCAATCTGGGAAACTGACAAGTAAGGTTGGCTGCAGTTATTCATTAGAAAGCTGTGATTATTCTCTAGAAGGGAGGCTGTATGTTAAAACACACAAGAAAAACCCCATGTGTGTGATAGCAGTGCATGCTGTGTGTACAAATGAAGAGCACATGCATCCCAGTATTGGCCCATCAGCTCTAAAAACCTCCAGTCATCCCTGTACAGATCTAAACTTTTCTAGGGAACACCCTTGAAACAGCTTTTGTCTGAGTGTCTCCAGAATGGCTTGAATAACATTTAAGTGATTCAGCCATATGTGTATTTGGGGTGTCTCCTTTCATGGCACACTTTTGGGTGTAAACTGTTTACACACAGCAAACCACAAGATGTTGTGTCCTTATTTCAGACAGAAGAGACGTTTGTTCTGCCCATCCAACTGGGCTGTCTTTGTCCCACAATGGGAACACTTTTTGAAGAGGGCCTTCTACATCATGGAACTGAAAGCCCTGATTTACATTCAACATGATGAATTCGAGAAGTAGAGAAAGAAGATGTCCGTCTTCAGTGGTGGCAAAGAATAATTACGAGAGGGAACCACTTGCCCCAACTTTTATAGCTATGTGTGTAGGTGAGCATCTCATGCCTCTTGGAGCTTCAAATCCTCTGTGGCTGGTCTGCGCATGCGCAAATCCCATGTGGTGTTACCAGAACTGCTCTTAATAATGGGGGAAATTAGCTTTAGCAGTCTGTAACTAAAATTAGAGCGGATCTAACCTATGTTTACGGAGGTCCAGATTCCAGACACTCTAGTGACAAAGAGGCAGACTACAAATAGGTTCCAAACACGTGTATTTACTAATAGTGTGGCGTAAGCCTGAACTTGCACATACACACAAGAAAGCATACAAGGACTAGGAAATATAGAGCAAGAAATATAGAGACGTTCGCATTAGCAGGTTCCCAACGATGGTAAGGGAAATACTCACTTATCCTGAAGCGGAGCAGAGACACAACAGCGAGGTGGTCCAATGCCAGCAGTGGAACCACAGAGGGACAGCAAGGAAGTCTGGATAGGGGTGGCACGCGCGCCATGCGGTCTGGGAGACCGGCTTAAATACCCCAAAACGTACCCTGGTGCTGGTGCTGTACTTGGTGGTTCTCACAGATTAAAACAAAGGTTCTAATGGGGTACTGAATGGCTTGGATGGGCCACTTTGGTAATCTGATTGTGATAAGTGACACCTCAGGAAGAAGGGACAAAGGAGGGAGGGGGAAATCCGAGTGGGCTGAATGGATGTTCCAGTGGACAGGGCTTGTCCTGATGTCATCAGCTCTGGAATGCGGAGGTTTCTTTGAGATGCATTCTCTAAGTGCTTGGGATGGTCGGCACTTAGTTCCTTCTCCAGGGCGGCTCCTAAGATATGCAGAGCGGGGCGAGGTACTCTCGCTGCGGACGTGGTGTGCCCACTTCACCGAAATGGCTTCTCAAAGCAGTCTTCTTCCCTGGGTCTTCTGGCTGCCTGAGAACATGGATGCCGGCTGGGCATAGCTGGGGCTGGATAGCAGGCTGCCCGGTAGCGAAGGCGAGCTCGGGGACCGGCCCGCGGGAGTCTCCAGGCGGGAGCTGACCAGGGAGCGCCTAGCCAGGCTCGCTGGAGGTTTCCCCGGCAGGCGCCCGGCTGCTAGCAGTGGCTTGGGCCCATATGAGGCAGGCTTCCATGGAGGCAGGGGGAACAGCACATAAAACACCGTCCAAAGCAGGGAACAGGCACGGTCCGTGGCAGATGGCAATGCAGGCACGGGGCACACTTGTAATAAAGTCCAAACACACACTGGGAAGTCCAGATATAGGTCTGGGCAGGGCTGCCCAGAAAGAGAGTCCTTTGTGCAGTTAACCAAACATGGAGTCAGGGAACTACACAAGTCTATTGTAGCAGCAAGGTAATCAACAAGCAGGCAGGAAACTGACACGTGTACCAGAACACGCACGTGCAGGGCAGTCTTTGGTGCAGCAGTAAAACAGCAACGCAGGAAACTTTAACACAGTTCATGGCAGGCCTTAAAGCAGGAGAGGGGGCCTACTTGGCAACAGTGGCTGGCAGCCACCAGAGGCAGCTGAGTGTGCCAGCGGCAGCCAGAGGGAACCAAGCGGACTATGCTCCAGCCCTCAGTCCTAGGGAGGCAGTGGAGTGTGTGCGGCATTTGCTCAGTCCCTGAGCAGGAGCTGGTAGCTGGGGCAGGAGGAGGAGGGAGTGCTGGCCACCACTGCCACATGGTGAGGTGGGCATGTAGGGGGTTGGCTGCTGGCTTCCTGAGCTGCCCTCCTCAAGATGGTCCTTGACTTCAATAGCACCAGTAGAGCAGTGGGAGGGATTCTCTCCCTCTTCTCCCTGGCAGAGAATCGCATTGAGTGGCTGTTCTTTATGACTTCACTTACCATGGAAACTTGAGGGAAATCAACACACGAAGAACACATGTTGTGTATCCCATGTAGTTTCCCTCCATATCTTTGCATTCCAGCTATTGGGGGGGAGGCAATAACAGGAGGAGGCTTTGCTCTCTGTGCCCTGCTTGTGGACCTTTCAGGGTACCTGGTTGGCCACTAGGGAAAACAGGATACTGAACAGAAACAGTTGGTCTGACCTAATAGGACTCTTCTGTTCTTGAGAATGCATCACATTGCCGCGCAACAGAAAAGAGCAAGAGCCCAGTAGCACCTATAAGACTAACAAAATTTGTGTAGAGTATGAGCTTTTGTGAGTCACAACTCACTTCTTCAGATACCAATTGATTGGTATCTTGATTGCTGTGCAAGAATAGAGCAAGGAAGTCCCTGGTTTAAACCCCCTAGAGGCAAACAGATGCTCTTTATCACAGCACTCTACCTACGGCCTGAAACATCAGGGAGGGTGGCAGGGCTCAATCCCACTCTGAAATTCCCTGGGCAGTACAGCACCCCCTTGGGCTACTGGCCAGGCAGAACAAGATGGATACAGTGGCTTATTTTAGACAGTCTCCTCCTCCTCCTTCTTGACTTAGGCAATCTGTGGGCACACTGGCTGGGACCCTGCAATAAATTCATGGTAACAGAAGGGGAGGGACATTTGATGACTTTCCCCTTCCACTGCAGACCCAAAATGTGCTCCTTGTGCTGTTCCTGAGTGTCTCCTGTCCCCTGGAACAGCATTCTGGAGGAACACTTTGGCTTGCAGTGAAAGGAGAGGCAAGGAAGTTCCCGTTCACTGATGGAATGCTTTCTGTTGGCAGAGATGTACCACGGGATCCAAGCCATCTTGTTGGGGCACAACACAGATCCCCCCTCCCCCTGCCTTAGGGCCATCCCTTTGCTTTCTGTAGGCACGATAGCCTCAGTGTAACTCATTAAATGTCTTTCTTTTATGACGTCGGTATTTTCACCAACATTTTACTTAGGAATGTGAACTTTAATGGTTTCTTCTCCTTCCTTTCCAGCTCTTAACCATATCTTCACTCAAGCAGTAAATTTCTGTCCTGCCTTTTTCTCTTAATGATATCTTCCCAAGCTTCTTTATTGTTTCCCCTAGACTCATTTTATTGCTTTTTAAATGTATCAATTCTCCCTTTTTGAAGTTATTTTAATACTGCCAGTTTAAAAATGTAAGCCAATGCATAAATAAACAATAGTTCAAGGAATCGTGGACCCCGCTCTTCTTGATTTTGCATGTGTTCTCGTGGCTAGCCTGCCGCTAGATGTCTCCCTTATGCCGAATTTCTCACATTCCAGTTCCTTTGCTGGATGAGGAACTTCTAACAGCTGTGCATCCAGCATTAGAAAGAGATGCAAAATGTTGAGAACTTTCTAATTTACTCTGAAGCATTTATATTACACCAAGCAACTGACAAATGAAATCATCCAAATGTGCTTCAAAAGCCTAAAAAAGGCCAATCATTTACCACAGACTGGTAAATAGTTACTTGCCAGGTTGTCTATAGCAGTTTAGGATCCCCGTCAGGTGACCAGACACAGAAAGTTTTATAAGATAGAAGAGAGAATTTCTCCCCCCACCCCCGCTCCCCAGGCTGTTGATTTGTTATTAACAAAGATATTTATGGGCAGGAAGACTAGTAAAGATTTTGATGTGTTAATACTTCTGTGTAGCTAGCTGCATTGTAAAAATAAGAAAAATTAAAGAATAAACTGAAGCAATGATTTCATTGACCTTTTAAAAAAGTCACTGTTTATCAATAGCCCTATAATGTTGCCTTTGTCTTAAAACTGGTTCTAAAGAGGCCTTCCTTCTAAAGGCTGGGATAGCTGCACATAAATGTACGTCCTCCAGAAGTCCATTTTTAAATTTCAGAGCTGCATTTGTGAGGAACTGGTTGTTTGCTTAGGTGCTCCAGATTTCCAGCAAAGAGGAAATGCAAGGCAGGGGATCTTGGTAGATGATTTGCTAGAACTGATATGACAATCAAAGCACAGATAAAGATCAACTCAGTCACAAATATTGCAATAAAAAGCAGTGTTTCAGCTTGCAAATCTACACTGATGTTGTTGAAAATGGAATGGCAAAACAAAACAAAAAAGGAGGTAAGCTAGAAAGAAACTCACATTCACTGTGTTCACCCCACCCCGGCAAATTTGTACAGATTGTAAGAACTGAGTTGGAATGTTCACTTTTGGGCAAAACAATTGATCTTTTCAGATGTTACAATCACATATACTGGGAACCTACCAACAGGAGGTAATGGATGTGTGCTCTTCCCATGATCCTTCTGATATGCATGGTCATCATGGTGCAACATGCATATTTACCATATGTGCAGAGCTTCAGTATGTGCAAATACTGACCAGATTTTTCAGGCTTTGCATTCATGTGTATACTGCAGGCATGGTAAAGATGCTTATTGCCTCTCCTCTTGCAACATGGTGACCGCACTTGTTAGAATTTCTATGTATGATAGTTTTAGTATGCCATCTATTTTATTGTTCTATTATTTATTGTGATCAGCATATTGGAATTGTCTTTAGAAGTTGTCTTCTGGGTTATTAAGCACTTTATTGTACTACTGTAAGTACTTATCACTTTATTGAAGTTTCTAAGTCATAAAGCTGACTTCAGAGTAATTGATTTGTTAGTAACTCATTCTCTTGGTTGTGGCTTGACCACCCTGATTCTTGTTCTGTTAACCAGGGAAGTCTCTCTCATCCTTAGGAAAACAAAGAAACTTGTTTGAGTTCTAACCTTGTAGTGAAACGGGCCCATTTTTGGCTATAGGAAGTGCATGTAGAGGGCTTTCTTGCATTAAGAATAATGTGAGTGACTTCTCTAGATAAGGTAGGAGTGTTTAGCAACCATGCAGTGAGTTTCAGTGTGGTTATATCACGATGCCATACTTGGTCTATATATAGGAGGTCTGGAACTATTGGTAGATGGTAGTACTGGCCCTGGGTACTGGAGAACCACTCTTGATGGGGCCAAAAAGATGTGACTAATATTCCATGAGTCTAGTAATGGCGGATTTTGCAAAAAACCTTGGTGATTAATGGAGTTGGGGGAAAGGTGTAAAAGAGACATTGAGTCCATGAGATTTGGAATGTATCTCCCAGGTAGGGAACAGAGAGCCCTGGCCTTGGTGTTGAGGTGTGTGGCGAAGAGGTCCACAGAAGGGAAGCCCCAACGCTGAAAAATGGGCAGGACGTATTTGTTGTTGATTGTACACTCATGATGAATGCAAAAAAAAGGATGTTGTTTTCTGTGCCAGCTATGTGTATGGCCTGTGGGAATACATTGCTCATTCCCAGAGCGATGTAGCCTCAATGCAGAATGTAGGAGTCAAGCTACTAGTGACGCAGTTCACATCAAGCGCACTTGATTGGCTCTGCAAATTTAGCTGGGAAGTGTAGTCGGAGATTCCCTCCTTCCCGTAGCAACTGTGGCTGTGGTGAAGCTTCAGCTGCCCTTTATATGCCCGGTGCCTGCACGTGGCAGGCAAGGAGGGAAGGCAGGCAGGCAGGCTGGAAGAAGCAGCCCCACTGCTGCCGCAGCCCAGCTACCAGCCAGCCAGGCCTTTGCGCTATGGCTCAGCCTCCTCGCAGAGCCCTCAGTGCCCAGGAGCAGGTGGGGGAGAGGAGAGGAGCTGAGCAGCTGGAGCTTCACCACTGCCAAGGTTGCTATGGGAAGGAGTCTCCAACTACACTTCCCAAGTAAACTTGCATGGACCCGCCATATGAACTGCGTCACTTGTAGCTTGGCTCTCAGTGATGCCATTCCCTGTTACTTGTTCAGGTTGTAGAGGGCCAGAGTGTTGTCGGTGTGGACCTGAACTCTCTTGTTGTGCAACAGACCTGCAAAAGAGGCAAGGGAGTAATAGATCACCCTGAGTTCTAATACATTAATGTGAAATTTAGATTCTAAAAGTGATCATGTGCCTTGAATAGAGGAAGTTCCCCATCCCAACTCTGATGCATCAGTGGTTACAGAAATATCAGGGTAATATGTGCTACAAGAGCATCACTGAAGTAGGTTTTTAATGTTGGCCCACCAGTGGAGAGATCTGATAATGAATCTGGGAATACTAAATTTGGTGTGTTGAGGCATGGTCATGGGATTGTAACCATGTTGAAACCAGTTCTGCAATGGTCTCATACATGGTCATGCAAAGAACACAACAGCAGTAGTGGATGCCATAAAGCCCAGAAGCCTCTGGGTTAGAAGGCTGGGCTGAAAACAATTTATCAGAAACAAGCGGGCCAAAGATCATAAAGATCTAGCTGTATCCTCTGGAAGAAAAGCCCTCCCCACAGTTGAGTCCAGTTTAGCCCGAATGAAATGCAAACATTTAGAGGGGGCAAGGTTAGATTTTTTTTCCAGTTCACCAAAAAACCTAAGGTGGTAATAATGCGCAAAGTGAGGCGGACTTGTTCAAAGAATAGTGCTTGGGATGATGCTACCAACAGCCAGGCATCAAGGTAAGGGTAACCGAAGCTGTAGTCTTAAATGTGCAATTGACATGCTCTTAGTGAAAACTTGTGGGGCAGACGACAACCCAAAGGGGACAATTGTGTATTGAAAACATTCCCCTCCACACTGAAAACATAAATTCTGTAAGTGAGGTATATAGAGATGTGGAAATACGGGTCCCTTATGTCAAGGACAGCAAACCACACATTTACTTCCAAGAGTTGAATGATAGTAGATAAGGTAAGCATACAAAACTTTTCAACTTTAATAAACTTGTTAAAATTATGGAGATTTAGGATAGGTCTGACTCCACCTTCTTTTTTCTCAACCAAGAAGGATTTGAAGTTAAACCCCAAATGGAAGTCACCCTGGGAGAATTCTTTGGATGGCAACCTTAGATGAAAGTTGAAAGTTTGACATATACATACATTAAACCAGGGCTATTTTCGGGGAAAAGAGGTGATGGAACTCAGAGAGTTGCCTTCAGAGAAAATGGTCACATGGCTGGTGGCCCCGCTCCCTGATCTCCAGACAGATCAGCAGCACGGAGGGCAATCTAAACTCCCCTCTGTCTGGAGATCAGGGGGCGGGGCCACCAGCCATGTGACCATCTTCAAGAGGTTCCGGAACTCCGTCCCACCGCGTTCCAGCTGAAAAAAAGCCCTGCATTAAACAATAGCCTCTTGGAAGGCAGGGGAACAGGGGTCTAAACCAGTGGGAGGAGAAGATAATGGTGGTAACTCTGGAAAATGTAAACGGTAACCATGTTTATCTATTGATAAGACCCAAGAGTCGTTAATAACAGTGTTCCAATGGGGAGCAAATGGAGATAATCTGTCCAGGAATGAGATAGCAATGTCTGGCTGCAAGTCAGTCAGTTAGAAGAGTGACTTTTGCCCCTGGTGTGTGAGTTTAGGTGACAGAGGTTACTTTGCCCTAGGCCTGGGAATTTTGTTGAAAGTTTGACATATACATACATTAAACATTAAACAAACAAATAATCCCTCCGAAATCTGTTTGCAATACAGAGAACTGGCCTAGTGCTGGGTGGCGGAAGATTAGGTCTCTGCCCACCTGTATAGTCCTGTCTACCTGCCAAGATATAAGCAAGATGTTTCTTTTTGTAGAACAAATGGGATGAGTCATACCTGTTTCCCTCTCTCAGATGCCTTGCCGGTCTGCCAGAGAGTAGAAGTAAAGCAAAGCACACCCTGCCAGAGAATAGAAGCAAATCACAGAAGCCCCCCTGGAGGGCATATCATGTGCCTCTATTCCCTCCATACTCCCTTTTTGCATGCCAGAGAATACCTGATGGGGAAAAGAGCCTGTTTGGCATGCAGATGCTAAGTTTGGAAAGTACAGGTATGATTTCTAAAGATACGTGCTGTAGTTTGAGCAAACTCTCCCTATGACATACTTGGCCATACTGCAGTGGCATAGTGCTACAGCAATGGACACACAAGGTTCTCCTCTCATTCCCAGAGCCTCAGCTTTCTGTCATAGAGAGCACTGTGTGTATGTTGCAATTCTGCAGGAGTGCAGAAAAAACTCCTTAGTGCAGAATTCAGCTTCTGGACAACCTCCGCTTTCGTTGTTGAAGGGGGAGCTTCTAATCTGTATTGCAGCATTTGGCTTTTCTTGGGGTGGAATAGCAAAGCTTCTAAAATACAGTCCTAGTTATAGATTTTATTGAAGAATATGGGCTCCATCCAGCTGTGCTAAGCAGCTGCTTTACTATTTGGCCTAATTCCCCTTATAGAGGATGCCTGCTGATGAGGGCTCTAAGAAGTCAAATGTGGTTCTTGCTTAAAGAGTCAGCCAGTACTAGAGAAAAGTAGCAATGGAAACAGTGATTTAAAAACATGCACAGACAGTGTAGAAAAATGTTAATATGCATTTCAGTAACAGTGTCTCTTCTTGGGCTTCTGAGATGCATTCAGGAGGTGCAAATATTTTTCATTTAGCTGTCTAATTGGGGGCTGGGTACATTGTTAGGCTTTTTGTGTCTTTTGATGTTCCCTACCGACGGTTCACTTGACATTCTGTCCTGTTCCTTTGGTGTTATTTGTTTCAGTCTACTTAAAAAAATTAAAGTACATAAAGGCCTGAATTCAAATCATGCAAAGAAGAATCATGTGTACTGGAGTGCAGCTCACAAAGCAGGTAAATCTATGTAGGGAGACCTCTGCATCTGTTGCTGGTGGCGTAGCTCTCTGAGGGGTCTGTCAGGGACCTGAAAGAGGGGAGCTTGGAGATGCAGATACTCTGTATCTCTTAACACCATGTACAGAGGCTAGCTTTTCATTAGGATCCAAGGTTTAGCACAGCAGTTCCTAAATTTGAAGCTAAAATGGTGCACCAAATAGACACTGTAAAATGATAAATTGAAATCACATAATTAGAGGAAAGAACTCTCAACTAATCGTCAACGTTTTTTTAAAAAAGTCTTTCCTTTGTTATATTAGCACATGATGGCTTGTTTAGCAAAATTTAGTTGTATCTAAATCCAATTGAAATACAAATGAAGCTAGGCATTGATTGATTAATTTTAACAGGATTTGAGCACAGCTAAGATCTGTTCTGAAGATACATTTTGTAACAGTTTTGCTGGACCAAAGCAGATTTGGATGTGGTTAGTGCCTGCAAGCAATGGCAAACCACCTGTTTGACTCTTGCTTTGAAAACCCCATGGGGGAGGTCACCATAAGTCAGCTGAGACTTGATGGCACTTTACACACACAGTGCCTTGGACATAGAAAAGATAGACTGTGTGTGTTATTTTGACTTCCATGGAAGAAAGAGTTGAATATAAAATGAATGGAAATGAAATCATAATCATCTCTCTTTTGGGACTAGGCAACTATGGAAACTTAGCATTTCCTTTATATTTCATATTTAAATCTTAAAGATACCACAGGGTGAATTTGCTCCCCCTGTTGTACTTTGTTTTGGTAGAATACATAAAGAAGTGGCTGCACAACTTTGCCCATTTCTGCACGTCCCTAAAAGGATGGCCCACTCACTGAAGGCGGGTGGGCTTTTCCACTTCACTCCAGACGTCTGTGTTTTCAAAACAGTTGCCAGCTGGCTTCTGTATTTTCGGTGCCTTTTCTGGCACCACGGGAAAGTGCGGTTCTGGCCTAAGAACGTGTGGAAATGGCCTAAGTCTTCTTAGGCTATTGCAGTAGTAAACAATGTTGCCAAAGTACTGCCAGTTACCACTCACAGTTTGCTTTCTATAAACAATAACGACAGCGCTCTTGGTACAAAATAACCCCAGAAGTCTATGCACTGATCCAGGGAAACATTTTCAAGTGCCCTGGAGAGATACTGTCCTTTATGATAACTTGAGAATATTTTACTCATCTATGCATAGGGGTAGAAAAATACCCCAAGATAAAGTTTTTCTTTAAAATTAATGAAAGTTGGTTAGTTGTCTAATACCTGAGATTCAAAGCATAGTTTTTGTTTTTTCAGATTGAAAAGTATACCTTTGTAAAGGAACCATACTGGTGTGAGTTATTCAATACTTTAAAGAGGAGAGGTGTATATGGGCAAAAGAAACATTTTGCCTGATGTCAAAGTGTGAGCTAGAACCCTGGATGTTTTAGGGCTGTGAAACAGTATAATGTCAGAGATACATCTGAATTTGTCTTAGGTAGAAATATACCCCATATGCAATATGTGTAAGAAATTTTCACAGGGTAGTTAGCTAGTTCATATACTTTGGTGTTTATATTTTCTCTTTTCCATCCCACTACCACTTTATCAGCTATCAGGAGATTTCTAATTACATGTCTGTCATCTGCATTAATTGAGACAAAAATGGACCTTTTTACTTTGTTGGGTTCTACCCTACAGTCTGGAATTCATCAGTCCCAGACTTTAGTGACCTCAGTAGCAATGACCCACTGCCTAATGATCCAAGCACAGGGACCTCCTCACAACTATTTGGTGGGCCTTGCTATGCAATAACTGAGAGCTGAATTGCATACTTGGGAAAGGCACATAGTGGAGAAGGTAATTATATGGACCACACATTTCATTATTCCTTTATACAGTACATTCCTGGCTTAAGAAAGCTAGCATAAGGGATAAAGGTTCTTTTCATTTGCTTTGGAACTAGGCATGCCAGGTCTCCCACTATGGCAGGACACCTCCCAGACTCCAAGCTCTCACTGCTGCTTGGTGGAGCTGTGGGATCAAAACGAGGGGGAAAGTGCTGCAATGTCACAATGTCACAACATCACTTCTGGCTACATACCCAGCAGTGACGTCTCATGTTGCCATGACACTCTCAGAATTTCCCAATTGTTTAATTTATTATTTTCTTTGTTTCGGATGTTTATTCCGCCCTCCCTGCGAGCGGGCTCAGGGCGGATCACATCATTTAAAACCATAATAAATATCACATGTTCCATAAAACCAATAAAACATTTAAAATTCAGTCAGCGTTCAGCCTTTCATGCAATATAACCAGCAACAGATGGCAGCAGTTAATATTATCTAATCTGAAGCAGATTTGAAGCAGATGGTGGACAAACCCATTTGGGAGGGTTTAAATAGTTTCTCTTCCCCTTTTACCAGGCCAGCGGAGGCTTGGCCCAGCCTCAACAATATGCCTACCCAACAGAAGCACTTTCGGTGAGAAATAACACACAATTCCCATAATGCTATCAACACAAAAATATTTTGTTCAAAATTTTTTTAAAATGCTCAGTGCAAAGTGTACCTTACACATAAATAACAATTACAATATCAAAACCCATACAATAAAGCAGAGTCAACAGCGTTCCTTTTAAGTAGTCCAAACGGGCTTCTGAAGTCCTTCATTAGCGTGCATTCCAGCTAGAAAAGCCCGAGACTCACTAGAAGTCAGAAAAAATCCTGACCTCTGATGCAGTAGAACGAGGGAACCCAACGTGCTTTGAAGAGGATCCCAGGTAAATTACTGCAGGTACGTGTGGTATGAAGACCACTGGAAACCGACTATAGGTGTTCTTTCCTTGTTGAAAGCAGGTGGAAGTCTCGGAGGGGGGGGAACCCCAAAGGGGCTCCCCCAGCCCTACAAGCTGCCGGCTTGTTCATTTAGCTTGTTTCACGATGCAACCACTTCATTAGGGGCCGCTCTCGTTCCATCAAAACATTCAGAAAATTCTATAAAATGCCCACAAAACATTCATGTGCTAGAATTCAACGCACTGCAGGAACGGTCAACCATATGCCTGGCAGAACATCTCTGTCTTACAAGCCCGGTGAAAGGATAGCAGATCTTGTGAGCCCTGGTCTCAATAGACAGAGCGTTCTACCAGGTTGGAGCCAGGACCGAAAAAGCCCTGGCTCTGGTTGAGGCTAGGCGTGCCTCCCTGGGGCCAGGGACCACCAACAGCTGTTTCTCTCCTGACTGAAGCATCCTCCAGGAAATATATGGGGAGATGTGGTCTCGCAGATATGCTGGTCCCAGTCTGCACAGGGCTTTGTAGGTTAATACTAAAACCCTTAAATCTGATCTGGTACTCCACTGGCAGCCAGTGCAGCTGGTGCAGTATAGGTGTTATATGTGCCCCACTTGGCACTCTTGCAATAACACGTGCAGCTGCATTTTGAACCAGCTGTAATCTCTGGCTCAGACTCAAGGGCAGCCCCATATAGAGTGAGTTACAGTAATCCAGCCTATGGTTTTTGGAACTAGGTGGACTGACTCCCAGTTTGGGTAGGGCACTTGCTGGCAGCAATTCAAACCAGAGTAAGAGTTGTTCATTTGAAAATAAATAAGTAAAAACTTATGTCTCTGACTACTTTGTCATTTTTTAAAAATACAAACAAACAATTTTTGAAAAAATGAGATGGGTTGGGGAAACTTGGGAGATCACCTTGAGGCATCTATTGATGAAAGGAGAATACCCAAACAAGCTCCTTATTGGCTGTACAGCCAGGGGGCATGGGGAGAACACTCCTTTGGTGCCGGACGGCATTCAGTGTAGCCCTGGCTGCCATATGGCACAGGGTAGGGACTGGGAGAGGCTGGTGAGGCTCAGGAGTCGGACCTCTCAGCACAGTAAAGAAAATGTTCTTGTCACTCTCATTTGCTTTAATAACAGGCCAGCATTTAAAAAAACAAATAAAAATTGAGGGAACAAAAGGAAAAAATATATAATTCCAACTAAACTGAGGGAACAAAAGAAAAAAATATATAATTCCAACTATATAAAGCAAGGCAAGCACTAGTGATTTTATGAAGTGAGGGAAAATCCCATCTGCTTAACGTCTCATTGTGGAGCCCAGCACCATATTGCAGGAGGTTCGTTCTTTCAAGAGCCTCCTGTTGTTCTCACAGTGGGTGAGTGTGTGTGTGTGTGTTTGCATGCACGAGACTGGGGAGGGGCATAGGCACTGGCTTGGCCCCTCCTGGGCTGTTGATAACACATGCATGCTCTGGACATCCCTCTAAGGAGGCTAATCCTACACACTGGCGTGCCTTTTTCTCCCTGTTGCACTCTCTGCCTCTCACAGTCAACGGTAAGTGTAACCAGAAAGAAGGGACAGGGTGAGCAAATAAATTAAACAGTGGGAAGGCTTCCTTTGGTTTGGGTTGAGTTTAGCAATTCTGGTCATGCAGGCTCTTGTGTGCTGTAAATGAAGGAGGAGGTTTGTTCTCTTGTTGCAAGTGACTTCGCATCCCTATTTATCCACAGCTTCCCGAGGCTTTAAGAGAGGTACTACAAACTGGAGCGAGCAATTTGTCCTCGGGAAAGGCAAGCAAGAAAAATCTGGAAAATAGGACAGAGATTAGTAGATGGCATTGTCTTTGTTAACAGAGTGGAGGGGTGGGGAGACTGTGGCAACGTACAAGATTTTAAAGCTACCTTGCTATAATCCTTCAGGTATTTCAGGAACAAATCTGTTACAAAGTCAAACCAAATGTGCTTGTGATGTGAACATAAATGGAGCTATATTCAGGCATTTACTTTTAGGCTGTTAATGTCCTATCAGTTCTACAGTTTCACACTGTACAACTAAGCTTCTGTAGGGAATGAAGAAACATGGTATCTTTTCTAGTTAAGAATGCAACTTTAAAAAAATGGAAACAGATTATGTAAATGAATTAAAACAAACGATGTAAATGAATTATTTTGGTAGCTAAAGAATAATTAAAAGGTTGCATAAATGTATAGTAGCACCAGAGATCCATGGTTGTTAGAAATGCAGGCATCCAGTCAAAGTAAAAGTGTGCCTGGTTCCACATGCATAAGACAGGAAGCAATTGCTCTCTTTAAGATTGCTCCTTTGGGGCATTTTCCCACCATTGATGATCATGCATTTAGGTCAGAAGTAAGCATTGCTTGCAAAGAGCTATTGATTTACTTATGTGCTGTTTGTTCACAGCTTATCAGTATTTGTTCCCTTAGGACTTCGGAAATGTACAGGGCCCTTCACCTAGGATTTTACCACTGATGTTCTTTAAATACAAAAAGCAACAGATCCACTGACTTCAGGAGATGAGGCTCCCCCAAACCTTTCCACTCACCCTGCTGTTTCTAAGCTGCCTGGAAGGTGCTGCTGGCAGGAAAGGCAAAGAAAACAGTGAAAAAGCCGAGCCATCTGCTCCCTGGGCACAGACAGGACAATTCTCCACCCGTGACAAACACTTGTGCAGCTGGCAGCTGATCCCGGGAGAAGAAGTCACTGAGATCCACCTTAGCTGCCACCAGCCGGGAGAAGACAGTGGCACGGGGCAGCAATGTGTCTACCGGGGCCAGCCAGAATTGTGTGCTGCTTACAGCTCCAAAGGCCGTCAGTTCTGGAAGCAGATCTTGGGCAAGCTCCGCAGAAAGCACCATCCATGCCAGGACAGCAGCCCACTCAAATCCCGGCTTTGTAGTAGCAAGAAAGGGGCATCTGAGGCTGAGCTGCACCTGGTACCCCCGGCCCTGACCACAGCAAGCCCACTGCCTAAGGGCACCTCTAAAGGCAAATCCAAAGGAAAGGCCCGCGTGAAGGATCTGCCAGCTCCACCGAAACCACCCCAGACATCCAGGGCTAGAGTGGTCACTAGCTCAGCAAAGGCAGATGAGGCAGACAAGCGCAACAAAGGGGGGAAGAAGAAAGTCACTCCCGGCTCCTCAGTGGCTCCAACACACCTTTCCAGCCGGGGACCTACAGCTGTGGTGGAAAGCACAGAACAGCCCACAGAGCTCAATGCAGATGTGGCAGCGGCCTACTGTGAAGAGAAGTGGCACTCGCTGTGCAACTTCTTTGTGAATTTTTGGAATGGCTGAAATTGGTCAACGGGGAAGAAGCGGGCGGGGGTGGGTCTAAAAAATAGAGGGCACAGCAGACAGCCTAGTTAGAGAGAGAGGAAAGCAGATGGTGGGGTTTGTGCAGTCAAATCAAAACAAAGGAAAGAATTAAAAGGGCAAGTGGAATGGAAGTTTTTGAATGTCAACAGAATGTGGCAAAATTATGGAACGGTACTTGCAGGCGCCAATGTGCAGCTACGGGGCTTTTTATGGGGTGTAACATTTATTCATTCCTACTAATCCCGCAGCAGCTGCTAATCGAGAGGCTAGGATATGGAAACCTTTTTTTGTACGAGGGGGTTATGCATTAACATAAAAGATGTATCTGTCTTTGCAAGCTCATCTCAAGTTGCAAGGAAATTGCTCTGCTGCATTAGATGTTTCTTCCCTATCCATGACCAGGTGTAGCTAATGTTTTGTCAATGTAAGATGTCTGGGGGGATCATCCTGTCTGAATCACTTGTAATGTTCTTCTTTCTGTACCTAAAGAATATCTAACATTTGTACAAGTATGTGGTGGTGTAGATGTTACTGGACATTTATACTGATAATAGTAATAGTAATAAATGAAATTCTTTTACAGCCACCAGTGATTGTTATTTCGTTGAGTTGTTACAGTTTTGGTGCTGGTTAAGGGTGATGCCTTCAATGGCACAGTTATTATTGGGTCGGAGGCAATGCTTGTTTTCCTCCAGCAGAAGGACATTTCCATTAGTTGAGGGGGGCTGTTTTGGCCGATTCCTCCTCCCACAGCAGGCTTCTGCCCAGCTCTGTTCCTTGGGTGCTGTCAGGGCAGTGTTTGGGGGGACTTGGGGAACTGGAGGAAGGAAGGATTCCATTCCATAAGTAGAGTTTCGCTCATGGTTCTTTGGAACCATTATGTCAGCAAAAGGAACCAGTGAGGAGGTCAATGAGTATTGACCATTGTGACGCATGCAAGCTTACAGAACTCACTGAATCCTACAGCAACAAGGAATTTCTCCCCCTCCCCCTACAGTCACTCCTCCAGTTGGAGCTCAACATGCAGCCTTCCATCCTAATGAATCTGGCTATTGATACCGTCTTGACTTAGTTTATGTACCAGCCTATTGTTAAACTTTTAAAAGAGCCAAATAGTATTTATGGGCCAATAGAAATGTCACCATAAGCTATTGCTTTCTGTGTCCTACCTTGCTTGAGTTGTGAGTCTCTAAGAAACGCTTATTGAAGAACTGTTTCCACAGATACTACTGGAACATGCACATTCTCCTCCAAATCATAGGCAAATGATTTTTTTTTCCTTTTCAGTTCAGCCAGTCAAAACATTGTCAGATCACATGGATTAAATCACATTTGTGAGAAACTGGAGCCTAAGCTCCCTTTCTGCTTATGGAAGGCAATTCTGCTCTCAGGAGGGCAATTTTCACCATCTCTTCCTCTTATTGCATCCCCTCACTGACTTCATGATTTACTGGAAGTTGATGGGAAAGTCACTGTTTATGTAATGCATCCCTTTTTGTTCTGCTGCATCAGATAGAAGCTTATGTCAACAATTTAATCTCCAGGCTAGTATAAGTTTTAAAATCCAAGCTTATGGTCCTCTTGCAACATCACAAACCTTTCCATGCCAATTATGTAGCACAGTGGTATCACTGTTCTTCATCCCACCCCCACCCACCCCCGGAAAAGAAGGCATGGCTCCTTCTCAAGAAACACCAGTTTCTCTCATACAAAACCTACCAAGAACACTTTAAATTTTTCTTCTGAAAAGCTTCCGTACTGAGGCACATACCAATAGTTTAAGGACTTAGCTCCAGAACTTGCATTCAGGGTTAAGGTTTAGGTTAAATGTACATATGCAGATAAATCATGTGGTACAGCATTCCTAGGGCTAGACTGCATGTTTCAAAGCTTCCCTCCTTTTTTGTTTTAAATCATCATGCCTTATGCTGGAGAATTTAGGATTCCAGCCTAGCCTCAGCACATATACATCAATGTTTGCATTTTTGGTGAAGAGATTCCAATAAGAAGTGGGAAAGGGTGTTGTTTTGTGTCATAAATAAATAGGCAGTTGATGTTTCTCTAGAAACCATGAAAGGAGACTAGATTCACATTATTCTGCTTGAGGAATTTCAGTACGCTTTCTAAAGAGCATAGGATATCAAAGGAGGCAAAAATAGGGGTGGGGTGGGGACGTTATAAAGCACGGGCCATTAACCAGAGCTGTAGACTTTCTGGGACCATGGCAGGTAAAAGCAGTTGCTCCTGTAGCAAGTAGGGAAAGGGGAACAACTTCAAAACAAAGAAGAGTTGCGAAGTCTTGATTTTTCAGAAGTGATACAAAAACTTGAATAATCTGCCCCGTGCATTTCCCCTAGTTTGTCCCTTGCCTGAAGGACTGCATTCCAGTACTTACCACCACAGAATCTTACTGCTGAGCACGTACAATGATACAGTTAATGTTGAAGAATAAAGAGCTCATCGCCATTCAGGATTATATGAAACGGAAAGAAACCATACCAGTTCAACCCCTACCACTAGGTAGGCTGTACCATGCAGCCCTACAAAGAAAACCTTGAAACAGCTAAAACTTCAGAAACTTTCACAGCAGTGGCCCAGTAATGTATAAAACAATGTAAAAGACGGCTAGAAGCTGTTGCTAGGTTACCCAGGATTCCACATGAATAGTGAAGGAGGACTGGGCCTGCCTGAAGTTCCAGGGCTGCAAAGCTCGAGATAGCTGGTCACATGACAGTTTTTGGGCGGCAGTCCCCAAATCTTTGATCCATTGGTTCCTTTGTTCTTGTGCACAAGGAACACAATGGATGTGATTGGTTCCAAGGCCCCACACTGGGTGCTCCGGGACAGAAATGGTCTAATCAGAACAATCAGAAGAGGAGGGATGAGCAGTTCGGGGTTGGGAGGGGGAGTTGTTGAGGGGTGAGATGCCAGAAAGAGAATGAGAGATGTGCTAGGAAAAACACTATTCATCAGACTAAACATGTAGCTCTCATTTAAGTTTGTCAGGCTGTTTTTCTTCTCTGTGCTGACCACTGTAAATTTATTTCAGAAGCCCTAATCCCAATAGATTTACTTGGAAGAAAGTTCCATTGTGTTTTACTTTTGAGTAATGATTCTTATTTTATTAAGCAAACAGTCTAAAGTAGATTCCAATTTTATTTATGTCGTTTTATCATACACTAAAACATTTCACTGGTATACCAAGGACCACCCCCCCTTCCCACTTCTACCTGCTATTTACAGGCCACTGAAGGTTATTCTATGCTTGTTGTCTGTTGTATTCAATGACTTTCTCTCTGTGTCTTTTTTCTTAGACTTTAAACTGCTTTTTATTTTAAGAACAATAGCTGCCAGGAGGAGTCAGGACTCTGCTACATACACTGGCATGTAATGCCTAGTTTGTCTCTCCCACTGAAACACAGATATTTTCTTTTTTAAGTGAAGTAAAGCATAATTGTTACTTAGCAGTTCAAAGTGAACCTCACTAGCTGCAGCATGTTAAGTGAATTATGTGATGCCTTAGTGTTCATGTGTTTATTAGCATGCACACTGTAGTCAAGGTGTTTCTGCCCCCACTCAGACATTTACCAAGGAAAGGGACCTGAAAGCAGAAGACTGGCAACTCTAGTGTGACACTGGGTTATTTCATTTATTCAATTTTTTGTCCACTTTCCCCAGAGCAGGTTCAGAGCGGAGTAACAACCAGGTTAAAACACATTAAAACATACATAAAACACATAAAATTATACAATGATAAAACTCAGTTTATACAATAAAATTCAAGATGGTGGTCCCCAAAATATACCCTGCCCCATTAACATTCAAGGGGTGGGAGCTGGAGAGAGCAGCCAGTCTGATGGAAAGCTTGGAGGGGGCTACAAATACCGCCCCCCCAGACAGGATGCTAGTGGGGAGGCTCCCTGTTCTGGATGCAGTGGTGTAGTGTTATGTAGTGGTTAGAGTATTGGACTAGGATCTGGGAAACCCAAGTTCAAATCCCTAGTCTCTTATCGAAGTTCACTGGGTAGCTTTGGGCCAATCACACACTCTCAGCCTAACCTCTCAGCCCTGTGAAGATAAAATGGAAGAATGAAGAATGATGCAAGCTGCTTTGGGACCCCATTGGGGAGATATGATATGATATGATATAATATAGGATCAGGTTAATAGCTTGAGGTGCTACTGGACCTGGGCCTCCTCTTGAATTAACAGGTGGCAGTGATGGTCAGGGTACCCTTCACCAACTTCAGCTGAGAGTACAGTAGGCTGAGAACTAACCTGCTGATATGATATATTTTTGCACTAGCTAGAATAACTGAGTTTTCATTACCAGTGGAAAGAACTAAAAAGCTACTGACAGAATATTATAAAAGAACAGTCAACTCAGTGGGTGTAGAAAGTAGTTTGCAACACTACTGCAAGTCCTAAAGCAAAAGCTGTCACTCCCTACCCAGAGCTCTAACTTTGCTCCAAAGAGTTTTCATTGCGTTCTCATCATCATGACAGCTGGTGCACTGGAGTGGCCACAGTGCCGGACTATGTCACACTACTCGGTTGTGGAATTTTGCTAATCATGACCTTGAGCCCATCACAATCTCTCTGTTTAATCTGTATCTTATAAGGTTGTTGTTGGGAGGATAAACTGGAGGAGAGGAAAATAATGTAATGAGCCACTCTGGGTCCCATTAAAGACAAAAGTAGGATATAAATAAAAAATAAAAAAGATATATCACATCCTGGAGTGTGGTGTAGTGTTTATTGGCTATGTATTAGTCAAGGAAAACAAATAATACATTTTCAACAGATATCATCAGAATACTTTTTTATATATTCTGTAGTATTGATTGTAATGGGGCTGCTAATTCCTTAGCTAAAATAAAGCCAGATAACAAGCTAGCAAGTAACAGCTCAGGGTTTTGTATTTGACATACCTGTTACAGGTATGTCAGCACAACAGAGTACAAAAGGATATCAGAAAGCTGCTGTGGAGCAGTGGTTAAAGCAGTGATTCCCCCTTGGTGGCCACTATTTGGTTTTCTGGGGCCTATTTGCTTCTTCCCCAAAGCACCTCCCCCACAGCAAAGAAGACCTTATAATAGTAGTTGTGGAATGATATTGTGCTGCAAATGACAAAACAGTAATTGTAGGGGGTAACCATGATCTTAAAGGCCAGAAGTTAAGGCCAGATGTTGTCTAGCTCTGCAGTGCCCCTGTGCCTTCTCTTCTCTCCTGTTTGCAAAATGCACAATGTGTGTGACATAATTAGTTCCCTCATCCATGCTTCAGTTACTGGTTACAGTTGGAGAGGCAGGGACATTTGCAACATCATTTCACATTATATATTCTGATTTATTAAATATTACCAGGGCAAAGACAAGTAAGAGATGAGTTACTGCATGTGGCCATAAGATATAGCTCTGGCCGGAGATACAGTCTTCAAGTTAATTAAATGAAGATCAAATGCCTGTGTGTTTGCAGCAGAGAATATTGGGGCTGGCAATAGGCAAAACACTAGGATTGCCAACCTTCCTGGAGATCTGGAATTACAACTGATCTCCAGGCTACAGAGATCAGTTCCCCTGGAGAAATTGGCTGCTTTGGAAGGTGTACTCTACGGCATTATACTCTGCTGAGGTCTGCCCCCACCCCAGCTCCCTTCTCTGTGGTCCACCCCTAAATCTCTTGGAATTTCCCAACCTGGAGTTGGAAACCCTACAAAGCATGCTTTTTCAAGTGGTCTACAATTTTAATATCTATGTAAATGATTTCAAGAACTGCATGGACATGATACAACCAAACAGTTAAGGAAGCTTTTGAGAAATTGCTCCTCATTTAACTTTGCACAATTGTATGCTGCATTTCCTTTCCTGAAATGCAGAACTGGTGTGTGTGTTTCTGTGTCCGTATGTGTGTGTGTGTGTGTGTGTGTGCGCGCGCACGAGGGTGGGGGGTGGAATCAAACAACAACAATTCCATGGCAGACTTTCCAACTTTCTGTGCTGTATAAAACAAGTTACTTCATTCAGTTTAGAAAACTAAAGATTTTATGTTTAAACACCACTAAGGCAAGAAAGAAAGCTTTTCAATGGAAGTGTTACAGGCTAATTCTCTTGCACCGCAAATGTTTCATTATTGAAAAGACTCTCTGAAGTTAGATCCTGTACAAAATATTAAACAGCTTTGGAAATAATTTGAAGGCTTACAGCTTAGCCATTCCCCCACCCCACCCTTTTACGTGCCTTACTTGGTTGGAACTTAGCATTGTACAACTCAAACTTCCTTCAATTCACGGCCAATATTTTGTTCCATTGATCGCATGCCTCCAGAAGGTTAATTATGCACGTACCTTTGACAGGGGGAGAGGGAGGGCATGAGAGAGGAGGCTGGGCCATACTTAACTCAGCCCACTCAACACTTTGCTGAATAGAGGAAATGGCCTGATACTATGGCGTGATTTTACTCATCAAGAACCAGCCTACTCACAGAACAAGACCCTCCCCTCCTGGAACACACCAGGTCCCTCTACTGCAGTCACATTACATTCTTCTTGATTCACATGCAGTCTGTAGTAACAACAAAGGCCATGGGAATTCCTTGGCCTGCAAAGTCTTAGGTCAGAACATAAATGTCACATCAGCGGTCGAAGTATGTTCTGCTATATATTCATTCATGTCTAGAAATGAACACTTATCATTCTTGTAAATGTTATATTCCAGGTAAATCTTCATGTACATTTTGTATTTTGCATACCAAGTACAAAAGGCGCTTCCCTTGCACCCATTGTAAATTGCACATGAAGACTGCAGTTTTTCTAAGCAAAATTGGGAATCAGGAAAAGATGACTGCGTCCTTGCTTCCATATATTACAGGTCAAAGGCAAAGTCTACTACAGGAGTCAGCCTATTACAAAGCTGCCTTACCTGTAACTGCAAGGGCTGGGAACAGTTCACAAGTTACAGAGTACATGTGTTGGGTCTGGGATCCTCACCCTGTGTATCAGTCGGAAATAAGTTGCAGCTTTTTAAAAAACCCTGTACTCATGGTGCCTGCTCTGGATTGGGACCATGGCATGCAGGGAGAAGGAGCTTCAGCTTTCTTCCTACAACATCTTAGGAAAACATCACTGGTGTGTCTGGGCAGGGGATGAAGCCCCTTCTCTGCACACACCTTGGGCCCAATCTGAATTGGGCATTGTAGGAACTGGAACTGGGAATAAAACAGGGTTGCATTTACCTGTAACTGTTGTTCATCGAGTGGTCTTCTGTGCAGGCACGCCACAGAGATTTCCAGAAGTTTTTGGAAGACTAGGCATTCCCCTCCTCCTTTGGTGCTTTCCCACCAAAAACATCACATGACCTGAGGGGGTGCTATTCCCTCAGTTCTTTCCATGCCAGAGACCCCCAGAAACTAAGAGCGGAACCACAAGAGACGAAAGGCACAGGTTGGACACTTGTCAGCTTCCCTCAAGTTTTGATGGGAAATGTAGGCAGCTTGGTGGAATGTTGGACAAGTGACAGTTGAAAAGTCCATTGGACAGCAGTTAGAGAGCCAAGCTGCAAGGCTAGGATGCCTACATTTCCCATCAAAACTTGAGGGAAGCTGACAAGTGTCCAACCTGTGTCAGGCGTCACTTGTGGTTCCGCTCTAAGGTTCTAGAGAGTCCACAGCAGGACTCTCTGGAGGGTCCTCTCTGGAGGGAGGACTCTCTGGAAAGCAGGAGAGAGGGATGTGTGCCTGCATAGAAGACCACTCAATGAACAACAGTTAACAGGTAAGAGCAACTCTGCTTTCATCTTTGTGGCTTCTGCGCAGTCCCACATTTGGAGAGTAGCAAGCTCACTTACTGAAGGAGGTGGGTGTGAAGTTTTCAAAGAGACTGTAAGGACCATCTTTCCAACAGATGCTTAGCGTCTCACTGGCATTTGCCCAGAGGTGCTTCTAAAGAAGCAGGGAACTCTCAAAAAACATCCCTGCCAAAGTACAGGCAGGAGTACAGCAAGGAAAAAACAGTGCTCTGGTGAGGAGAGCCATGCTAGGTCAAGGGCATTGAACAGTCACGCACTCAAGGGACAGTGTGATAGCCTCTACCAACCTACAAAGGAAGGGTTGTGTGAGGATACTGCCAGGTCTCTCTTGGAGCCTGAATGACTAATACAACTGATAAGTGTTGTGAGACATGAAAGCTGAAAGTAGAGTTCCCAGGTGCCCACTTGCCTGGTGATCTGCCAGTGATTGGAGGGAGGTGGCAAGCTCCCAGAGGTTGCCCACCACTGGCAGGCACCCCAGGAACGCTCGCTGTATGCACGCTCTCAAAAGGCACGATGACATCACTCCGGGAAGTAATGTCATCACGCCAGCCATGGGAGTGCTCCCACGCTTCGTTTGGGGCCAGTATTGGCCCCAAACGGGCAGAATTGGCCCCACACGGAGAATGGGAGCACTCATGAGGTTGGCATGACCATGTCACTTCTGGGAGTGATGTCATTTCACCAGTGCCAAAGGAACACCACACTGCTAGCACGAGGTAAGTGCCGGGTCCCTCCCCCTCATGCCAGGAGGGTATAGGGACCTGGCAACCCTAGCTGAAAGCCAAACCCTGGTAGGGAATCCTGGCCAGGGCATTGGACAAGTTAACTTTCTGAAACTCTATGAATGGCAGCGGGGGTGGGGGGACGGACATAGGTTAGAAACCCACAGTGTCCTCATTCCACAGGTGGAAGTGTTATACACTAAAAATGAAGCGCCAAGGAAGTGCAAAAAGTTCACAACGGGTTACACCCCTACTTTGAGTCCCAAACATAGTCAATAGCACAAGAAGAAGGGTCCATGTCCTGCTATAGCCTCAGTAGAGACTCTTACCCACTTAGAGGTGCAAGATTTGGTAGTCAAGGAGCAGAAATTGCCAGGCAGAAAAAAACTGAGACTATTGTTATAGTGCAAGAAAAGGAGCTGACCAAAAATGCCAAAGCTATCAGTGGGAGTGAAACCATAGCAGATCCACACCAGAATATGAAAACAGTGAAGAGGCGTGATGGGGCCAAAGAAAAAATAGACAGTATGCACCATCAATGAACCTTATGCTACTAGCAGAACAATCTGCACAGCAAAAACTGGAGATAAAACATAAAAACAGATTACCTTGCCTGTAGATTAGCAAGGGCATTACCCAAAGACGGGGGTCCCTGGCAGCAAAGGAGCATACAAAAGGGCAGGCCGTGGACCATCACAGTGTGTCGCAAGGCCAAATAACCCATGCTTCCAATTAGAGTTTCTAGGACTTGGTACCAGTTAGCTGAGGAAAACAGAATTGCAATGCACTGCAATGACGTGAAGACAAAAAAAAGTAAGGTATGTCTAGTACTCTAGGGAAAGCAGTAGTAGTATGACAAAGCATTTGCAGTAAAACAAAAGACAAAGAAAGGTAAGGTATGTCTAGTACTCTTGGTGAAAGTACCATGACAAAGTCATTTTGCAGAAGACCAGGGGCCGCCTGGACGCACATCCTCCTAGTAGGGCCCCTGCACTGCAGTAGGGGTGTCTCTGAGTAGAGTGCGCAGCGCGGAGGGCAATCTCAACTCCCCTCTGTCTGGAAATCAGGGGGTGGGGCCACCAGCCATGTGACCATTTTCGCCGAGGGCAACTCACTGAGTTCCTCCACCTCTTTTCCCAGAAAAAAAAGCCCTAGACTCAACTAAGATTGAAAAGGCAAAAGAAACTCTGTTGCAGCCTAAAGTGGGATACCCTAGTTGTCGTACATTTTATAAACATCCAAGGTGTTGGAATTCTGCCACTAGCAGTCTGCACCCTCAATAGCAGAGAGACTCTGTCTGCAGGAAGGGCAGAGATAGGTGTGAATAGGACAGCCAAGCACAACTGTAAAGACTGCAATACAATAAATTAGATGAGCCTAAAATAGGCTTTTCCATCTATCCTCCTTAACAAATAAAAAGCAGTCAAAAACAACACCTTTTTTCAGTCTGGAGGTGGGGTGGGGATACTGAATGAATAGTTCAGTTAATGGCAGGACAGGTGACGTCCCCTGAGAGGAGATGTTTACTGTTAAACACCCTTTACTGTTTCTTCTTTCCTTCCTTGGCAGTCCCCATAGCCTATCCCCTTATTCTGCTTCCTTCTCTCCTTCCCACCAGCTTGCAAATCTGCATTTATCTGCTCATGTCTTCACCTTTTTGTCCCTCCTTCTGCCCCTGGCAGCTTCTACCCAGAAAAAGTCTGGCCAGGCTCTGTTGTCACTGACAGTGCCAGGTTGGGCCCAATTTCATGGCAGCTGCAGGTTCTAGGCCAAGCTGAGTAGTATGAGTACTAAGTCTCTGGTGGTTGCCGCTGCACCTGTCTCTGGAAAGTCCTCCTCTTTTAGGGGACATGACAGAGGAGGGGGAGGGGACCTTTTCCAGAGCTGTTTTGGCCTCCAAGTCCACCCATGCGCCTCCCCCCTCTCCCCGGCATGGCTTTGCTTTCTAAAAACCAAGGCTAGGAAGGCTCAGCAATATTGTTGTTCCTTAGCAACCTCCATACTGGTTACTGAGAGATCAGCGGGCAATCCTTTCTTGGAGCTACAGAAATTATTTCTGTTATTTCAGAGAGTTTTAATTTCCTAATGAATATTTTCATTTAGAATTTTTAGAATTTTGTACAGGCTTAGAACCATAATTTCAAACTACTTCCAGGATTCGAAACTCCACTTGGTCAATTACCATGAATTATTGGTTCACATGGTAATTTGAAGTACTTGCAGTTCTGAAACACTATTTTATGTATTGGCCTTTACAGTCATCTTGGAAAGGGAGGTTTCAACCATAAATTTATATACATATATTTATATACATGCATGTACAACCATAAATTTATATACATGCATGCACATACAAATACATACACACAAATCCTTCAGGAAGCATATAAATCTATGGCATGGATTTAATATGACCTGATATGATCCATGCATGATATAGATGTTTCATTTTGGGGTCTGCTCTGAATTTTTTTTCATAGAATTTTAATTAAACCTGTATGAGGAAGAACCATGTGAAACAGAAGTACACATATATTCTAGTGCAAGAAATTGAAGCCATTTCTATTGTCCTAGCCATACTATGGGATGGCTGTAGTAGAACCCTGCAACACAGAACAATGCTTGTAATGCTGACACATGGGAGAACTCGTTTTTGTTTTACATATTTTTTTTAATGAATACAATTACTATATGCATTCTGCTCACTGGACAGGGATAACAAGGGGCGACACTGAAGGATATTGCTTCGTGTTTGTAGAGACATATGTCAAGGAGCCTTGGGTTCTGTCCAAGGACAAACAATATAAATATTATATGCATGCTTTTGCCCTGACAGCAAAGTCCTTCAGACCAGTGTGGTTGAGAGTTAACAGCTCTTTGTGATTCTACTCTGTAACGTACCTTGGCTTCAAATGGTTTCTTACAAATTCATCTCCCCTTTTAACAGTAACTCCAAGACTACAAGCATCTCCCCCCCCCCCCTTTTTAGAGAAGAAAGGGTCTCCTTTATACCAAGGCAGGTTGCATTTTCATTGGATCTGAGACCACATAGTGGGAACATTTTTTCCTCTGTTTGCTTCTATTCTTTAGCAGCACTCGGCAGATATTTACGCTAACTGAAGAACCTATTGAAGATAAGGCACGATGTCATGCCACCTAGAGAGAGACCAATAAGGACCCTGCTTTAGACAGTCGCAAAGAATGATGTGGATGCAGACAGCAGTCTAAAAAGTATTTAAACCGGCTACTTTCAGGGAAGTTTCAGAAGTTTAGGATTTGTTTTAAATATCTTTACCAACTTATAGTTACATTCTGGGAAGTCACTGGCTCAAACCTTACTTCTGCTGCAGCCTCCCTATGCACATGACCTCTGTCTCAGTGGCTTGGGGATACTACTACCAGACTTGCTTACAGTGCTAATGTAAGGATTACCAAGTGCATGTGAAGCTCCCGAGCTCCCTGGAGGTGAGGGTGAGATTAAAAGGATAACAAACAAGCTTATTGCCTTTGAAAGAGAGAAAGTAAACATATTCCTCTGGAGAGAATGAAGAAGTTACTTAGGTCTTTTAATTATGAATAAAGGGTTAAGTTTGTTAGGATCCCAGGATCAGATACTACTCAGCTACACATACACACAGAATACCTACCTCCATTATACAAGGGCAATTGGCTTCCCAATATTTTATTACTGGGCCCGTTGCCCCGTGGCAGCCATTTTTGTGGTGCTGCTGAATCCTCGTTCTCAAAATTCCAGTGATGTCCACAGGCCCAACAAGATTAGAGACTCCAGGTCTAAGTCAAGACACTGCATTTTGCCATATAACAAGGCTAGTAATTTCTGCAACAAAAACTGTTTGGAGTTCAGCATGAGCCCCTGGCATGCAAATTTTGCCTCTTAATCAAGAGAAAATTATTTAGATTAATACCCACAAACATAAACTGATATGTCTTACAAGTGAAAACAGGTAGCAAGACTGCTCTGAAGGTTCAAATTAATCATACAAGAGAAGAAACTGAATAATAATTTGCTAAATATGATTCCCTTCTTCCGAGGAGCCAAGAGGACAGGGCTTCCCTGATAATCACCTAGCAGACTTGGGTCCAGTAAGCACTTTAAAGACCAACTAGATTTCCAGGTTATGAGCTTTCAAGAGATAGAGGTCCCTTCGTCTGATATGAGGATCGGAAAAAGAAAAAAGTCCTTATAATTCTGGTAGGGATGGTTAAGCTATTACTGGACCCAAGTCTTGCTCTTCTATTACAGAATAACACAGCTACCCACCTGAGATTAACTCCCAGTCTTGTCACTTAAATCTGTTAGAGAGTAGCAATGTTAACTAATATGCAGTGTTTCGTTTTATATGTTGCTCTAGGAATTTTAAAAGGTGAAAAACTAGTAAATTTTTGTCTATACTTTTTTACCCACCCTTCCTTCAAAGAGCTCAGAGCAGCATATGTGGTTCTGCCCCACCCTCTTTTATCCTTATAACAAATCAGTGAGGAAGGCTAGTCTGAGACACAGCGAGTGACCCAAGGCCACCCACAAAGTTTCATGACTGAGGGGCTATTCCATACACATTTTAAGCATTTATACAGCATTCCCCTTATGTAGTCAAAGCACTTCTTAGCAATCATATCACAACAACCTTAGACATTGTATAATGGTTAGGGACTTAGGACTAGGATCTGACAGATCCAGATTCAAATCCCCACTCTATCATGGAAGCTTACTGGGTGACCTTTGACCAGTCACACACACTTTTTCAGCTAATCAGCTCACAGGGTGGTTGTTATCAAGATAAAATGGAGGAAGAAAACAATGTAAGTAGCTTTGGGTCCCATTGTGGAGGAAAGCAGAAAATAAGTATCAAGAGAAGTATCTCCAAATTACAGATTTGTAAGGTAAGCATGGCGGCTTTGAATCTCACTTTTAAGAGGATATAGGTTCCTTCAGAGCTAATTCTTCAACATACATTTAATTTACTAAAATAGAAATGGTCAGGCTTGAACTTCTGCCTAGAACTTTACAGTGGCCTCTCAATTTACTTTTTTGGTTGACAACAAAAGGATGCAAGAAGTGTCAATGGAGAGAATGGGTGGGAAGCGTATTAAAATGAGCCATGAAGGACAATACAAATGTGGTAAGTCAGAGCCCTATGCAAATGGCTGCGTGCCCTACAAAGACTAATCCTATCAAGAATGCCTAGGATGTTAATTTGCCCTTAGTTCACAACTCATAAATCTATCCTCCCTTGCAAAGCCAGCCTGCCAAATGCCATCAGCTTTCAGGCTGGCAACCTCAGCGTAGCTATGTAGATCACGCCTCAGTAAAGACTCATAAAGAGTTTTGTGTGGGGAAGACTTCGGAACAGCTTTTCACATTTTGCCTCAATAGAGCAAAACAGTGGGAAATGTGAAATGACTGTCAGAACTGGTGGTCTCTCTTGTACTGCCTTTGGTGTACTGAGCTACGGATTTCTCATACCCTTAGTCTGCCAACACATCTACAGAGCTCCTAAACTGTTAAACCACATGAGATTATTTCTGGCCTTTTGCATTCTATGAACACAGTGGAAGATTGGGTTTTGAAAAATCTTGTATTAATTTATAAACTAAGAGCCATTTATTTTTGTAAGGTTGCAAGTTCTGTTATTTCATTCCAGTATTGTTTTAAAAGCCCCTTTCCAGCAAATAACAAATGTTGTATTTTCCTATAACAAAGACCATTGAAGGCATAATAGCTACTTACCTCTAGAACGGAGGAAGACTAACAGGCATTTTGTCAATAGGCTGAAGTTTGTGTGGTATATACTTAAAGCATATATAAATTACAGAGGTTTCATTGTGCACAATGGTCATAATCATGAACCACCCCACATTTTGCTTTTATTTTATATCGCACCATCAGCGTACACAGAGCTTTACATATGCAAGCGACTTGCTCTTGCTCTCAAACTTACAATTTAAAGTTCTCCAGCCGTGAAAGCCTTCGACAATTACAATTTAAACATGGTGAAGTGAGACCAGGGCTGCCAAGAAAGGGATGCAACATTACATGGACAGAATTCTAGCTTCAGGGATCCTTGTTTCCATATGATACTTGGATTAAATTAGGGTGGTAACACTGGCCTGAGAAGAACCCAATTGCAGCTTTCTGGGACCATGGAAAAGTGCTTCCGTTGTGGCTGCACACCGCTGGGTAATGCTTGCACTCAGGGTTATTAATGCTGTGGCTTTCCTAGCTGAGTTCTATTATACTCAGGTTTGAAGCATTTGTTTGCGTATCTTCAGTGATTTGTTCCTCACATTTATTCCACAGAATTCATTCCCTGCCCTGGCTGAACTGAAAAGCAACTTTCTTGCCTCCTATAGCTTTTGGATTGCTATGCAGCCATAAAGATATATTTTCAGTACAATCCTATAAAGAGTTACTCCAGTCTAAGTCTATTGACTTCAGTGGGCTTAGACTGAAGTAACTCACCATAGGATTGCGCTGTTTGGACTTGTCTGTGCGTTTTCTAATCTGCAGAATGTGTCCCATCCCATTCTTCGTCAATCAGCTTTTGAAAAACCTCCAACCTTCTTGCAAAGATCCGAGTCTCCTGTTGTAATCCTTCACAGTGTATGAATTGTTAGGTATGTAGAAAGCATACTTCTAATTGCTATTGAAAACCCCCCCACTATCACTGAGTTCTGACAGACTAGATCATGTCTTTATCAAAGGCAAAATCTCATAACCAAGAACTCACTCAGATGTTAACATGCCAGTATCTGCTGCCCCCTGCTGTAACAGAAAAACTGTACAATTTAACACTGGGACACTATTTTTTCCTTGGGAGTATTCTACAACAACTTCAGATTCTCATGAAAATATGCTGTGTTTGACATACTTTGGGCACTGTGTATATGCCAGTTTCCTAATGGGAAAAAACAATTTCTCTGAAACAGAAGAATCTTAGAGGGAGTGGTGGCAAGCTGTTCTTTTTCATACACCATTCCAAATAACATTTTAGGGAATACTGAAGAAAGTTCCCTTTCTGACCATACATTTAGTCTTGAGGCACCAGCAGTGTGCCCATATTTCATATATAGAGGCTACACTATCAGCATTTGGTACATTGTACACTGCATTTAATTATAAGTTTATAATTTGAATTATTTCCCATAATCTTGCTCAAGAATACTGATATTAATTTGCAGTCATAAAAACATCACACTATGAAAAATGTGTGAATGGTTTATTTAGAGTTGAATGGTATGGAATGTGGTACAATACATTTAAGACACTTCGAGATGTGCAGAACACTAATGGCAGAGGAGGCTAGAATTTCATCTCAAGCCCACATAATCGTAAAACCATTACATTTTCCATCTTCAAAAAGGATGATGCATCATGCAAAATTAAAAACATTCTAACCAACCTTGTGGTACCATTTAAAATGCTACCATACCACAGTAATTTACACCATATTAAATAATCATTCACAAAGAATGAAATACTTTGGCAATGAAACTAATATCTCAGAGCTTCAAATCATAGTAGATTTTGCATGAACATCCGTTCCAGCCATTTGGTAAAGCCAGGGAGTGAAAAATATGCTGCAAAAAAGTACCATACAAATTAAGACCCTTCAGTCTATATTGCTTGCAGCAGCAATTGCATCATCTGGTGGGTTTAATTTTCCACATGATTTTGGAACAATTCATGCACTGACTTCATGTATACTACAATTATGTAAAACATCACTATACGAGCAAGACTAGCAGTCTTGGCAATCTCTCTTTAAACTATAAGGTGATAATGATTCATAATTAAATTATATTATGGATCATAGTTTTATATGCTGAAGAAGCCAATTAAAGTGTAATTTAAAATTAGAATGAAATTATGTATGAATTTATTATATTTACATAACGTCTTTGAAATGATTAGGTAGTTCTAGATGGAACTGAACGAGTAAGGAATGCAAATATTAGGAGGGTGAAGAAGCTGTCAGTGCCTCACAATGCAATACTATGAAAAGTTACTCCACTCGAAGCTCATTAAACTCAACAGGTTCAGACTGGAGTAACTTCACACAGGTTTGCACTGTCAGTGTGGTAACTTTCTATACTGTCCTGTGCCTTAAGTGACTATCATGAGGAATGCACAACTATCATCTGCAGTAAGCTGAACAGCGCTCACAGAAAACTGAGTAACTAGATAGAGCTAACTAAGAATAGAGAGGTGCATGTGAAAATGTTGATCTCACAGTCTCTGTGTTTAATCTTAGGCTGATAAAAGAGAAAATGTATACTACGAAGTATCTTGCCTTCAAACAAAACAAGCTCCCAAAATTTAGCTGCACTGTGGATAGGTACTGCTGTCAATCTATATTTTTAACATCTGGTAGATTTGTTGAGGAACTGCAATGTTCTGCCTGAGTATTCTGGAATGTGCTCTATTTTATGAACAACCAATCAGACCATCTTTATTGTCTCTGAACATTAGGCGCTTCTCCTTCCTTCCTGACAAGACCTGGAATCTCATAAAGTCCTTCAAACTACTATATGTAGTGAAATGCAGATGAGTAATGCAATGATTGCAAGAAGATATGCTGCAATTCTAACTCTCACACATTACAAAACAATGTAAATAAATACCAAGCTAGTAGAAAAGATCTTATTTACAGTTTTACAAATGACTCTGTGTAAATGTAGAGTTTTAAAGAATACCGTATTAGTAAAATGAGTTCCTGTATAGCAATACAGTTTGTTAGATTTCACTGTAATAGTATATAGAAAACATAATTCAAGTTAATAGTTGTTATATAATTTAGTACAGACAAAACCAGTATCACTTGCGATGAGACCTGTTAAAGTGCTGAAAACTGACATTTCTGAAATTGTAGAAAACTTACTATACATTTATTAAAGCTTTACCAAGTCAAAATGTAAGATTTTATTCACATTTTCTACCACAATGCCCATGGGATGGGATATAATTTTTCAGTACACTCTTTACTTTGATCTCTCTGCAAAACATTTGAGGTTTCAAGCTTCTGTGGTGACTTCAGGCTTCACAATCTGGTAAGTAATCAAATATTCAGGATAGGCCTGAAAGACAGGTTAGGTTTATTATATTCTCCAATTTTCAGGCAGATATGACAGAGTTATTACACAGGATAACAATAATTGCTTTAAAAACAACAACAACAACAACAAAACAATAATATTAGATTTATATACTGCCCTTCACGATGAATTAACACCCACTCAGAGTGGTTTACAAAGTTATTATTATCCCCACAACAACAAACACCCTGTGAGGTGGGTGAAGCTGAGACTGACCCAAGGTCACCCAGCTGGCTACAAGTGGAGGAGTGGGGAATCAAACCTGGTTCTCCAGATTAAAGTCCCGCGCTCTATGCCAAACTGGCTCTCTAAGGAAAATGGCTGAGGTACTAATTTTGAACAAGTGAAGAACTCTCTTGAAGTCTTAAAAATCTATTTCCCTCATGGAAAGACAAGATATAAAACCAAAGAAAGCTATGAACAGGCTTGCAAATTGAAAGGAAAATCAAAGTTTTAAAAATAAAAAAATACACTACCTGCTCTCCTCTGTAAATGACATATTCAGCTAAAGCTAGCCCATTTACACTAGGCCGACCAGTTACTGAATGGTGTCCTGGAGGAGAATGAGCCATTTTCATTGCACTGAACTGCAGAAAAGACTTGCCCAATGTAACACGGCAAAACAGCAACTGCCTATATTTAAAAAAAACATTTTATTAATAAATGTGTGACAAAAAAGGAAACCAAAAAAGCAAACAATTTTTAGTGTGCAAATAAATCTTAAGAAAAATGTAGCACTCCTGTTTTTTTAATAAGCCAATGCAAAATTTGACCAAAACACTATGCCCACTTTTTGTACTCACCACCTTCTCAAAGATTCACTATACAATATATATACAGAATTAAGTTTGATCAACATTCAATTCATACTCTGATCACATTCTGCTTAATTATTGTGTGCTGCTCTTTATGGCAACCATTGTATTAGTTCAAAATGTAGCAGCTAGGTTTTTGGCTAGCGTGACTTACAAAGAACAGGTATAAGTTGTAAAAGAACAACGTTTGTTCTCAGACACAATTCAAGTTTTTACCTTTAAAGCTCCAAGCTATCCATTGTTGGGGGGTACTCAAAAGGCAATCTACTCCCACATCAATTTGCCTGGCAATTCAGACCAACATTTAGCATCCTCTCTCTTTGGAATCTGGATGGTTCACAAAGCTGAAATATTCTAGTATTTAATGATGGTTACTGTTATTGCTGATCAATTACTGTACTGACTGTTTTAATTATTTTAGTGGATTTAATTATTTGGTGAAACTATTATAAGATGCGTTGGACAACTGCTTCAAAAGATGACCTTAAGTATATGTGCAAGGGGGACCCAAGGTGGTTTACCTTCTCTTCCATTTATCTTCCCAACAACTCTGTGAGGTATGTTAGGCTGAGAGTGACTGGCCCAAGGTCACCCACAGTTCTTCCGTGGCAGAGCGAAGATACGAGCCTTATTCTCCCAGATCCTAGTCCAACACTCTAAGCACTATACACACTGTCTCTCAATGACAATTTGTAAAAGCGTGACTTACAAGAAAGTGGCTGTAATGCCACCACAGATTTAGGCATGCTTTAGTCTATTGATTTTAGAGGACTTAGGTTTGGACCCAGACAAAATTTTCTGTTAATGGAGGATTTCCACCAATCCTCATGCTGTTCCTGAGGGCCCCTTGTTCACCAGGAGTAGCATTTTAAAGAAAGCACTGGACTGCAGAAGTAAAGAGGAGACATATAAGTTCTGTTTTGCTGACAGAAGTGTCTTCCATTAACAGAAAATTCAGCCTGGATCCAAACCTTCAGTATGTAGCCAAAAGGAGAAAAGCTTTCAGATCATGGGAAATTAATGTTATTAGGCAACACGTCTAATGATTTTAGATTTAACAGCAGCTCATTTGGCAAACACTATTCTTTTGTAGGTAATAGAACACATGGGTGATTTCTCCACTGATAGGTGGGATGGCTATACACTAGTAGCAGAGAAAGAAAACCTAATTTTATTTTATTGCCATGGACTGTTTGCTACACTGAAATGAATGTGTACTGGTTTATACATTTCTTTGTTTATTGATAGCAAAAGCTAAAACAATCATAATGAACAAGGACTGACATCTTTAATTTTGAAGTTTACCAAAGAGTTTCTCTCAATTTTAGAACACTTCACACAAATACTGGAACTTACCTATGACAGACATAACAAGACCTGTCTTTATGAATTGGGCAACCTGTGCCACCGCCAATACCATACACATACTGATTGCTTTTGGAGGAATTCTCAGCAAAATAAATTCCAGCTCCAAACATTCCACCTATGTAGGCATGTCTTTCATCAAAACCTTTATGAATAATTGCATTCACAAAAGGGGAGCCTGTAAGTATATTAAAATACAAAACTTTGTTTTTGCCATTCTTAGTACTGAATATTGTGCCACACTTACTACATTTATACTTATATTCCATCATGAAACTCAAGCTAACATACATGGGTTTCCCAGGAGGCGTTCCATCCATGCACTGTCTAGAACCATAACCACTTATTTTCAGCCAGGTTGTATTACATACCTTGCAGCCACAAAATTTGCCAACCCTTTGAGAAAATACTGTTGTATCAGAAATTTGGTTGGGGGAAAAAAAAAGAGCAAAAAACCCAAAAAAACAAACGACTTCAAGGAACCAAATCTGTGAAAATGTGGCCCAGAATTAGCAGCTTCTTAGCTCTTTTGGTATATTTAGTTTGGCACCAAGACCTAATTGTGCTTAATAATAATGTCACATTAAGACATTGCCTCAGGACTGCATTATATGGGTATGGCCTGACACCAAAATAGGACCAGCAGCTAAGCGATATTCTGGACTGAACTGTGGAGTGGGATGGGGGGAGAGGACCCTGCAGTCACCCAAACTAGCTCATGCCACAGATACCTGCTTTGAGGGTTGACTGATGTGCAACAGGCTGACACTCTGTAGGATGAAAAATGTCTAAGGATGATTCTCAGTTCTGCTACTCCAAGTCAAGCATCCTTAGCTACACAATATTAGGAAGTTTTTGCCAAGCATCTCTGGTTACTGTACTCGGTCCTTTATAACTGTGCTTGTTGGAAACTTTATCCTTTCTCTACTTCTGAAGCCAAAGAAATGCATTGTCTCCACAGCTGTGGCTCTGATGTTGGTGAGGTACACTGTCGAATACAGCCTGCTTGTGATATTCTATAGCATTTTAAAAAGTATACGGCTTTTTAAAACAGACATTTTAGAATATTCTGTGAAAATACTGCCCAGCAGTCTCAAAAATTTTTTGGGGGGGGTTTATATGATAATTTATTTCAACACAGAAAGAAAGGGGGGGGATTATGAGCCCTGATTTAGCCAGAGACCCTTTCATCTTTTAACCAATTTCAATTTCCAATTATATATAATGAAATCAGAGGTTGATGTATTAATTGATCAACCTGTGTGAACTTCTATTCTACTTCTTCCACTCCAAAATAGGAGGCAGACTGAGCAATACACCAAGTCCATGCCATCTAAACACAACATGTGAAGCACTTGCCGTGAAATAACATCCTTTCATTAGCGTGATTATGATTCTCTTCAGAAACTTCTTTCCTCCTGTGAGTGTATCTTTCCCAGAGTTTTTTGTTGCACACTTTTTGTATCTAGAAGAAAAAAATTCATAATTTTCTTTTATTGTCTGACAGTAGCCATTCCAATTATAAGAATCCTTTATATAAATTATCATTCATTTGAAAACACATGCCATCAGGTTTATACTCACTCAAAGATATTAAAAATGGAATAGATATCTGTAACTATTTCAGACACCAAGAAGAAAAGTTCCTTTCCCCACATTCACCACAGTAACTAACATGCCTATATAATCTGTATTAATATTTCCACCCCATTTCCAATCTTTGCTATATCCAATCCACGGAACAGGCTCAATTTTAAGATACCACTGTGCAGATACCACATGATGAACAAATAAGGACTATGTATTGTCGAAGGCTTTCACGGCTGGAGAACGATGGTTGTTGTGGGTTTTCCGGGCTGTACTGCCGTGGTCTTGGCATTGTCAGGAACTACAATGCCAAGACCACGGCAATACAGCCCTGAAAACCCACAACAACCAAATAAGGACTATCATGTATCCGAAACCCAGTGACCACTATACAGTACATACCTACACACTCCCAGGTACCACAACATATGAACTAAGCTGAACAAAGCTGCATTTGTTCTCATTCAGTAGACAGGGACTCATATCTGGAAAATTTCTTAACAGGCTTTATTAAAACAGCAATGCCCACTTACAGAATCAGCAGCTTAATTAACAAAGTCACAGGGATACCCATAAAGTAGTCTTCTATGAGTCCAAAAGATATCTGGAAGTAAACTAGTCATGTGCTTTGGATTGGTTTAAGTTGTTCCGTGCGGACTGAACTCAAAGAGTTGTTGCTGGAGACCACATATCACCAGTGTGTGATTTCTTTTGTGGAGTTCCACCAGATGCAGTCATACCTCCCAAGCTATTCAATCTCTATGTAAAGCCCATAGGAGAAATAATTTGTGGTTTGGAAGTTGGCTGTCATCAATATGCTGACAACACCCAGCTCTATTTTCTGTATCCAGATCACCTGGTGAAGGGGTACAAGTATCAAGCTATTGCCTGACTGTTGTGGTTAAATGGTTAAGAGTGACCAAGCTGAAACTAAACCTTGTTAATATGGTGGCGATGCTGGTTGGGAAGGCCAAGGTCTTGAAGGACACTGTGCTTCTGATGGAGTTCAGCTGACCCTTCCCGATTTAGTTAAGGGCTTAATGGTTATACTAGACCCAATATTACTGCTGGAGAAACAAGTTAATGCTACTGCAAAAAATGCTTTCTTCCATCTTCATTTAGCCTGAAAGATGCTCTCTACTTTGACTTGGCCAACTTGGAACAACGGATCTAGACTAAATTACTGTAATACACTCTATATGGGACTGCTCCTGAAGTCAACTCAGAAACTCCAGTTGGTACAGGATGCTACAGCTTAGTTACAATCAGGAACCAGTATAGGAAAAATGCCACTGTGATGATAAGACTAAAATTCCAAATATTTTTAGTAGTAGTTTAGCATTCCATAATATTTACAAATGTTGTTCCCACAAAGATACACAATTCTTTAAAGGAATAGTACAATATTCCAAAGGAAAGTACAAGGATTGCTGGACTCGCTTATCATGGGCGAGAGATTTGTTTGTTACCTTTAATATGTTGTATCTGTTGAAAACCCCACCAGCATGCCCACCATCTCTGTGCTCTCGAACAGTGCTCTGCATCTGAAGATTAGGGAAGACAACCTCTAATTAAAACATTAAGAAGTGCAATGAGAATCTGCTTAAATTCTCCAAATGCAATTTAGCCACAGCCCATCTATACTACCACAATAACTTTAACTATTTTTCTCCCGCTCATCATGATTCAAACAGCAAGCAGCTGCACAGTGACTGCTTTAAAGCAAACTATGTGAACGTTCAAACACAGTTGGCTATACCGGTTCACATGCATAATCACCAATTCTCAAGGTTGTATAGAGGCTCTTCTATGAGCCGAAACAGACGTGACGAGTTACCTCAATTCAACCTGGGTTTCATTGCCTCAAGGTTTGACGGGAAGTGTAGGCGTCCTTGCAGGTGCATCGCTGCATTTCTCCTTCCCCTGCTTGCAGGGCCCGGAGCTACATAGCCGCACGTGCTCTGCCTCCCCCACCCCCATCGCACTGAGCATCACTTCATCTCCCCCCCCTCGTCTGGCCCAGTCCCTGCAGTTCTGGGCTACGTGGCTTCTGGTGGAGGCCGGGCGAGTGAGGGGGAGATGCAGCATGCTCCGGGAGCCTTTCCTCCCGCTCTCCCAGTGCAGCCCGGTGTCGCTCTGTGGGGGCTGGGCCAGGCAAGGAGGGTGGAGTTGCCTCCCCCCCGTCGCACTGAGCGTCACTTCATCTCCCCTCCCCTCGCCTGGCCCAGCCCCCACAGAGCGACACCGGACTGCACCGGGAGAGCGGGAGGAAAGGCTCCCGGAGCATGCTGCATCATCCCCTCACTCGCCCGGCTTTTTGGAAAATTCTTTTGGAAAACTCCAAAAGAATTGGAAAATTCACAATAATAGCTTATCTTGACACTTTCATGAAACAGTTTTGTCAGTGTGATGCTACCCCAAACATTTCCAAATGAGGAAGAACACTATGGATTAGAGATGGGCACGAACTGGAAAAAAAGCAAACAGTGCAGTTCGTTGCATTTCACAAACCACGAACTTTCACGAACCTGCCCCAGTTCGTGAACTGGTTCGTTTGGTTTGTGAAAACATCACGTCCAGGTCAGCCAATTGTCACTTCCAGGTCAGCAGAAGGTATGCAGGACGTCCATTCTGTTGCCTAGGAAACTGATCGGAAACAGTGACGAACCAAAAAACAAAACAAATGAACCAACCTAAAGTTCATGGTGGTTTGTCAGAAATGGGCTCTGACGAACCGCCGGTTCACAAACCACGAACCGACCTGGTTCGTCATGAACTTTGGTTCGTATTTCAGTTCGTGCCCATCTCTACTGTGGATTTAACAGTGAAGCAGCTAATGCAGCAACATGATACTTAAGTCCATTAATCCATACTAGTACAGTAAAACATCTACTAGAAATATTTTTTCCTAGGAATATGAATCAAATATATACCTCTTCTTCCACTGACTGAAATTCTTTATCATCGGGAGAAAGGTCTATGAGGATTGTTCCACTACCAGAAGTATTCAAAGTTAGGTAGGGATTAAGACCTATGAGTAAAATATAAAACAAACGTAAGCAGCCCAATTTCAAAATCACAAGTTTAGAAGAAATAGCACAGAAATAAAGTGCAGTACTTCTTATGATATCTATGTATCTTGTTTTGAGTTTCTACATTTCAAAAACGTATACAGAGAAAAGACAGAATATTAGTAAAAACAAGAAGGTAAAAAAAATAAGACAATCTCATAGAAAGTTGCATTATTTATAAAAAAAACAGCACAGTATGCCTTGAATGGAACAGAGGAAGAACAATAGATAAATTATCTCAACACAGGACCCTTTACTTTAGAGACTTGGTCAAATAAAGTAATACTCTTTAAAATCTGTAGAGTACATGCAAAAACGGTACATGAAAAACAAACTTGGACATTCAATGCTGCAAAAGAAAACAGGGTTGCACTTGTCTGTAACAGCTGTTCATTGAGTGGGCTTCTGTGCAGTCACACACTGGGACTGGACTGTGTACATGCAGAACAGCCCCGGAAAAGATTTCCAGTGTTTACTGACTATGAGCGCCTTTTTGACCCTTGGCACTTTCCCGCCAAAAGCATCACATGA
The DNA here is from genome assembly GCF_028583425.1 of Eublepharis macularius. Lineage (NCBI taxonomy): Eukaryota > Metazoa > Chordata > Lepidosauria > Squamata > Eublepharidae > Eublepharis > Eublepharis macularius. Next base: position 102,306,394 of record NC_072795.1, read on the forward strand.
CCAGGAGGAAGGGTGATATTCCCTCAGTTCTCTCCATGCCACCACCAGAGACCGCCCTTCCCCCAGAAACTAAGGTTCTAGAGAGTTCATTGCGGGGCAGGAAGGAGGAGGGAGGGATGTGTGCCTGAACAGAAGGCCACTCAATGAACAACAGTTACAGGTAAGTGCAACCTGTTTTCATCTTCACGGTTTCTGTGCAGTTCCACAATGGAAGTAGCAAGCTGAAGGAGGCCAGTGTGAAGCTTTCAAAGAGAAACACCTTAACAACAAAGAGAAACACCTTAACAACAGGAGCACCTCAACATTTGCCCAGGGGTGCGTCTAAAGAAGCTGTGACTTCTCTAAAAATGTCTCTTCCAAAGGACAAGGAGGAGGAATGTGGCAAGGAAAAACTGCTCGAGGGGGAGGGAGGAAGCAGTGCTAGGTAAAGGGCACTGAACTGTCATGCACTTAAGGGAGAGCGTGATAGCCTCTACAATCGAAAAAGGAATGCTTGTGTGAGGATTGTCGTAGGCCAGCCTTGGCTGGGCTCTCTACCTGCTAGTGATTCCTCCTCAGAGGATGAGGGGCTGGAAGAGCCAGTGGAGCCAGCAGAAACACCCCCCCCCCACAGTCCCTGAAGAGCCATCCAGCGACCAGCAACCAGGTTCCTCGGTGCAAGCTTGAGAGGGAGAGGTCATACAGAGAGGAGGAGGAACCGGCGCTTCGGAGATCCAAGCCTCTCGAGCTGGCGGAAAAGCGGCAGGCTCAAGCGCAGGAGGCTGTTTGGGAACGGCAAAGGAGCGCGTGCCTGCAGGCGCAGTGACAGACAGAGCTGGACGCCGAGGGCGAGGTAAGGCAATCAAGTGAAGGAGAAACACCTGGCCCTCACCCTCTTACGCTGTCCTGAGCACATAAGGAGAATGCTGGGAAGGGGCCCAGTGTGGGAGCAACGTTGTTCACCACTCCTTGCGCCCAGCAGCTCGGCTTCTGGAAGCTTCACCTCTGCCTTGTACCCTGCTCTCGCTTGGATAGACCTGCTGTTTCCTGACTCTGGCTTTGTCCTCAACCACTCGTTGCTTGTCTCCGTGTTTGACTGACGACTCGGCTTTCTGACCTCGGCTTGGCTTTCTGATTTTCATTTGCTCGCTCCACTGATGGACTGACTTTCTGGCTCTCGACCTCGGTGTGTCTTGGACTCTCGCTCGCTCTCTCCCTTGCCCAGCCCTACTCGTGACAAGGATACTGCCAAGTCTCTCTTAGATCCTGAATGACTAATACAACTGATAGAATTGTGCAACATGAGGGCTGAAAGCCAACCCGACAGGGAATCCCGGCCAGGGCACTGGAAACATTAATGTTGTGGAACTCTATAAATCAAAGGGCATAGGTTAGAACCCACAATGTCCTTATTCCACTGGTGAAAGTGCTATACGCTAAAATGAAGCACCAGGGAGCTGCAAAAAATTAATGTCTTTGGAAGCCCAATAGAATGTCTTTGGAAATCCAATAAAGAAGAGGAAAGTTTAGAGCGTATGAGTCCCAAACATAATCAATAGCACAAGAAGCAGGGTCCAAGCCCTGCTATAGCCTCAGTAGACTCTTACCCACTTAAGAGGTACAAGATATACAGTTTTCAAGAAGCAGCAGTTGCCACTAAGAAAAAAATCTGAGACTACTGCTATAGTGCAGGAAAAGGAGCTGTCCAAAGCTGCTGAAATTATCAGTGGGAGTGTGAACACAGCAGATCCACACTAGAATGAAAACAGTGGAGCAGGCATGATGAGGCTAAAGAAAAGATGGACAATATGAACAATAAATTAACCTTGTGCTGCTAGCAGAACAATCTGTGCAGCAAAAACAATTTGAGAATAAATATAAAAAACAGATTGCCTTCCCAATAGATTAGCAAGGGCATTCCTGAAAGACAAGGGTCCCTGGAAGTAAAGGAGCAAACAAAAGGGCAGGGGATCTGTGTGTGGCACTGTATGGGAAGGACAAATAGCCCATGCCTCCAATCAGAGTTTTTAGGACTTGGTGCCAGTTAGCTAAGGAAGACAGAATTGCAATGCACTGCAATGATGTGGAGACAAAAAAAGTAAGATGTGTCTAGTACTCTAGGGGAAAATAACAGCAGTATAACAAAGTCATTTTGAAGAAGACAAGGAGCTATTTGGAGACATCCTTGTAGCAGGATCCCACAGGTCAGAGGAGGCCCCTGAGATGGCCCTCTCAGAGGCACAGCATCTCAATAGTGCCCTGGGAAGAACAGAGCAGGGGTGTGCAACAAAAAAAGATTTGCGTTTCTTGCTTCAGAATTTCTGAAGCAGGAAAAAGTCAGAAATAAGCGATTTCACTCGCTTCGGTATTGTCATGTATGCCAGCATCCATGCCACTGCTGTATTCTGCATCCCATGCCATTATTGTGTTCTGCAAGCCATTATTCTACATTTTATACTGAGAGTGATATAAGCATCCATGCCATCATTGTGTTGTACATCTTACACTACATCTTAAACTCATACTGATATAATGCCAAAGTTCAATACTGTATCTTATGCATTTTATATAAGTCATCTGAAGGTGTCCAAACTACTAATACTAATTTCTAGAGGAGCCAGCAGCCTCTTTGTTATCTCTAAGAAATATGCACTTTTGCTTCTGAGTGGCCTTGGGCTGAAGCTGCAGCTGTGTATTAAAATGTATCTTTTCACAGGAGGGAATGATTCCACTCTGTACTTTGTCTAGACTAAACTGCTTTGTTCCCATGTAACTTTTGGGCTTTTGTGCCTGAATGCAAAGGGGCAGGAGAACGTCCCCCTATATCAGTAATCCTATTGTTTGACTAATTACTTCCGCCAACTTCTACCTATGAGTGCATACCTGAACTGAATAGATCTCTAAATAAAAGTTTCTTCAACCAATGCACCTGCTTGCTTGCTGTGAGGGATTTGGCCAGGGACTGACACCCTAGGATTGACAGGTATGCTCTGTAAAGATTTGGAGCACACCGAAAAGCCACCCAGCCACTTATTTCACCCGATGGGAGGAGGATAATGGGGTTCCCTCCTCCCCCTCCCATTGGGTGAAATAAGCCACACGGGTGGTTTAAAGCTGCTTTAAACTGGGTGACGCTCTGGTTTACCAGAAGTGGGTGCTTTAAATTTTCTTCAGCTGAGAGGCAGAGCTTCCGTGCCAGCCAGCTGAAGTAGCCCTGTGGGAAGCTCCTGTTTCCATGCTGCTTGCAAGCAAGCGACACAGAAGCGGGCGATTTAAATTGCCTTGAGCTTGCAGGCAGGTAAGTTCCCGCCTGTCAGCTGAAGCCAGCCCTGCAGGGGAATGCCTAGTTCTGTGCTTCTTCCAAGTGAGTGACACAGAAGTGGGCACATTAAACTGCCTTCACTTGGCAGGTAGAGGAGTGCCCTCCACCAGCTGAAGCAAGCCCCAGGAAGCACCCGGTTCCATACCGCTTGCAAGCGAACAACATGGAAGCAGGTGCTTTAAACTGCCTTTGGCTGGCAGCCAGGGGAGCGCCCCCACCTGTCAGCTGAAGCAAGCCCTGGGAAGCACCTTGCTCCGTGCCGCTAGGAAGCAAGCAACATGGAAATGGGTGCTTTAAACTTGCTTAAGATGACAGGTGGGGCAGCCCCCTGCCTGTCAGCTGAAGCAAATGGGCTGCTCTTGCTTGACCTGAAGCTTTCCAAAATAATCCAAATCGCTTCAGAAAGCTTTGATTTGGTTTTTACAAACTGGGCCCACCCATGCTGGGCCAGATTCGGAAATCCTGAATCTTTACAAATCGGGCCTGATTCAGGTGTTTATTCTGAATCATTATCACTAATCCCACACCCCTAGAATAGAGAGCTGAAAAAACAAGAATGGTGCACATATGCTCTCCAAGGAAAGAAGAAAACAAATCTGAGTAATTCCTTAAAGAGTGAAACTTAAAACCAAACACCAAATTCTGCCAACGTATCACATACAGGTATGTAAGAACACAGAAGTGCCAATTATTAAAGTGAAAAAGCTGAACAATCTTAGTAAAATGTGGATCAACTAAGAAAAGTCAAAGGAATACTTTTTCAACATCTAGGACAGAAAAGGGGGCTGCTGTGGAAAGGGTCAATAATCAACCATCAACAGAGCAGAGGAGGCATAGAAAAATCCCTATATCGCAGCCTCATGTGGGATACCCTAGTTATTATGCATTTTATAAACAGCCAAGGTGTTGGAATTCTGCCACTAGCAGTCTGCTGCACTCCCAACAAAAGAGGGACTCTCTGTAGGAAGGGTAGAGATATATTTGAATAAGACAGCCAAATAAAAATATAAAGACTACAACACACAAAATTTGATGACCTGAACGTAAAATATACTTTTCCATCTGTCCTCCTTAACAAGTAAGGTACCTTCACAAATAATACCCTTTTTATGTCTCAGAAGGAATACTGTCCAGAATAGTTCAATTAATAGGACAGGCAACCTCCCCTCACAGGAGAGGTGGGGAAGACCTTGAGTCAGGATACTAGAATATGGAGCAGCTCTAGACCAGGTTTTACTCATGTCTGTGTCAGCTGGCTGAAAGTTTACAAATGAAGGCCTCTGTTAGGCCTTGTGTTCTTTCCTTTGTTTCTGTGGAATAAAGTTACTCTGTGATGACTAAAAGAGACCCTTTGCACACTCCTAAATGACTGCTGAATCTTATAGCAATGAGATTGAGAATGTTGGTGAAAGCTAGTAGCTTTTCTTGATAAGAAAATGAGCGTGTGGGCATACATTGAATTGACAGGAAAAACCTGTCCACAAAAAGCATTAGGTTTAGAGGTGCAGACTTACCAATAGAGGTGTGCAACAACGACAACAAAAACTGGGAAATCTGGATCCAAGTTTTATTCAGGATTCCTGAAATCTGGGAAAGATTATCTGATCCATTTAAGACTGATCAGAAAATCCCTGATTTATTCAGCTAATATTCCCTATTGGGAAAACTATGTGGGGGCTATCCAGGGTGGTCAGGGTGTGTGTGTGTCATTTTTCAACTGAACTCCACCAAATTTGCAGAGAACCTACTCTTGACTGTCCCCTAAAGACCCTCCCCCCTCAAAGTTCAGGGATACTGGACCCCGGGGTCCATTCTATGGGCCCCTGAAGAAAGTGCCACCAGCCACTCTCTATTGTTTCCTATGGGGAAAACATTTCCAAGCAGACTGTCAAGCAAAAACACAGAGGGGCAATGTTGACAGTGGCCAAAGACACACTCCCAAATGCTAGAGGCCCAATGGAACCAAACTGAAGCAAAGGAATGGACAGAATCCCCTCAGAACCAAAGTGTATCAAGGGGACCAACATCAAACTAGAGAATCATGTAAAAATAGAGGATTCCACCCAAACCAAACTGAAGCAAGGGACACACTTGCATCTTAGCCCAATTGAACCAAAAGCCAAGCAGACAAGGAGAGCTCCTGCATGGACTGGCTACTCACTCCCCCTTCCCTGCCTCACTCCCCCTCCTTCTGCCTCCTGCCTACCCCTCCCTCCTCTCTTGGAAAAAGAAGCAGAAGCAGCCAGCCAGAGGTTGAAGCCTCATTTCCCAGATTTACATGGATTTAGCTGGGGGGGGGTCTAGATCTGGGTTCCCAGATGGGATCCTGGATTCTCTTATTTGATTTGGGAAAGCCAGATTTAGCCTAATCAGCAAAAATCAGGCTTTTTTCCTGAATCCAGATTGCACAATCCTATTTATCATCTCTGTTAAAACAGAAGCAGCTGAGGAGCCCCAAACATTACATGAATAGTTCCCAGGCTGCTACATCGCTGTGTTAGCTCTATTAAATCTTGCCTCTAAGCTCCTCACCTCGGAACCAAGGGCGGCCTGGGAGGAGGAGGGATTCCTTGAGTCAGGAAGGCATATTTCCAAAGGCCTTAGGAAAAAGCCTTGCAGCTTCAGATCCGAGGGCTTTGTTAAACTACACCTCCAGGTACCTCCCCCTCAGAGTCAACTCAGCCAAAGAACTGCAGGGGCCTTTATTCAGACAGCCATGCAGGCAAAACCTTTGGGAAAAGAGCCTCAGAACCAATGGCTCTGTCCATCCACACCCTCAGGCCAGAGATGGGCAAGTGCCTTTAATCAGGCTGATGCGCAGCTACAGCCTTGGCCAAAGAGCCATTGTGAGGAGGCTCTGATACAGCAGGCAGTTCTATCTTGTAATCCTCAGGTACATAAGGCAATACAAAATTGAAGTCTTCCAGAGTCATTTTAAAGGCATGGTCAACACAATTTTGAAGAAGGACCTCTTGAGCCATAACAATGAAGGGAAAAACAGAAGTTTTTCTTCTTTATACATATGGTTTTATTCTTAACTAAAATAGCTACGGATGGTAAAAAACTTAAGATAATTAAGTCTCCCTAGACTCAATGATGAAGTGAAAAAAAAGCAGAGAAAAGCAATGGAGATCCTCTCTCTGTGGCAGCAAAATGAACTGAGCGAATAGCACCTCTTTTCCTGGTTTTGGCGGGAAAAGAGCCAAGGGAAGGAAGGGCACTCCAAGTCTTCTAGAAAATACTAGAAATCTTTTTTGCAGCTGGCCTGTGCATATGTAGCCCCAGAGTGGGACTGCACAGAAACCACAAAGATGAACCATGAGCTTCTGAATACTGTGGGAAAGAACATTGTGTTTTAGTGCTTTATAAAATCCCAGAAAACATCTGTAACGCTACTGAAGACTATCTGCTGCTGGAAAACAGCCTCTACTTGATAAACAAGGAGCACTTCCTTCCTTGATTTTACTCAGCAGGCAAAATTTCTTATAGAATCTTTAGCAATCCCTCCAAAGAAGACTGTCTGATACATCGGACTAACAGAATTGTACTGCAGGTCAGTTTTTGACCAGGGTTTTAAGAGTATTACAGGTAAACCATTAAGAGTTGATAATGCAATGAAGAAAAAAGGCATCAGTACAGTTACTTTATACGTGTTTTCTCTTGATTTAATTTGAGAATGAAGAAAAAGTGCTCTCTTAGTGTTTATCCAGTAAACTGAAGCTTTCAACTGTATCTATGTTAAAACATCTGATTATAAACAAGTTTACACTATAACATACCTTGCTGTCCTGAGATTAATCTTTCAACTCCTTTAATTATTTTGTGTCTATGTCCATAAGCATTAATTCCAATTTCCTTTAATTCTTTGTGCCCCATTTCAACCAGTACATCCAACGTTATCTAAAAAGAATAACAGCGTATATGAAGTGTGATATATAAAAGCCATACTGCTATACAGATCTTTAACATGAAGAAAACTCACCAGGACTACCAACTCTTACTTAAGAAATTCCTGGGTAGTGCCTGGGATAGGAATTCAAATGAAACAAACAGAGAGGAAACCCCCACCAGGGTAAACATATAATAATAGCTCAAAATGTTTCAAAAGTTATAAATTCAATTCTCTTAAAGTGACAGTGTACAGCTATAAAGTGCAGGGATGTGAAGTCACATCCTGTGTCAGCACATCCTGATCAAAGGTCAGCTGCTTCAACTCCTCTCCTTCCTATGAGGTCACTTCCTTGCACCAAATCCAAATTTTAAATATTACTTGCCTCATATCACCTACCCGATTTTTCTCCTACCTTACTTAACTTTGAGGCTTCTGTATGCATGTCTTCTTTATGTCATACTAATCTTTGATCCTAAATATTTGTGCTGGTATAACTTGCTGTTATCGTTATGCGAGAGTCATCCTTAAAAAAAAAACCCTCTCGAAATCCACTGTTTTCAGCATTAAGGAGAAAAATCCACTCTGAAGGCCTATAGGAGGATGTCTGCGTCTAGCCTTTAGAGTGTTTACAGCTTCTTCTAGTCTCAGTGTACAGTATACTGTACTGAGTTGCTATGAAATATCACAGGTGACATGGAAGTCATACATTATGTAACTTCTGTAGCCACTTCAAGACTTCTGTTTTTCTTTGACTCCATGATATACCAGTGCCTTCTCTCCAAAGCTGCCATTCTGTCTAGGACAATGGATGTCTATAGTTTAGAGATCAGTCATAATTCTGGGAGAGCTCCAAGCCCCCAGTGAGGCTGGTAACCTTAAAATGTACTCTCTTCCAAGATTAAATGCAGAGTAGAGATGGGCACGAACTGCAAGACGAACTAAAGTTCGTCACCCACCGGGCCAGTTCGTTTGGTTCGTGTTAAACCCCAATACCTCTTCCAACCTCCAGATCAGCTGCTTGTTGGGGATCTCCCTGACAAGCAGCTGATCCAAGCCTGTGGGGTGAAATACCCCTTTCTGTGCCTCTGCAAAGGGGCAGGGAAAGGGCCATTTCAACCCCCGGATCAGCTGCTTGGCGGGGATCTCCCCGCCATCTGCAGGGGTGAAATGCCCCTTTCCCTGCTGCTTCGCAGTGGCAGGGAAAGGGACATTCCACCGCCAGATCAGCTGCTTGTTGGGGATCTCCCTGACAAGCAGCTGATCCAAGTCTGTGGAGGTGAAATGCCCCTTTCTGTGCCTCTGTGAAGTGGCACGAAAAGGGGCATTTTCAACCCCTCAGACCAGCTGCTTGGCAGGGATCTCCCCGCCAAGCAGCTGATCCAAGCTGGCAGGAATGAAATGCCCCTTTCTGTGCCGCTTCACAGCAGCACGGAAAGGGGCATTTAAATCCCATGAACCACTAATGGGTTCACAAACTGGGGCAAGTTCGTGAAAGTTTGTGGTTTGTGAAATGGGATGAACCATGAACCAAACGGTTCGGTTTTCCCCCAGCTCATGCCCACCTCTAATGTAGAGAGGAAAAGCCCTTCAGAAGCACAAGTACATTGTAATTTTCTCTTCAAGCTTATAGGTTTTTGCCTTCCACTGCCCGTTTTTTGAAATTATTTTACTTTAAGTAACAGTTACATTTTTAAGACTGTCTGCATTAAGTGTTCTCATATAGCTCAGGCTTAACATGGTAAAAAAATCATTGGGCTGTATACTACAACTCTGTTCCACTAACATGAGCTTTCTTCTGGCTGAGACTCAAGGTGAATTAGAATATTTAAGCAACAATGCAGTAACAAGTATTAAAGACAAGACATACCATAAACAATGCAAAACTAGATTACAAACAATGTGTAAAAACAAGGAAATAGACAAATACTGCAACATACAACTTCAACCCTATTCCCTTTTGGAAAGCTGCCTTCTGAGTAAATTCCATTTTAGTACAACGCTATTTCGATTAGTGGAATGGAGTTGTAAGATTCAACCAATTGTCCTTCCTAGTATGAATGGTCCTTCCACAAAATCCTTATTATAGGTCTTCTTCCCAATTTGAAATGCATATTTTTCATTTGACTTTTGTTACCCCTGAAGATTCCAGTTCAATACAGCTTACTTACTTGCTCTCTTTCAAATACATCAATCAAATGATCAAGTCCAAGATTTCTTACAAATTGATTAATGCTGAAATCTACACCTGAAACTGATCGGGAAAGCATATATTAGCAGCATATGGACTGAAACAACCTTTTTTGATCCTACTTTGGCATTATTTTAAATAGAAACAATCCTGTCTGACAGTACCTTGAACACAATGCTTTTTGTAAAGAAACAGCTTGAAAGCAGCTGACCTTACATTCTGTATACAAATCAGACATTTACCTATACTTATTTTTAGAACTCTGGGTCAGGTTCCATGATCTGTGCATGCATCACTGGACCCAACTCATTATTTTAACATTTTATTGTTTACATAGGAAAAACAAGTTCTAAAAATTTATTTCAAAAACAGTGACAGGTACAGTTTGAAAAATATCACCGGAAAAAAAAACAGGAGAGGCTGCAAGAAGAAAAGGAAGGAAAACCCAAAAGAAGAACAAAAGACTCCAAATGAAACTCAGAAATGAAAAGTTATTTTAATATAAAACCCCAGACATTTCTGATTTTTCCCTTTGATTAGAATACATTTTCATTTCTAAACAGCAGTTTGAAACTTTGCCTTTTCTTTGCTGTCAGATAAATCTTTCAGTAACTTTAAATACCTAACCATCTTTCACATTCAAATCACTTTTCTACACCACTAACAATCATATGGTCCAGAACAAAATTATAGATTTGAAGCATAAGTGATTAGATAGATACTAAAGAGATGCCATTTTAAACATTTATACTTATCTAGGGGTTGATCACACATGAAGTATATCACTCGAAGAAAGAGACTGTCAAAACTATCACTATTTAAACATTGTTACAGGTATCTGTCTCTGAAGTATTCCACTTCATTCAATGTCACTTGATGGTACCGCACTGAGTGCCAATGAATGTTTGAAGTCGCCATAGTTTTTAAATAATTATACCCCTATAAGAATAAGCTGATTCAGAACCAGGATCATGACTCACCTTCCTTCGACTCTAAGCCAGCAGCCCCCTCAGGTCCATTTGTACTAACAACTGAGAGTTCAGAAAAGCTACCAGACAAGTTATCAAGGCTACTGGCAGCTGACAGATTAGAAGGACTGGATGGAACAGGAGAAAGCGAATCAGCTGAAGATCCCGTGTTCTGAGTTACATTTATAACCTGAGGTTTGTAACAAGACGGCAAGGCAGAAGGAGGCATGGCAGCTGTCAATAATGCGCTAACATCATCTGCCTGAGAATTAAAAGAATTAGTAGATAATTAAACATTTACACATGATACAGAGCAAAAATAAATTAAGAATTTTACATACATGCATGAATACAATAGTGTCTTTTAACAGAGCTATTCTGATTAAAAAGGAACCTAGAATTTAAAGATGATAAATATTTTTATAAAGTATATTATCATTGCTCAGATCCAGAGGTTCCTTGTGTATAATCACTCCAATGCAAGGAGAGGTGGGAAGTGCAGTATAGTAATCTATGTTTTGCCTACTGATGCGGAAGATTCAAGTTAAAATCTGCAGACTGCCATATATCTTTAGGCACGTCCTGCACAAATCATTGGTGTGCAGCATAACCCATCCCAGAGCTCTGCTGAGAGTATAAATATAAACACTTTTTAAGCATGCTACAAGATTATATAACAGGTTGTTGATCATCATGTGCAGAATTCTAGGGCATCACTGTGTATGAAATGGTGCTGACTTAAACAATATACTGAATAAGAAATTTCTAGGAGGTGCACCTAGCAGAGCATGTTTACTTACCAAAAAGCATTATGCAAACATTCCAGAAAAGTAGTCATGCTAATCTGTTTAACTGAGTTGGGTTGGGAGGGAGTGGGGAAATCAGATGTATCTGATGAAAAAAGCTGCCTACAAAACCTCCTGCCAAAATAATGTCTGAAGTGCCTCAAGACTTGCTTAAATTTAATTTAAAAGTATTTTAGTATAAAATGGTGGAAATTATACTTCTACTTTAAAAATACGCAACATCTAATAGTACTAGAAAATCTATACCAAATATGAATTAATTTTAAACATTAGGTTTAAATTAGGACTTGTAACTTGCCAAGTCAAATGTAGTCCACCAAGCATGTATGCAGCTGCCTAAGCACCTCTGTTTTTGCAGTCCAAGGCAGACAGCACAAGAGGTCTATCAAGCTCCTGCTGCGTTGCCAAACATAATTGGTATGCTACATGCAACTCTGTGAGAAAGATCCATCAAAAAGACTACTTAAAGTTGCCATTTTAGGAGCCCAAACATCAAGCAATAATCCACCAAAGTAACCCAAAGCTTTTAAACTCGCCAATCTGATGTTCTAGGCAGCAGTCAGGAATTAAAGCTTAGTACAAACTTCTAAAGAAAAAATCCCATAACTTACAGTGACTAGATCTAATGGTGTCTGTCCTTCCTGGTTTTTCAGAGTAGGATCAGCTCCATGCGCCAATAATAAGGCACAGAGCTGCGTCCTTCCTTTCTGGGCTGCTTCATGCAAAGGTGTGAAAGCCCATTTGTCCGTAGCATTTACACAAGCATTATACTTTATAAGTAAAGCTGCTACATCTACATGCTGTAAAATAAAACAAATTTATGTAATGCAACACTCAGAAGAAAATATCCCTCTGTACCCCTTTGGATTTCCTAAGGAAGTGAATGTTGCAAAAATACATTCCATCAAAGCAAAGAGAGCAGTGCAGGACAGAAAGTTAGTTTACTCCTTTTCTGTGTTTGTCTCTCACCATAAATGATCCTGACTGGAAACTGTGCCTAATGCAAAGACCATATATCTCAGAATAAATATCCAATGCCCATTCAAATAGCCATTCCCAGTACACCTTCTTACAAGCAGTTTTTTTCCCTTCTAGGATTATTCTTCTATCCTTGTGGATAGAGTGGTTGAATAAGGGCTGTGGCTAAGCGGCAGAGCATCTGCTTTACATGCAGACACTCCCAGATTCAATCCCCAGAGCCTCCAGTAAAAAGGATCAAGCAGCAATTGATGTAAAAGACCTCTGCTTGAGACCCTGGAGAGCTGCTGCCACCACGAGCTGACAATACAGACCTTGACAGACTAATGGTCTGACACAATAGAAGGAACCTTCCAACCCTAAACTCCCAGTAGACCAAACAAGTCAACAGTAAGAGACCTGCAGCTTCTCTCTCACATATATGGATAAACAGTTCTAAATTTCCACAGCAACAGCATCAAAGACAAAGGACTAAGAACCTTAAGAAAAAGCAAATGAATGCCATGTTGCTCCTTGCTACTTGTGAATCCAAGGAGTATGCCTGCAGGCATCTAGGGCTGCAATTCTTTTCAGATAGATTAGAGGGAAGTGAGACTTCAACAAACTCTAGCATAATTCTCAGAGGAACCAAATGCAGACTGCAATGCTACATTATTTTTGACTAGTGTTAGAGATCAGTCCATTCCCTAATCATTAATGGAGGATGGACAAGTTATTAGGAGAATGATTCCCTATTTCCCAGAGAACAACAAACAAATACCTTCATCATCCCATCTTGATAAAATACTGTCTTCTATCATGTCAGGCCTATGACATCATTGAAGCAAAAGTTCTTACAAGATGCCATATAATGTGGGAGGGCTAGCATAAACCTTTTCAACTGGTTGTCTACAGGGATTGCTCACAGAATCCTGTTTAGTTTTGTTAAACAGACACTCAACATGGCAGAATCCTGTTTAGTTTTGTTAAACAGACACTCAACATGGCAGCCAAAATTATTACTGGAATCCTAAGACGTGTGTATAGTTCTGGGTCCCAAAGAGCAGTTTAGAAACACATTTTCAAACAGTAACATCCCGTACAAACTGATTCTGAACTTAGAGGATTTGCAGAAGTTTATTATATGGCATATGGGTATGTGTTTATAGCGTGTCTGTTGTTGAAAGAGGAAAACACAACATCCAACTCTCATTAATTCTCTTCAAATCCAAACCAAGGACTGCAACCTGTATACACGAGGACAAGTCCCAATGAACTCAGTGAGCACATGGGGGCAGTCTGAGCACAAAATCAGAGAGCCAGTGAAACCCAACCTAGGATGCCTACTTTTAAGTGGCTGAACATATGAGATTCTGCCCTACGTCTTTTTAGATAATATTTCTTTTGCTAGGTGATCCCTATATAGTCACTTAGTAGTTGTTACAACCTTCCTGAAAACAAGGCTAACATTAGCTTATTCATAAGACTAGCACGGTGCTGCTTGACACTGAGACAGCATCTTGCTTAAGGCTACCCAGTGAGTTCAAGGCTCAGCAGAAATTTGAGCTGTCAACCTTGGTCTCATACTCCATGATGTTAGATCTTAGTTCCCTCTCCATGTAATCTTTTGGATGTATTTCATCAGACTAAATAACAGTTCTATTGTAAGTAGGGGTGTGCAAGAAAAAAAATGTGTATTTCCGGCTTCAGAAATTCCAAAGCGGGGAAAAAAGTTGGAAATAAGCAATTTCTGAAGTGGCAAGCCACTTCAGAAATTGCTTACTGACCAGCTTCAGTATGCTCTCTAAAGATTCAGAGTACACCAAAAAGCTTTTAAACTTCCAGCCCAGCCACTTACTTCACCCAATGGGGGGGAGGAGGGGGTTCCCTCCTCCCCCCCATTCTGGTGAGGGAGAGGAGGGGATTCCCTTCTCCCCCTCCCATTGGGTGAAATAAGTGGCAGGGTGGGAAGTTTAAACTTACACTTTTCTGGCTGCTGGCAAGCAGCTAGAAAAGTGTAGGTTTACAATCCTACCCCCACTCACTTGGCTCGCTACTCACCAGGAAATCCCACGACCCCTTCCACAGTGAGCGAAGGACGTGACGGAGCTATAGGCATCAGCCTACAGCCCCGCCACGGAGCATTCCCTTTGCCCGCTGCTCAAGGGGCAGGGAATCCCCCAACTCCTTCTGCAGCGAGAAAAGAAAGCGACAGGGCTGTAGGCACTAGCCTGCAGCCGTGCCGTGGGAGCACTCTCTTTGCCCGCTGCACAAGGGGCCAGGGAATCCCCCTCCCCCTTCTGCAACGGGCAAAGAAAGCGATGGGGCTGTAGGCATTAGCCTGCAGCCGCGCCACAGAGTGCTGCCGTTGCCTGGGGAAACCCCTGACAAGCAGCTGATTTGGAGGTTTAAATGCCCCTTTCCATGCCACTGCGCTGCGCCACGGAAAGGGGCATTTCAACCCCGTAGGGGACTTGGCATTTCAACCCCAAAAGAATTCAGTCAGGCTTGGTTTCTGTCAGTAAAAGACAGGGGGGCAGGCCCTTTACAGGGCTGTTTTAGCCTTTGAAGGGGGGAACTCATTGGGACGAGGCCTGGCAGTAAGCACTGGATAACTGGACAGTACATGACTTGCGTGACTCACCCAGGCCTGGTTGCTTGCTACTGTTCAACAGCAGCCCCTCCCCCCTCAAAAGCAGTGTGGTATGGTGGTTAAAGTTTCAAAGTAGGATCTGGGAAAGCCAGCTTCAAATCACCACGCTGCTCTGGAAGCTCATTGGGTGACTTAGATTCAGTCACACATACTCAACTCAGCTTAATCTGTCTCTCAGAGTTGTTGTGAGGATAAATATGGAGGCAAGGGGAATGGTGCAAGCTTCCTTGTTGAGAAAGGCAGTATATAAATGAATTAAGAAATGTAAGTGAAGACGGCGGGCAGATAAAAAGGTAAGTAGTTTAGTGAGTTTGAAGGAGAGAAGGATGTAGGGAAAGGTGAGCATATGAAGGCTGCCAGGAGGAGGGAAAGAGGAAACTGTGTCAGGAAGGGATACAGAAGAAAGTGAAGTACCTTCAGCAAGTCCTTGCAGATTCCCCACCATGCAACTGGGCCCGGCTCAGCAGTTGCCTCACAACTGAGCCATAGGGGAAATGCTGCTGGGAGGGGAAAGAGGGAAAGGTGAAGCCTGGGAGGCAGACAAAGGTGGATATGAAGGAGAGAAGGAAGCAGGAAAAGGGAGAGTTATGGGGAGGTAGAGAAGTAAAAGAGGGCATGGTGGGGGAGGGAAAAATGAGATGTTCCCTGCAAATCCTTGCGGGTTTCCAGTTGTTCTACTCTATTAATGACTTAGAAGGAGCATGCCTATTCCTGTGAGCTGGTTTGGGGGTAACATGTCATTGTATTCAGAAAAGAATACAGAAACCATTCACTGATAAAAACTCCCATGACAAAAATCCTTGCCGGAGTTGGAATTCCCAAGAATTAAACATCCAAATAGATATGAAACAGTATCTTTCCATTTCTAAAAAGTTTTTTACTCAGATATTTGGAAAAACCTGAGTTGAGATGGAGAGGAGAGGCTCTCAGTCTATTCTTATCACAGGGGGAAAAAACTAATCAAACATTTATTTAAAATGAGATCTCTCTCATTCTGGAAGACAAACCAACTTTCAACTGGGGTTAATTCTGCAACATGAACAAGTGTTAAATTAATGATGTCCTATTCACACACTGCTTCTTGTGGCAAATGGAAAAGAGGCATGATTCACATTCCTGTCCCCTCCCATGTACAACAATCCAAGGATCAAAAAATATGCCTTTTAAGTTACCTCAATACCATCTGAATGGATACGTCAAGTAACCTTTTTATATGCTGAACATTCTAATTTTGACAGCTAAATCAATCTGTGCGCAAGTAATGGAACTAATTATGGAATGCCACGGAAATCTTTTTAAATGGTTGACTGTGCATGTATAATCCTACACATTTGGAGAGTTTCCATAGTTCCCAAAGATTTTAAGCTACTTACCCCATAGGATGCTGCATTGTGTAGTGGAATTAAACCTCCTTTGTCCTGTGCATTAACATCAGCTCCATGTTGTAACAGGTATTCTGCAACCTCCAAATTGTTGTAGCCAGCTTGTAGATAATGGGACAAAAATATAAATTCTTAATGCAAAATCAACTTTAAAAATATTATCAGAAAAAAGCTACCATCCACTTTCTTTCCAGCTTTCTTAAAACAGTTTCCTCCCCTTTCCTTCCTTAAAACTACAGAGTATCACAGTTTGTACGCTTCCCTTCCATACAACTTAGGGTCTCCAAAGGAATGAACGATCAAAACCTTAAAACCATTATTTGAAATACAGATGACAATGTAATAAAACATAGAACAGAAGGGCCAATAAGAGTTAGCATGGGAATGCCAAACAAGCTAAACTGTCTCCACTAGCTGCAGGAAGACAGATGAATCTCCTTGGGGATGGATTTCCACAGTTTTGGTGCCATGACCAAGAAGGGCCCTTTCCTGGGTTGCCACTCATCTAGCCTCAGAAGGTGGGGGCATCCAAAGTAGTGCCTCTGAACATAAAGGGAGCCGTCAGGTGACTGGAGTTCTACTGCACACAATCAGTGAGAATTGCCCCGAGGACAAGGGGGCCATAATTCAGTCAGAAAATGATGCTTTGCATGCATCTTCTATAGAATAGATCTCAGATAAGCAGTGCTGGGAAATACC
This sequence comes from Eublepharis macularius, assembly GCF_028583425.1. NCBI lineage: Eukaryota > Metazoa > Chordata > Lepidosauria > Squamata > Eublepharidae > Eublepharis > Eublepharis macularius. The sequence goes on from NC_072795.1 coordinate 102,323,240, forward strand.
TCTGTATAACACAGTGAGATCTTTAGTCCACAGTAACACAGCTTCGCATACACAGGGGTACAAGGCACATATGCAAGCCTGAGATATCCAGGTAACAGACCATTATTAGATTAGATGTATTGTTTATTATATTTTTAGACTATTTTTAAGTATTATTTTATATCTTATGTTGTAAACCATCTTGTGCACTAAACAGTACAGAAGCCAAATTAATAAATAAATAGAATTCCAAACGTTATTTTTCTAATTCCTGTACAATGATTTAATAAGTACTTTATATTAATCAGAAGCAATTTAAATATAATAAATACAAATTCTATTTTTCCTATCAAATTTATAACTAAATGAGCATGCGAGTATGACACCTGAAAATACCAACCTGCTAAATGTAGAGGAGTTGAATGTCGCCCTTGTGTATCTCGACAATTTACATTATCAGGGGAACACAATTTCTTCACCCGAGCCAAACAGCCCTTCTTTGCAGCATCTAGCATAGCTGCATCTCCTCGAAGGAGATCCTGAATATCTGTGTCACCCTCTTTGACAAGGTCCAAGGCAGTATTCCCATCTCTGTTTTTTTTTGTGGGGTCAGCCCCATGCTAACATTAAAAAAAAAACCAGACAAACTCATATACTGGATTCCATAAAACAAGAAAAATGCAAAAGAGAAATGTACCACATGGCCCGTATGTACAACATGGATGCCTATCAATCAACTGATGACGTGCATTTCTATTTCTATATTAAACACTTACAATGGACCAATACTAACATTTTAAAACCTCTAAAGCATAAATAAGAACAAAGACTTCAGCTTGTCATACTTTTCAGCGGCACATGCAACATACCTGTAGCAGAAGTTTACAAATCTCATATTTCCCTTTTGCAGCAGCTTCATGCAAAGGAGTGAACTTCCACAGATCTGCTACATTCACAACTGCACCATGCTTAACAAGCAGTTCAGCCACTTCATAGTGCCCATAAGAACAGGCATTATGCAAAGGGACAAGGCCTCTGAAAATATTACAGAAATGACTGCATCAAACTGCTAGTAGAAAATCTTTGCCCTGGCAAACACGTTCAGTACATCACAAAAAATACTGGAATTACTATCTCAAACAAAATCTTCCTGAATTTTTAAGGAGGCTGTTCTCACTCATGTTCACCAAGCTTCTATTGATAAATTACTAACCAATAAGGAATTTTCTTGAGGTCCCTGGTTCAAAGTCCCTTCCAATCAAGCAGTGATACTGATGAGAATTTGCATCAGAGCCTTTTGAGCTGTGACCCTATCAAATCTATCTGCTTGAGACAGAGTTTTGTAGGCCTTCTACAGACAATAAAAACATTTTTCATAAACTTGTTTTAAAGTGTAGCTGATATGGATATCAGCATGTTGTTTTAAGGGTACAATTCTCCATGGGACACATGTGGATTGCCTTATACACTTCGAGAAGGGGCTGTCTAGCATGGGAGGAGGGCTTGGGGAGGTCTACTAAATTTTTTGGAGAAAAAAAATTTGTTGCTAATGTTTGAGAACCACTGACTTAGATCATACATTTTGGAAATCAGTGCAAATATAATGCATCCATCAAAAGTTTTATAAATGTAATTTCTGGTGCTGGTTTCAGTTAGAGAGCCAACTAACCTGACTGCAACTGCAGAGTAACAAACTAGAGTAGACAGAGCATAAAAACTTGACAGAGTGAGCTCAGGGAGGAAGACGACACTTAAATCTTCTTTTTGACACTGCCCAAGGCTAATGCATACAGAAACACACGGAGTAGCTAAAGGATGTTTTAAATGGTGGATGTACACTGAATTTTTCACCAATGGTAAGGAACCCGATAAGGAACCTTCTCCCTTGCCCCCAATAGCTTTCTGATAATATTCATTGCCAGCTGAGGTCATAAGTACATAGAACCACAGAAAGCTATCTGTTCACTTAAATAAGAATATCAGGTGTCTAGGAATACGTTAGACAGAAAAATGTTAAGTCCTCCATTCCTACTACTGGTAAAACATCTAAAGTTGCATAAAAGAATATTTACCCTTTGTCTTTTGCATGAACATCAGCACCATGCTGCAGAAGGTATTCAACCACAGACACTCTATTATATCCTGCTGCAAAGTGAAGTGGTGTGGATTGACGCCCTTCAATATCCCGACAATTAACGCTCTGTATCGTACATAGCTTCTGCAGAACACAGTTAAGAGGTACATTATTGGTATAAAAAGCAAAAAAGTATCAGGAACCGTTGTCCTTTTGTGTAACCAGATTAATTACTAAACAGTTTCTCCCTGGACACTCAGTTTACTTTGCATATGAAATTTCAAAAGTACTGTCTGCCTTCCATAGTTTCTGGATATCATCAGAGCAAATATTGTTATTTAGTGGAAACGGGAGTACTATTTTGGACTTTTCACTTCAGATGCCAAACTGCCTTGTTTCATCCCAAAGATTTAGTATTTTACTTTTAGCAGCAGATATGCAACCACAGGGTCACTACAAAATCCATCTCCTTCTCTTTATCAATATCTCTCTTCAAATCACCTACTATGTAATTTTTCTCCTCAGCATTATTCAAACAATTAAGTAACAAAGAACAGGCAACTCCTTGTACTAATGGTATTCCAAATGCAATTTTCAGCTGATCTCTATCCTAGTGTTGTCAGGGCACTTCTAAGCAGGGAACCGCAGTGCCCTTTTTTTGTTGCGGAAGCAGTCCTTTGGTGTTTGGTATACTTCCATTCACATAAGAATTTCTTTTCATGAGCTGAAAAAGTGCCTCATGGTATGTCGTAGAACAAGTGCAACAGGTGTACCTCTGCAACAGGTGAACAGGTGCAGAAGGAAAGGCAGATTAGGATCCAAGCCCTAATTTCCTGCATTCCCTTGGATCTAATTTGTTAGATACAGTATATAATGAAAATGAAACATACAACTTTTAGTTTTTAAATACATTTCATACTCCTAAGACTGTACACCTATCTTCTTTGCAACAGACATCTGTATTTTGTATATATTCCGTATCTCAGTTACACTATTCTTTGCTCTAAACTAGCTCATTCAGGAAGCCAGTAACCATTTAACACTACAGCCATTTTCTTATCCATGAGCATCCTGACTGGCAAGAGCTGGTCAAAATATTTTGCTGCTCCAAGTTCCCCCCTCCATGGTACCTCGACCACCAGCAGAGGCACAGGTGCACAAGCCTCTTCCTGAGTTAAGCTCTGTGCCAGTGCAGCCTGTCTTGGAGCCCAGCTGGCCGACATGACACAAAGGATACCCACTTCTATCCTGCTGTGTGCAAAGTGAGCTGCACCTCTGCAGCTGGCTTTGGGAACCAAATGCAGTGGCATGGATGCTGGCTGCAGCCCAGCTTGGATCCTCAGCAGGATGGCAGCAGTAGCACCACAGGCAGAAGGAGAGGAAGACTTCCGATGCCATTTCTAGCAATTTGGTGCCACAAACACTAGTGTGGTCCACATGGGTGCTTAGCTGGCCCTGCTGACTTGGTTATTCCTCCTACTTACTCTGAAAACAGGACAATTACTGCTCAGTGTCAAACAGCATTCCTTTATAGTGTTTAGATGAGACATGGAAGCTATATGATGGTATACATATGGGCATTTTATGTGCGTATTAATTCAAGCTGACATTTGCCACAGGCAGGTAAAGTTCTTCCACAAAAGGGTTGTTCAGTCATTTGTGGTACTATGATAGGATCTCATCTCTGCTTTACATACTATGTTATATCTTTGTTTGCCTTTTGTACCCTGGCACAAACGAAATCTCAACAGGTGACTAATCCAGAGTAGTTTAGTTAACCAGCTGCCTCTCAGATGATAAAATCAAATCTTCCAAACTCATAATTTGCCAATAAATTATGAGGGTTGAATTTATTGCATAGCACTTAATATGTGCCACCTTATTTTCAACATGCTCTCATCTCTAAAAAGACCTGAGAATAAACTACTCTAGAAGTGGACCTGCGGAGTGTACAGATGTTAGTCTCTTTCAGAGCTAGAAAATACATTGCAGCAATAATCTTACTTTTACTATGTCCACATCTCCTGCCTTTGCAGCTTCCAACAATTGTCGATCTACTTCTGAATTGCCTAAAGGGATGCCTTCTGTAAAAGAAGCAACAACTATTTTATGCGTAAACCTGCGTAACAAAGTAATCAATTAACATATATCCTTAGACAGCAGAAAAACATGTATAGGCTCCTACTGACTACAAACGTACTGACTACA